>NC_137775.1:21208410-21953507 GCF_963455305.1 Plecotus auritus
GCCCGTAACTGGTGCAGGGCCCCTTCACCTTGATGTCCAAGTCTGGTCACAAATGTCTCCTCCTAAAGGGGGACATACTTTGCCACATCATGTAAAGTGAGGGAAAGGGGACTCTGGGATGGAAGTAGAACCCCAGCCAGAGCCTTTCGATAGGAGACAGAGTTCAGCTCACCTGGAAGCAAGCACTGGTAAGTGCTGGGCAGTTGTGTGGCTGCAGCCAACTGTCAGAGCCCAGGGCACACAGCTCCAGGCCCAGCAGGTCCTGTAATATTAGTCAGAATTGGGGCACAAGTTTCATCACACAATAGGGCATGACCGTCGCAGCTGTGGAAAGGGTAACGGGCAGTTGGCCTGTGAGTGTACTTCCAGGGACACACACTAAATTCCAATGTAGAGCAGCAGTTGAATTCCAGACCTCAGTTTCTGTGGAAAACTCAAAAAGTGGGTGGAAGACAGGCAGGGACAGACAGGAGTTGAGTGAACTGTATTGAAGAGTTACAGGCTCCTGAGCTGGTCAAAATTTAAACTGATTTGTGGCATTAGACAATGATGGTCTTTTTTATTTGTTTGTTGTTAGTTAATCCTCACCCGAGGATATTTTTCCATTGATTTTTTTGAGAGAGTGTGAGGGGGAGAGACACCGAGAGAGAGAGATATCGATGTGAAAGAGATACATCAATTGGTTGCCTCCCTCTCAGGCCCTGGTCAGGGCCGGGGATCGAGCCTGCAACCGAGGTATGTGACCTTGACTGGAACCCGGGACTCTTCAGTCCGTGGGCATTTGCGGAGCCAAACCGACTAGGGAGACAATGATGGTCTTGATGATCATTGTTGATTTGAAAATATTTACCTTTTGATTAATGTTTCATTCACTTCTTTCTTACTTTATTTACCGCTCTGCATGTGTTTCCTCAATCATACGATGGGCATTGTAATGATTTTTATCTTATAAATTCTTTTGAGAATTAAAATTACAAAATATTAAAAGTACTTAACAGTATAATACCTGATACATAACTCTCAATCTGTGGCTGTTAAAAATATTAATTTCAATATCCATGCCCTACAGATTATAAATACCAGCTGTCTATTTAATGTCTGCACTAGGCTTTATGCCAACTTGACTACTCAGTTTTTATTTGATGCCTTTATAATGCACAAATCTAACAGCTATTTTCACTAGCTTCATTTTTTTGGAAAGAATTGTCTTTTTTTATTGTCCATTAATTTATAATTTGCTCTAGACATGTTAGAAACATTTATAATTAGTGGCAATATTAAATTCCTGTTTGTTCACTCAGTAAAAAGAAAAATACAAGTATCCACATTTCAAATTAACAAATATTTATGGACTGCCTTTCATGTACCATTGAAATTATTATAAAGCCTCAGTAAGAATTCCTACCCAAAAGGAGCATAGAAGGAAAGCCAGACTGATAAACTGCAAAAGAAAATAAGAAACATGTATTCAGTTAGGAAAATGCACAAGGAACAATGGGGCAAAAGAAAAGGAACATTTAATACAATCTGGAACTGCAGAAAAGAATTATTAAAAAATGTGTCACATGGACTGAGCAATAAGAATCAGTAGGAGTTTGCAAATAGAGAAAAATGACCAGGCATTTCTAGAGAGAGAAGCATTATGGGTAAAATCAAATTATGTGTACCAGGAGATATAACCAGATCAATACTATTTAAGCATAAAATATAAGGTCAGGAGTAAAGAACAGTGAGGTAAGGTTTATTTTTTATTTTTAATCCTCACTGGAGGATATGTTTTATTATTATTATTATTATTATTGATTTGAGAGAGAGAGAGAGAGAGAGAGAGAGAGAGACATTGATCAGTTCCCTCCTATACACCATTTCTGAGTCAAAAGATTCAGAAGGGAAAGGACCCCAGATATTTCAAATTCAGTGAATGGGCTCCCCAGACTTCCAGCCTGTCTTGGAATCATATTGGTCCACCGTGCCTACCTCTCCCACCTATGGAATCAAGACAACTGTGTTCGTGTCCCTTTTCAAAGGGATTAAACTCACAACCTAGGTATATGCCCTGACTGGGAATTGAACCCGCAACCTTTCTGATGTAGGGGATAATGCTTCAACCAACTGAGCCACCCGGCCAGCACACAATGAGGCTAGATTAAAGGGCAGCTGCATGAGAAATGAATACAGTCAAAGGGTCCAAATTAGAAGCTATTACAATAGCCAGGTAAGACTATGGTGAACGCCACAACTAGGGTTGAGATAGCAGAGGTGGAGAGAAGGGTATAGATTAGATAAATATTTGTCATTCACTTATTCCTCTAATATTTATTGAGCATAGGGACTGGGCTAGCCTCTGAATTTATAGACCAAGTCCCTGGCCCCATGGCAACTGCCCAAGTCCATAATTAGGTGTCTGATAAGTGTAAGTGAGCAAGAGAAAGCAGTGCAGGCTGACTTCTGGATTGCTGGATGGACAACTGGATAGATGTGGTCCATTCCCTGAGATCAGTAATCCTGGGAAAGGAGAGGGACAATAATGAGTTCAGTAATGAACATGTCGAAATGGAGACTCTTAAATCATGACATTTAAAAAATAATCTCGTACTGAACTGTGCCAAAAGTACAAAGAAACACATAAATCCTTAATGAATAGCAACGAGGCTTCTGCCAAATTAAAAACCTGCTAGGTGCAGCTCTTGTTTGTGAAGAGACAGAGCTCCCCAGGGCTGAAATGCACCTGTATTTCATTCAAGGTTGCACTGATATTGATGACAATAAAAGCCACTTTACTTAAACATGGCAAGATTATACTTGAAACCAATAAACATAGACCCCCTGACTCCTGGGCAAGCTTGCGAGGTAGGGATCCAGGGGGACACAGGAAAGGCTTGGTTCTTGTGTGTAGGCAGCACCAGACCAGACGAGGTGATGGCGTTTTCACAACTTTGTGCATTAATTAACATTTTTCGGTTCCAAGAAATTTTTTCCAAAATCTGATTTTTGTTATTTTAGTCCCAGCTATTTTCAAAGATGTTGTTCAGATCTTTTGAGTTCAGGAATTTACTTGATGTATTTAAAAGGTCACTTGTCTTCCTCTGAGCCTAATTTTCCTGATAAGCAGAGTTTTAACCTAGTTTCTGCAAGGAAAGAGAAATGGTTCCAAAGGGGACGAAAGCCCACAGTAAATTGCTACAAACCATTCAGAAAGTGCTTCATAATGTAAAAAAAAAGAGGCTAAGTACCGATATAAGAATACAATTTTATATTTTGATGGTAAAGAAACAAAAATAATTATATGAATTGGTACAACCATACAAAAATATAGATGTCATACATACATTTTTAACAGCCAAAACAACCACACTTACCATACTTATCATACTAATGGCTTTTACCAAATTGTAGCAGCGATAAGTTTAAAAATAAAAATATAATAACCACTGAATTTAAAATCCTGATTTCTAGTCTGAAAATAAAAGAATTAATTATCTCAGAGGCAATTTCTAACTAAGAAGGTCTACTCTTTTAAATCAATGTTTTGGGAGTCAATTAATTTTTCTTAACTATTACCTTAATGTTTAAGAACATTTGATCAATCTAAACTGTAAGGAAATGTTTTAAAGTCTTATTTATATTTAAAATGTTCAAATTTTAAATATATTTTTATTAATTTCAGATAGGAAGGGAGAGGGAGAGAGCTGAAAAATCAATGATGAGAGAGAATCATTGATTGGCTGCCTCCTGCATGACCCACACTAGGAATAGAGCAGGCATGTGCCCTCATCGGGAATTGAACCCTTTCCTCCTGGTTCATAGGTCTACGCTCAACCACTGAGCCATGCTGACCAGTCAAAATGTTCTATTTTTTAATCATGTAAAATAATATGTTCATAAATGTTTCAAATTTTAAATGCCAGATTGTATTGAAGTCATCCTTTGTGCATCTTTTTAGTTCAGTGAGCTTGGACAAGTTATACAGTCTTTCTGAGATTCAACTTCTTCATCTATATAATGGGGATCATTACAGGGTCATTGGAAGATTTAAAGAGCTTACATGCATACATGGTATCTTACCCAGAGACTGGTACACAGAAGATAGTCAACCCTGTACCAAAGCCATATATGATCTACACCTGACCCCTTGCTCAAAGCCATATATGCAACGAGTGGCAGATCCTAATGAATGCCCAGGCTCCCCTACTCCCCTTGCCACTCTTTTCATATTGCACCTTCAGCTGAGAGAAGCAGTGAAATATGGACAATCAGGCTTTATTAACAGTAGACAAATCTACTGTTACCAGTATACAGGCGGTATGCATGCTCAGTGTGAAAAGGGCAACATATCATTTATTAATAATCCTTTTCATTTAAAAGATTGATAATATTTACATAAACACTTGGCAACATAAATTGCCTTTCTCTGAGCTACAGGGGATGAGCCAAGGCCAGGCAGTAGCAAAGATTCAGGCTCCCAGCTGCTATTATTTTTCAAGTTGGCTTTCCTAGTCCCAAAGATGAGCCAAATGGTCAGCAGGCAGCTGATTAGCAGTGTTTGTCATGCTAGAGAGTGAACGGAAATGAGGCCAAGGTCCTCTCCCTTTATGGGTAGGTACATGTCTTAAAGGGAAAACAATGTGCCAAGACTGATAAGCCTGGCCCTGATCCTGACCAAGAAACTCCAATATGTATGACCTGTCACCAGGGCAAACATGTCAAAGATGTCACAGCTCAGGCCAAGACAATCACTACCAAGGAGACAATTCCACCAGTGAATCTTCCCGGTGGAGGACCACCCACATCTTGTGAAGTGAAGAACAGTGTACTCAATATTATTATAGTAGAGGCCTGGTGCACGAAATTCGTGCACGAAATTCGTGCATGGGAGTGTGTGTCCCTCAGCCCAGCCTGCACCCTCTCCAATCTGGGACCCCTTGAGGGCAGTCAGAAATCCTTCTCACAATCCAGGACTGCTGGCTCCCAACTGCTTGCCTGCCTGCCTTCCTGATTGCCCCTAACCGCTTCTGCCTGCCAGCCTGATCACCCCCTAACAACTCCCCTGCCAGCCTGATTGATGCCTAACTGCTCCCTTGCCAGCCTGGTCACCCCTAACTGCCCTCCCTTGCAGGCCTGGTCCCTCCCAACTGCCCTCCCCTGCTGGCCATCTTGTGGCAGCCATCTTGTGTCCAGATGGGGGCAGCCATCTTGTGTGTTGGAGTGATGGTCAATTTTCATATTACTCTTTTATTAGATAGGATGATACAGACTTAAGCAAAGCAGATACAGGTTGATTAATTAATTTATTCACTCAGCCAACATTATCAAACTTGGGGTTTTATAAACCAACATTATTAAATACATACCATGTATTAGATTTCTGGGCTTCAGCTATTAAAACGAAAGCTAATGTTAATACAATGGATTAAGCACTTTACATAAGTTATCTCTTTAATTATCAAAAACCACCTATGAGATATTTTTTATTATCCCTGTTTTAAAGATGAGGAAAATGAGGTTCAGCTTCCCAAGGCCACACACAGTGTTAGAGCTGGGAGTTGAACCCTGACTTCTCTGTGTTTAATTACTGTATAATGCTACCTTCAAGGGCTCCAACCTAGTGCATGGGATTATCTATAAGAAATTTACATTCTAAAACAGAGAGGAGGACTATTAATTACCAATGTAGAGGGTATACTGGGTGAGTGAGAGTAATGTTTTTGAAAACTGATTTTTATTTTTGCATTTCCCATAAGTAAAATGGGCATCTCATAGTGACTCCCATTAAGAGATATTCAGAAGAAAAATTAATGATATTTTCCTATGTGCTGCAAAGCAGTAGTCTTGTGGGAGCACATATTATACTATAGTCATTTTCTACCTGAAGCTGGAGTAATCAGTCTTACTACAGTAGATAGTATTCTGTTAAGTGCTCGAAAATGCAAATGTATTCTCTTTTACACTGGAAAAATAATTATCTAAAATGCTGGTTATTGTTAAATTACAGCAAAACCTAAAAAGTCAGCTGTTTACATTCATAATGAGAGAGTACCTGCCACCACTGTGTTGGGGAGGTGAGGCTACACCCACGTCTCCAGAAGCCCCTCAGAGACAGCGGCATTCAGAATGCTTTTGAGTCCCTGGCATGTGGCAGAGCCTTGGCACGTGTTTATTGAATGAGTAAACACAGGAACTGCTAAGGCCCTCCTCACAGCAGGAAGTGAGGTTTATCAGCTGTCCCCAAGTGGTACAAAAGAAGTCGGGCTATTTGACTACACGTATGAACACAGGGAGCTCAAGAATAAAAAGAGAACAGACCCTGATAACTTGAATTAGAAAATGCTCAGTATCTGTCCTGGGACATGGGTTATACCCTATTGCCAAGTTGAACATTGGGACATTCAGGTAAAGCAGTTCTGTTAGTGCCCTTGCTGGAGGCTAATTCCAGCAGGTCATAAATGCAAGAAGTTCATCAAAAGGTTGATGAACTTTGGGTCTTCAGCAGGGCTGAAGATCTACATATTATTGCCTACTGCCAGACAGCTGAGGGCAGTTCCCCCAACCTGATAATCTTTTACTGTTTACCAAACCTTACCTTTGATATGTATATCTGCTTTGCTTTAGGGAAAAATGTGTTAATAAAAAGCTAGGGGTCCAGACATTTGGAGAGCTTAGTCATTAGAACTAAGTTTCCGTCTGGTACCCCAAAATGCCTTCAAAATTCATATTTCTTCTCTAGCCTCTTCATCAATTTATGCACAGCCCCTTTTCCAGATTCCTGAACCCTAGTAGATGCTGAGAAAGACCCTGGCATGCCCTAAGCGGGTTATAGATGAGTCTAGAAAGGTCAAGACCACATTAGGTTGTAATAAAGAAGCTGAATATTTTGCACTTTATCTTATAATAGGCAGCCATGCAAATTTTTAGATAAGAAAATGACTTGATTAAAAATTAATATGAATAAAGGGGGATCAACTCTGGTCATGGAACTATGTTAATGAATAAAGATATTAAGTATTTATAAGTAAAAGTCCACTAAAATTATTTCAGCACGCAATTTTCCTTGTCATATATTTTTTTAAAGGTTGAAAGCTATTCCTTTATTTTTTTAAAAAATATATTTTTATTGATTTCAGAGAGGAAGGGAAAGGGAGAGGGAGATAGAAACATCAATGATGAGAGAGAATCATTGATTGGCTGCCTCCTGCATGCCCCTGCACGTGGGACCAAGTCTGCAACTGGGCGTATTGCCTGACTGGTAATCGAACCGTGACCTTCTGGTTTATAGGTCAATGCTCAACTACTGAGCCACACTGGCTGGGCTCCTTATCATACTTTAAAACCCAAGTGTGACTCATAACTTAAGGGGTTTTTGAATTAAAACCTCTTTACTTTATGATTTTTCTTACTATAAATAAAACCCTCATCCCTGTCACTAGTAACCACCAATTCTCATATTTATGATTATAAATTATCTCCAATGAAAAAGGATCCAAATACCCATTCCCTCATCAACAGTAATGCAAAGTCAAGAATAGGGCAACATAGCTGCATTTAGAGTGAAGATCATTCAAGAAAATAAAATATTATCTTTTTCAAAATGTAGCATTACAATGTGTCTGGGATCTTCATGCTCAATTGAGTTAGAAACTAAACACTCTGAGGAATAGACTCTTATTTTGAATGGAAGAAAGTGTCTTAGGGACAATGATGGTAGACCTTGAAAGGTGGCCAGTGTTGAAATTGGATGAGTAGAGTGAAAAGGAGTCAACCTGGGAAGTCTTCAACTTACAAGATGTTTTAGACTACCAATTCTATTTTTATTTTGTTTTTAAACTTAAAAATGATTAAAATAATACACTGTACATTCAGCTACTATAGAAGAAATAGTATGATTTTATTCTACTTATTTTGTGTAGAATCACTGGTTTTGATTGGTGCCATGAGGAGAAAAAAACAAGTATCTTAGCCAGGAACTTGGACATTATCCCATGCTCTTACCAATCAGCAAATATTATTTCTCAGTATGTATCTCTTAAATTCATCCCTTTTCCTGCCCTAGCCAGTTTTGCTCAGTGGTTAGAGCGTTGGCCTGGGGACTGAAGGGTCCCGAGTTCGATTCCGGTCAAGGGCATGTACCTTGGTTGCAGGCACATCTCCAGTAGGAGGTGTGCAGGAGGCATCTGATCTATGTTTCTCTCTCATCGATGATTCTGTCTCTCTATCTTTCTCCCTTCCTCTCTGTAAAAAAAATCAATAAAATATATATTTTTTAAAAAATTCATCCCTCTTCCCAATGTCCTAGTTCAGTCTGGTGTAGTTCCTTACCATGGCTATTACAAAAATCTAATATTTTTGCCTGCCTGCTTCTGAGTCCCCCTTCCTCCTCCATATAACCTCTACTACAGCTGCCAGAAGGACATTTCAATGGTTCCCTAATATCTCCAGGATAAAACCTAAAACTCTTAACTTGAAATGCAAGACTGTATGTGAGTTGGCCCCTGCCTATCTCTCTAATCTCCTTTTTAAAGCTCCTGTCTTGATGTCATACTCTTGTCATATTGGCTTTATCCACACTCCTCTGAATGTACCACTGTTCTCTTCTCTGAAAATCACACACACACACTTCTCATCTTTGAATTCTAATCTCCATTTGCTCACGTTTTTGAAGGCTTCTTGTTTTTTAAAGCCAGAATCTTGTATCTGCATATTTTTAAAATTTCCTTTGAACTATAGGTCCCCCCAAATTTTCTGATGATACCTACTTAATATCACCATTTTGTTCCCCTGTTAGGAGACTTTTCATACTCCAATTATATGCTTATAAAAGTACCAAACTCACCAGAATAAATATGAGGAAAAGGGATCTGAATCTGTCATTTTTATATGGCTCCAACTGAATATAATATCCACTACATTATGTGAATGCTTTCTGAATTAATGAACAAACATTCTAAAACTGAAGTTCTCATCTTATTTTTACCATAGGCTGTTTCCTTGGGTGTGGAGGTGTAGTAAGGATGGGAAAATGCAAATACTTCCAGGGATATGTAAAAATCTCTCAATAACCTGGGGTCTTTAAATCAGCCTAATATGAGTCATGTTTTATGAGTGTTGAATGAGCACTGAACTAGGAATATGAAGACCTGGATTCTACTCATGGCTTTATCACTCTCTTGTTATATGATCCTGAGACAGGTACTTGACTTGTGTTCATAAACTACAAAATGAGGAAGCTAGAAGAAACGATATCTAATACATTATAAAAATTATTTTCCAGGAACTTTAAAAAGTGAAGATAGAACTTAGAAGAAAAGTTGACTTTCTCAAGTTCATAAGAGCTCAATCTCTTAGAGAAACAGGTGTTTCCAGCTCAGCAGTGCCACGAGCAATGCTCCTAGTGTCAAACGCATTAAATGACCATTGTAATGGAACAGATGATCATATTTGACATTTCTTTTGAAAAAATGACTGTCAATATTTCCTCATGTTCTAAAATACATGCTTGAAACAGTATTCCTGGGGCTCCCAAATAACATAATTTAAATTGCATTATATTATAATCAACATTATGGCTTAATTAGGATCTATACATCAGTGTAAATAATTATTGTTTACAAAGTCCACTATACATGTGTACAGATTTCTGTTGGTAGTAGAATTAAGGCATTCAGACATTTATACACATTTTACTATTCAAAATACCAAATCACCTTGTTCTCATTGAATAAAAACAGATCTAACATAATTGTCAAGAAAGACCTTCTCTTTCTTTACTCCAGGTTATAATTACAGGTGTGGAGGAACACCAAACTGAAAGATTTGGTGGGTTTTAAGTTTTTAACTAATTTAATGTAAATGTATTGTTGACTTCATCGAGCAGAAATTGAAGATTAAATTCTTTTACAATGCCTGACAGTATTATGGTGAGAGGGCACCCCTCCTCTGTAGAGGATGTAGTATTCACACAGTGTTTAAGAGATTTATTGAACATTTGCTATGTGTCAGGTTAAGTGCTTCACACAAACTATTTTATTATTATTGAATCCTTAAAACAGCATTATAAGGATCTACACTAATAAAAGAGAAATATGCAAATTGACCATACCTCTGCTACTCCCACAAGCCATGCCCACAAGCCAATCAGGAGCGAGTATGCAAATTAACCCATCAAAGATGGCAGGTAAATTTGCATATGCAGGTGGTCCGTGTCCATCGGGGGTGGGGGGGGGGGCGCGGTAGGGCAGCGCCAGACTCCCCCCGCAAGGTACCAGTCCATCGGGCCTGGGGAGGCAGGGTTGGCAGCACCAGACGCCACCTGCGGGGTCAGGGTCCATCGCAGGCCCCTCGAGGGGCAGCGGCCAGCCTAGCCACACATGCGGGGCCCTGGGAACATCGCTGCCCAGGGGAGGCACGGCTGGGCCTGCTTAGCCACTCCCATGGGGCCCATGAACATGACTGCGGGGCTGCCTGAGGAGCGACTCCAGGGCGAGTGCCACAGCTTTGGCAAAGCAGCTGGCCAGGAGGCGGGCGTTCCAAGGGGCCCCGAGCAGCGCCTCACCATTCCTCTATGAGGACACCCACACAGGCACTGCCTTAGCCAGCAGGCTCTGGGCGACATCTGCAACCTCTAACATTCTGGGCAAAGAACTGACCTGCAACGTTCTATGCCCCTCTGGGTACCAGGCTTGCTAGGAGTGTGCTGTCACCAATGCCATAGATCAAAGGCAAAAACCTGGCGAGGCGGGGTGCACCAGAGAGGGCTGGGGCTGGGCCAGGGGACCGGCGGGCAGGGATCTGCCTCGCCTGCAGAGAGAAAGGTTCTGCAATGGCCCCAAGATGCGGGTGGGCCCCGCCAGGGATCAAGGGGCATGGAAGAACGTCCGGGGGAGGGGCGCAGACCCGCAGCCCTGAGGCAAGGGTTGAGGGGCGGTGCCACCTCAGTGGAGGGGTGCCGCACTGCAGGGTACAGGACTGACTGATGTGATTCAGAGAAGCTCCCAGTGCTAATGGGCCTCGCCCAGGCGGTCTTCGCACTTCAGAGGCAGCGACTCCTGCTCCCGCCTTGACCCAAAAGCAAGCCCACGCCGCCCTGCCCCTCGGCAGAGCAGCCTAAGCAGTGAGTGCGAAGCCTTCCACCTGCTCTGGAGAAGGGGGGGCGTGCAGTAATGAATGGGGGCAGGGGGCCAGGGAGAGGAAAGAATGTGGAGCGTCCGCGATGAAGAGGTGCTTGAGAACGAGGCTCGGAAGCCTGACAGAAGGTTTGTTCTGTTTGTCCGGCGGCTGCCCCTTAGGAAGGGCGGAGAGCTTCACTCTGAGGGCTCCCTGTGCGCTGAGTCAAGTTCCACAGCCAACTGGGATTGGCCTCAGTTTCCTGGTCTGTAAAATGGACTAAGCCTGTCCCAGTGCCTTCACTGAGCTTTGATGGCCAATTGAGATACTATATAAGGAAAATGAGGGAAGAAGTGAGAAGGAAAAGGAAAGGCGAACAACACAAAAGAAAGACTGGAAGGAACCTGTAAACCCATTGTCACTTAATAGGGAATATAGTCAATAGTGTTGTAATGATGGTATGATGCCAGGTGGGTGCTGGAAATATCGGGGAACACTTGGTAAAGTATATGATTGTCTAACCACTATTCTGTAACTAATATAAAACCTGAAACCATTACAAAATAATATTGAATGTAAAGAAATGAAAATGGGAGTGAAATTTTTATAAAGTTCAAAGTTTAAATAAAGGCTTTAAAGGAAGGAAGGGGGAGAATAAAAATAGTGTTTTTCACTTTACCACTTTATTGTCTTTTCAGTACATAAAAAAGACAGTTGTCTTTATATGGTACTTTTATACTTTTCTAAGTCATTATCTCATTTTAATTTCAGGGCAACTTAAAGACAAGATTATTATTCACTCAACTATTCAAAGAAAGGAAATCTTGGTGTCTGGTTCCAATGATTCAATCATCAAGCCCTTATTGTAAAGCAGGGTTAGTAAAATTTTCTGTGAAGGGTCATATCTATACTAATAAAAGCCTTGGGGGTTATCAGGCCAGCAGGGGAGGGTAGTTGGGGGCAATCAGGCTGGCAGAGGAGCAGTTAGGGGGCAATCAGGCCGGCAAGGGAGCAGTTAGGGGGCAATCAGGCAGGCAGGTGAGCCGTTTGGAGCCAGCAGTCCTGGATTGTGAGAGGGATCCCGGATTGGAGAGGGTGCAGGCTGGGCTGAGGGACACTCTCCCCGGTGCACGAATTTCGTGCACCAGGCCTCTAGTATATAATAATATTGACATTTATGAATGAGGACAATGAAGCTCAGAATGGTCAGTACAAGCTGAGGTTTTTTGTTTTTTTTTTAAATAAATCTTTATTCAGATTATTACAATTGTTTCTCCTTTTTCCCCCCATAGCTCCCCTCTACCCGGTTCCCACCCCACCTTCTGCCCTTACCTCCCCCCCACTCTCCTCATCCATAGGTGTATGATTTTTGTCCCGTCTCTTCCTGAACCCCCCCACACCCCTTTCCCCCTGAGAATTATCAGTCCACTCCCTTTCTATGCCCCTGATTCTATTATATTCACCAGATTATTCTGTTCCTCAGGTTTTTAATTCCTTGATTTTTAGGTTCACTTGTTGATAGATATGTATTTGTTGTTCATAATTTTTCTCTTTACTTTTTTCTTCTTCCTCTTCTTTAAGAATACCTTTCAGCATTTCATATAATACTGGTTTGGTGGTGATGAACTCCTTTAGCTTTTTCTTATCTGTGAAGCTCTTTATCTTCCCTTCAATTCTGAATGATAGCTTTGCTGGGTAGAGTAATCTTGGTTGTAGGTTCTTGCTATTCATCACATTGAAAATTTCTTGCCACTCCCGTCTGGCCTGCATAGTTTCTGTTGAGAAATCAGCTGACAGTCGTATGGGTGCTCCCTTGTAGGTAATTAACTGTTTTTCTCTTGCTGCTTTTAATATTCTCTCTTTGTCTTTTGCTCTTGGAATTTTAATTATGATGTGTCTTGGTGTGGTCCTCTTTGGATTCCTTTTGTTTGGGGTTCTGTGTGCTTCCTGGACTTGTAAGTCTATTTCTTTCACCAGGTGGGGGAAGTTTTCAGTCATTATTTCTTCAGTATCTTGCTCTCTCTCTTCTTCTGGCACCCCCATAATTCTGATGTTGGTACGCTTGTAGTTGTTCCAGTCTTCTTACACTGTCTTCAACTTTTTAAATTTTTTTTTTCTTTTTGCTTTTTTGGTTGAGTGTTTTTTGCTTCTTTGTATTTCAATTCTTTGACTTGATTCTTGTGTTCCTCTAGTCTGTTTTTGGGTCTCTGTATAATATTTTTTATTTCAGTCAGTGTATGTTTAATTTCTAGTTGGTCCTTTCTCATATCTTCGAGGGTCTTGTTATATTTATCAGCCTTTTCTAGGATATTCTTGAAAAGCCTTATAACCATGGTTTTGAATTCTATATCCAGTCGTTTGTTTTCCTCCATTTCTTTTGTTTGTGATCTGTTTCTTTCTTTTTTTTTTTTTAATATATTTTATTGATTTTTTACAGAGAGGAAGAGAGAGGGATAGAGAGTTAGAAACATCGATGAGAGAGAGACATCGATTAGCTGCCTCCTGCACGCCCCGTACTGGGGATGTGCCCGCAACCCAGGTACATGCCCTTGACCGGAATCGAACCTGGGACCCTTCAGTCCGCAGGCCGACGCTCTATCCACTGAGCCAAACCGGTTAGGGCTGTGATCTGTTTCTTTGACGCCGCATTTTCACTGCTTCCCTGAGTTGGTAGGGTAGATTTGTGTGCTAGGTTTCCTATATGGCCCAGTGGGTCGGCCTCCCCAGTTAACCTGAGGTGGACACTCTTGGTGCACTCCTTTGTGGACTGTGTGTACAGCCTTGTTGTAATTAAGTCTTGATTGTTGTTGGTATCACTGGGAGGAATTGACCTCCATGCCAGTTGGCTGTAAGGATCAGCTGTGTCTATGCTGGGAGAAGTTCGGTGCTGGAGTCAGCCTTATAGGATTAGACTTGCCAAATTGCAATAGCCTCTGTGCTCAGCTTAGATGGGGTGGAGTCTCAGGGCGGAGCAGACAGTCTTGGCTTCCCGTCAGCCTTGCCCTTGCGTGCACGCGCGCGCCTTCAGACCTCTGCCTTCCCCGCCTCCAGAGTCTCCGCCCGAGAGTCCAGACTCCCCCCACAAGAGCATGGGTCCCCAGGGGCTCGCCTGGAACCAGGGTTCAGTGCAGTCAGAACTGGGGACCAGTGCAGTCAGGAGCCTCCGACTCCCTTCCACTAGGGAAAGCCTGTGGCAATCTCCGCAGCCTTTGTGCGCACTGGCACACGCGCGCCTTCAGACCTCCGCCTTCCCTGGCTCCCGAGTCTCCGCCCGAGAGTCCAGATTCCCCCCACAAGAGCGTGGGTCCCCAGAGGCTCGCCTGGAACTGGGGTCCAGTGCAGTCAGAACTGGGGCTCAGTGCAGTCAGGAGCCTCTGACTCCCTTCCACTAGGGAAAGCCTGTGGCAACCTCTGCAGCCTTTGTGCGCACTGGCACGTGCGCGCCTTCAGACCTCTGCCTTTCCCAGCTCCCGAGTCTCCGCCCGAGAGTCCAGACTCCCCCCGTAAGAGCGTGGGTCCCCAGGGGCTGGCCCAGAACTGGGGTTCAGTGCAGTCAGAACTGGGGTTCAGTGCGGTCGGGGGCTTCCTTCCCCCTTCCGCCAGAGAAAGTCAGCCAGGCTCTCAGCCGCCCTTCCCTCTGCACGCACAATGACCCTTTGCCATACCTCCAATTCTCCGTGAGCTTTCCTCTTTCCTTCTAGTTGTAGAATTTTCACTCAGCCAGCTTTCCTGTGGTTCTGGATGGTGTCCGTTCTGTCTTTTAGTTGAGTTTTGAAATTGTTGTGCGAGGCAGCAGTTTAGGTGCTTACCTATGCCGCCATCTTGGTTTCTCCAAGCTGAGGTTTTAACCTAGCTGTTTGACTCAAAGGCTATGCTCTCTCTCTTAAAAAAAAAAAACAAAAAAACCTTTATTGATTTCCTGGAGGGAGAGGGAGGGAGAGAGATAGAAACATCAATGAGAGAGAATCATTAGTTGGCTGCCTCCTGCATGCCCCCCATTGGGGATCAAGCCCACAACCCTGGCATGTGCCCTGACTGAGAACCAAACCGTGACCTCCTGGTTCATAGGTCAATGCTCAACCACTGAGCCACACCATCTGGGCAGGGCTATGCTCTCTTAACAGCACACTGCCATCCAAAATTAAATGCAGCTGAAAAAGGCAGCATTGTGGCTGCACCTCCAGAGGGGATGATATGAGGGGTGATATAAGCAAAGCATCAGGAAAGTCACAAGACAACATGAACTGCATCCTAGTGCAGCATTTCTCAAATTTTTAACAAACAAGATGAATCATATGATGATGTTGTTAGTTGCAGAGCGTGATACAGTAGGTTTGGGTGGGGCCTGGGATCCTACTATTCTAACAACTCCCTAGCAAAGGCAATGTTGCTGAGCCAGAGACCACACTTCTAGGCGTCAAGAGCTAATGCCCAATGACTGGTTCAGCACCATGGACAGCAGAACAGGTGTTCTACCACCATCACCTTCTCTGCCATTTCATTTAAATCTGTTAATATCTTCTGTGATAAGATTATAGTAACAAAACACAGAGTTAGAATTTTTTAAAATTACTTTTTGGATTGCTATCAGCTATGTAGTGATCCTTTCGTTTATGCAACTACAAGTCTGTCTAGAGAAGAGAACTGGAGCTTTAGAGAGGGTGGAGGGTGCCCCTCTGGCATTTTTAACAGGTATGCTTCCAGGGATCCTTGGGTAAAAATTTAATCAAGTTTTTTATTGAATAAGGAAGTTGATACAGAACTCATAAAATATTTAAGTTATATTACCATCCTCAATTTTATAAAATATCTACTTGAGAAGGGTAGCACTCTAACTTGCACATTTGATGAACAGAAATTAGCAACATCTTTCCTTAAAAAAAATCGTTATTGTTGAAAGTATTACATATCTGCTGCTAAATCTACTAAACTATTAGTCAACTGCACATGAGAGAGAAATAATTAAAAATATGTCAAAGTGCTAGTCAAAATCAGAGTGAAATGAAAATGTCCTTAAAATTTTACTTTAAAATGTGTTTCTGCTCCCTTTTTCTTTCTCCTGTATTCCTTTCACCAAATTCTATATTTTAAGGACAAAACCAGACAGATCACTTTCTTTGAGTGACATTGTTTTTATTTACTCCCTAGTTTGAAACAGCAACTATGGCTGCCAGCTGAGATACCTCCGGGTTTTAAGACTATCAATCAATTTCACAGCTGGAACAAAAGAATTCCGATAAGTCTGGCAAACAATTTAACTTGTTTTCCTTTGAAGACATTTTTTATTTTCTGGTTGAGTACCCTCTTCTCAAGTCTGGAGAAGCTATGAGCTACACTTATGGCAAAAGGAAATAGGTATAATCCCAGGTAAATTTTCTAATAGGCCTTCTCTTAGCCACATTGCATCATCTACTTAAGAATACATACTGTTTTTCAATACAATGGATATTTTCAAACTTAATTCATTAACATTTTTTACATTTGTAGTGTACCAAGAGTAAAAATGTTGATCATATTTCAACATTTTTCTCAAATTTATTCTTGAGTCCAAAGGAAGAGTCTTCTTTTTCACTATGTTAATAGGATTCAAACAAGTTTTGTGCATGTGTAACTACATGTTGAGAATCTATGTCACAAGTAAACAGTCTTATATGTATTACTATAGGCCCGGTGCACGAAATTCATGCTTTGGGGGATGGGTCCCTCAGCCCAGCCTGCACCCTCTCCAATCTGGGACCCCTCGAGGGATGTCCAACTGCCAATCTCATCGGGCCTAAACAGGCAGTCGGAAATCCCTCTCACAATCCAGGACTGCTGGCTCCCAACTGCTCGCCTGCCTGCCTTCCTGATTGCCCCTAACCGCTTTTGCCTGCCAGCCTGATCACCCCCTAACCACTCCCCTGCCAGCCTGATTGATGCCTAACTGCTCCCCTGCCAGCCTGTTTGCCCCTAACTGCCCTCCCCTGCTGGCCATCTTGTGGTGGCCATCTTGTGTCACATGGGGTCAGGATCTTTGACCACATGGGGGCAGCCATCTTGTGTGTTGGAGTGATGGTCAACCTGCATATTACTCTTTTATTAGATAGGATAGAGGCCTGGTGCATGGGTGGGGGCCAGCTGGTTTGCCCTGAAGGGTGTCCCGGATTAGGGTGGGGGTTCCCTTGGGGCGTGGGGCGGCCTGGGTGAGGGGCCTGTGGTGGTTTGCAGGCCGGCCATGCCCCCCAGTGACCCACGCGGAGGCCCTGGTATCTGGTATTTATTTATCTTCTACAATTGAAACTTTGTAGCCTGGAGCGGAGCCAAGCCTTCTGCTCGCTCCCGTGGCGGCAGCCATTTCTGTTGGGATTTATGTATCTTCTATCATTGAAACTTTGTAGCATTGAGTGGAGGCCTGGGCCGGCAAGGGCAGGTGGAAAGCTTGGCTTCCTCCATTGCCGGGGAAACCCAAGCCTCCCTCCTGCTCTCTCTGTGGCCGCAGCCATCTTGGTTGGGCTAATTTGCATACTCGCTCCTGATTGGCTGGTGGGTGTGGCTTGTGGGTGTAACTGAGTGATGGTTAAATTTGCATATTACTATTTTATTAGATAGGATTTCATTCAATTTGCACAAAGCCCTTTGGAATGGGTCCTTGTTTCTACTTAAGGGATGGGAAAAACAAGGATGGAAGTCCCTCAGTTAGTAGGTAGTTGAGCCTGAATCACAGGGAGGAGTGCTCTCTTTTCTCTGCGCACTCTTATGGATGTGCTTGTTCCAGTGGAAATTTACACATCTCAGAAGGATACACCAAAAAATATTATGTGTGAAGTGCAATGCAGCTGGATGGTGAGAGGTCTCATCCATTACTTTAAAAATGGATATGGAGCTAAATTCAGAATCTATTAGACATGGTATATTCACTGGGATTATTTTCAGATGGAGAGATGCTGGCCTATAGCAGATATTAAATATATAATTTACCTGAGCTTGCCTTGAGCACTTCACAGCAGGGAAGAATTTATAACTAATATCTCAAGAGCTGCTTGGTCTTCTGAATTGTAGATAGTCCTGGATCTACAATGTTACCCTAGTCCAGTGGTCGGCAAACTGCGGCTCACGAGCCACATGCAGCTCGTGAGCCGCGGTTTGCCGCTCTGTTGACTAATGAGTTTGCTGACCACTGCAGTCTTTTCTGAGACGCATAGTAATTATTTTTAAAAGAAATGTAAATAATTCCCTTTTGGTGGTCTGATGTAGTTCATCTTTCTGCTGCTTCTTTTATGCCCGAATCACTGAAATCTAAGTTTAGAAATGAGGAATCATCAATATCTGTGGCCATAGAATGTGCATATTCTTCCTTTCATCAGTCACTCTTTGAGGAAGGCTCAGTCATTCAATGTCTAAATGGTTAGATACCTATCTTAAATATTTCACTGCTTCTCTTAGATAAGATGCCTTGTCTGATGATCTCTAAGGACACTATGAGCCTGTTCATCGTTCTGGGAAGGTAGTGATCCTAACCAGGAGGTGCCCACTGTCAGGAGCTTTATAGGAAAAGGTGACTTCAGGGTATTTCTTTATAAGATGTACAGACTACAACTGGAAGCAAGGCCAGGTGGAATCACAATCCTTTGATTGGGTGCCTGGACAAATGTGTAAGAAAACCTGAGAGTTCAGCAGGTGGCTGTGGGCTAAGATGTACTAGATGCAGGTGAGGTAACAAACTACAGATGGTTTATAGCTGTGACTCATTTCTCCACCTCCCTCCCTTTAGTTTTTTTCTTTTTAACATTTGGATTGTGAAATTTTTACTAAAAGTGCCAATTTTCCAAATTTTTCTAGTCAAGGCAGGAAGATTGTACCACAAGCAATCCATTTCTACAGTCTCTTATCTGATTTCCAAGATTTTTTTTAAAAAAACTGTGGAAAGTTTTGCATGGAATTCTGCCGCACCTCTCAATCTCACTCCCATCCTCCCTTCCTCCCTCCTTCTCTCATACATTTCCCATCGCCAGAAACAAACTCCTCTTAAAAATATTTTTAACACCTCTAGATTTACTTCTATTGTTTAAATTTTAATTTCTAATAATAAAATAACTATATAGAAAAAAAGAGCTTAACAGATCATACACTGAAATACACAAACACACTGCACCAGAATGTTAGACTTGCCTTCTGACCCATCACCTAAAATACATTGAGGAGACACACAAGGAAGGGCTCGCCCTACCCGCAAGCGCTGGGAGCTGGGAGCTGGTGTGCTCTGACATGCTCTGTGGCGGGGTTGGAAGAGCCCTTATTCCAGTTTTACATGAAACTTTATTTGCTGAATTGACCTGCATATATACAATCATCATTTCTGTCTCTGTCTAATCGAAGGTAACCATCATAATGGTTTACTCTGTGAATAGGGCACAGTCTCCACTCAGTGGATGTTTGGGGGTAAGGAGGAGTAACTTGTATCCCTCACTGGCTTTAATGTTTGGAATTGAACCTCACCACTGTCCATCGAAGCCCTCAGCGATCCCGTTCATCCTCTTGGTCCCAGCCGCCTGTTCGGAGTCCCTTTCCGGGCCAGACCGCGATTTATCTTTGCGCGCTTCAAGGCGGGAGGGAGGTCCACAGTGTCGCTAGGGGCCCGTTTGGCTCCGCTCGCGCAGCGCCCGCTCAGCCCGCCAGGGGGACCCCGCCCCGCCCAGGCGGCGTCTGATAAGAAAGACTGAGGGGCGTGGAGCGGAGGCGCCTGCTCCGGGAAAACCGAGTCAGCCGGGGCTCCGCTACTGCTCCGGGAGACCCGCGGGGCCGGGTCCAAGGCTCTCTGGGACCCGGGGTTCCACGGCAGAAAGGGCGCGCCCCGCGGTGGGTGTGTCCGTTTCCACCCTCTGGCCTTCCAGCCCGGAGAAGAGCTCCCGTAAGCGGGTATTTTGTTCCCAAAGATAGGTTTTTGTCTGCGGTGATCCGGCTCTAGAAGTGCAACTTTGCGGCTGGGGGTTGGGGGTCCTGGAACAAGAGGAGCAGACCTTGTCTGCATCCGCCAGGAGGAGGCGGGCCGCGAGAGTGGAGGAGGCAGGGCTGGGGAGTTCCCAAGGGTCGCGGGTGGCGGCGAGATTGGCTCCCACCCGGGCGGCGGTCCTGTGGCCACGCTCCTGGAAGCCCGCCCGGCGCCCTGCCCCCCACCCGCCCTTTAGGCGCTTCGGGCTTAAGGTTTCGCTGGATCCATCAGGAACCAAGCAGAAAACTTTTCCCTTCCCAACCCCCGGGTCCCTTTTGTCTTTCTTGGCGGCGGCGACGCCTGAGCTGGGAGCCCCGGTCCCCGGCCCAGCGCGCCGCGCCTGGTGACCACCGAGGGCAGGAACGCTCGGATTCCATGTGCCCTATGGCGGCGGCTGCGACTCTTGGGGGGCACTGGCAGGAGCGTGCCCTCCCTCCCGAGGCCGCCGCCGCCGCGCTGGTGCGGGAGTAAAGCCGTCCCCGCCCCTCTCCACGGTCCCGCACCCCTCGCCGCCCGCCCCCTCGCCTGACTCATCCGCCCGCGGTAGCCGCGCGCGCCCGCTGCCCGAGCCCGGAGCCCCGAGCCCCCGCCGGGATGGAGAAGGAGACCGAGGCTGCCGGCGGCTGCGGAGCTTCCTGCTGATGACCCCGACCCTGCCGCCGCCTCCTTCGCTGGTCTCGGGAGGCGCCAGACGTCCCAACAGCTCCCGAAGGGAGAGCCCGGAGAGGCGGCTGGACCTTTGAGTCCCCGCGCTCAGGACAGGTGAGGGGGAAGGAAGGGTGCTATCAGCGTGGGGAGGTGGGTGGGCAATCGCTGCAGCCAAAACAGGGAGCTTCTTCATCGCTCCCCCCTTCTCCTGCTTCAGCCTCCAGAGTTAGGTTAAACACTGTCTTCTGAAGTTTGGGAAATAAACCAAGTCCGCCATCAGTTCGGGACTCCCCAGTCCCTGGAGCGCAAGACAAGCCGTGCGGAGCTGCCTCTGAGGGCGCGGAGCCTCGGCGCGCCCGGCTGGGTTTCTGCAAGCTACACCCTCCTTTGTTTCCGTTCCAGAGTCAGCATTCTCCGTAAAGGTGTTCTCAGCGTTAATTGATAGCAGTCCTTGGCAGGAGCAAAGTGTGTTCAGGGGTTCCTAAAGCAGTATCTGTATGTGGTAGTATCTACAGGCAAAATGGAGAGGCGAAGCAATTATTGCCAAATTCAGCACTACTCTTCTTCCTACAGAGTCTGTCCTTAAGAGAAAGGGCTGAGGGTTTGCAAGATTTGCTTCATTAATCTTTTTTTAACTATAATTAATTGTCCAGGCCAGTATTTCATACTGTGCGGTTGTAAGCTCTCTCTGTGTATTTTCTGCCCTTAGATTTAGATTGAGGTGTGTGTGTGTGTGTGATATGTGTAATAAAAACAATTCATTGTTCAGTACCAGGCATTGGTAATGCCAGAAAGTCACATGCTTCACATCAGTGTAATTTACTAATTGTAGTCAACCCAGGTGCGCCTTAAGAACTAAGTAAAGTATGTTGACCTCTTTCCTTGGGGTGGTTGTGTTTTTCTGAAGTCGTTGTGGACAACTGAATGCATTGAAAACATTTCATTTGCTTTGGTGGTTTGTCATGTCTTGTATTATGGTAACACTTACTATATAAAATGACATTCAGGTTGTTATTTGGCTACTCATACTAGACTATATTACCATTTTGTGAAAAGTAGGCTAAATTTTGAAACTTCGTAAACCTTAGTTTTCTGCTACTGTCTACCCATACAAAAGCATCTGCTCGTAGTTTCATGCTTTTCAAACAGCTTAAGAGTAAGCGTCCTTCTGAACAGAAATTATTTCCATGAAGTGGAAACTATGGTTAAATGCTTTAGCAATTTAATGTTATGGGAATTTTTTTTTATTTTTTTTTACTCTTTAAAATATATTCTGAGGTGTTAGGAATGATTTTCTCGAAGGAAGTCCTATTAGATTGCCCATAACTGTGAGATGATTTGGGCTCTAATTTGTAACCTAGTTTTGTATAGCTTTGTATGCTAGGCTGGGGAAGTCTTCAGTGAACGAGAGTTGTTTCGTGGGAAGTCTGCATGCAATTTCCAAGCAGCTGGCACAGGAAGGTTTTACCTGTTGCTTCTGTGTCAGGTCCAGGTAAATCCATGTAGTATCCCAAAGACATCTGTAATCGGAAGGGTTCTGCAGGCAAAATCGTTGTAAAGAAGGCTGCTGTGCTTGTTATTGTAACTCGGAGAAATTTTTAGTGAAGCTTTTATATGCTCCAAGAGTTAGCTTGTGGTAGTTGGACTTGCGTAGTTTCAGAATTTTGACAACAGCTCATTGGGCAGAGGAAGGTAACTAGTGATTTACAGTTACCTTCCTGAAGGGGAAGTGGATCTGAATTGTTTGTTTATATTCTCTCATTCTCACGTTGACTCTCAGCTTAAAGGGAAATACATTCATGTTTAGCTTAGGAAAATAGAGAAGAACAAAGATAAAAGCAGATGTCACTTTTTATAGTTCTCAAGAAAAATGAGTAGAAGATAAAATAATAAGCCCTCATGGCAATGCACATTACTTACCAAATAGAATGTAGAGTTTAAAAGCAGTTTAAATATAAATTTCATTTCATGTTACTGTCCTTAAATAGGAGAGCGCACGGGGAGTCTGCATCAAGCAAAACGCATTTGGAATAAGAACTTGTGTAGAGATGGAACAAACGAGTCCACAGTGAGATGGACCCTGTATTTTATTAAGGAATATATGAACTGCAGTTTTACCAAGTGTACCCACTTCAGGACTTAAGACCTGTTTTGTCTGCTGAGGTGTGATATGTGCCCAAGCCCCCAGAGAGCACAGATGAACACTTGCTGTGTCATGCTAGCTGCTGGACGGTAAGGGAGCTCCTGCTATGGGAGCTTAGAGGCCGATGGAGAAGGGACTGGAAAATGTGCTATGGACCACTGAGGACCTGGGCCTGGGGTGGTCCTTGAGATTCAGGGGTTGCCAAAGGCACCATAAGGGGAATTGGAAAGACCAAGTCATCCTGACCAAGAAACTGGTTATGTGGCCCTGAATACATTTCTTGGCCTTCTCAGGTCTCTCTGCCGATATCAACAGAGCAAAGCCTTTGGATTGTGATCTTTCTGTCCTTTTTAAAAAACTGCAGGATGAGTCCTAGAGGAATTAAGGAGAGGAAGAAATCAGAATATGGTGGGGAGGTGTTGGTGCCGTCAGTGGAGTTTGGGTTGGAGGGCGACAGGGAAAGGGTAATACGATGATAATAGGAGGTAAGGAGATCTGACCTGGGGCATCTGGCCCATCATGGATGGTCTGTGTTCACAATACATAATAAAATAAGTACCGATGCTCACTTAGGACTTGATGGTTTTCAGTGAATTTTCAGAAATAATGGCCATTGGTTTTCACAACCCAAGAAGTAATTAGAGCGGAAAGGTGAGGTAACCAGGACTAACACTGCAAAGTGCCCTTGCACCGGTAAGCTCCACTGGCTTTCTGCGGGATTTGTAGCGATAAGAGAAGCTAGATGGGACACGCTTTGGAAACCCTGTGGAAATGGGGAAGAGAGATAAAGTTGGTGTCAGATTTTTGTGGGTGTTCAAATTTCTGAGTAAAAATTTAGTTTACATTCTGGAAGAGAAGAGTCTCTCCAATCATGAGATAAAGACTTCCTGAAAAGTCTTGAGTTCTGATTGTTGACGTTTAGTCTGATGACTCCTGTCTGTGCTTCCTCTCACCTCGCCTCCCTCTCATTCTCCAGCAGTAATCCTGGGGATTTGATTATTACAGTCATTGATAAGACTCTTCTGAGAGCTTTCAGTGCAGCTGGAGAAAGTGAATTCTCTCGTGAAGGTGTGGATTCTGGGACCATTGTGCTGGGAACTCATGGGATATGTTCCAGCAGCAGGTTGTGCTTTTGAAACTGTCCCCAAAGGTGAAATTACACAGAAATCACAGGAATTACACAGGGATGTGAGCAAGGTGAGAAGGTGTGGATCTCTGCATTCCTTCCTGTAGTGTCCTTGTCATCGGCTCAAAGCATTAAGTGTACCAAGGGGGACAAGTCTCTCCCCCTCCCCCCATGTTCCTGTGGAAGGGAGTTGGTCAGAATTCATCTGGTTATACACAAGAGGAACTTATCTTTACCCAGGTTATGCAAAGAGGAAGATTTATTGGCTCATGTGACTGGAAAGTCCAAAGGTGGACTTAGCTTCAGTCATAATTGTATGCCAGAGACACTACATCTTTGTCAGGGTTCTTTCTTTCTCCCCCTGCTTCTCAGCTCCTCTTCTCTCTCAGTGAACTTCATTCTGAGGCCCTCTTCCATGTGCTGAGAAAGATGACAGTCCATAGTAACACACGTGCATCTCTAGGCCTTTGATCCATAAGAAATAGAGGTCTCGTCTCTTCTGGGTCTCATTTCTAGGAATCTGGAAGGGCTTGGATTGGCCCTGCTTTGGTGGTCATTGAATCAGTCTCTGTGTACAGCAGAGAGGAGTACCATGATAGTCTTAGACTGGATCACGTGCCCAACACTGTGTGTGTGAGGTGCCAGTGGTGGGGTGGAGTGGAGGAAGCTGGAGGGGCACCATCATGGACAGGTGTGGTTCTCCCAAGCTAACGATGCTCTCTGCTGTTAAGGAGAATTGTCCCCTCTCTTTGGGGGACAGTCCCCTGCACCATGATGTCAAGTTTGCACAAGGAGACATCTCAGATGTCATGCAAATTCCAGAAGTGGACTTTGCTACCAGGACTGTGGTTCACAGAATATTATTGTACACGGAGCCGACCACCTACCTATATCTGTGTACTTTTATCAAATACCCCTGTGCCTTATTTCCAGCCTAAGGATTTTATTTACAGAAGCCCCTGTCATCTAGGGATCATGGGATTGGAGACCCCTGCTTTGGGCATTTTCAGTGAAAGTTTGAACAGGGAAGTGAAGTGATAAACACAGAACTATTGTTTATACAAATTCATTGGGTTTGTGGGAGATGGCTGGGCAAAGGGGAGGCAGCGGGCTCAGGTTAGTGTTATCACTTAGGAGGTATAAGGTGATAGGTCCCAAATGAGAATACTGGCATATGTGGACAAGATAAGGAAAGTCTGGTGAGGTTGCATGTCAGGATGAGGGAGCATCTTTGTTGACCAAGCATTTGTGTGATGAAACAGATCAGGAGAGACGAGACCAAGTAAACAGGCTGGGCCAGTAGGTGAAATGGCAACTGGATTGTATAGAAAGGAAACCTGTGGCCACCAGGAGTCCTAGGGACAAAGCCTTTATATGTATAGCATTGACACTGGTTGAACACCTACCTAATATGCCAGGTCCTTATTGTTTTAAGTTCATTATATTAAATCTCATAATAGTCCTCTGAGGGAAGAAAACTGAAAGTTAAGGAGGTAAATAATTTGCTCAAGGTTATGTGGTCCTTACGTTGTAGAGCTGGGATTCAAACCCCTGCAGTCCGAAACAAAAGCCTCTGCTTTAAGACACTATGCCACACGACATCTCAAGCCCAAGGTGAGAATCCAGGATAGCAGGCCACATGGAGGGACAGGTGCAGTGTTGTGCCTTCTAATAGGCAAGCAGAGTGCCAGAAGTTCAGGTCAGACAGAGAGGATGAAATAGAGGTTGGCAGGGTGAGGGTGCAGAGCATCCATGCTGAGAGGCAAACGGGACAGCAATGCCAGGGGAGAATAGATTCTTGGTTTGGGGTTTGGGATGTAGCAAAGAAAGTGGATGGAAGTGGTATCAGGAACAGGTGGGCAGTCAGTAGAACAACTAGGGCTTGATTGCTGATCTGAGAACAGGAACTCTACCATCTACGCTAGCTTCAAATATTCTTCCTGGTATAAGTCACTGAAAATATGGAATGGGCGACTGACTCCCGAGTGGAAGACTGGGTTCTATTAGTTGTCAGGTACTATTAAGGAAAAAATAGATGATATTTGTAGAATGTTTGCCATGCGTCTTACATACATAATCTCACCAAATCTTCAGTAGAGGCCTGGGAGGGTAAATATTAGGGTTTTTTTAAAGCCAGAAAATGGAGGCTTAGATAGGTCAAGTTACTTGCCTGAGCTTCTGGAACTTGACCGGAAGATGAAGGATAGGTCATAGAAACCCAGATCCATCTAAGTCTGGACCTTATCCTGGGTCTTCAGGGAGTCATCCTGGTCCTGGCAGGGCAAGGTCAGTTTCAAATCTGGGCCATAGAAATGGGGAAGTCAGCAGGGGCATATGTTTTGTGAAGGGGGACGGTGAGTTAACTTCTGGACATGTGATTATGAGCTGATACCAGGTCATCTGAAGACAGTTGTCTGGCGGGATTATATCCGGCTTTGGCACAAAACCTAGTAATCTAGTAGGTTTTCCCCCTCAGTACAGGATCTCTGTCATTATGCAGGATACGAACGTCAGCAAGTCAGATGTTTGGAAGGCTTAATTTTAGTCACTGATTTCAGTTGAAGAGCAGGGACCTCTGCCAGCTACCATGGCCTGGATTTACCTTTATACATACAGGTACTTTGCCCTAAATATGATAAATAAGAAACAGATACATATTGAGAGAGTAAGCAAAAGCACTAACACATACCGAATGCAGTAGGTATGCGGAACACACTCCAGCTGTGAAAACATGTACTTGAAGCTGCTCTAAATCAAACTATTTACTACTGGAACATCACAGCTTCCCCAACAAATGCAAGGTCAAATTTGTGTCTGCTTAGATGTATGACCAGATGTAGGTCTTCATTATGCGCAGTGGACTGCGTTTCTGTCCAAGAGGAAGGGGAATGTGAAGATATGGGAGAAAACATAGTTGAGACATATTTGTGAGAACTCATAGCCCATTTGGGGAGGTAAACAACCATCCATAAAACTTTTAAAACAATGCAGTGGAATAATACGATCTTTAGAGTTGGATGGATCTTTTAGAGAGTAAAGATTACTGCTCTCCCTAGTGTTATGAAATCTAAACTTAATAGTAGCAGCTGAATATAAGTGCTATGGAGACTAAAAGAAACAGAGCTGTCTGAAACCTGGAAGCCGGCAGTGGGGCTTCCAGAGGAGGTGAGGTTTGTTGAATAAAATGGAAAGAGAGACAGGGAAGGTATTCCAGGTAGGGCTAGGAAATTATCAATGCCCGCCAGCCAGAAACCACCAGGAAATTCCATGTAGTCAAACAGGGTTTACTACTCATTGAGGTGAGTGAGAATGTACATCATAGGGAAAAGACGGGTGTCTCAGTAAGAGCGTGTTAGGAGTTAGTTATTGTGGGATTTGGGCTTGTGTTAAATGCTTTGGGAGAGAGTTTAATGAAGCAGGGCTTCGTTCCAGGTTGGAGCAGGGATAATCCTATGAGTTTGTATCTTAAATCTTATTTAGAAGGAGGCAAGACTAGAGAAGCTAACACTATAATTGGCAAAGAAGCTGCAAGCTCCCATTAGCTAGGTTAGAGGGTGTTGGTCATTACGGGGTTGGACGGTGTTCGTGGTTTTGTTTGTGTTCAGATATGAGTACATAGTGGTCTTGTTTCTGTCCTGATTCCTCATGGTCACAAGGTGTCCTTGTCCAGTGTTGATATTCTGTGACATCGTCTCCATCTAACAGGAGAACACCAAGGCATAGCTCTATTGGGCAGGCCAGCTCCTGGGTATTAGGGGCTGCCCTGCTCTTCCGTAAACTGCAAGTGATACTCCGGAGTATATCTTACTCCATGCGCCAAGCAAGATTCCCAGTACCATAGGATTCTGTGAATGTTTCTCTTGTGGGTTAGTGAGATGATTTTTTTTCTCTGCTCTAGTAAGTTATTTAACAACCTTCATTAAATGGCCACTGTTTACCAGGTGCTGTGTTAGATTCTGAGGATGTTAGGATGACAAGAATCTCAAGAATCTCAATCTAATGGAAGAGCCAGATATAAACCCATGACCACAACACACTGAAACAAAGCTGGCAGAGCTATTAGAATAGGGAAAGGAGGTTAGAGTCTCTTGGGGTAAGTCATGCTGAGAAGGGGCAGGCTTTTTTGCAAAGAGTGAGTTCATCACAGAGGTGCTGATAGGTTGGCAGCTGCTAAGGAATATTCTCCTTTTTGAGAATCAGCATCTTTCGGCTGGAATGCAGGGTGAATTCAAGGAATCTCAGTACCGATTTTAGCATAAAGAGAGGCACAAATTTTCACTCACTTGGTGAACCACGTATCAGATCAGCTTAGTGAACGTACAGTGCAAGTATTTGTAATACAGTAGAGTTAGTGTTTCTGAAGAGACACTATTATTTCTTATCATGACAGCAATACGTGCTCCCAATAAAAACTTTGGAAAATATATTAAGTATAAAAAAATCAGGAAGAATATTTGCCTATAATCCCATGACCCAAAGGCACTATAACATTTTGACATTTTCTTCCTCCTTATTTTTAACGAATTTTCCATAGTTAATAACATAGTACAACCTGCTTTGTTTGCTTAACCTTGTGTCCTAAATATTTCCAACTTCCCGGCAAGATTTACTAATGTCTGTATAATAACTGATTGTATGGACACACCATAATTTATTAGCCATTCCTTTAAAATTAGACCTTTAGGCTGTTAACAAATATCTGGTATTATAAATGGCACTTTGATGAAATCTTTGTACAAATTTCAAATTACTTCTTTAAGCAAGTTCCACGGAAGGGGTAATTCCTGGGTCCAAGGTAATGCATGTCTTAAGATAATTGATGCTTAACGCAAAACTGGTTTTAAATGAACTTGTGATTGACAGTACACAGAAATACCCCCTCACTGTGCCTGCACTAGGGGGTTATTTTTTAAATAAAAATGCTACCATTTCAAAACAAGTAACAGTTTATGCTCACTGCTGATTTTGTCTTTTTGTTACCAAAAACTCTCTTTTAGAATGTGGGCTGGTTAAATACTGTGGTGAACCACTCAATTTTAAAAATGTATTCACAGATGTTTCTGAGTATGCAGATGGGGGCCTGTGACAGAGAGAAGATGAGAATGTGTTTTAGAGCCAATAGTATGTGTAACCTGTGAGGGCACCCTGCAGGCCGCAGTGCAGAGAGCCTGCGGGAGGCTTGTATGGAACTTCCGGATTTGAACTAAATATTGTTAAAAAGGAAAAGGTGATACAAGACAAGAGCCCCACTTTGTGGAGTGAACCCTCTGCCAGCCTCGCCTTTGTAGCTCGGCGGTCAGGTCCTTGCGGTCATGGCACATTGTAACTGTTGTGTCATGGTCCTACCCTCTCGGACAGGCTGAGACCTGTCTGTTTTATTCCCAGTTGTATTCCCAGCACGTCACCCAGGACTGGGTTGTGCTGGTGGGTAGAATGTGAGGTAAGATGTGCTCTAATGTAGGATCTAAAAACCCTTGAGATTGCCCATCCAAGGACCTCTCATTTCTGTTAGTCACCGATTCCCTCAAAACACACGGGGGATCTGCAACTTTGAACATTCTGATTATACTCCATTTCCCAAAGAAAAGCTGCCTCATTGCAGTATCTAGTTTCTGTAGTGGTGAACTTAGACTCACTCCGTAAGAAGCAGGAACTTGGATCGCATTTAAACTTGAAAGAGTTTTTTTGTTGTCTAAAAACATTGCTTGAGACTACAGGGGAACTATTAAACTTACTGTATAGTCAATTTGAGGTGGATTTGGAGTGCCAATTTTAATTTCTCCACAATTTCTATTTTCTACAAAAATAATTCACAACTAAAGTAATTTTGGTTTCCTTTTAAAAGTTGAAGGAGAGTATTTGTAGCATTATAATTCCATTTTCTTTTATGGATCTCAGTCAGTAATTTTGAACAAAGTTGTTTTCATTCATTTGTTCACTAAATCAGTATTTAGTGAGAGTCCTTCAGTAGTTGCTATTAAATTGCCCTCGTTATCTGTTTTGTCAAATGTGAGGCACATCTTACATAATGATAATGTAGAAAAACAAGTAGGGAAGCATGACCTGTACATCTATTATTTGCTTTCTGATGAGACATGTAAAAGTTCCCATAACATGCATAAAATGAAAACTCAAGCTCTGTAGGAAGTTCACTTATTAATAATCGACTTAATAAATAATATGTGCTGGCACCTGGAAATAGGGTAGGGAACCAGACAAAGGTTTTGGTGGAGCGTACATTCTCGCTGGGGAGGACAAAGAGTAGATGAGCGCGTCAGTTTCAGATGGCGGCAAGGGCTGCGCTGAACAAGGGAGTCTGATGGAATAGACCAGTGCCTGGGCGTCTGTAGTCAGAAGGTTGGGGAAGGCCTCTGTGTGTTTGAGGGGTTTGAGCTGAGACCTTTAAAATAATGAGGAGCCAGCCTTGCCTATTTGGGGTGGGAGAGCCAGGTAGGCTTTACTCTCAGTATAGTGGGAAGCCATTAGAAGGTTTTTATTAAAAACTAGAGGCCCAATGCATGAAATTTGTGCAGGAGTAGGCCTTCCTCCCCCCCCCCCCCCACACCCCCCACTGCCTTCACCAGCTTCCCTCTGGCACCCGGGACCTGGGCTTCCCTCACAGCCCCGGCTTCGTCCAGAAAGACGTCTGGTCTAATTAGCATATTATGCTTTTATTATTATAGATAGAATAATAATGCAAAGTAGTGCATTTTTCACTGTGATGCTGGTATTGGATTTGGAAGTAACTCAGTGCTCACATTAGAAACTCCCTGTGTATTTATGCTCACACTGTGTCATACATCATTATGTGGTGAAGACATTCCATATACAGCATACCCACCTCCAAAGGTTTTTTTAATACAAATATAAATATTAATATAAATATTGTCCTCTCAGTAGAATGTAAACCGCTAAATCATTCCACTGCAGAGTTTTTGTTGTGTGAAGCTTATATTTTTTAACTTGTATATTGTATGCATTCAGTAAATGGTTGCTGAATTAATCATATCGACTCTTCTATAATGTCAGGAAAAAAAATCACTCTAGCACACAAAATCACATTTAAGACATAGTATTTTAATGAAAAGACCAAATAATTTCTTTGAAAAAATTTAGATAAAATGTTATATATTTAAATTATATTCAGTGTTAAAATGGAAACATTGAAAATTAAAATATAAAATTCAGCTATAATTACCTTTACATATTCCCCCAGCCCCTACCCCCTCAGTATAGGTAGAACCCTCTGGAAAATCCACAATTTAGATAAATGTTTCATTACCATCAGTTAGTCTTAGCATGCCTTACTTGACACATGTAGAAATTCCTTACTTATTTTGTGAGTCTCCTAATCCTTGAACTAACCTCTGTGCAGAACTTTTCTGCTAACACCTGCATGGTTATCGAGGCTGAGAGTTTTGGGGAATGGTAGTGAGTGAAATCGTGAGTAAATTCACAGGAGCCTTACATTCGGAATTTGGTTAAGTGATTTTTAAGGAAGACAAAGATGAAAAAGGCAGCACATGGCATCCATCTCCAGGTAACAAGGCCACCTGTGTCTCAATTCCTCATTTCTACAGATTTTACCTGGAGAGTTCCTGTTCTCCTGGTCCAGCTGCTAAAGGCTCATTGCTCATTTATGAAACAGGAGACAAGCTGACTGGCAGGCTCTGGGGGACCCAACCCCACCTGCCACGCCATAAACCCAACCCTCCCGTCTTCAGGCTCCTGGAAGTGGTGGGAGATCTGGGGGCTGCCTCTTGAGTCCCCTGCCTTGTGTGGTCCCAGGACCTAAGCTCCTTCTCCCAGCCTTCATCAGCACCATTTCTCCCCAGCCTCCATGTACTCCTGCAGCTTTAGATTGGAAGATTCTCAATCCTGCTTCCTTTTTTATTTCTTGTAGAACATCACTCATTCAGTCCTTCATTCATTTATTCAATAAATATTTTTTGAGTACCTACTGTGTACTCTTTTAGGTATTAGCTATATAACAGTAAACAAAACCAAGTTCCTCTCCTTATCTCTACATCCCAGTTGGAGGAGACAGAAAAGTACATGTATAATTTGCTCTGACAAATAATAAGAAAAAAGAAGCAGGGCTCAGGGACAGAGAACAACTGGGATGGGAGCTAGTGGGGCATAGTCATAGAAGTCCCTCTGGTAATGCCTGACATTGAGCAGAGACCTGAATGGAGGGAGGAAGGAAGCATTAGAATGTCTGGGGAGGAGAGTGCCAGGCAGTGAGAACAGGAAGTGCAAAGGCCCGGAGGAGGAGGCAGGAGGAGGAGGCAGCAGGTGCCGGAGGAGTTGGCTTGGAATGCTTGAATAGCAAAAAGCCAGTGTGATTAAACCAAAGCCAGGGTTCAGAGAGAGCCTTAGGGCCACAGGGCACTTTGGACTTCATTCTGAATAACGTGGGAAGCATCAGCTGGGATCCTAACCTACAGTGAGAGCTTTACTGGGCCCCATTCTCAAGGTCATTACGATTCTCAGAAGGAAGTATGCAGTGAGCAGAGGCCCATATGTCTGCATTCATCACCTGTCGGTCCTGCCTGATGGGTCAGAACTCTAATTCAAGGTTCTCGAAAGCCATGAAATCAAACAAAGGTGACATTGATAAATGCTTTGAAGCAAGAATAGCCCAGAGAATTCCAAAGCCAATGGGAGTCATTTTACTTTGGATGTGAACAAAATTTTGTTGCAATTTTGAAAACATGTGCATTCACAGATCCAGAGTATGAGAGCTAAAAGGAGACTTTTTCATACAACAGTGAGAAATAGGAGGTCCAGAGAGGCACTTCACTTTTTCTAAATCTGAATGCTAGATGCATTTATAGGATTAAACTCAGACTTTTCACCTCCTGACCTTGGCCCTTGAATAATGGACGTGACACACATCTGTTAAGGAAAAGAAAAGCTGTGAAATTTGGACTGAAATTAGTCACCTAATAAGAACCAGGCCTGCCAGGGTCAATGACTTGGAGCATTTCCAGAAAACCTCCTTAAGTATCAGCATTCTTTTGGTCAGCAGATATTCATGGGGCACCTACTATGCTGTAGGCACCGACTGTGGGTGATGCTAGGGAAAAGCTGTGAATGGGGTGGAGAGGGAGCTAATACTCTGTTAGTGGGGACAAAAGCAATTACACCATAAGTAACAAGTGTAATTAGTGCCATAAAGACATCAGGTTGCTAAGAGAGAGGGTTGTGAGTCAGAGGGTTAGTGAATGCTTCCCCAGGAAATGTCTTATATGATGAGACTAGAACCCAGAGGAGCTTGTCTGGAGAAAATGCATGCCAGAAAGAAAAATCCATGTAGGAAGGTTGAAGAAGGAAGGAGTTTGGTTTTTTTTGAGGAACAGAAAGAAAGTTATTGGATCATAGTGAACAGGGGAGAGAAGGTAGAAGGAAAGGTTATAAGCTGGGCAGGGCCCACCATGTAGTGCCATGAAGGAAATAGTAAGGATTCGATACTCGATCCAAAGAGCAGGCTTTGAAAAAACAGGAATGACATGAACTGATCTACATTTACACACCACTCTGGCAGTTTGGTGGTGAAAGGGTTGGAGGAGGCAAGAATGCATGAAGGAAAACAGGGCTTTAGCTTGGGTGGCAACAATGACGATGGCGAGAAGGGACAGAGTTGAGAGGTTTCTAAGGCAGCATCAGCAGACATTGGTAACTGATAGCACATGGGAATTGTGGTTCAGGACACACCAAGATTTTAGCATGAGCAAGTGGATGGATTGTGGTAACATTTGCATAGATGAGGAAGCCTTTACATACGTTTGCTTCATGGGTTCAGTTTTGCACACATTACGTTTGAGATGCCTGTGAGACATCCCAGGGGAAAGAGCAAATAGACATTTGGACAGACAGGTCTGGAGCTCAGATGGGAAATTTGGAATGGCGACATCCATTTGAGTCATATTAGCACGTAGTTGGGAATAGAGCTGGGGAGAGAACAGAGACTGAGCAAGAAGGGGACTTGGGAGCATGCTTGGGGATTTCCACATTTCTGAGTGGCTAGAGGAGCATATGGAGATGTAGCAGCCCTGCAGGCGGGAGAGGAGCCAGGGGTGTGATGCCACTCATGAAAGGTGTGCGTGGCATTAGCAATAAAGCTTGGCACATGCTCCTCAGTGAGCCCTTCCTGAAGAGTTGGTTTCAATTTCTTTCCCCAATTTAATTGACCAGTGAAACTCACATGTAGTATAGCCTTCAAACTTTGGGGTGAAATGAGATTAGAAACTACTGAAAACATTTTTTGAATTTTATGTCGCAGTTGATACTGCATAAGAACAGAATAGATACACGAGCCATACCTTCACAGTAATACAATGGTAGAATAGCACATTTGAAGGTCAATTTCATCATGCTGATTACTAATGTATTCTTACTATCAACTCCTTTGCTGCCCTCCAATTTAGTAGGTTGTTATATCTTTTAAAGTATTTGTATATACTTTAAAAAACTTGAGACATAATTGACATAACATTATATTAGTTTCAGTTGTACAACATTATGATTTGACATACTATGTATATATATATTGCAAAATGATCACCATAATAAGTCCAATTAACATCCATCATCACAGAGTTAAAAAACTGTTTTAATAACAAGAAATCTTAAGATCTACCCTCTTAGTGGTTTTCAAATATGCAGTACAGTATTGTTAATTCTAGTCACCATGCTGTATAGTACATTCCCAGGACTTATTTGTCTTATAAATTTATTTTATTTTATTTTTTTTTATTATTATTTTTTAATATATTTTATTGATTGTCCACAGAGAGGAAGGGAGAGGGATAGAGAGCTAGAAACATCGATGAGAGAGAAACATCGATCAGCTGCCTCCTGCACACCCCCCACTGGGGATGTGCCCGCAACCAAGGTACATGCCCTTGACCAGAATCGAACCTGGGACCCTTCAGTCCACAGGCCGACGCTCTATCCACTGAGCCAAACTGGTCAGGGCTATAAATTTATTTTAAAGAATTACTAGGTCATATATCATCTTTGTGACAGATGTTTTTAAAACCACAAATAGAGGTTTAAGCTAGCTTCTTTTCCAGGACACTACAAGGAAAGTATGTAATTTAAAAGGGAAGTGCTTGAACAGCTATCAGAAGACTCAGAGGATTATCCTTGCTCTTATTATAAATGCATTTTAGATCATTAAATCGAAGAGAAAAAATACTTGCTATTGAAGGTCTTGTGTGATGGTGGACCTGGGGGAGAATGAAATCCTTGTTCTTATTTTCTTACAGAGGAAGATACACTGGAGAGTTGCCGTTAGTACATGAGACTAATGTGCAAAAATCGACAACCACCCTTATGTGAATCATTGTCAAATGAGAGCGGATACACTTTATTTACTTCACATTTTCTTTAATCGTATGGTGTGGCCTTTTCATTTTTGTAGTTTTCATTATATTAAAACATTAAGATTCAGAAATAACCTTATTTATCAAATGAAGTTACCAGAGCACCCAATAGTGTCCATGGTACTTTCTTAGGTTATGATTGAAAAGTTTACATAAAATCTCTCCTGGACTTTGAGTCCTTTGGGAGTTAGCACCATGCTCACCAGAACCCACTGCCATCTGGCTGTCTAGCTGAAGTGTCTCTCCTTCCAAGATATTTTAGAAAATATATTGTCAACTTTTGATTCTCTGGGCTATTTATGATTTAAGTGAAGTTTTGCTTGACAGAGAGTCCCCTTACCAGGGATAATTTGAAAAGTCACAGGAGAATTTGAGCTTTATCACCTAAGAGCTACGTGACCTTGGTCACATGACTTAACCTTGCTGGGCTCTGCGTTGCTCATCCTTAGCGTGGGACAAGGTGACACCTTAAAGGGTTGCTGAGGATTAGGAAAGGTCATGTAAGCAAAGGATCTGGCACAGAGCGTGGCACATAGTGGACAGTTCCACGTCTCATTCGCTCCCACCAGGATGCCCTTGGCACATGTGCTCTGTGTGAAATAGCTGTTATCTCTGCCTTTTTACCTAAGCTGACCTCCTTGCTAGGGGAAGCACTTTTCATTTTTCTAGAGCCACCTTGATTGCACCTCTTCTGTCTTATCTCCCCTGCCTCCCCTGGGAGAGTTGGCTGTCAAGGTGCTTTGCTCATGCCAGCAGTTAAGCCTGATGCACTGAGAGTGACTTGTCCAGCATCTGTCTCTATCTGACACCCAAGGGTATAAGCAGTGAAAATGGACCTGAAGAACAACCCTCAGAACAACCAAAAGAGGGGAATGAAGCCTGGCCAGTGTGGCTCAGTGGATGTGCATCAGCCTATGAACCAGGAGGTCATGGTTTGGTTCTTGGTCAGGGCACTTGCCAAGGTTTCAGTCTCGATCCCCAGTAGGGGGCGTGCAGGAGGCAGCCGATTAATGATTCTCTCTCATCATTGATGTTTCTATCTCTCCCTCTCCTTTCCTCTCTGAAATCAATAAAAATATATGTAAAGAAAAAAAGAGTGGCATGGCGATCGGAAGGGAGAGTTTCTGTTGTTTTCTGCTAGTGGTGTTACCACCGGCAGTGTTACAAAAATAGAGCCCACTGCCGCTCTGTGGAAGCGGACTTGAGCAGCTGCCTTTTGGAGACCAGTGGACGGGGTTCTGAAGAAAGGCTGCAGCCCTCCAAGAGTAACCCTTTCCACCCCCAGAAGGATTTTCTCCATCCTTCTGGGGAAGGGGCAGGGCAGCTGCACTAAGCAGGAACCTCTCTGCCTGCCCAGTTTCTATTACTCAGTTTCTTCTGTTGAGTCATTCTTCTGTAGCCAGGCTCCTCAAGGCACCTGCTCTGGGCTCGTAGTGACTCCAAACCAGAAGCAAACCCTCTCACCTGAGTAATTGTGTGAGCTCCTTACGGTTAGGTGTGGCGTTCTGTTGTGTTTATGACTCCTCTTGGTGGTTATTGAATCGTTGAATTACATTGAAGTGGGACAGCAGCTCTGAAGGGTTATTAGGTGCCTGTAGCATTGGGTCTGATAGTGTCACCTTGATTGAGGTATTGGTCTTATCCAGCAAGGACACTAGTATTAACTAGTTCAGAGGATGAGCCATCCTGAACAGAAAGAAGCAGCCAAGTCAGGGCATGCTGGCATTCCAAAACATAGCCAGAGGGAGAGTTTTAAATGACAATAGAAAATCCAGTTCTTTGCTGGGCCTTATTCATTTGGATGTTTTGAAACATCCTCGAAGCCATTCTAATAAAATTTAAAGTTGAGCATTTGAATGCCTGGTGGCGGCAAATACTCTGGTTCCCATAACTCATAACTCAGCCGTGTCTCTAGATATTGCTTTCTGGGTCTCTCTGAAAATACTGATCAATAAATTATGAGCTGTCATGCTAAAAATCCAATGTCTTTGGTTTTCTTTTAATTTTTAGTGTTTTATTAAATCACATTTGGTTGGTATAGAGATAAAACGAATATCAAAAAGTGGTGAATATTGTCTTCAGAATGAGTACAAAGGGATACTTTCCTCTTTTAAAACTTTTCTGATTAATTCTGGCAATTATTAAAACTTTGAGGACCAATGAACCCAAAGAAATCTCTAGGAATAATTTATTTAAATCATGTGGAAAAAAAGAAACCACTTCTTAAGTACTTTCTCAACATTATAAGTTGTTTTTATCACTATTTCATTTAAAATAAATTTCCCCTTTACACATCTATTTTGTAGTTTATTATAAACATTTGTCATGCTACTGAAGTTTTTGTAAGCATACCTTTCTAGAGGATGTATATATTCTGTTACCTATGTTTTTAAATTACAGTTTTTAATAAAAAAGGAAATACTAATTTTTGTGACATTTAGAACTCTCCTTCACAATTTCCTTGATTCAGGAAAGAAAATAATGTTTCCCAAATGTATCATTGGATATTTTTGTATTTTCTATCAATTTGAGGTAATGATCAAATCACACAGAAGTTAAGTTGTGAATGATAACTCTCCTGTGAAGTTTCTGAACAGATCTTTTTTTCCCTTCTTTTTAGAAGCTTCTCAGTGTCAGACAGTTTGGGGTTATTTTTCTTTTTCTTTGAATATTACAAAAGTTTACACCTGGAGTACATTTATTTATTATATCTTTGCAAAAGTATTAATCTTTAGCACTGTGGTAGAAACACAAGACCGTTCAGTCATTTTTTAATACAATTATACACACGCGCGCACACACACACACACACACACACACACACACACACACACACTAGTAGCCCATCGCGCGATATTGATATTGCGCGCAGTAGGCCACCCACCACTTCCGCACAGTGTGCCGTCAGGAGCTGCACTGCTTCCATGGGAGGCAGGCCCACCGTCTCCTCTCTGGGCCTGTGCTTAGCTGCGGGGGCTGCGAGCCAGTCCCCCTGTCCCCCAGAGGTCCTCTGCGGCCAGGGTGTTGCTGTGGCAAGGAAGCAAGCGTCCGGCCCCAGCCACTCCACGCCCACTGCCCAGAGGCCCTCTGTTGTCGTGGTGACGAAGCAAGTATTCCACCAGGCCACTCACGCTGCCCGCTCTCAGCAGCAGCCCGCCCCCCCCCCCCCCCCAGGACTGGGGGACTCTGGTGAGGCTGAGGGGACTGGGTGCCACCATCTTGTGGCTATGGGCACTGCCATCTTTGTGATAGAGCGATGGTTAATTTGCATATTACCCTTTTATTAGATAGGCTATACGCCTAATATGCAAAGTGTCCCCTTGGGAGTTCGACCAGGAATTTGCTCGCTCGCTATGATATGCACGGACCACCAGGGGGCAGCACAGAATGAAGGAAGGCCCCGGCTGGCAGCCAGGGAAGGGAGGCTCCAGCCAGCAGCAGGCAGCCGCTAGGGACCCTACCCGTGCATGAATTTCATGCACTGGCCCTCTAGTCTTTTGTATAAAAATGTGGAAGAAAGTAATCAGAAAAAAACCTACAAAGGGGATTCCCTTGGTTAACATTCTGCTGCCTGCATGCACTTTTGGGGCATTACTAATTATGGAGATTACATAATAAAACTTTAAATTTCTTATTGCCTGGAGCCCCTGCAAGGCCTGAGGTGGACGGGGCTCCGGGCTGGGATCCTGTGCCTGGAGGTGAGTGAGTGACTACAAGGAGGGATGATGTCAGGGCTTTGAAGGACTGATCGTCACCTGAAAGGTAGCTTTTTACAATCATTTTTATAATCTATTTGTTCTTCCAGAGAGCTAACAGAGTTCCTTTAAATTCTAATGAGTTTATTGCCTGGGATTTGTTTTGTTAACCTTATTACATAAGGCAGTTGTCTTATTTTGCCAAATCAAAGTTCTTCCAATAAACACTTTAAGTACACAATAAAGATAAGTCACTGCTCTGGCAAAACACTCACTAAAAGTAAGTTTATAGATCATTTTCTAGAGGAGGCTGTTGAACAAGATCTTTCCTCCTTCCTCCAGTTCTTTCAACTCTACTCAAGTCCCACAAAGAAAATGCCTTTATTGAGAAGCCATTGTCCAAAGAAAAAATCAATTTCTTTGCAGTTCTGTAATTTTATAATTGCATCATGTTCTGCTTGGAATAAAAGGAGGCTTATAATGTTGTAACCAGCCATCTCTCAGACCATTTTCCATTTTGCAGACTTTTTTAAGAGTCTGAACATCAACCAACTCATAATGCTGTGTAACCTCACCTTCTTATAAGTAAACCACAGGGAGAATTTTCAGATGAGTTTTTAGGGATGATCTTTTTGCCCTTTGGCCATGCTTTGAAATGCAAATGAACAATTATCCTTAGGAGGACAGGAAACTCCCATTTTCCTGAAATCATATTGATATTCTAGGAAAATTTGTTTATTAGGGGAGAGCTCTTAAACTTGAATTATCTAGACCAGTGGTCGGCAAACTGCGGCTCATGAGCCGTGGTTTGCCGCTCTGTTGACTGAGTTTGCCAACCACTGATCTAGACTTTTCCTATATTCTTTATTTCACTTGTGTGTATGTATCTGGGTTTATACAACAACTGACATAATGTCTTTGCTAAAAATATCTAAAGTATTAAAAGAGCTTTTTGGTTTCCATTTTCTGAGGTAATCTCAACCCATTCCTGAAAGGTAAATGACCTCTAATAAAGTGAAGCAGGAGCTCAAACTGGGACCAGTCCTGTTCTCTGAAGAGGAAGGGTCAGGATATTGGTGTGGCAGCATTTGAGTGATGGGAAATCTCTGCTGAAAGGGAACAGCTGCGTTTGCTTGAGGCCGAGCTGGAAGCTGCTCTGGGCTGGGATTCTGCCTGTCATAGCAAGTGAGGGTTGCCCTAATAGGTTCTCTCACTGCCTGCTTTTAGAGTTACTAAAAGAAACCGTGTTTTTGTCAGCCATAAAGACTGGCACATGGGAATCGATGATCTTTTCAGATGAGTAGGGAGAAGGCTTCTAAGCTCTACATCTTAGATGTCATTCCTCCCACCCCCCAAGGAATGCAGCATTGCCCAATCTCTGTCCCTTTCAAACTTTAAGGAAACCATTGGCATTTAAAAGCTACTCTTGGAGGTTAACACGGAAATACTTTTACACACACACACACACACACACACACACACACACGAAAACAAAGAAACTAATAAAAATATAATCTCAACAGATATGATTTTGAAACATTTTCTAATATAACAGGTTTGCTTTGTGTTACAATACTGTTAATTTTAAAACTGTTAAAAGGCTGTATTCCTTTCTCTTCATCAGCAGCATTTGAAAGCCAGGTCCTTTTTACAAGACTCTGCAGGACTCCCAGCCCCTCCCTGACAGAGAACCTATTTCCAAACGTTTCCGTTGTGGTGGAGGCAGGGATGTAGCTCATTCATCAATAATCCTTTACTGCTGTTAAAGTGAGTGGGTAGAAGAGTGCTCTTTCTTTAATTATCAATTGTAGTAAGAATCGACCTTTAAGACTCTAGCTCTATTATTTTGTGACAGTATGTCTTTATAAGGGTGGTAGTGCAAGGCACTGAAATGCTTGAAAAGAAAGAGTGAGGGATCCCCTGTCTGTAACTGAACCCAAGCTCTCTTCTGTTTATAATAAAAACTAGAGGCCTGGTGCATGAATTTTGTGCACAGGGGGTGGGTCCCTCATCCCAACCTGCACCCTCTCCAATCTGGGAGCCCTCAGGGGAGCCCTCTCCAGTCCGGGAGCCCTGATGGCTTAGGCCCATTCCCTGTGGTTCTCTGCTCTCTGCAGGGTCTGTCCGCTCTGCGCCCGCTGCCCAGAGGTTCTCCACAGCCTAGATGCCCTCATTGCCATGGCAACGATGCAAGCATTCCGCCAGGCCGCTCACACTGCCCACTCTCAGCGGCTGCCCCTGCAGGACTGGGGGACTCTGGCAGGGCTGAAGGGACTGGGTGCTGCCATCTTGTGGCTATGGGTGCCGCCATCTTTGTGACGGAATGATGGTTAATTTGCATATTACCCTTTTATTAGATAGGATAATGTTAACAGCATTAAAGACCTTTGTAAAAACTCCCATAATTCCTTTGTAGCAGAACAAATGTTTTTATTTAGATAGGGTTGTTTAAAAAATGTTTGTGTTGATTTTAGAGAGAGAGGGAGAGGGAGAGGGAGAGGGATAGAGAGATAGAAACTTCCATCAGCATGGATCAGCTGCCTCCTGTATGCACTCTATTGGGGATCAAGCCCAGTAATCAAACCAGTGAGTGCCCTCTTGGTCCATGGGTGATGCTCAACCAGTTGAGCCACACTGGCCCAGCTGGATAAGATTTTTAACAGGCTGGGCAACCCTGAATCATGTGGATGTGATCACCTCACTTCTCAAGTTTGTTTACAGTTTGAGCCCAGGGGACTCAAATCTGTGGAGGGAATTGTAGACCAAATTCACGACAGCTTCCTTACCCTTAAATATGATTCCCTGTAATAGTCAGTCATACACGAGGCTTTTTGGCAACTGGACTTGGGGATAGATAGGTTTAAATCTTCTGTCTAAAATGGTTTAGATCCCTGTCCAGTTTCTGTGTGTGTGTGTGTGTGTGTGTGTGTGTGTGTGTGTGTGTGTGTGTTTCTCTTTGGAAACTTTTAAAGTTCTGTTTGCTTTATGTGAAAAGAGGAAAGAGCATGAAAATGTGAGGGTAGATATTCCAGTGTTTTAGAGAATTGAAAATTTACAGTGAGTTTCTGGTTCTCAAAATAATTTTCTTTTCACAGGTGGAAGTTTTCATAATGAGTATTGTGAGAGTAGAAGGGAGAATGACAAGTACCACTCAGGAATGAAGAGAGCAAAATTTTAAAATTCATTAACTTCATCACACTCTACTCTAGTGGAGGTCCTTTGGAGATTATCATGTCCACTTCAGGAATCTGCACGTCAAGAGGGAAGTGAAGGAGTTGACCTTTTAGGTGAACAGTAAGGTTTGATTAAGAAGTTGGAAAATGTGGGAGGACCTAGGGTGATCTTGGAAACAAGAAGGCTTGTATTAATGGTTTTCAAATGTAAGAATCATTTCTCCCTTTTTAGGGAAATACAAGTTTAAGAAGAAATGTACTTAAACTACAATATTAGGAAATTAGCTCTTTGTAGATGCTTTTTAACTAAGTTGATAACTCCCAGAATGAATTCTCAAGAGAGGTATTAGATCTGTGCTTAGAGAAAATGGGGTCCATCTCCTTGGAGTGACAATTCATGGCTTAGGTGAGTTCTGTTTCTATTGATGTTATATGTGTGTTCTTGCTTATGTATGTTTTCACACATGTGTATCATTCTATGGTATAAATTTACATACCCCTATTTTTTCTATTTCTAATAAGGTGATTGATTATTTTAGTGAGTGACATAATTAGATTATCATGCTTTCTCAATCTTGACACCAGAAACAATGACTATCTATTGTAAGTATATATTTAATTTTCAAAATAATTATGATATTTAAAAAATTACATGTATCACTCAATTATAAACACTAAAATTATCAAGACTGGAAAAAGAAAGCATTTGAATATCCTTCCTTAAAGCATACTTATTGCAGTGCATGTGAATTACATCAACTACTGCAGGTATGGTTGCTGATAAAACCATTTAACTCATGGCATTAGGCACTAAGTGGCAATAATTTTAACACTAATCGTTAAGTTCAAGGGGAAGGCAAGCAGACTTATTATTTAAAAAAAGACTTCATCATTCATCTGATAAAGTTGTACTGAATATAAATATAAAATACATTTTATGTAAAATAAAATAATTATATATACAATGCTATATATTCTAGCTCCATTATCTTTTAATAATTACTAGTAGATAGGTCAATGATATTTTCATTGCCTGTCAACTAATTAGAACCTTAGAATATAATTTTAGATTAGAACAATGGGTTCTTGGGTTGAGGTAGACTATAGAAGATCTAAGATAATCCTCTGATTTTATATATGAGGAAATAAAGGTTTAGAATTGGATTTAATCATACAGCAAGATATTAGTGGAAGAAGGAACCAGATTGGGGTGAGGGATTGTCTCCTGATTCCTAGCCCTGGGCACATTCCACTGTAGTGCACTGTCCTGAATACCAAGTGTAGCTTTTGAGAAGTACAGGGAAGGTACATGCTGGGAATAATGACAGGGAGGAGAGCTATTTCAGTGTGTGTACTGTTAGGGGAAGAGTGAGGCATGAGCCCGCAGGAAAGTACTAAGAGGCCAGGACCTGTAAGTTCACCAAGTCAGCTCTGAACACGTGGGAGCCCTGTACATGTATGACCCCTGTAAATGTGTGACTATTGAAAGGTGCCTTCTCAAATATAAAGGGTAGGCTGTGTGAGGTAACTATTACTTAAGAACTCAAATTTCATCTTTCTGTGAAGGAAAATGCCTCACATTTGCTAGTGTGAACTCTGTGTACTTTGCGCATGTCTTCTCATTTGATTCTCACTGCACTCTATGAGGTAACCATTCTCCATCTAAGAATATTCTAGAAAAGTAAAGGAACTTACTCTTGGTTGCTTACCAAGTAAAGAGTTTGTCTCCGGGGCTCTTGCTCTTTTGACACTATGTTGCCTCCCTCAACAAACAACTCTATCATCATCTAAGAAAAAAATTTGAGAAAACAGATGTTATCAACTTGGAAGTTATGTGGCTCCCAGGGCCCTCCACCAAATAAAAAATTCATGTGATAGGAGGCAAGCAATGATGCAGCTTTTCAGAATTTTGAAAACCATTCATTTTAGATACTGGAGATCAGAAGCCAGATTTTTAAGACCATCAGCTGATTCTGATGATTCACTGAATTTCAAATTGTCTCAGAATTTTCAAAATTTCTCAGTAAAATTTCCAGGTCATTTGTGCTAAGAAAGGGACATACGTGCAAGGCTCCATGGTCTCATCTCCTGACATGAGCTCCCATTGTTATAATAAAGCCATGGGCCCTCCACCCACTTCTTTGTTAATATGCTTTATTTAAGAAGGCTTAGCCATGTGAAAATTGCTAGTAAAAGTTATTCTGCTTTCAAGAGCATTAAGCACTTGTTAAAAATGGCCAGAAATAAATGCTTTGGTTTCCTGGATATTCTGGTTAACTAAGAATTACTATAAATGCTTTATCGATTTTTAAAAAGGTACGAAAAATAAAATGTGCAACAGCCTCCTAACTGTTTCCAACTATAATTCAGTCTTTCTTTGGTTACAAAATCTCACGGCCTGATAGACATAATTATAAATCATACAGTTTTGTTTATTTTATCTCAGTTGTTTGAATCCTGGAGAACTGGATCTTATTCTACTTCTCCGTCTTCTAGTTTTAACAAAAACGTGTTCTGAAGTTGTTAACTGCAGCAGCCATAGAGAAAATTTGAACTAAATGACCAAAGGCTTCTATCGTATTGTGTGACTGGCACACGCCTTAACATAGGTGCTGTTTTGCAGAGGGCAGGAGCAGCAGGAGAGTGACTTGTGTTCAGAGTAGCTCCACTACTTCCTTTGTGGCCCGTCAGTTCACCTCAGTCAGCGGTTTCTGAATTTACAAAGTGAGACTCATACTACCTACTTCCTAGGATTGCTCTGAGGTTTAAATGATGTGAAAAACCTCGACAAGAGTTGATATTCTTTATGTACTTAAAGGTGAGAATCCTGCCTTTTTCATGAATATTTCTCCCCCATGGCATGGGAGGAATGCATTGCATATAGTAGGTGCTTAATAAATGCTGGTAATGGATTGGGACTGTGGAGAAAAAATAGTGTCCAGCAAGGAGCAGATGTCCACTAAGATCAGATGTCGGTTCATTGCCTGGCAAATTCCTTCTGGAGTCAGCGCCCAGGTTTGAGAGGTTGGGCTGACCCTCCAAGGCCACCTTGAGTGTGTGATTCCTTCTCCTGGTCTTTCTCGGCTCCCCTTCATTCTAGCAGGAGTTCTCAACCTTCTCACTATTTTCAATCTGGGCCATATAATTCTTCGCTGTGGGAGCTCCTCCTGTGCATTGCAGGATGTTTAGTCACAGCTGTAGCTCTACTTACTAGATGTCCGTAACACCCCCAACTCAAGTTGTAACAATAAAAAATGTCAACAAGACCTGACCTCTTGCCTCCCCACCGCCCCCCCCCGCCCAGGAAAGTTGCCCTCAGTGTAAACCCCTGTTCACAGCGGTCTTCCAGCTTTGCTATGTAATCATCGGTTTGCCTGCGCCCTCTCCCCACCAGACAGCTAGTCCCTGGAGGGGAGTGCTGTGTCTTTCTTTGGGCCAGAGCTACCTACACATGGTAGAAGTGCAATAAATATGGAAAGAGGAAAAGATAATTATTCAGTTAAAATAATTGTGTTGGCCCATTATATGTAGTGGACTTTTGTTTTCTTCTGGACCAAAAGGGCAAGCAGGTGCCATAACCTCAAGTCTCTTTCCTGAGGCCATTAATGTCACCACATTCTCAGACTTTTCTCCCCCCTATGCCCTGATCATTATGCAATGTGTTCACGCTGCGCAGAGGGTACTCTGAGATTGGATTCCTGAGACTTTAGACTTCAAGGTCCAGGCAGATTTTACAATCCCCTCTCGCTCTCCCTCTCTCAAACTCTGTAACACCTCCTGCACCCAGGCTCCAACTACCCCATACCCTGAAGATCCCTAAATGTGTGTGTCTAGCATACAGCCTCCCTATTCATTCAAGAATCAGGTTTTCTAGCCCTACAAGAGACCTCCTCTTGTATATTTTACAAGCTCTAGACACAGAAGCCTGGTGTGTATAAACCTGAACTCATTCTCTTCCTTCTTTTGCTCCTTGTGAACTTCCTTCGGGATTCTTTGTCCCAGGAATGGTGAGGGCTCGGGAGTGAGTCTTCCTTCGCCACTTGATAACTCAGTGCAGGTTATTTCCTCCTATTGCTTCACTTTCCCCATCTGTGAAATGGATACTGGTCTCCCAGGATTGTTGTGAAGATTAAATTAGGTAATGTATGTAAATTAATTAAACAATGCAAGTAAATCACTTAGAAAATAATGTCTGGCCTGCTTAATAAATGGTGGATGCTGTTATTGTCTAAAACAGCCTTGGGCAAACTACGGCCCGCGGGCCGGATCCGGCTGTTCTGTCCGGTTTTCTTGCTCTCCCCTCCGCTCCTTTACTTTGAATTTATATTAGTTCACACAAACACTCCATCCATGCTTTTGTTCCGGCCCTCCAGTCCAGTTTAAGAACCCATTGTGGCCCTCGAGTCAAAAAGTTTGCCCACCCCTGGTCTAAAACTTGCTTTAGCCAGATACTTGAGAGCCATCTCCTACTCCATCCTCACCATTTCCCTGTTCCCACCCACAAAACCCTGCATTTTGTTAACCCTACCTCCCATTTCAATTCCATGTGGCCCATCTTTATCCATTTCAAGTTCAATGGCCTCAGGGCAGGCTTTGCCCAGATGTGTACAGTAGCCTTTTACCCAGCCTCTGGTTTCACATTCACCTGTCTGTCCCTTGTCTTGCTGCTGGGGCGGAGCTATTTCTTAGTGTCTCCTTTTGCCTTTATAATGATGGTCAGCCTCTCAAGCATGACGTAGATGGCCTCTGTGACCTGCCTCCTGCTTACCTTCCAGTCTCACCATCGATGTTTCCCGACCTACTTTAGCCATCAAATCCTGTGCTTCCATGCTTTTGTACCTGCTGCTACCTCTTCCTTGTTTTTCTTCTCTTGTCTTTGTTGGATGAGCATCTATTCATCTTTAAGACAAAGCTCCATCGTCTCTTTACTAGTATTTTAGAAGCAGTACTTGGCCACCCTTCACTGAGATCTTTCCTCACTTTGTGCTTGTCCTCTTACCACATAACACTGTGTATATGTATCTGATAGCACTTACCATGCTAAACTTTTGTTTCTTGATTGCATCCCCCACTAAAGTGTGATTTTTTTTTTATGTTGAATTCATTTTGGTTTCTATAGGAGTGGCTCATTTCTTAGCACATAGTAGGTGTTTGATAACTATTTATTGCTGAATAAAGCTAGGGTTTCATAAGGTTGAGTTAGGCAGCATAGACTGACAAAACTGAATCAGAATAAGTGGACAGAATACCAAGGGTCTGGGTGTTAAGGCCTCCTTTTATTGGCCCCGACTTTAAGGAACTTGGACATCACAAGGGAAAAACACCAGAGGAAAAATAAATCAATCCTTACAATAGAGGGCTATTTAAAAAGGTGTGGACCTCGTGTCATGGCATTAGAGACAAAGTAGTTTTTCAAGTGGAGGTACATCATTACCTGGGGGTCAGAAATGATCAGGTCAAACCTCAGAGGCAGGCCAAAACCGGTTTGGCTCAGTGGATAGAGCGTCGGCCTGAGGACTAAAGGGAACCGGGTTCGATTCCGGTCAAGGGCATGTACCTTGGTTGCGGGCACATCCCCAGTGGGAGTTGTGCAGGAGGCAGCTGATCGATGTTTCTCTCTCATCGATGTTTCTAGCTCTCTATCCCTCTCCCTTCCTCTCTGTAAAAAATCAGTAAAATATATTAAAAAAACAACAACAACAACAAAAACACCTCAGAGGCAGATGTGCAGTGGGCACATGTTTTACATCACTTTCAAGCCTTCAGTGTCTATAACAGTATCATGTGAGGGCTTGACCAAAGATCACTTTCAATAGCCCAGACAGTTTGGGGCTCACATGGCCTCAACCACAAAAGGTGCCAGTGGTCTGTCATTTTCTGCCTTAGCGTTATTAGATTAGTTTGCTGCTAAAAGCCACAGTGTCAAGAGGTTTTTTTTTTCAGTAAGATTATTTTCAGGCATTTCATGTAAAGCAGGGAAACATGGTGTCCACTTTCTCAGCACTGAGGAGATGACCCAAACATCACTTAGTGACATCACTAACCATTTTGACCTATGACTTTTTGAAAGGAACCGTATTGGTCTCCTTGGTCCAGGGAGCATGTTTCTTCATTGCCTGGATATGTGCTTTTACAGATTCCGTTTGAAAACTCTCAAACTGCATTTTATTTTGTGGAATATCTTCTCTTCTGAGAAAGCACTCCCATCCTTGATCTTACAAATTGAGTAGCGCACATGGCTCTTCAATTAGAGTCATAAGTTAGTTTTGTTCCCATTATTTGTACACTGCTTTGTGGTTGAGGTGAAATAGCAATGCATCACATCCCTGGTTGTAGTTAGTGATTCAATAAACTGTCCTTGTGAGTCAGTTGTTAGGGTTTGAAGTCAGTATTTGTCCATTTCTCACAAACCTTTCACCAGCCCCGGAAGATTTGGCTCTTGTATCCAAGGAGCCACCACTGTTGTGCTAAACTCAAGCTGGAGTCTGTAAGCCTGGTCCTGCGTAAAAGAAAATGCGGGACTGATATGCAAGAACGAATTTTGATCAAGGCGTGATATGGTTCTGCTGTGTGACACCTGTCATATTGAGATTCCCTTCCATTCCCACAGAAGGGAATACTTCTGCCTGTAGGTTCCTGCCAGGAACTGGAATGAATCCCTGTAAGTATGCAGAGTAGCAGGGGTGGCAGAGTTTTCTCCCCTCCCCAGGCTGCCCCTGCTTCTGGCAACCGTTTGGGGATCTGCAGGGACGCCCCGCCTCTGCACAGTCTGCTCTGGGAGGTGGGGGATTCCTCTGACTTCCAATTACCCGTTTCTTTACACGTGGGAGGACATTTTTTGGCACAGTTTATCCTCTTCTCTTCATGTCTGGCTGACAGCGCCCTTGCTAATTTACTTTTTGACATCCTTTCTGCATTTGTTAAGATGTCAGCCGTAGGTACAAAGCATCGGAGTGAAGGTTGCATTTACATTCTGGAGCTTGGAGTAGGTCTGAGATATTAGAAGCCTTCTCTTTGCAATAGAGGTTACAGCACTGGGTCAATAGAGGAGCGTGGGTGTGATTTACTTTCCTCCTTGCAGAAGTCTCAATACCTTTCACTGAACAGTGAATTACAGAATCTCAAACTTGTAAGTGAGTAGGGATTGGAAAGTTTGTGTGATCTATTGCCTTCATTCCCAGCTGAGGAAATTGAGGCTGGGAGCACTGAAGTGACTCAAAGGCCACCCAGCTGGCCGGTGCTGGAGCCTATGCCAGAATTCTGCTCTCTCTTTGTCCTGTGTTCCTTTCATTATATCGCAATGCTTTGAAAATAGTAGGCATTCAGTCAATTCTATTAGGGATAGTGAATATCTATATTCATAGTTCTTTCTGCCCCTAGGATGGAAAAAAAGAACCTCTCTCCTTTCCCCTTCAAAAAAAGTCTGATAGCTACAAGCCACACTGGATGGATTGGCCCAAATTCTTGCAGCTTGATTGAATTGCCTGGAAAGGGGTCACTCCAGTCGTTTTCCCTCTCTCACGTGCTTGGAACCATGGTTGAGAAGCCAGCCAGCTGAAAAGTGTCAAAGTCCATCTGTACTGTCGGAGGCTGTGGAGAGGCAGCTCCCATCGCCTGCCCTGGCTGGTCTGTTCTGTTACACCCGTGGTCGGCAAACTGCGGCTTGCGAGCCACATGCGGCTCTTTGGGCCCCTTGAGTGTGGCTCTTCCACAAAATACCACAGCCTGGGCGAGTCTATTTTGAAGAAGTGGCATTAGAAGAAGTTTAAGTTTAAAAAATTTGTCTCTCAAAAGAAATTTCAATCGTCGTACTGTTGATATTTGACTCTCTTGACTAATGAGTTTGCCAACCACTGTCATCTGAAACATGAATAACAGACCTGTGAAGGCATTCTCAGGAAGAGCAGGTCTCACTTGTCATGTCCTCGGAGGGGATGATTACATAAACAACGAATTTGAGGGAAAGGACAGGAGCTCAGAAAAAAACATCAGGTTCTGGTTGAGAATGATAAGTGCTCAATTAATTTTTAAAAAGCTCTTATTAAATCTGGTATTAGGAAGTGATTTGTTTTTAAAATAGAAGGTTAATGATTTGGGTTTCTGTTCATAACAGTAGCTTTTATTTTTTAATTTTTCAATTGCAGTTGACATTCAATATTACATTAGTTTTCGGGTGTGCAGCGTAGTGGTTAGACATTTTTATAACTTACGAAATGATCCCCCCGATGAGTCTAGTACCCACCTGGTACCACGGTTACCGCACTATTATTGACTATATTTATGCTGTATTTTACATCCCCGGGACTATTTTGTAACTGCCAATTTGTACTTCTTAATCTCTTCCCTTTTTTAATCTAGCTCCTAACCCCCTCCCATCTGGCAACCATCAGTTGGTTCTCTGTGTTTATGAGGTTGTTTCTGTTTTGTCCTAACAATTGCTTTTATTTTAATTTTAATATATTTTTATTGCAGGAAAGGAGGGAAGGAGAGATAGAAACATCAGTGATGAGAGAGAATCATTGATCAGCTGCCTCCTGCATGCCCCCTACTGGGGATCGAGTCTGCAACCCTGGCATGTACCCTTGACCGGAATTGAACCCAGGACCCTTCAGTCCACAGGCTGATGCTCTATCCACTGAGCCAAACCAGCTAGGGCATAACAGTTGCTTTAAATTCACTGGCCAACATCCTGCAGGTGCCACGACTTCTGATCCGTTGCAGCATTCCCACAGGGCCACGCTCTCTCTGGGCCACTCCCAGGCGAGGTACCACTGAGGGGCCAGTTCTGCCCAATACAGAAGTCATCTCGTGGGCAGTCTTTGCTTGAGTTCGGGCTGGCATAGACGTCATCAGAGTCTCATGCATCCCTACTCGATTTTTCTTTCTCCCCTTTCCTCTCTCAGGTGCCAAGAGTTTATGGTGGTCTGAGGCTTCCTCTGCCTATTTCTGTACCCTACCCCCTTTATCCACCACAGGTGTTTCCCCCAATCATCTCTTATATTTCTAATTCTGTCTGGACATCTGCTTCCCATAGGACATGAACTGACACATGGTGCCTTAAAGTCTATTTTTAAATTTTAGTGTATATTTTTAAGTGGTTATTTATGTCTTACCCTATGAACTAACATGCTTTTCCTTTATATAAAATAAACTGTTTTTATGAAGTCAGTGGTAATCTTAATTAAATTAACCCAGGACAAGATTGGACCTCTGGGCATACCAAGCCTTTTTACATAAGTTTATCATTACATCTACCTGGATCTGGCAGGCTTCTGGAGGACTAGTGCAGAACCGCCAGCCTTGCTTGGTTCTACTTAAGAAATACATCTCACTGTGGCAGGCTTGGCTCAAGTTCAAAGAGTTGATGGATAGGAAATGCTTCAGACAGATAGGATTTTTCCTGTCATTCTTATAAAGTATTTTGATATCTCATGACTAGCAGGTGGTTAGATAAAAAAGGAAGATAATTCGAATCTTAAAAGCCTGTGGCCTAGCATTTGAAAAGACAGGATTAATTATAGCCAACCATGGTGTGATTTTTAAGGCAGTTTTTCTCTATGGAGTATTGTGCCTTATGTATGAAAAGGCACTTCTCTCTCTCTTTTTAATAAAAATTCGCTGTTTAAGTAAACACAGTGAATCATGGTGCTAAAGTAGGTTGTAATCTTCAGACATCCGATAAGTATGAAAGTTAATTTTTAGTTTTTAGGTCGGTCATACTTATTGCAGTTTACCTAATCTGGCTAACAGCAAAATTGTACACTGCACTTATTTAAAATAAAATGCTAGGGGGTGAGAATTACGTTTTTTGAAACTAAGATGAACGTGTTTGAGTTAAGTTGTGGAATTGAGCCTTATCTAATCTCCTGGGCAGACTTCCCCGTGATCAGAGCTCCTTCGTGGGTTCTCTATTAGTGGGAATTCTCTGTGTGGCCCAGGATTTAAGGAGAGATTGAGGACCAACCTCATGGTTTGGGATGTACTGCTTTGCTTTCATCTTACACATTAGAATCTGTCCAGTAAGAGACAACTTAAAGGCTGACAAAAATTCAGATGGATTCAAAATCTGTGGAATGGTAAACTGTTAGATGCCTTTAATATTAACATTTCCATGAAAAATATTTTAAATGCAAATGACATAATTGTGACTGGGGACATTTTCTAGTAAGTTTTCATTTAAAGAGAACACACAGTAGTTGCTTAAATGTGAAAAAAAACATGTAAAGAAAAATCTCTTATTTCTGTGGAAGTGTCTAATAGTGCTAGGAAGTCTGTTTAGTAAAAGATTTCACGTGGTATCCTAATTTTATAGTATTTAGAACCCCTGTTTAAATAAAGCTAAATGATAATCAGTGAACATGTAAAAAATGATTACTTCAAAAGCCCAAGTGAAAGAAAGGTTAAAGAACTTGTGTCTTAATTCTGATTAAGATTGAATTTGGGGGGCATGGCTTCTTATTTAATTAAGAATAAGTTGTCAGTGTTACCATAGCGCTAGGGAAACCTCAGTGGATGTATGCTTGGCTACAATGGGAGGCTGCCCACGTCAATGGAAGTTTGGAAAACCAATATGGCATATCAGTTGACACTGGAGATTTATTTCAAACCAGTAGTTGACTATTCTGGGGTGAGTGGATGGGACACTAAAGCAAATCAATGTCATTTTTCCAAGTGTTTATTTTTTAAAACTCATGCTTACAGTAATTTTGCAAGTATAATACAAAAAACTTTTTTTCCCTAAGCCACTTGAAAATAACTTGTCGGCACGATACCCTCACCTTCAAGTACTTCAGCGTGCATTTCTTACACACAAGGTCATTACATAACTACAATCCAACCATCAAGTTCAAGACATTAATATTGGTACATTACTGCCCTCTAATCCTTAGACCTCATTCAAGTTTTTCCAGTTGTCTCAATAATGGCTTCGGTAATAAAAGGATCTAGTTCAGAATCGTGTGTTGGATTCAGTGGTCATATCTCATCAGTTTCCTTCGGGCTGGAATGTTTCCTCCATCTTTCCTAGACTTTCCTGACCTTGAAAGGCCAGTTATTGTAGGATGTCTCCCAATGCGGTTTTAATGAATGCTTTTTTGTTGTTAGATTCAGGTTTGGCAGGAGTTTCACAAAAGTAGTTTGTTGGGGAGGAAAATAACTTTTCCTCTACCTTCTTTGGTTTAGTGTTTGGAGGCCTGCAAAGTAAACTGACAAAAGACAGATTAGCAAGAGGAAAGAAAAACACTTAATTATGTATGCACATGAGTTCACAAAGAAACGTGATTTGAAGAGGCACCTAGGGTTTGGGGTTTATATATCAGCTTAATAGGGAATGGGGAAGGACCAGCCAGAGGAGCACTTCTGGGAGAACCAATGACTTCTTAGAAGCAAAGGGGGCAGAGGGAGGGGGGGAGGGGGAGAGAAGGGCACTTACGGAAAAACAAATGATTTTTTGGAAAGATGAATGGGCCCTTAGGAGGATAGACGGGAGATAGGATAGTTTTGTGACAATATTTAGGTGTGGTACCAACTTCTGAGTTGTTCCCAGGGATGGGATTTATGACAGTTGCATTTTTTTTTTTTTTTTTTTTTTTTTTTTTAGTTCTTTTGGGAGGTTCTGCTTTTAGGCAAATAAGAGATTTCAGGAACTCAGATGCCTTTGGCTTAAAACAGTTTTTATGCGACAGTAGCTTATTCTGGATCCCTCCGTGGTGCTGTATCCTCATTGCATCATTTAGTGCTTGAGGTCAGCGCATCTCGTGATGATGATGATGATGATGATGATCACTTTGATCACTGATTAGGGGTGTTCTGCCACTATCAAGTTTCAGATAGATTTCCATTTTTCATTAATAAGTATTTTTGTGAGGGGTACTTTGAATTTATACAAGTAGCTTGTCCCTTCTTAAACTTTCAACTTATTCATTTGTTGATTTATATTATTATGGTCTCATTTTAATGGGTCATAATCTGTTACTGTCATTTATTTTGATGCTCAATTGTCCCATATTTGGCCAGTGGCAGATTCAAGCTGGCTTCTATGTCCTTTTGATAACCCCCATTATTCTTTGAGCATTTCCTTGCTTTTTTGTGTGTGTGGGGGGGGAGGTTCTGAAATCATTTTATACTTTCCCTGCCCTAACTCTGAAATTAGCCATTTCTCCCAGATGCCCTGATCCCTTTTAGTGGAGAGTGGTATTTAGAAACCAAGATCTGGAAGGTAGATGTGCTCATTGCTGTCCAGGTACCCTACAGAGACCATCTCAGTAAGTAAGCAGCCTCTTACCACTGCTGCCCTCATCCCACCCCATGGGGACTCCCTGTTCAGCGTGAGTGCCCTGATTCCCTGCTCTGGCCTACTGTGCAATACCATTCCTTTCTCATGCTACTGAGGTGTCAACACCCATGTCAGGCCTCCTCACATCTCCTACGGGAGTCCTATCACACCTGGCTCAGGCTCTGACACCCTGTACCGGACCACGGCCCCATCTGGAAATATCTCTTGCTCTAGTTGGGCTCTGAGACTCTGTGAATGGGCATCCCCACCCTCTCCTTGTGGGGATGCCTTCTTTGCTTTGCGATATTTAACATCCTGATTGGGGCTGCCATCCTTCTAAGTGAACATCTTCCTCATGCTAACCAAGTTCTGACATCCCATTCTCCGGACCATGGCTCCCCAACTCCTGCGTGGATTTCTATCTTGCTTACATGGCTTTAGGAATGGATTATTCATGAAGGGGAATGGGGCTTGATGCCATTTTAAAATGTTGATTTAGAAGTTATCTAATCACTTCTTAAACTCAAAAGGTCTGTGGTCATATTTTTCCACCAAGATTCTGGAACATATAATTGAAGAAAAGTGATTACTTAAGTCTCCTCATGCCAGTTTGTTTTTAATGTGAAGATACATATTTTAATAAGGCAAAGCTTTGATGTTTAATTGATTCTGCATTCAATGAGAAACAAACACATATTTATAGCATGTCTTCTCCAAAATAGACATGTGCTCTGATGACTTAGGAATAGGTTGTCTGCAGAGGATTTTGTGTCTAAAGAAATCCATGATGAAAACTTTTAAATGAATTACCAGCAGGTCCCCATTTACATTCCATCAGATCTGTGGTCTTCTAAATCAAACAAAGGGTCAAAGGCACTTCTCATTCTACACATGAGGATGTATACTGATGACCCCAGATCTTGGCCCTGGAATTGCCTTCAGAGTCCTCTACTTTGGACTACACGTTTGTCTCAGTTGTGCCGTAACATTGTCATGGAGATGCCTGTGAAATATCAAAATGGACATGTCAAGTAGGCATCCCCCGGGCTATGCTCCTGTAGCCAGTGCCTCTGTGACATCTTTTGACATCATTTTGATGTCTCACAGGCTTCCCAAACTGAGCATGCCCACACCTGAGCTCTTGATTTCCCAACACAGATTTTCTTCCCAGTCTTCCCTATGCCAGTGAATGACACAGCCATTCTCATAGCTAGGGATCTGGAAATGTCCTTGGTTCCTCTCTTCTATCCCTTATGTAGAATAGATCAGTGCATCTGTGGTCTCTTCTGTTCTTTTCAGCACCTCCTGTCCCGACCCTAATCCAATCCACCAACATCTCTTACCTGGTCTCCTCCTTACTCCATCCCTGTTACCTGGGGATTCATTATCCTCACAACTGCCAGAGTGATGTCTGCACATCAGATCATGTCACTAACCTGCTTAAAAGCACTTCATCAAGCCTACAGTTCTTTGTGCAGCTGCATGAGCAGCCCATCCATTTCTGCAGTCTCATCTTGTGCTGGTCACTCCTCACTGTGCCCCAAGCACTTGGCCTTGTCTCTGTTCCTGAAATATATCAGTTTTGCTGCCTGAGAGCTTTTGAACATCATTCGCCTAAAATATCATAAACTTTCCTATTCCATATAGAACCTTTAATCTTCACACGAGAGCCTAATGCTTACTAATGAGTGTGATTTGGGGGCTAATTTCTGTCCTCTTACAATATTATTTATTTTGTACTTGAAGGGGAATTTCAATGGCAATTAGTGTGCAATAGCTGTTAAACTTAATTTACTATTAAGAAAACAACAGTCTGCTTCCGACTGCTTCTAAAATAAACGTCTTAATAAAAATCAATGTAATTATAACATTTAAAATATAAATTGGAAAACACCCCACAGTGTTTATAAAATATTCAGTATTTGAAACCTGAAATATTTTATCAATTTATTACTAGTTTAATTTTCACAAGACTCATTTCAGTAAAGATGATAAGTTTTTATTAATGGTGTTTGTAAATACTTTAATAATGCATTATATGTACATAACAGTTCAGTGTACAAGCATGTATGCATGCATTGTCTCTCTTGAATTTCCAATCTCATGAGCACACAGAAATGACTTGTGTAGGAGCGTCTCTTGGCCAAGACTCCACCTTCATTCAGTAAATTTTGTTTGCACCATACTATACATTTGTGAACAAAAATGTTCTCTTAGAGCTCATGATCTAATGGAGGAGACACATAACAAACAAATAAGCCAGCAAATACAAATAAGGGTTGGAGGGATATATTTTGTTGTTCATACACACTGTTTTTGTTTTTGTTTTTGTTTTTTGAGCCAGAAACATACCGAACTTCCAAACCAACCTTTGGAAGTGAAATACAAAGAAAAGGGAGAGTCAGAGACTCTTGGCATATTAACTCATAGGAGATAAATTATTTGAGGAAGTATAAAAGATTTTATTGTTTTGTAGATCATCTATCCACTATCACCCCATCCAAAAGAGAATTCATTGGCATGGAAGGACTTGGAAATTTAGCCTTTAAGAAAGCAGGAAGTGGGGTGGGGTGGGGAGAATCAGGAGTTACAGACCAGGATTGATGGAAAGAACTGAGTTTGGCCCAAAGGGGAAGGATTTTTCTTCTCCTACAGAGTGCATGGTAAGGTGCCAAGGTGAGAGGATGAGCAGAAGAGAGTAAGGGAACCTCTCCTACCCGCAATTCTCCATGCACCCTGTAGACACTAGCAGAGAAAATTGGAACCTGAAGAGACAATTTGTTTAGTATGCTCTCTTCATTGCTATGGGCTTGACTTGCTGACAGCAGGCTTCATTATTGATGAAGTGTATCGTTCCTTGGTGAAGAAATCAGCTCTTTATAATTTAAAGAGAACTACATGTCAGTAGTTAGAAAAAAGAGAAAGTCTCCATAACATGATACATCCTTAAATTTTGAGAGGACATTCATAGTTTACTAAATTATGATAATCTCCCTATCCTTTCCCTGTTTATGAGATCTCCTTTTCTCTATTTAAGTGTCATTCATTCGATGCCTCCTTCCCTGCCCCGAACAAGACAATTCTTGGAGGGTGTCTGAAGTTGTGCCATTATATAAAAACAATAAAACAAAACAAACAAACAAAAACCCAATTGCCATCTGATGTGTAAAGATTCAAGGAGGTGAAGATCAAATCTGAATTGTTCATCATTTTATCCCTGGCTGCCAGCAAGGTGCTTTAGGCATAGCAAATGCTCAGTAAATATTTATTGGATAGATAAAAATGCATACATAAATTGATTGAGTCAATGAAAGCTTGATGTGAGTATTATTTAAATACTTACTTTTGGTGTTGAGTTATTAAGACAATTGGAGTTCAAAGAAACCAAATGAAAATTTGAGCACAGATGGATGGCACTTCTTAAGAGTTTGAAAGTATCATTAACAGTCTTGTCTACTCCGGTTCAGTGGAGTTGGCAGTGTATGGGTACATATAGAAAGCGTCTTTCAGGTGACGAAATTTAAACATATTGGTAAACCCTGAACCTAGCGGAAAGGATTCTTTATGAAAATGTATATGGAGTGTAAAATATAGAAGATATGTTTTTCTTGAATTCATGCTACAACATATCTAAAAAGCTCTCTATCATAAGGCTGGTCTAACATATAATGTTACACTCACTGGAAATGGACAGACCTATTAAGAATTCAGCAAAACCAGGAAGTAGACACACATTGAAAAAGTAAAAAAAAAAAAAAAAAAGTTAAATAGATGTCATAAAAACAAAAGAATATGTATACCCAAAGTCTTCACTCCACTCCAACTTTTCTTGCTCTTAATTTGCACATAGTATCAATAAACCTATTCACTTGGCTCTCTCATTTCTAAGGCCAAAGCCCCACACAAGAGTTGGGCAGGGGAAGTTGCTGTAGTAACCCACTGTTCCCAATGGCAGCATGGGTCTTCATTGAAGTCTTCTTGCTCTCCTCCAGACCTTTGCGGACCTTTACTTGTGTGACAGCACTAATCACGATTATGCTTTTAAAAAGTCATTTCCCATTCTTGACCTTGAGTTTCTTAAGAAAAGAGCCTGGCTTTTCACAAGGTGTCCAGAGTATCACACAAGACCATGTCCTAGTTGATATCCCAATCAAAACAAGGCAAAATCACTCTGAGTCATCAGGACAAAATTAAATTGTGCTTAATATTGTTTGAGGAGCCTGCAATAAAGTATTACATTTTAAAAATATTTTCATCCCTAATAATGAAAGTAAAAAGCTTTTTTTCTAAAAGAGGTAGATACAAAGTATTACTTCCCCCCTTTTTAGAGCCATTTTAAACCAGGGAGTGTCCCAGAGCTGAAATTTTACTATTTATTAGTTGTAATTCTTTTAATGTGTAGTTTGCAAGCCCTTTAAACTGAACCTAGTTCATAGCAACCTATGAGGAAAGGAGGACAAGTATTCTCACTTTATAAATAAAAACCTGAAGCCATAACTTAAATTATGACCTCAAGATGATAGCTATTAAGGACCAGAATTTTTAGTCTTTTTCGGTGTGCTTAGCCGTGAAAGTAATGTAGTTTTGTGATAAAAATCCTAAGCTTTAGTATCAGAAAGATCTAGGTTTGGATCCTTCCCTTGGTCACATACCAGCTGAGTTACAGTGGGCAACATGTTAATCTCTTTAGATGAAGGCAGTCTCTGAGAAATTTTTGGTCATGTGATATTATCACATTTCAGTTTGGCCAAGTATGAACTGGAATCCCAAGAGGAACTCTTTGAGGAATCAGCTAATGAATGTCCTTTAGCTTGGGAAGCCAAAGGATCAGGCATTAAACAAAAATTTACTTACTCAGTGACACCACCCTTCTATGTGTTACTAAGGTATTTTTCAGACTCTACAACTCTTAGTTTCTTTATATAGAATATTGGAATAATAATAGCACCTACCTGTATCAGTCAGAATAGGTTATGTGCTGTAACAAACAAGCCCCAAATCTCAATGATTTGAAATAATGAAATATATTTCATTCACTCATGTCCATTGTGGATTGACCAATAGCTCTTCCACCTCATCCTTGTACGAGAACATGGTATGATTGGCTTTTTACTATCTAGAAGGTTATTGGTCATCATGGCAAGGGGAAGGGATGATAGCAAATTGCACACTGCCCGTTACAGATTTTCGCCTAGAAGGGACACACATCTCTTGACTCACATTTCACTGACCGAAGCAATCCACTTCTCTTGCCTTACTTCAGAGGGTCAGGAAAATACAGCACAACAATGGGCCTGTGGCCTGGAAGGAGAACTGGAATGTTGGTGAACAGCCCTAATGGCCAACACGTGGTCCTATTAGGATTGCCAGGAGGACTAAGTTAGTGAATGAAAACATTACAAGAACTAGGTAAATATTAGGGATTGTTCTGACTGACTTTGCTTACAAACTTTATTGATAACTAGAGGCCCGGTGCATGAAATTCATGCACGGGTGTGTGTGTCCCTCAGCCCAGCCTGCACCCTCTCCAATCTGGGACCCCTCCAGGGATGTCCGACTGCCCGTTTAGGCCCAATCCTGGTAGGATCGGGCCTAAACAGGCAGTTGGACATCTCTCTCACAATCCAAAACTGCTGGCTCCCAACTGCTCACCTTCCTGCCTTCCTGATTGCCCCAACCGCTTCTGCCTGCCAGCCTGAACACCCCCTAACCACTCCCCTGCCAGCCTTATTGATTCCTAACTGCTCTCCTGCCAGCCTGTTTGCCCCTAACTTCCCTCTCCTGCAGGCCTGCTCACCCCTAACTGCCCTCCCCTGCAGGCCTGGTCACCCCTAAATGCCCTCCCTTGCAGGCCTGGTCCCTCCCAACTGCCCTCCCCTGCTGGCCATCTTGTGGTGGCCATCTTGTGTCCACATGGGGGCAGGATCTTTGACCACATGGGGGCAGCCATCTTCTGTGTTGGAGTGATGGTCAATTTGCATATTACTCTTTTATTAGATAGGATAGAGGCCTGGTGCATGGGTGGGGGCCAGCTGGTTTGCCCTGAAGGGTGTCCTGGATCAGGGTGGGGGTTCCCTTGGGGTGTAGGGTGGCCTAGGCAAGGGGCCTGTGGTGGTTTGCAGGCCAGCCACACTCCCCAGCAACCCAAGCAGAGGCCCTGGTATCTGGGATTTATTTATCTTCTATAATTGAAACTTTGTAGCCTTGAGTGGAGGCCTAGGCTGGCCAGGGTGTGCAAAAAGCTTGGCTTCCTCCATCGCCAGGGGCAACTCAAGCCTCCTGCTCTCACCAGCTCCATCGCTGCTGCTATTTTTGTTGGGATTTATTTATCTTCTATAATTGAACCTTGGTAGCCTTGAGTGGAGTCCACGGCCAGCCAGGGTGTGCAGAAAACTTGGCTTCCTCCATTACTGGGGAAACCCAAGACTCCTGCTTGTCAGTGGCCACAGCCATCTTGGTTGGGTTAATTTGCATACTCGCTCCTGATTGGCTGGTGGGCATGGCCTGTGGGTGTAGCAGAGGTATGGTCAATTTGCATATTACTCTTTTATTATATAGGACTAGGGGCCTGGTGCGTGAAATTCGTGCACTGGGGGTGGGGGGTCCCTCATACCAACCTGCCCCCTCTCACATACTGGGAGCCCTCAGGGGATGTCCTACTGACGGTTTAGGCCTGCTCCCCACGGGAAGCGGGCCTAAGCTGCAGTCTGGCCTCCCTTTGTGGGAGGCGACCGGGCTGATCAGGGGAAGGCACCAGCCCCATTACCACGCTGCTGCAGCCACTGCCAGTCACCACAGCCACCAAGGTGTTTTCATCAACACGGACTCCAGTCCCTTCACCGTGAAAAAATGACAACTTTCTTTAGGCATTTTCAAGATGTGTCTTTCATAGGATATGACATTCTTTCTTTTTTTCTTTCTTTTTTTTTTATCCTCACCTGAGGATATGTTTCCACTGACTTTTAGAGAATGTGGAAGAGAAAGGGAAAGACAGAGACAAACATCAAAGTGAGAGGGACACTTTGATTGGTTGCCTCCTGCATGAGCCCTGACCTGGGCCCCAGCCAGGGAGGAGCCTGAACCTAGGTTCATGCCCTTGATCAGAATTGAACCCAGACCCTGCGATGGGCAGGCTGAGGCATTATCCACTGAGCCAAACTGGTTAGGGCAGGATATGACATTTCTTAGCCCTCCAGCAGCGGACCTTCGTTTTTTTCTCCAGAAGTGTGGTGGAAAAACCCTAGATCACCTTTTTGGATTCTTATTACCCAAGTTACTAAGAATATTACCAGTGGCATACAGGAAGCTTAGCCAATGAGCAGTCAGAAAAGGTGTTTCCTCTGTAGTTCACACCAATCGCTGGCTGGGTTCTGCCCAGGCCTAAAGACTCTAGCCGAAGCTTTAGGCCTGGGCAGGGGACCCCCAGCTCCCTCCCATCGCTGGTTCCGCCCCTGCCCAGGCCAAAAGCCTCTGGCAGGGGACCCCCAGCTCCCTCCAATTGCCGGCTCCGCCCCTGCCCCCCAGCTCCCTCCTATTGCCAGCTCTGCCCCTGCCCCCCAGCTCCCTCCGATCACCGGCTCCGCCCCTGCCCCCTTGGCTCTGATCGCAGGCTTGGCCCTGCCCAGGAGCCCCCTGGCTCAGGCTCTTCCCAGGCTGCTCAGGGCCCACAGGGGACTTACCTCAGAGTGACCTGGGTGCCAGGATGTTCCTGGGACCCAGGCGCTGGGCGCCTATGTATGCAAATTAACCGCCATCTTTGTTGGGTTAATTTGCATACTCAGTCTGATTGGCTATGGGCGTAGCGGAGGTACAGTCAATTTACATGTTTGTCTATTATTAGGTAAGATGATACCTTGAAGCTTATTTCACCTTGTTGCATGTAGAGCCCCTTAAGAAAATGAAACATCTAAAATGAAGCCTGTCTAGAAAAAAGTAGGGCTGCATAACTTCATAACCTTGTGCAGTGGAAATGTCTCAGTGTGCTACACAGACAGCATACTGACTTGGATGACTTATGTGTAACAGTGGTCAGTTATTCTTTTCCATCCAGATGGGAAATTTGTGATTAATAAACTGCTAAAGAACAAAGAGAGTTGTAATTCTACCTTTCATTTTCTGGAGCCATGTTCATTATTTTTGAGCGTGCAGCCTTGTTTCTGTGCATTCCTTTGGTTTATGTTAAGCTGCAAAACACACAGTCCTGCTTATGGTTCACAGATTCTTCCAGGTTGATAGGAACCAGGTCAGATTGTAGTCAAAGCAATTTAGGCAAAAATAGGTCCTAACGGTTTTTAGAGTCCTCTAGGTGTGACCCCAGGGGAAGCAAGGAGGAGTATCCCTAATCCTATTGGCACTGCTGGGCACTGTTGTCTCCAGCCATATTTCTCTAATAATAGCATTCCCTCCCCCACCTTCTTCCATCCCTGAAAAAGAGTCCTGTTTTAGAAGAAATGTGGTCAGCAATTCAATCTCCTCCCCCCTCCCCCACCCCGCCCGTTTCATCTGAGCAGAGGCTGGGCCTGTTGAGGAAATTCCTCCATCTCAGTGGCCTGCAAACATCAGCAGGCCTCAGAATCTCCTGGAGGGCTTGTTCAAACAGAAGGCTGGGCCATCCTCTGATTTTTTAAAAAAAAAACGTTCTACATTCTTTTTATTTTTTAATTTTTTTAAATTTTTTATCAATTTCAGAGAGGAAGGGAGAGGGAGAGAGAGAGAAACATCAATGATGAAAGAGAATCCTTGATCGGCTGCCTCCTGCACACCCCACACTGGGGATCGAGCCACAACCCAGGCATATGCCCTGATTGGGAATCGAACTGTGACCTCCTGGTTTATAGATCGACACTCAACCACTGAGCCACACCGGCCAGGCCATCCTCTGATTTCGGATTTAGTAGGTGGCATTTGGCCCATGAATTTGCATTTCTGACAACTCCACAGGTTATACCAGTGTTGCCACATTTGAGTGGCACTACTCTATCTGAATGAACTCTTCTTGGAGCCCCTACCTCCCCTGGCCCCAAGACTTCCTGGGCCATTTCAGGTACTGGTTTTGCTTCTTTTCTCATGTTGCTTTTGAACTGTTGGGTTGACCCTATTTCTCTCCCTTTATGATATTGCAATACTAGTGTTTCCTGTTATCTATCTGCCAAAATGTTTTGATTGTTACTGATTATGAATTCCTATGCATTGGAACTATCTCATCCCAGAGGACCTTATGGAGAGAAAGCCCAGGGAGTTGCCTGCCTAGTACTTGTGAAGGCTGTATTTGGTCTTAGTGAATGTAAAACAATAAACACAATGCCAGCTACCTTACAAGGGCAAAGGGATGGTTTCCTTGTAGCAGAGACACTTGGACCTTATAACCAACTATTTAAGAAATTTATGAGTGTTTTTATGATACTCCTAGTAGCTAGCTAGTTATTCAGTTAGCCTTTTTTGAAATCATTAAAAAAGAGTTATTTCAGCTTTATTGGTGGGAGATAAAATTAGTGTGCCTGCAATTTTTCACAAGGAATTTTATCATGTTGACTTATTCGAGCTATAAATTCATAGCTGTAGCTCTTAAATTGCTCTTAAGGTGACAACAAAATCATTTGACTTTTGAAAATAAAGGCACATTAGCCCTAATGAAATGAAATTCCAGATTTTTAAGTGATCTTCTATTTGAGATGTTTATTAATAAATAGATGAGCAAAGAAAAATTATATTTAGATGGACCATAGAGTGAGCTCTTTTCCAAATGGCTTATGAGGATTTTTTTATGTAAGTTTTTTTCTCTGAGCCTTTAATTACAACAGGGCTATTTGTGTAGCTCAGTCAGTAGTAGACTTTGGACAGCTGTGTACATTTTTGTATTTGTTCTCCAGCTCTGTTTGTGTATGTACAATTTTTTAAAATGATAATTGCTTGCCCTATTTTTTTTATATTCAATTAACTTACTTATTGAACATTTAATTCCTGTCAGACATTTTGTCTACATTTTAAAATGACCACACAGTATTCCTTTATTTGAATGTACCATAATTAATTGGTCAAATCATTTTGTTAATATAAATGAAAAGAAAATATACATGTTGCCAAATTACCCATTAGAAAGACATAGAAAACTTTCATGTAAACATTGCTTACAAATATAAAAGCTTTTGCTGATATCTCCTCAGCTTATACTTCTCATATGATACTTTAGGTAGGGGAGGGAATGAAATGGTTAAACTGACTGGACTCTTGGTTTTAAATTTATCTTTATTGAAAGTATTACAGATGTGCTTCCCCCCGCCACCTGCACCCGCCCCTCCCAGGCCTTCACCACACTATTTGTCTGTGTCCATGGCCTATACATATATGCACATGAGTTCCCTGGTTAATCTCTCCCCATCCCCCACCCCAGCCTCCCCTCTGAGACTCATCAGTCTGCTGACTGGGTTTTAAATATCAACCAGTTTTTAGAGTGATAGGAGACATGTTTTAATATCCTTCTCTTAGTTTTTGAGACAGATGGTCAAATCTGTAGCAATGAAGAAATAAAATACCAAAAATTGTGCCTCAAAGTAATAAGATACTTAGAAAACTAAATAGATTTAGACTGTTGCCAATGTTACCTGCTTTTGGGAATATTTGATCTTTATTTTACCTATGCATTGGGTGATATAGTTTTGATGTATATATTGGGGGGGGGATTTGATTATTTCCCACATACAGACTTGATAATTTTTATAGAAGTGGGTTCTTATAAAGGTTAGAAGTTGAACTCATTTGGTCCTAACCAATGAAGTTACTGAGGGCATGGCACTATGCTATGCAATTCAGAGATGCATTTGATTTCTTTCTTTAAATAACATACTTTGTTCTTACTTAAATAACATTTTTTCTTACTGCATTCTAAATTCATAACATTAACTCTTCACTCTCCCCCTCATCTGCTTGTTTTCTATCCACATTTCCAATTATGTCTCCTGCCCCCAATCCTATTTCAGTTAGCATGCAATATGATTGAAGGAGAAATCACGTGCTTTTGAAACATTGTTCTTCTACTTCTTGGCTGCATGGCATTGAACAAATTACCCTCTCTGAATCGCAATGAAATGGTAGTTTTTTTTCTCTCCTTTACACAATTTTACTGAAGATTAAACATGATAATATATATTTAGTTCCTTAAAAATATCAGAAATCAGCAAATGCTAGTTCCTTTCTCATTCAGATTGTGCATTCTTTCTTCTCAATTTTTTATACCTCTCCCCAAAGTCTCCAGATAAATAATTTGAACCTCTTGACAGCTCTCTTGGAAAAGATTCAAGATAAAACTTTTTTCTTTCTTTCTGGAATTCATCATTATTAAAAAGTCACCATTTAACGAATGTTTACTTTGATCTATGTAAGCCTCTAGACTTTAGTTTAGTCAACTTTATTTTACTGAAGTCTGAACAAATCCTAAAATGACCTTTTAAGCAGAACATAGCCCTCAACTATTTTATGAGAAGGAATTACTATCCGAGATCATGGGTTGAGCAGGCAGGGCTGGGTGGGAGAGGCTATGATAGTGACCAGTGTCTCCATCAATTAAGACTTAGAGATTTCCTCAAAAAATTAAATATGGAACTGCCATTTGACCCAGTGATCCCACTTCTGGAATATATCCTAAGAAACCCGAAACACCAATCAGAAAGAATGTATATACCCTTATGTGCATAGCAGCGCAATTGCAATAGCTAAGAGTTGGAAACAGCCTAAGTGCCCATCAGTAGATGAATGGATAAAAAAGCGTGGTACATTTACAACATGGATTACTATACAGCAGTAAAAAAAGAAGGATCTCTTACCCTTTGAGACAGCCTGGAGGGACCTGGGTAGTATTATGTTAAGTGAAATAAGCCAGTCAGAAAAAGACAAGTATCATTTGATTTCACTCAGTGTGGAATGTAATGAACAAAATAAACTGATTAACAAAATAGATCCAGAGATATAGAAGCACAGAACACTGTCGAATCTCAGAGGGAAGGCAAGGGTGGGTGTGAAGAGATCAACCAAAGGACTTGTATGCATATTTGCATAACCCATAGACATAGACAATAGGGCGGTGAAGGCCTGGGGTGGGCCGTGAGGCAGGGCTAGAAGGGGTCAATGGGGAAAATCAGGGGACATATGTAATACTTTCAACAATAAAGATTGAAAAATAAAAGACTTAGAAATTTCACCACTTAATTCAGTTTCTGCCTTGGGATTGTGGAAAGTTATGCTTCTTAGGTCTAAACCCCCAACCAGTCTGAATTCATGAGTGTATTTATGCTATACTGGTGGCTTATCTTCCCTGGAGCTGATGATCTCTGTCCAGCCTCTATGGCTGCAATTTTATAAGAATAATTCTGAAGCTACAGGGCATTCTCAAAAAGAAGCTCGTTTCCATAAGTGAATCAGAGTTGTAAAGTGAGAGTAACGAGGTCTTCAGTGAGGTTGAGCTTTGGGGAAAGAAAGCCATCCCCCCGCTGAAGGACAGAGGGAGCTGTCTGAATAAGTCAGGGTCACTCAGGACAGATGAAGCATATCAATCCTGATAAAGGATTTGATTTACAACGCATAGCATTATCCTTGAGCAAAGCCTAGAAATTTCTTAAAGGCAGATACCAATTCTTTTTTTTAAAAAAAAATAATAACATAAACTGATGAACAAAAACAGATCCAGAGACAAAGAAGCATGGATCAGACCGTCAAACTTCAGAGGGAAGGGAGAGAGATCAACCAAAGGACTTTGTATGCATAAATATAAGCATAACCAATGGACACAGACACTAGGGGGGTGAGGGCATGAGTGGTGGGGGTATTGGAGGGAAATGGGGGGATAAGGACACATATGTAATACCTTAATAAAGAAAATAAAAAAATACATTTTTATTGATTTCAGAGAGGAAGGGAAAGGGAGAGAAAGAGAGAAACTTCAATGAGAAGAGAGAATCATTGATCGGTGCCTCCTGCACACCCCACACTGGGGATCAAGCCCACAACCCGGGCATGTGCCCTGACCTGGAATCGAACCGTGACCTCCTGGTTCATAGGTTGATGCTCAACCATTGAGCAACACTGGCCAGTCTTTTTTGTTTGTTTCAGATAGCAATTCTTAATCCATCCTCTATGTTACCTTGCACCCAATAGATGGCAGGTGTTGCTCAGGTAGGCAGAATTGTTTCCTGTGCTTTAAGATTATGATCTAAGTAAGTCTCTTTCCTGAATTTCTGACATAGTCTAGTTAGCGATTTTAGCCATTTGCTATTTTCTTGTGTTTTTTTTTAAATGAGCCAGCCCATCTAATTACCCAAATGTGTATCAAGTTGGTCTGCCTTTTACTCTAATTTTCCAAAATTTAACATTCTTTTCTCTGCCCTGTATTTAATTAGAGTTCCAGAGTGGAAATAAAATAAAAGCAGTGCATGCTCCTTGCAAAAAGGTGAATAGTGAGGTTACATATAAAGTGAGTATTGTTACCTGTCACCCACCATGTCACTCTTTAAGTGTAAGCTCTGTTAATAAGGATGTTGCCTCCCATATCCCTCCAGTATGTATTCAAACACATGTTCTGTATGTTTGCCATAAACAGGACCTTACTCTTTATTTCTCTTCTAAAAGCTTCAAAATATGATGTGAAAACTTATCCTTATTGTCATATATTAATCCTTTTAAATATCTATGTTTATTCCATTGTATAGATGCAGCATAACTGATTTAACCAACCTTCCATTGATGTACATTTAAGCTAGTTCCAACTTGTTGCTATGACTGCAGCATGAAATGTGTACTTTTATGTATGCGTAGCTACATATACAAGTCTTTTGAAAGGCTGGTTCACAGAAATGAGATAGAGGGGGATGGGCATTTAAACTTGCAAAAGTCATTCCCAAATTAACATTTAAAAAGTACCATTTCATCCTCTCATTGACAGCTTATTAGAGTTTATTTCCTTATACCTCTCTAGTAATGGGCATAATCAATCCCATTTTTTTTTTATCAATTAGTAAGTGAAGTTATATTTTCACTTTTGAAATTGCTTTAGTTTGCATTTCTTTGCATACTATCGAGTATTACTCTTTTCATTTGTTAACTGGACAGTTGTATTTTTCTTCTATAAATTGGCTATTAACGTCTTTGGTCCATTTTTCTTTTGGGTTGCGATCTCTCACAGGAAATAACCAGTGAAGCAAACCATAATAAAGCATAACAGGTATTTGAAGCTAAAAATATCTCAGGCATGACCCCAAAATTCCCTCCCCTAGTGAAAAGTGGTCACCTGCATATGGTGTTTCGGAGACATGGTGTTTTCCTCTGTTAGGTTAGGCCTCCCTTGAAACCATTTTTACTGCTAAGCATTCTTCCCTGTCTTTTTTATACTTCTGATAACTTACGCAGTTTACTATTCTCAAATCTTCCTTTTCAGGTAACATATTTAGAGTCAGGATTTGGTAGATGATTCAGTGGTCCCAGCAATCCCAGGAGATAATTCCTGTCCTTACATAAATGCTTCTTAAAAGAAGAGATGGAAAGAAGTAAGGACCTTATAGAAAATATGTAGGAGTAAGTCGTCATTTCAGATAGTTAGCGTTTGCAATAGTAATCCATTATATTCTCCCCCAGTACGTGTTTCTCCTTTTCTTCCTCCACTTTATCCCCCACCTTTTCCTCTTCCTTCTTTTCTGCTCTTTGCCCTTCACCTGCTCCTTCCTTTCCTTTCCTGGTCTTCCTCTCCAGGAGCAGCTCTGAATCAATTAATTTTGTCTCCTGGAATTCTAGGTAAAAACCCTAAGTACAGCAGCACTGATTGGTTCTTCTTCAGTGGTGAAACCACAGGCACGCCAGTTATATTAGGAGAGAGGCAGGGATGTCTGGGTTGCTTACTTGTTCACCTTTGCTCTCCAGGTGATAGGTGACAATGATTGGAAAATAGCAATTGCAGGTTTAAAATTGGGGAAGGGAATATTATTATATCTGGATGATATAATTGTATTTCTATAACACCTAAGAGAATGAACTGAAACCATTTTTTAAAAACATTGATCAAGTTCAGTAAAGTAACTTAGTACAAAATTAATGCACAACAATCAGTAGCCCTCCTACATCCAAACAACAACCACTTAAAGGTAGAAATGATAGTGAAAGAAAACACAGTAGAAACCCAGTAAGAAAATACCCAGGAAACAAAAAGTAACAATAAATGAGAAAGATCTTGTTTTTAAAAACTGACATAAAATAAAATTTTTAGCTAAACTGTTGGCAGTGGTGTAACAATGTCAGTTCGCTTTTGTTTATGTACAGATTTGACATGATCCCAATAAAATTACTAACAAGATTTTAAAATATCAAATTCTAGAGTTCATAGGCAACATAAAATGTTCATAGGCATAGAGGAGGATAAATGGTGATGGGAAAAATAAAATTAATTTTTAAAAATGTGTACTTCTCAGATTTTACTTATAGGAAAAAATAAAAGCAAAATGCTCCAGTGGAAATGATGTAGTTTGAACTATTTTCTAATGTTTTAAAAGATGCTAATGGTAGCTTTGAGCTACCATCTTTGGAAAACTTTAAGATAAATTTGATGTATGTTACTGTGGATTAAGACATAACCCAGCTCATTACTAATTTAAATGGTGTTTTTGCTCTGCTGAGAGATGATTCCTTACTTGCAGTAGAGAAGAAATATCCTTTGCATCCTTAACAGTGTTGGCCCAGCTGGGTAACATGCAAAACTGATAGACTGATACAAGATGTTTGATAGAAAGTAGAACAGCAGGAATTGAAACTTACTACTGCCCTCTGTCTTTCCCCCTTCTCCTACATGACTGTCAACAGTATGTTTCTATTTTCTGGGCATTTAAAATCACTGGAAAGAATGTTAGAACCTATTCGAGTCTCAATTTCTCTTTTTTTTAAATATTTTTTATTGATTTCAGAGAGGAAGGGAGAGGGAGAGAGAGATAGAAACATCAACGATGAGAGAGAATCAATGATAGGCTGCCTCCTGCACGCCCCACACTAGGGATTGAGCCTGCAACCCAGGCATGTGCCCTGACCGGGAATCGAACTGTGACCTCCTGGTTCATAGGTCAACGCTCAACCATTGAGCTATGCAGAGTCTCACTTTCGAATGCTGTCTCCACAAACATGGTCATCATATCTCTAAGTCAGTGGTTCTCAACCTTTCTAATGCCGCGACCCTTTAATACAGTTCCTCATGTTGTGGTGACCCCAACCATAAAATTATTTTCGTTGCTACTTCATAACTGTAATTTTGCTACTGTTATGAATCGTAATGTAAATATCTGTGTTTTCCGATGGTCGCGACCCACAGGTTGAGAACCGCTGCTGTAGAGCCTAAGACCATCGGAAAACACAGATATTTACATTACGATTCATAACAGTAGCAAAATTATACTTATGAAGTAGCAACGAAAATAATTTTATGGTTGGGGTCACCACAACATGAGGAACTGTATTAAAGGGTCACGGCATTAGAAAGGTTGAGAACCACTGCTCTAAGTGAAGTTCCTGTGTATGTTCAGCAGAGGAGGGATCTGTATGAAAAGTCCAATTTGTGATTTTAAATATTTCAGCTCTCTACCCAGGGATAGCTCAGCTAATTTCCTGCATTTAGTAAATATGTGACTTCTTTAGGGGTAGCTTCCTTACACCAATTTCAAGTTGACTTCCTGTCAGGAAATGCAGTATAAAGGGAGTGTGACAGTCATTGTAAAAGCTTGTCCAAATTTCAAGAGTTGGGCGAGAGGGCAGGAAGCATATTTCTATGTTGGGGGAAATAGGCTTCTAATTTCTTATGTTCCTGTTGAAAATGGCTCCCACTGGGTCTCAGCAGGGTTTTCTCTAATAGCTCATTATGGATCCGTTATTTGGCCTCCTGGAGACTTTTGTGCTCTGTGGATTTTATAGATTTTAGTCACTGGAGAGCAATTGTTCCATGCCATTGTTACGCAGCTCATAATTGGGTTGGGCCCATATTTTATGGTTTGTCAGGGTTACAGGTGGAAGGCGTAGGTAACCAAGAGCACATACAAGTGCAGTCTCTACTCCTGGCATTTTCTGCATGTTCAGGATGCACTTGACCATAAGTGATATTTTATATTTAATGACTTCACTATATTCTGCTAATTAACAAAAATTCTATACTTCCCTTTAATTCCAGCATTCATGTGAATGTAGTACTATACTGAATATTAAGCAACCATTCTCTCCAAGACAGACCAGCAAAGGCCTTCAGAGTGCACCTAAAATCACAGCTTAATCTTTTTGTCACAAAATTACCATTCTGTTCATTTCACTTTATTTCACCCCTATGGCATCTTCTCTAGTCTTCATATCCCCAACCCTCATATTCCTCTTTGTCTTCAGTCTGTTTTATGCCCAGATGCCCCTATGGAAACAGAAAGGTGCTTGCAGAATCGATCAGATTATTCATGCATTTGGTTCAATGGCATCATTAAGATGAGTAAAAACATCAGATGGACTGGTTTGGGTTTTCTGACCCTGCTTTTATTATTGCTATTATTTTTTGTTACAAGTCTTCAAATCTGAAGAAATAGAATGAATTAAAAAGAAAGACAGGCTTTATTCTTTCTAAATTATATTCTCCACCTGTTTCTCTCTTATGTAAACTCTTCTTTGCAACCATCAAATTATTCATGCTCTGCCACTAAAATGCACAGACTCCACTCAGATAGTTTTTTTTCAAATAAATCTTTATTGTTCAGATTATTACAGTTGTTACTCTTTTTTCCCCACATAGCTCCCCTCCACCCAGTTCCCACCCCACCCCATGCCCTTATTGTCCTCATCCATAGGTGTATGATTTTTGTCCAGTCTCTTCCCGCACCCCGCACAACCCTTTCCCCCCGAGAATTGTCAGTCCACTCCTTTTCTAAGCCCCTGATTCTATTATATTCACCAGTTTATTCTGTTCATCAGATTTTTTATTCACTTGATTTTTAGATTCACTTGTTGATAGATATGTATTTGTTGTGCATAGTTTTTATCTTTACCTTTTTCTTCTTCTTCCTCTTCTTAAAGAATACCTTTCAGCATTTCATATAATACTAATTTGGCGGTGATGAACTCCTTTAACTTTTTCTTACCTGTGAAGCTCTTTATCTGCCCTTCAATTCTGAATGATAGCTTTGCTGGGTAGAGTAATCTTGGTTGTAGGTTCTTGCTATTCATCACTTTGAATATCTCTTGCCACTCCCTTCTGGCCTGTATAGTTTCTGTTTAGAAATCAGCTGACAATCATATGGGTGATCCCTTGTAGGTAACTGTTTTTCTCTTGCTGCTTTTAATATTCTCTCTTTGTCTTTTGCTCTTGGCATTTTAATTATGATGTGTCTTCGTGTGGTCCTCTTTGGATTCCTTTTGTTTGGGGTTCTGTGCACTTCCTGGAATTGTAAGTCTGTTTCTTTCACCAGGTAGGGGAAGTTTTCTGTCATTATTTCTTCAAATAGGTTTTCAGTATCTTTCTCTCTCTCTTCTTCTGGCACCCCCATAATTCGGATTTTGGTATGCTTGAAGTTGTCCCAGAGGCTCCTTACACTATCTTCATATTTTTGGATTCTTTTTTTCTTTTTGCTTTCCCAGTTGGGTGTTTTTTGCTTCTTTGTATTTAAAATCTTTGACTTGATTCTTGCGATCCTCTTGTCTGCTGTTGGATCTCTGTATATTATTCTTTATTTCAGTCAGTGTATGCTTAATTTCTAGTTGGTCCTTTTTCATATCCTCGAGGGTCTCACTAAATTTATCGGCCTTTTCTAGAAGATTCTTGAAAAACCTTATAACCGTGGTTTTGAACTCTATATCCAGTCATTTGCTTTCCTCCATTTCTGTCATTTGTGACCTGTTTCTTTGTCTCCACATTTTGGTTGCTTCCCTGAGTTGATAAAGTGGCTTTGTGTGCTAGGTGTCCTATAGGGCCCAGTGGCTCAGCCTCCCCAGTTACCTGAGGTGGACACTCTTGGTGCACCCTTCTTTGGGCTTTGTGCACAGTCTTGTTGTAGTTAAGCCTTGATTGTTGTTGGTATCACTGGGAGGAATTGACCTCCAGGCCAACTGGCTGTGAGGATCAGCTGTGTCTATGATGGGAGAACTGTGCTGGAGACACCCTTATGGGGCAAGACTTGCTTCAGTGGGGCTTTGGTGCTCACTGAGTCTGCCCCTTGAGTGTGGCCCTATGCATCTGAGGAGTTGTAATCTGGATGGTCCCACTCTGACCACTGGGTACACTGGCTCTTGGATCTCCAAGGAGGTGCAAATTTAGCCTCTGCCTGAGGCCACCCAGCAGGAGCTACGGAGAGATCTGCAGATTCCTCTTCTTTGTTTGGGGTTTAGAGGTGCCCAAATGCGGCCCAGCTGTGAAGCAATGCAAGTTGCTGTGGGGCCTTGGGCCTTCTTTTGGAAGTTCTGGTGCTCTCTGACCCAGCTGCAGTTTGTTAGGTAATTTGAAATTGCAAAGGGCCAGGCCATTCATATGCAAAAGCCTCTGTGCACAGCTTGGGTGGGGCAGGGTCTCAGGAATCAACAGGGCGGACCAAACAGCTATGGCTGATCCTCAGCCCTGCCCTAAGAGGCTCCCAGGTCTCAGTGTCCCTTGGTATTCGCTGCAAGCACCTCTGAGAGAAAGCCACCCTCGAGTACACCCAAAGCCAGACAGTCCAGTTTTTCCCCATATGAGTCTGGGTCCCCAGAGTCTTGCCCGGAACTGGAGTTCAGAGCAGTCGGGAGCTTGTGTCTCCCTCCTGATTGAAAAAGACAACCGTGTCCTCAGTTGCCAGCCCTTTCTGTGCGTGCGCCTCTGTACCTCTGCACTTTACTTCCGCACCTCCGCTCTTCCTTCGAGTCTCAGTGTGCTTTTCTCTTTCCTTCTAGTTGTAGAATTTCCACTGAGCCAGCCTTCCTGTGGTTCTGGATGATGTCTGTTTTGTCTTTTAGTTGTAGTTTTGAAGTGGTTGTGTGAGGCAGCAATTTCAGGTGTTTACCTATGCCGCCATCTTGGTTTCTCCCTCAGATAGTTTTTGACTCTAAATCCCAGGACAAATTTTCAATCATAATTTCCTTTCCATATGCAGTGAGCCATCATTAAAATTTAATGTAATATATTAAAATATAGTTTTGGTTTGCCTAGCTGAACAATGAAAGGGTTAATAGTGAGCAATGAAGAGTTTAATATTAGCTAAGTTATTGAAACCTTAGTATAATCAACACTGTCAACATTTTATTATATATATTACTTAATTTTGAATTTTGTCCATAAAAAGACCTTAATATCAGACTGATGTCACTAATGTGCACTGAGTGGCCAGATTATTATGATCTCTGGATGCATAATAATCTGGCCACTGAGTGTATATCCTATATAATAAAAGGCTAATATGCAAATTGTCCCCTCAACCAGGAGTTCGACCCGCAGGCAGGCCGGCCAACCGCCCATGTCCCCTCCTCCTGGCCAGGCTGGCCAGACCCCACCCGTGCACGAATTCATGCACTGGGCCTCTAATACATATATATGTATATGTATATGTATATGTATATGTATATGTATATGTATATGTATATTGAGTGGCCAGATTATTATGCATTCAGAGATCCTAATAATCTGGCCACTCAGTATAGACCTTAGTTCCCAAACGTTAAACTGTGATGTGCATTCATTATTTCCTTTGCTTTACAACAACCCTGTAGGTACTGTTACTGTCCTAATTTTACAAATGAAGAAACTGAGGCTCCAAGAAGTTGGGATGCACTGTGCATTAAAGAGTGTTTTGCCATCCTACAGATGGAAGAACTTAGCTAAGGAGTTTAAGACAACTTGGCTAAGGTTGCATGGTTATCAAATGATGAAGCAAGGATGTGACCCTTGTTTCTCTGATTCCAATATCCATGTGCAAAACCATTATGCTACACATTAAAAAGTGATTTCTAGTCTATCTTATCTTTTAAACTTCAATATGATTGAACTATTAGTCACCATAGGGATTTTTTCTTTGAACTTTGGTAAAGAGATAAACTAGAAATCCTATTCTAAAAGTTTAAAATGTCTCTATTGGGAAGAAAGTCCTAAAACTGTTCTGGCTTGAACAGAAAATTTCCATCTGTCACATTTGTGAATTCCACATGGGAGTTTTATATAATGTTTTTGTTTGGTCCTAAAGGCATAGATTAATTTCTACTTCCATTTGGTATATAGCCTCACATTCTGGAGAATTTTTAAGCTTTGAGATAAGAATAAAAATTCAAACATGTAAGACACTGTTAAGTATATTTAAAATAATTGGCACACTTCAGATGAAAAGATAAAGAGAAGCCATGGGGCAAGGAGCCCAGTGGAAGAATTAGGGACAAGGATGAATTAGAATCTGTCGGCATGGCAAACTCCTACTGATGTACCAAGCCTTTGATAACTACTGCTGCTTCTTAGAAGCCTCCAGATAGTGTGGAAGAACATTCTTCAGTGTTCCCATGACTCCATCATACAATCAGTTCATTTCATTATGAATGTGCACTTTGCTTTCCCATTGGACTCTAGACTTCTTGAAATCAGTATCCCTAGTGTCTAGCACATTTCAATGATATTTAAGCCACTGCACAGTCAACAAACTTGTTGAGCATTTATTACATTCCAGGCATTCTGCAAGGCATTGGGATAGCATACAAAAAAAATAGAAAGATTTCACCAAAAATGAACATTGCACTGGGAGCCTGAAATTATGAATACCAATCCTGTTCTTCCTGCTAATTCATTGTTGGAACTTAGACAACATCCTGGTCCTTAGTTGGCTAAAAGGAATGTCTCCTTCAAAAATTTGAAGTCCCTCAATTATGTAGGCCTATTTACTTATCATCAACTCAGATATTAGTGTGTGAGTGCATCTGGAACCATGTCTGATGTATAGTAGGCTCGCAGTGTGATCAGAAGATCTACATGTTCAGGAATCAACTGCCGTGAGTGTGTGAATACTAAAAACCGGTATAAGTTAGCGCCATGAAAAGCAAATTCCAGAATGTCCTTAAGCTTGTAAGAAGGGTAAAGGACAACAACAATAAGGCTTTAAAAATTGTTATCAGAGCAAGAATAGGAGAGACTAAGCCTAATGATTAGACGGGATGGAGTAGTGTTAACACGTGACACACAGGGCAGAAATCTTCTGTCAAGGACAGAGCTTTTGGCCGAAAGGGGTAGAATAAACATGGTCCAGAGGGAAGATGAGCCCAGGGTAGGCAAGTCGACTGTAATAGAGTGCTTGAATGAGTGCAGGAGTTCACATCTGCACTGAGAAAGGTAAGAAGAAGATTGAAACCCTGCTGATAAGTTCTGAGATCTGTGATGAATGGGTAAAATGGTAAAGGCCTGGAGATAGCCCTGCAGGACCCTAGTTTGAACAGTGAAGAAGTTGTGCAAATTTTTTAAAACATATTTTTATTGATTTGTGAGACAAAGATAGAAACATTAATGATGAGAGAGAATCACTGATCAGCTGCCTCCTGCACATCCCCTTCTGGGCACCAAGCCTGCAACCCCAGGCATGTGCCCTGATCAGGAATTGAACAGTGACCTCCTGGTTCATAGGTTGGGCTCAACTACTGAGCACACTGGCTGGGCTATTGTTGTGCAAATTTTAAACTGATAATCTTGGTAGCAAAATTGTGGCTGTTTTGTGAACACTGGGAATGGAAAATAGGATAATTAATAAGTAGCCAAGAGTTAATTCAAACTAATTTTTTTTGGTTGTCGACAGAAGACTATATGCCTATCTATTCATTTGGCCTTTGATAAAATCCTAAGAATATTGAAAATATGGAAACCAAATGCGGCTGATCATCTAGTTAGGTTTATTTATAACTAGTCAAATGATCTCCTCGAAAAGATAGTTGCTGATCATTATATTCTTTGGGCCAGGAAACATTTTGAGCCCTATATCTATTGCATTTGCAGACACCAGTTTTTACTAATTACATGAATGAATATCTACATGAGTTAACAATGTCCACCTAGGTCTCTAGTGGAATGCCACAGGGCTTCAAGTTGCACAAGTTTGGATGAAGCTTTGAATCCAAAGACTAATAAGCAAAACCTCTGCCCAAGTTAACACAATGAAATTCACTGTAGTCAGATTTTTTGTTTGGATCTTAGAGGAAGTTAAGTCTTGATCCAGCCCTATAAGGGATGGAGGAGAGCAAAGAGGGGGAGTATGCAGGTGGGGGTGGGGGGTCAATTCTGAGCCTGCACCTTCATGTGCCGAAGGGCATCTAAACAGGTGTGAGAGGCCCACTGCTTGCCCAAGGACAGTCCTTGAACCTCATCTCCACCCCATGGCTTTTCCCATGTGGTCAGTGTGATTTGAGAAATGGCAGTTGTTTGGCCCATAGTCACAGTTTTAAAGACAAAGAGCATTCTTTAAGATCTGGTGTTCTGATGGAAACGGGAATCAAAATAAAACTGACAGGGAAAGAAAACCTCAGTGAAAGCAAATTTGGAGGCCCATCCCCATTTCAAATTCTGCAAGAGCACAGGCGTTGGAGCCAACCCTGAGCTGTGTGACCCTGGGTATGTTACCTAAACTCACTTAGCTTCAGTTTTCCCCTCTGCAAAATAGAGATCATAACAATTATATCCACTTCCAGAATTGTGAGAATAAACAGGTGCTTATACCTGAAGCACTTAGAACAGTGCCTGGCCATAAGGTGTTACATGTTTGTATGTTAGCTAGCATTACTATTATTGTTATTATCAAAACTGAGGAGAATGCTGACTTGTTACAATAATGAGACTGTAGTTAACCTGGTCCCTGTGCTCCCCTCTACCCCCCGCCTCAAAGTGATAAATGTATGGGATGTGGCTTTGTAGCATAAACCAAAAGATAGATTTAGGCTCTTTTATGTTTATACCGAACAGTGTGGACCAAGTGGATTTGCAGTTTGAAGAAGCAGTGGCCTGTGCCTCTCCTCCCTCTAGGCTGCATGGTTTCACTAGGCTTCTTATTGCAAAACTGCCCTTCGCGTCCTCAGGCTACTTCCCCAAACCAGTCCTGCATGATTGCTTTCATCCACAAATTGAGATTAATTTTCCTCAGATAAGGGCAACAGTACTTGTGTCTTATTCCAACCCCATTGCATATGAGTGTAAAATTGAAGCATTTAGGTGTGCCATGCTGGAAGCCAGTTTCAGCATGTCATAATTGCAAGAGTTTCATCAAAAGGTTGATGCCATGGTCAGCAAACTGTGGCTCGCGAGCCACATGCGGCTCTTTGGCCCCTTGAGTGTGGCTCTTCCACAAAATACCACGGCCTGGGCGAGTCTATTTTGAAGAAGTGGCATTAGAAGAAGTTTAAGTTTAAAAAAGAGCCAAAAGAAATTTCAATCGTCGTACTGTTGATATTTGGCTCTGTTGACTAATGAATTTGCCGACCACTGGGTTGATGGAACTTGGGGACTCAACAAGGGCTGAGTCACATATGTTATCACCTGTTGGAATGGCTAAAGGCATTTCCCCAAACCTGAAAGGGATGCATTAAATTGTTTGCTGCCTGTCAGCTCAGGGCATCTTAATCTACATGTTTTTGCCTCCTACTGGCCAAACACCTGAACAGCTGTAGGCTATTCCCCAATCTGACAATGAACTCTGTAGACTAACCCTGGCCTTTGAAGTGTATATCTCCACCTTGCCTTAGGACAAATTGTGTTAATAAAAAGGAAGGGGTCCTGAAACAAGGACAACCTGGTTTCTTCAGCCAGGCTCCTTTGACCCCCAATGCCTTTCAGAATTATCTTTCGTCTCTGGACTCTTACTTAATCTATGCACAGCCTTCTCCAGATTCCTGAACCCTTCTAGATGCCGGATCAAGACCCACCGGCGTTAAAAGTTGCTCAACGTCCGGCATTAGTGCCACTTCCTAATTTCCAAGACCTGGCCCTCCTTTCCTTTCTAGCCTTACCTGGTTTCCTCCCTCAGGGCTGAGCTGTGTGCGAAAGGCAGGTCAGAGGTCTGGTATCCAGCTATTCTTTCTTTTGACCTTCCCTGAAATGCTATTCACTTGATTGTTAAGTGTTAATGCTTTTGTCTGGCTAAAGCCTGTTGCAGAGGTGCCCCTCATTCTAGGGGTTAGCTCATTCTGTTTTAGGTAGATGTACTAGCTCTTTGAGGCAGTGACTGAGTTTGCACACCTTGGCTTTCCCCTCAGGGCTGGGCCCAAATCACAATAGAGGTTCACTTAGTGTTCAGTTGTCTCCAGTGGAATTAAGAGGACAAGGGCTCCCTGCCCCCCTCCAACCTGAGTTTGCTAATCCTGGGAGTGGGGTACCCCTGCCCAGACCCGGCCAGGGTAGACTGGCTGAAGAAGCTGTGTGGTGCTTTGATTTTCCCCAATTCGATCCTTTATTTCTAAACTTCTCCAGGCATCTTCTCTCCTTTCATTTTTAATAAATGTTCATCCTCTTAAACTGTCCTTGCTACTTCTTCATGTCTGGTCTAACCTGCTTTGCTTGCTCACAAAGGAACTCGGTCCCTCATCACTCTTTTCTACCTTACTATTACCCTCTATCTTTCAGAATGCATATATTTTTCTTTCTTGGCCCCCTTTCCTCAATCAGCCTCTGAAATGGAGAATGGCACAGCCTGCAGAAAATGTTTTAACAAGTGTGGGGGGGGGCGGATTAAGAATCTGTATGGAATGTTAATTCACGGTGGTTGTTTTGAAACCAGATGAAAGCCTTTTGCCCTTGTTTTCATTCTATTCTGAAGGATTTCAGAGTAAATCCTTATCCTGTCATATGGGAGTAACTGAGTTTTATTCAAACATTTATAACTGTTTTGATTTAAGAAAACATAAACTGACACAAAGTTATGTTTTAGCCAAGGTTTGGGAGAAGTTTTAAACTGTAATATGTATACTTCGATAAATTTAATAGACTAGAGCTATGGGTTACAATATAGTTTGGTATTTGAACATTAATCTATTTTAATCCTAGTTATAATTCCAATGCAGGCTGGATTTACTAACCAGCTTGTTCAACTAGCTAAAATTGTAGATACCATCCACAATGCTGTTATTTAAACACAACAGAAATCATAAATAGAAATTCAGAAGGATAGCTTGATTTTGCAAGACAAGATTTGATGCTGTGAAGAAACCCTCTCAGAAATTTGCCAGAGACCGTGTGGGTCTTAAAATATCCTCCATATCCTACCAGCCAGATTTGGCAGCTTGAGAACTATTCATTGCAAATAATGACAAATATTTTACCAACTCACAAAATGTTGCTGTTTGTTTTGGTTTTAAGTTTATGTGTGGTTCTTTTTAACTAGGAAATTTAGTATACTAATATTATGGCCATTCAGCAAATCTCAGGGGAAGAATTATTCCCTTATTGAGCATTTTAGCAAATAGCTTTTGAACACTGGCTATGCGCAAGGTATTACAGTGAATGTTTCTGGTGATAAAAAAGTGAATTAAATTTGATGTTTGACCACAAGACATGCAAGAACTGACATTATAATACAGTGAGTGCCATAGAAAACTTGCTGAAATGCTCTGAGGAATGAGAGCTCATGTGGGATTTGCTGAGTCATTCAGAGAAGGCTTTATAAAGGAAGTGGAAAGAAGAGCTTTGATGACCAGCCAGATGCCAATATGTGGAGTTGGGGGGAGTGGGAAAAATTCTAGATGAATGAGAAACATTATTAACAAAGTCTCAGAAACGGTATAATATGGAGTATAGTTGGGTTTTAGTTTTATGTAAATGAAAGGGTGCAGTTGGAGATAAAGCTAAATTCCATGGGTTTGAAATTCCAGATTAAACTTGGGTAGGTGGTGGAAAATATTTTATCCATTATTCCACTCTTTAAACAACTTCAGAGCTGTGTTTCAGGGTAATTAATCTGCCTTCAGTGTGTAAACTTGATTGTTGAGGAAGAGAAGTTGGAGTTTGGAAGAGCAGCTGGGAGGTTATTACAATGGTCTAGTAAGAGTAAGAGCTGCTCTGGGCTGGGAAGAGTAGGTTGGAATGGAGGGGTAGAATTGAGAGAGATCGTGTAGTGAAAATTCCTAGAACTTAGAACCTGATTGGAAGATGAGAGGAAGAAGAAAGGGATGAGTTAAAAATGACTATGCGGAGTCAAGCCTGAGAACTGACACCATTAAAAAAGTTAAGTAGTGCTGGTAGGAGATGAGTTCAGCTTTGCTAGTGGTGCATGAATGTGTATGTGTTCCCCACTGGGGAGTTGGATATGTGGAACTGAAACCCAGGCTATGGTTTGAAATAGAGACTTGGGAATCATTAGCATAGAGGAAATGGTAGAAGGTGTAGAAGCAGATATGAATGCCAAGGGAGAGTATAAAGAGAAGATGGCCAAGGACAGGGCCCTTAGGGGATGGTGGTCTACTTTTAGATGAGGGAAGATGATCCAAAATTGGAATAGTGAGGTCAGGGAAGAGCCAGAAGACTTAGGAACATAAAAACCTGGACAAGAGTTTCAAGAAAGGAGGGGTTAGTAATATTCATGGAAATAGAGAAATAAGGAAGATGAGAATTGAGAAATTAAATGTTGGAGTTTAAGAGTTTTTTGGTGACTTTCACAAGAGTGGGACATAGTCTTCTTTTAAGTCTAGGGTTTGTTTTATTAAGTATTCTGGATTTTTCCATTTCTGTAAAATAACACAGATAATGAGGATAGTGTGTGTGCGTGTGTGTGTGAGAGAGACCAGGGTATGATTATCACCAGGGGGCTATTTTATATGATAAGTAGTAAAATTATTGAAGTAAAATATACCTTCGGCTTACATTTCATTAATAATAAAAATACTAATTCAGCCAAAAAAGGAAATCTCCAGGATTTTACTTTAGTCAATAATAAAACTTCTACCCAAATTATGCCAATTAAAAAGCTATTCTTCTGCCCCATTTCATTACATGAAACAACAAAAATATACAAACAATGGTTGAATTGATGAGCATACCCCTAAACATATTGAGATTATTATCTTTTTCCCTTCCTTTCAGAATAAAAGACCAAGCTATGATAGCCACTGGTGGAGTGATAACTGGCCTGGCCGCCTTGAAAAGGCAAGACTCTGCCAGATCACAGCATCATGTCAGCCTCAGCCCAACGCCTGCTGCCCAGGAGAAGAAACCAGTCAGGCGTCGGCCAAGGGCTGATGTTGTGGTTGTTCGAGGCAAAATCCGGCTTTATTCCCCCTCTGGTTTTTTCCTCATTTTAGGAGTGCTTATCTCCATTGTGGGAATTGCAATGGCAGTCCTTGGATATTGGCCCCAAAAAGAACATTTTATCGACGCTGAGACAACATTGTCCACAAACGCAACTCAGGTCATTCGGAACCAAAGTGGCGTGGTGGTTCGCTTCTTTGAGCAGCATTTACATTCTGACAAGATGAAAATGCTTGGCCCTTTCACAATGGGGATTGGCATTTTCATTTTCATTTGTGCTAATGCCATTCTTCATGAGAACCGTGACAAAGAAACCAAAATCATACACATGAGGGACATCTATTCCACAGTCATCGACATCCACACTCTAAGAATCAAGGAGCAAAAGCATATGAATGGCATCTACACGGGTCTGATAGGAGAAACTGAAGTAAAACAGAATGGGAGCTCCTGTGCCTCGAGACTGGCAGCGAATACCATTTCCTCTTTCTCGGGTTTTAGGAGCAGTTTTCGGATGGACAGCTCTGTCGAAGAGGATGAGCTTGTGCTAAATGAAAATAAGAGTTTGGGGCATCTTATGCCACCTTTGCTCTCTGACAGCTCTGTCTCTGTTTTTGGCCTGTATCCATCTCCTTCCAAGACAACTGATGATAAGACCGGTGGCTCTAAGAAATGTGAAACCAAGTCAATTGTGTCATCATCCATCAGTGCTTTTACATTGCCTGTGATCAAACTTAATAACTGTGTTATTGATGAGCCCAGTATAGATAACATCACCGAGGATGCTGAGAACCTCAAAAGTAGGTCGAGGAATTTGTCTATGGATTCCCTTGTGGTCCCTTTGCCTAACACCAATGAGTCCTTCCAGCCAGTCAGCATGATGCTCCCTCGGAATAATTCCATTGGGGAGTCGTTGTCTAGTCAGTACAAGTCCTCTGTGGCCCTTGGACCTGGGGCTGGGCAGCTCTTGTCTCCTGGGGCTGCTAGAAGACAGTTTGGGTCCAACACATCCCTGCATGTGCTCTCATCACATTCAAAATCCTTAGACTTAGACCGAGGTCGCTCCACCCTAACTGTTCAGGCAGAACAACGGAAACATCCAAGTTGGCCTCGGTTGGATCGAAGCAACAGCAAAGGATATATGAAACTGGAGAACAAAGAGGACCCGATGGAGAGGTTGCTTGTGCCCCCAACTGCAATCAAAAAAGACTTTACCAATAAGGAGAAGCTGCTTATGATCTCAAGATCTCACAATAATTTGAGTTTTGAACATGATGAGTTTTTGAGTAACAACCTAAAGCGGGGAACTTCTGAAACAAGGTTTTAATGTTAAAAAATATATAATTTTACAAGGCTGTGTATTTTAAAACTATTTTCATCAGTGTTTCCTTGTTAAAGCATTGGTTATAAGCATTTTTAATCAAATGGTTCGTAGTGTGTTTGACCTGGCTGCTTAATTCTGTAATGGAGATAGTTACATGTTTGGGTTACTAAGATTGCAGTACTCTATATTATCATATATGATTTTATTTTTTCCATTCCTTTGAAAGCATGATCTCAATTAAAGTTTATTTTCTTTACTTTCATGTTCTTGTTGATGGTCATATTCATAAAATAAAGTGTCCAGTTTGGAAAAGGTAGGGAACCAAAGTGTGGACTAGAAGTACCAAATTCAGGCCCGAGCCTCAATATATACTTGTAAATGAGTAGGAGTGCAAATCTTAGGTGTGCTTTTCTGAATAATTGCTTTTATGCAGGATTGATTAGACTATTTAAAAGGAAAAAGATCTGGCTTTTGTGAGAGCCAAATGAAATGAATTGTTTTAATTCTGTGTGAGCTAATTGATATGAATTAGTTAAGTTGGTAGGTAGGTAATTTTTCAACATCAGTTCTATTTTAGTGATATTTATCAAGAAACCATGTATTCAAGAGCCATGGCTGAGAATGTGAGATAGTTTTAGTGGTAGATAATGAAAATGTTATTAGCTATAACTTTAGACATCCAGTATTGAAATTTCTTTGCAGCTGACTTGAAAAATGAATGGACCAATTAAGTGTTTAGTAATGCTACCTTAAAATAATAATATACATGAAGAAAACGTTGACTAATGAAAGAAAATATATAATATGCTAGTTAATGATAACTAGTCTCAGTACCTTTTACTAATAATCTCTATTATCATCCAGTATCCACTCATTCTCACATCCCGATTTCCCCCCAATATTTTTTAGATCCTATTATTTGGAAAACAATCAGCTAACCTTGACATTTATTTTTATCTTCTCATATCACTAGCTTGGTGGTTTAAGAAAATTCAGTCCTTGATAAATTGCCTTGAAATTTATCTTGTGCTAGAAAGCCTTATGATGACTCCAAAGACTTTCTTATGGTATAATACATTTTGGGGATTGTGGTTCTCAGTTATCGAAGATAATATTAAAATGGTTGTTTCCACCAGAAAATTTTCATGTTTCCATTAAAGTAATATATAATTTTAAGAATTGTTTAATGGAATACTCAGGAAACTTGACAGGTTTTCCCCAATGCCTAAACATTTCTGAATATCAGTATTGCAGTTGTGGAAGAAGAAAAGGAAGATACCTTTGCAGGTTCCTGCAGTTTCATCATTAACTTGAGGTACAGTGTTACTTGTTAGAACATCAAACCTGTGTATTGCAATAAAGTAGGCTTGATATTTTACTATAAAACATTTAATAAACTTCTGTTCTTAATAGAAATTTGTGTTCTTCATACATTTGCTATAATTTTTAAACAAAATAAATTTCTGTTTAAAGTACTGTTTTTCAAATTTTCAGACACATTCTATAGCAGGTTGTTGATACTCTTGTACATGTATTGGTTGCTGTGGCTTTTTTATTTTGCCTCTGTTAGATTAGAGAGCCTATTTCCATTCACCTATTTAATTAGGCTATTTTCATATTTTGTTCCCTTGGTGTGATGGTTAATTTTATGTGTCATCTTGACTGAACTAAGGGATGCCCACATTGCGAGGTGTGTTTCCGGAAGAGACTAGCATTTGAATCGGTGAATGAGTAAAGAAGATTGTCCTTACCAATTCAGGTCAACATCATACAATCTGTTGAGGGACTGAATCGAACAAGAAGGCAGAGAAAGGGCAAATTTATGCATGACCTGGGACATCCATCTACTCCTACCCTTGGACTTGGGTGTGCACCATTGACTCCCCTGGTTCTCAGACCTTCAGGTTTGGACTGGAATTATACACCTGCTTTCCCAGGCTTCCAGCTTTCAGATGGCAGGGTGTGGAACCTCGTGGCCTCCATAATCACATGAGCCAATCTCTTATAATAATTATCTATCTGTCATCTATCTATTTATTCTCTTTCTACCTATATCCTATCGGCTCAGTTTCTCTGGAGAATCCTGACTAATACACTTAGGGTCATTTTCACTTAAAATTTCATCAACTCTCAGAAAAATAACCAGATATATATTATCTGGCAAATGTCAGTGATACAGATTTCGAAACAATGGCTCTTAACACCCCTGATGTGACACATGACTAAAGCCATATAATTGGCTCAGTTCATCCCTGAAAGAGCTTTAAGAATTTGAAGAGGATTAAACAGCATGGGTCTTGGAGGATCCAAGTGAAAGAATTGGGGCTTAAAGCAGTGATTCCTGTTCAATCTCTCTACATCAACAAACCGGAGTCCTTCATTTACCAAACAAATCAAGTTTATTAAATGATAAATAACCTCATTTTAAATTAAAGAAACATGCTATAAGTAAAGCTTCAGATGAATATGAAATTATTAATGTTACTGTGTTGGAATTTTAGACTATTTTGTGCATTTCCCTTAGGCTTTTATAAATAGTGAAAATTGTTCAGAAACCCCATTTCTTCTTGTGGGAAACCTTAGGAATCTGAATCATGAGCTGACTTCTGCCAGGCCAAAGAGTTTCTAAGGCTTGTGGACTATCTTGGTCTGTGTTGGTTAGGGCTGCCATAACAAAATACCACAGGCTGGTGGTGGCTTAAACAATAGAAATTTATTTTCTTACAGATCTGCAGGCTAGAAGTCTAAGATCAAGGTGTTTGGTTTCTCCTGAGGCCTCTCTTAGGCTTGTGGATGGGAGTCTTCTAAGTTCTCACACAGCCTTCCCTTTGTGCATCAGTATCTCTGGTGTTTCCTTCCTTCTTATGAGGATACCAGTCACGTTAGATTAGGGCCCCATCCTATAGGCCTCTTTTCACCTTAATCACCATTTTTAAAGGCCCTACCTATCTCCAAATATATTACATTCTGAGGTACAGGGGTTAAGATTTCAACATAGGCATTTGTGAGGATACAATTCAGCCCATAACATGAGGTGTGCCATTGAGAAGTGGCAGAGCTGAGTGAGTGTTCTGGGTCTGCAGTTGGTGAGAAGAACACAATATGCCCCAATGGCTTTACCACCTCCACTTTGTAGCCTTGAGTAAATCACATAATCTCCCAATTTTAATTTATTCCATTTCAATTAATTTCTTAATTTCAAGCCTTTAGATTCTTCAACCGTGAAATTAGATGAGTAAGAACATCCTATCTAATAAAAGAATAATATGCAAATTAACCATCACTCTGCTACACCCACAAGCCATGCCCACCAGCCAATCAGGAGCAATTATGCAAATTAACCCATCCAAGATGGCTGTGGCCACGGAGAGAGCAGGAGGGAGGCTTGGGTTTCCCTGGCAATGGAGGAAGCCAAGCTTTACACACACTCTGGCCGGCCCAGGCCTCCGCTTAAGGCTACAGTTTCAATTATAGAAGATAAATCAATCCCAACAAAAATGGCGGCAGCCACAGACCTGGAGAGAGCAGGAGGCTAGGGTTGCCCCCAGCGATGGAGGAAGCCAAGTTTCCGCAGCTCTGGCCTGCTTTGGCCTCAGCTTAAGGCTACAAAGTTTCAATTACAGGAGATAAATAAATCCCAACAGAAATGGCTGCCGCCACGGAGTGAGCAGAAGGCTTGACTCCGCTCCAGGCTACAAAGTTTCAATTGTAGAAGATAAATAAATACCAGATACCAGGGCCTCCGCTTGGGTCACCAGAGGGCGTGGCTGGCCTGCAAACCACCACAGGCCCCTTGCCCAGGCCACCCCCCACCCTGATCTGGGACACCCTTCAGGGCAAACCAGCTGGCCCCCACCCATGCACCAGGCCTCTATCCTATCTAATAAAAAAGTAATATGCAAATTGACCATCACTCCAACACACAAGATGGCTGCCCCATGTGGTCAAAGATCCTGCCCCCATGTGGACACAAGATGGCCACCACAAGATGGCCAGCAGGGGAGGGCACTTGGGAGGGACCAGGCCTGCAAGGGAGGGCAGTTGGGGGCGATCAAGCCTGCAGGGGAGGGCAGTTAGGGGTGACCAGGCCAGCAGATGAGGGAAGTTGGGGGCAAACAGGCTGGCAGGGGAGTGATTAGGGGGTGATCAGGCTGGCAGGCAAAAGCGGTTAGGGGCAATTAGGAAGGCAGGCAGGCGAGCAGTTGGGAGCCAGCAGTCCTGGATTGTGAGAGGGTCCCAGATTGGAGAGGGTGCAGGCTGGCCTGAGGGACACTCCTCCCCCGCTCTCCCCCCAACCCCCCCGTGCACGAATTTTGTGCACTGGGCCTCTAGTAAACTATAAAGTGCTACCTCTAAGGGTAAAGGGTTCTTGGTGCCCTGGGATTAAGATCTCTTTGCCTGTCACTATCTCTGCAGCAGTCTGCTTTTTAAATGAGGGGCAGAAGCTATGGTAGAGTAGACTGGTTAGGCTCATGAGTGTTGGAGCCAGAGGACCAGGGTTTGCACCCGACTCCTACTTTCTGGTCATGGGTCTTGGGCGCTGACCCATCAGAGGTGCTGAGAACTACTGAGGCAAGACCACTGGTGTGTTGCAATGGAATGCCAGCCTCACTCCTCAGCTGATATACATTAAATGAGTTGATGCTCCTAGAAGGTCCAAGAGAATGCCCAGGATGGCATATAGTGAGCATTCAACATATACAGTATATGTGATATTACTATCTGAAAGTGTCATCTAAGAACTTTCCAATCTTCACCTTGTCCCCATCCCAACCCCAAGTATATCCCCCGTGGTAGCATGAATAAAGGCCTCTAAAAATGCCCAAGTCCACAATCTGGAACCTGTGAATGTTACTTATGTGGCAAAATGAACTCCCAACTCTAAATTAAAGGATCCTGAGATAGGGGAGATTATACTGGATTATTCAGGTGGGCTCAATGAAATCACAAGGATCCTTATAATTAGGAAGCAGGAGATTTGACTACAGAGAAGATGATGTGGCCAAAGTAGAGAAAGAATGGATGATGCTAAGATCCTGGCCCTGAAAATGGAGGGAGGAGCCATGAGCCAAGAAATATAAGGACCAAAGGTCTAGTTGTAAGGAATGGAATCTCCCCTCAGAGCCTCAACAAGGAACCAGCCCTGCTGACACCTTGACTTTTGCTCAGTGAAACTGATTTTGGACTTCTGGTCCCAGAACTGTAAGAAAATAAATGTTATTTTAGTCCACTAAGTTTGTGTAATTTGTTACAGCAGCCATAAGGAACTAATACATTCCCCCAAACCAAAGAGGCTTTTTCAGAGCAGTGAGCCAGTTGTCAGCAGACTTGTAAGAAAGGTGAAAGGCATTTGTACCAGCTGATGGCAGGTGGCCCAAAGCAGGATGTATGGTTCACTTACATTAACTTTAGTACTGATAATCTTAATGTAAGCATAATAATTTAAACACAGAAGGTAGAGCTTCTTTGAAGCAGGAAATACTGATTTTGATAGATAAGAAAAAAATATAAAAGCCCACAGTTGGTTTAAGAGTAGCCATCATACTTGTATGCATGCATATGAGCATAACCAACGGACACAGACAGTGAGGGGGTGAGGGAGAGGTCAATGGGGGAAAAGGGAGACTTATGTAGTACTTTAAACAATAAAGAATTGAAATTAAAAAAAAGAGTAGCAATCAGTTGTAAAAGCTTTCAGGCTCAAATGAATGTTCTTATCTATATAATTTTAGAAGACACAGTAGTAATATAAGTTAAACATTTTTTATATCAAATGGATATTACATTAGCATTTAACAATTTGCTAAATAAAGACAAATTTTTAATTACTTGTTTTAGCAGTTCAAATTTAACACCCTTTTCTTTTCATTGATTTCAGAGAGGAAGGGAAAGATAGAAACATCAACGATGAGAAGAATCATTGATCGACTCCTGCACATCCCACACAAGGATAAAGCCCGCAACCTGGGCATGTGCCCTGACTGGGAATCAAACTGTGACCTCCTCGTTCATAGGTTGATGTTCAACCACTGATCCATGCCACCTGGGCCAAATTTAACCCATTTTCATGCTTACTGAAACATACCATGAATGACTAAAATAGGCTAAGTAAACAGTTAAAAATTTGTCAGTTTACCAAAACTTTAACTATAGTGTCCTGCATACTAAAGCTGTGGCCATCCCAGTGATATTATTCTACAGCCGTGGTATTCAGATTGTTCAATGATCTTAACCACTTGTTCTCTAAGTAAGAACCAAAAGAGTAGCCAGACATGGATTATCCTGACTCTTACTTTCAATGAATTGCTCTGTTACCCTTTTCCCATCCTATATGCAATCCTACTATAGACTCTCTATAAATAATAGGGTATATAACCTTGATATTGGATCAGATCCCTTTTCAAGGATTATCCAAGTCCTCTGTGATTGGAATTCAAACTGAAGTAATTCCATTGGTTTCTTTCTATATTCTGTTTCTCTCGGGATTGTAGCACAAGGGAAAAAAAAGCCAATTTCATCAAGGTGCCTTTTACTCATTGATGCCATCTTGAGGTAGCAACTTAAAATTCAGGCCTGCCCCAAAACAGAGCTCATTAAAGTGAGCGAATGAAGTCACTCAACCTTTACATGGCGGCAGGTCAATTCCTATTATTGAAACACATCTTTGGTATATTTCTTCTTTTGCTAACAGGTGTTAGAGAAAATAAGTGATATATAGGATACAGGAAATCTCTACACATAGGATTTTGCCATTCTCACAGCATCAAGTTGGTTTTTCACTATACTGTGTAATCTTAAATTTCATGTATTCCCTTACTACTTTTCTTTACTACTGATTGGTGCAGTAGCTGTTTTATTATAGAAATGATTGAGGAAATGATTTATTTTTGTCTCCTCTCCTATAAATTTACCATTTAACACATTGAGATTTCTAATAAATCTCTAGGTCTTTCCATTCGTCAAATGGTATAGATTGTACCTCCAGGAATATGTGTACTCTACAAATTAAATTTAGATATTTTGTTAGTAGTGCAATTGTTTATAATCTAGACAAAACCACAGTATTTGTGGTATAAAAGATTAAACACTTGCTAATAGAAACATAAAAATCTAGAATTTAGAAGCAATTGCAGTTGACACCTAGTGGAACACACAAGTTAGTGACAGAATCAGCACCTGAATCCAGGACTGTTGATTCTCAGTATCAACATCAATGAAACTCAAACCAGGTTTTTAAAAAGGGGGTTATAAAAATATGTTGAAAATCTAATGAATAAATTTGGCTTATTTAGAACTGGTACAGAGAAAAGTATCTAAAATTTCAGGTGGAAAACATAGTGTTGAAATTTTCATCACATCTTGAAAGTATGTAGGGTGGCTGGGAAGGAGATGATACACTAGGGCAGTGGTCGGCAAACTCATTAGTCAACAGAGCCAAATATCAACAGTACAACGATTCAAATTTCTTTTGAGAGCCAATTTTTTATATATATATATTTTTTTTTATTGATTTTTTACAGAGAGGAAGGAAGAGTGATAGATAGTCAGAAACATTGATGAGAGAGAAACATCGATCAGCTGCCTCTTGCACACCTCCTACTGGGGATGTGCCCGCAACCAAGTTACATGCCCTTGACCAGAATCGAACCTGGGACCTTTCAGTCCGCAGGCTGACGCTCTTCCACTGAGCCAAACCGGTTTTGGCAAGAGCCAAATTTTTTAAACTTAAACTTCTTCTAACGCCACTTCTTCAAAATAGACTCTCCCAGGCCGTGGTATTTTGTGGAAGAGCCACACTCAAGGGGCCAAAGTGCCATATGTGGCTCGTGAGCCGCAGTTTGCCGACCACTGCACTAGGGGCTGACATTAGAGATGTTGCATAGTCTGAAATGGGAATTCTTAGTATTCATTTTGTGCACTGGTTTCCTTTGTTTTAATATATTAACTATGTAACTGCCATGAAAATTATGGCATCATGCCCTTCTGAGCCATTATATTATCTTTCAAGATGATCTATGGAACTAAAATGAGTCATTTACATGCATATTCGATAAACCACATGTACTAGAAGGAAGGCAGGAAGATGATGAGGAGGGAATGAAGAGGTGTGGGTTTGGGACAGAGGAGAGAGAATGACATGTTTTTCCTGCTTATTGAAAACCCATGCACAACAAAAGGCATTCTATTCATACATTATTTGGGAATAAAACCAAGCTCATAATTTTTAATCACTAGAGCAGTGAAAAATATTCTTAGTTGATTTTAAAATACACTGCCAGTGTTTATTATTCAGTTTGAGTCAGTCACCCTAAAGGTTAGTGAATTAATCATTAATTTGAGGTTGTCAACTAATGAGTCATCAATAGCTCAAAGCTGTTCAGAGGTTGTTATTTTAAAAAAATGAAGTCACTCTTTTTATGCACTCAGACAATTTCTGTGTTCATTAGATATATTTTTCCCTAAAGCATTTCAAAAATTCCAAATGTGTTTCCTTGTGTTATCATTTAAAATGTTCATAACTTAAGAAGTCAAATTAACTTTTCAGCCAGCTGAAAAGTTCAGGAAATATCATATATTTTGTGAGTTCGTTATTATATTTTATTCCTATTTTAGGGCCTTTAAGAGGGTCAAATAAAATATATATGAGCAAAAATTATGAAGAACATTTAAAACCTGAATCATATTCAATACGGGCTATAATTCATTATCCCTTACAGTATAACATGCTCATTATCATTTAATAGACAGGAAAACTTTTTTCGTATGAATAATTTAAGTGAAATATATTCTCTTTGGCATGTGAACACTACATTGTTTAATACTGGCTAGCAAGATGTTTGACAACTTACAAAGTCAATTTAATATAAGCCACTCCTTTCTTTCTCTAGAGTTCTGGCAATGATAGACACTAGGAAATTCTGACACAAAATTACTCTATGTTTATAAATCACACCAAAAGAGTCTAGTCCTAAAAGTATAGTCTGCTCTCAAATACTTAAATATTTAGTATTTAATCTGTGGATCATTCAGGCTCTTCTATTTCAACTTCTTTTATTTATTTATATATCTCATTATTTACTTCCATTCACACAGTTTTATGGTTATGTTCTCTGGTTGATAGGTTAAAGGAGAGGTAAAATTTATTATTGACCATTCTGCAACATAATGGTAACACTGGCATGGGCTTATAATGGAAGAAAAGAGAATATCTGAGAAAGTGAAATGGGGGTGGTGGTGGTATTTCTAAGTACATGCTTACCATGTGTTATCTTTGTTCTCTCATTCCTGTTGCCGTAGTCAACCAAGAGTCAACTGTTGGTCAGAATGAAGGTTATTGTCAGAATGAAGGTATGTCAGTAAATTACTTATTTATTGGAAAGTCCAGGAAATTCTGGAATTGATTTTAACATATTCTTTGTAGACTCCGTTCTCAATATTTCTATTCTTCCAGACTTCAGACTTGATTCATCAAGATGCCTTAGAGTATTACAGTGCTGTTACATATTGGACTCCCAATGCATATTGATCCAGTTAATGTACTTTTTAGTTCATGGTGAAAAACACAGTCTATATTATATTGAGCTATACTTATGGGTCAGCTTGTAAAATACTCTATAATAACAAAGGGAGAACATATGTGGATGGTTATAAATGTTTAAGTTTTATTGGACTATAAGGCATGGACTGGCTTATAAACCAATTGCAGGAAGGTAAAGTCATAATTAATCTGGTGGTACTTTTGGTTATTTGATCCTAGAATGAACAAGAAAAATAACTTCAAAAACTGTATGTTTAAGAAAAATTAAAAAAACGAAAAGCTACTTCTGAAATGAAAAAGGAATTTGGTACTTGTAGAACTGGTCAATGGCCTTTTTGAAACTTTGTATTACCTTTTTGTCCCATATATTTGCCTTTTAATATAAAGGCCCAAGCCCTATTTGAAATGAAGCAGATATTCCATTTCATCAATGATACAATTATTCATAAGTCAAAATAATTATCTTCAGTTACTGCTCCTTGTGAATCTCAGGTTATCGTTCATTTACAAAGATCCTGTGATTAGTATAGCATATCTTCCTCATTATCTAGTCTCCCAGGAATTCCAACATTACCTGAGCATGCAAATTACTTTCATTTCCTAGATGTAAATCTGAAATAAGAACTTGCTCTTAATGAACTTCTACATGTATGAGCTAACAGCAGATACCAGAAGAATAAGAAAATATATACTCAAGATGCAAATATTCACTCTTCCAAGTTAAGTATGAAAAATAATTCTGACATTATAAATTTTTTAAATGAGTAGAAAAATAGATTTTTAAAAAGACTCTTAAATATCTTAGATATTTTAGATTCCACATCTAAGAGGGACCATAGAGTATTTGTCTTTCTCTGTCTGACTTACTTCACTTAGCACAATGCCCTTGAGTTCCCTCCAGGTTGCCACAAATGGCAAGATTTTATTTTTTTAGGGCTGAATAACATTTCATTGTATATTGGCTTTTAAAACTAATGCCATGACTTCCAAACTTTCCCCTTCATCCAAGACTCTTGTCTTTTCCACTTGGAAGACTAATAGACAAATAAAATTTATCATATAAAACACTGAACTCTGATCATTCCCTTCAACTTGATGCATTTGTAGTCTTTCCTTTCTCAGTTGATGGCAATTCCAGTTGTTCAGTCCAAAACCTAGCATTATCATGGACTCCAGACTTTTTTTCACATCCCGTATCCAATCTTTCAGCAAATGCTCTTGGTTCTGCCTTCAAAATATATCCATAAGCCTCACATTTCTTACCACTTCCATTGATTCAGTCCTTCATCATATCTCACCTGGAATTCTGAAATACCCACATAACTAGCCTTCCTACTTCTCTCCTTGTTTCCATGCAATCTATTCTCAACGTGGTATCTAGATTAATCATGTCACTTCTCCTCAAGCCTTGCAATGGCTTCCCACCCAAAGCAAGACCCTATATAATCTGTCTCGTTACCCTCTAACCCAGCCTTGGGCAAACTATGGCCCGCGGGCCGGATCTGGCTGTTCTATCCGGTTCTCTTGCTCTCCCCTCCGCTCCTTTACTTTGAATTTATATTAGTTCACACAAACACTCCATCCATGCTTTTGTTCCGGCCCTCCGGTCTAGTTTAAGAACCCATTGTGGCCCTCGAGTCAAAAAGTTTGCCCACCCCTGCTAACCTCTTCTATTACTCTCCCTCTTACTCAGCTCTCGCCATTCATTTTCTTGCTGTTCATTAAACACAACAGACATCCTCCTGCCTTAAGGCTTTCTACAATGTGTGCCTTTTTGCCTAGACCAGTGGTCGGCAAACTCATTAGTCAACAGAGCCACATATCAACAGTACAACGATTGAAATTTCTTCTGAGAGCCAAATTTTTTAAACTTAAACTTCTTCTAATGCCACTTCTTCAAAATAGACTCACCCAGGCCGTGGTATTTTGTGGAAGAGCCACACTCAAGGGGCCAAAAAGCCGCATGTGGCTCGTGAGCCGCAGTTTGCCGACCACGGGCCTAGACTATTATTCCCCCAGATAGCTGCCCCTGCCTTAGATCAAGTGGCATGCCTTCTTCATCTCAGGGCCTGAGTTAGTATTTCAGGTTTATTCTTTTTACATACTCTTTCCTTGTCCCACTTCCCCAAGGCAGACCTTAGACCCCAAATGTGGTCCTGCCTCATTTGGAAAATGATGCTGCTTCTTACTAGAGCTATGTCTTTCAAAATGGACCTGAATAACTTAGAAAGTGAAATGTCCCTCATGATCCTGCCCTTAGGTGGCCACTATAACATTCACTTTTTGAGAGCCATTGTGTACCAGGCATTGAATTAGGTGCTGCAAAAACAAAGCCTGATGAAAAATTGTCTGTCCTTTAAGCAGCTTGCAAAACTCAAATAACCACCTCCCACCCCCCGCTTTCCTGCATGGACATAGTCACTGTGCTATGACCTGTATCTCACACCTCATTCTGAACACAAACCATCCATTCTGGCCTGGTGACCCTCCTGCCTCTCTGGCCTTCTCTGCTGTGTGGATGCACAGAACCCCCAGCTGACATGAGGGATGAGGAGGTGGAAATAGTGTATTCAGAATGAAGAGGCTGGATGAGGCCAGGAAGACCAAAGGCAAATAGTTTTGAAAAGGCTGTTTCTGAGATGATCCAGAAACTTAAAAAGTATTAAGTCATGTCACCTATAATTGAATAGATTTATGGATTTGAGTGATTCTAAGTTTCTTGCTTTTTCAGAAATAGACCTTCTCAGAACTAAAATCATTATTAAAAAGGGAAAAAGAAAAATTCTTCCAACACTTTAGAAACAGAGTGGCACATATCCTTACCTACACTTGAAAAAGCACCCAGGCAAGGAGTACTTGACCCAGCCAGGGAAGATCCTAAGGAAATTTTGAATATATGTCTGTTTACAGTTCAACCTCTTCCTATCTCTCCACATGGCTCTTTGGGAGCAACTTACTCTATCCCTTGAGCTCCCAAGAGGAAAAGATCTAAAATAATCATTCCTGTCCTAGCTGGTTTGGCTCAGTGGTTAGAGTGTCAGCCTGCGGACTGAAGGGTCCAGATTTGATTCTGGTCAAGGGCACATGCTGGGTTGTGAGCTCGATCCCCAGTAGGGGGTGTGCAGGAGGTAGCTGATCAATGATTCTCTCACATCATTGATATTTCTATCTCTCCTTCTTCCTTCTTCTCTGAAATCAATAAAAAAATATTTTTTAAATTAAAGTAATCATTTCTGCTTATTAATTGAATAATTGATTACACTTTGATCTTAAGCCTTCTATCTCTAACTATGGAGTGAATATCTTTCTTCTCTTTGCAAGCAGGTGGGACATGGAGAATTTATATTTCTGTAGGCTCTACTCTTCTGAAAACTCCCTTAGTTGTCAGAGAACTATTTTAAAAACTGCTGGGAATGGAGGACTCTAAGTCCCATATCTCCTGCTTTATCTAGGACCTAGGGCTTCTACATGTGAGTCTTTATATTCCCTCCATACCAGCCCTTCCCCCAACAACTCCTGCTCTCTTCTCTGCCTGAATTTGGATTCCATTCTGTTTTCTCATACCCTAGTCTTACTCCTCTTATAGCTTCCTAACCCTCACTTTCAAGACTCCTGAGCACATATGCTTTCTGGTTTGCATTACTGGTACAAAGTGACCTAAGCCAATGTGGGCACAAATAACTATTAAGGTTTTTTAAATTACTAGAGGCCCGGTGCACGAAATTCGTGCTCGGGGGTGGTGTCCCTCAGCCCAGCCTGCACCCTCTCCAATCTGGGACCCCTTGAGGGATATCCGACTGCCCTCTCACAATCCAGGACTGCTGGCTCCCAACCGCTCCCCTGCCTCTGCCTGATTGCCCCTAAGCGCTTCTGCCTGCCAGGCTGATCACCCCCTAACCACTCCCCTGCCAGCCTGATCAACACCTAACTGCTCCACGGCCGGCCCGATTGCCCCTAACTGCCCTCCCCTGCAGGCCTGGCCACCCTTAACTGCTCTCCCCTGCAGGCCTGGTCCCCGCCAGCTGCACTCCCCTGCAGGCCTGGGTCCCACCAACTGTCCTCCCCAGCAGGCCTGGGTCCCCCCGCAACTGTCCTCCCCTGCAGGCCTGGTCCCCCCCAACTGCCCTCCTCTGCTGGACTGGTCACCCCTAACTGCCCTTCCTGCTGGCCTGATTGCCCACAACTGCCCTCCCCTGCAGGCCTGGTCCCCCCTAACTGCCCTCCCTGGCAGGCCTGGGTCCCCCCCCAACTGCCCTCCCCTGCTGACCTGGTCTCCCCCAACTGCCCTCCTCTGCTGGCCCAGTCACCCCCTAACTGCCCTCCCTGCTTGCCTGATTGCCCACAACTGCCCTCCCCTGCTGGCCTGCAGGCCTGGTCCCCAACTGCCCTCTCCTGCTGGCCTGGTACCCCCCCCAACTGCCCTCCCCTGCAGGCCTGGGTCCCCCCCAACTGTCCTCCCTTGCTGGCCTGGTCTCCCCCAACTGCCCTCCTCTGCTGGCCTGGTCATCCCTAACTGCCCACAACTGCCCTCCCCTGCAGGCCATCTTGTGGCAGCCATCTTGTGTCCACATGGGGACAGCCATCTTTGACCACATGGGGGTGGCCATCTTGAGTCTTGGAGTGACAATCAATTTGCATATTACTCTTTTTTAGATAAGATTATTGACTAGTGGCCTGGTGCACAAAATTCATGCACATTAAAAGGGAATTATTTAGAGGAAATGTTTTAATATTGCTATTTGCCCTTTTTCTATAATAGAAGTGTCAGAGATGAAAGAAAATTAGTAAAATGTATATGAAAACCTTCCTCCTGTCAGAGTCTGGGGCGTGCCGCAGGACCCAGAGTCAAGTCCCCACCAACTTGTGCGCACCTTGAAATCACGCGAGACCCAGACCCAGCCGGCCCCACCCCCATTGGGCGAGATCCAGACCCGGCCAGCCCCATCCCCGCTAAGCCCCACTGGGCAGGGGGTGCAGCCTCAGGGCCCCTGTCATAGCCTCAGGTCCCCCAGCCCGGCGCTGGGGCAGGGGATGTGGCCTCAGGTCCCCTGGCCTGAATGGGGGACGTGGCCTGAGGTCCCCCAGCCTGGGCTGGGTTGGGGGGCACACATTGAGGTCCCTGTCAAGCCCCACTGGGCAAGGGGCAGCCTCAGGTCCCCCGTCAAGCCCTGCCGGGTTGGGGGCATGGCCTGAGGTCCCTCATCAAGCCCTGCAGGGCAGGTGGGGAGGTGGGGGGTGCAGTCTCAGGTCCCCTGCCCCGGCCCGGCACCACGCAGCCTCAGGTCCCTGCTGATCGCTCGTTACAGCTCATTATGGGAATCCCACCTCCACTGGGGGCATAGCCATCTTGGGTTATGGGAACCCCACCTCCGCTGTGGGCACAGCAATCTTGTGTTACAGGAACCCAGCCTCCGCTGTGCGCGCCGCCTTCTTGTGACAGTGTTACGGTGTGAGGGTCAATTTGCATATTACCTCTTTATTATATAGGATTATAATACCAATGATTACAGATCAGTGACTTAATTATTGGTGAATATTAAGCTAGTCTCTTACCTTGCTACCAAGGTTGTAATGAAGGCAAGTTTCCTACCAAATTCTGGGACAATAAAGACACTTATTAGAAAGTAGGAGAAAAACAGTTTGTTCTGTAAGCTTGGTAAAGTTATAATTCTCCAAAAATTTATAAGCTCCTAGTACACTCTAGAGGAGGAAACAGTTTTCTTCGAACCTCTCTGAATCTCTAATGGGGTCTAAAAATGAAACTGACAAGGACAGATTGACAGGAGAAAAGTATACAAATTTCATTAAGTTTTTATATGTACATGGGAGTCTTCACAAGAGAATAAAGACCTGTGGAATTGACTAGAACAAGAAGGATTTCTATCTTTTAGACAAACAAAAAATTTGTGAAGAATTGACAAGACAAAGGGGTTTTGGTTAGGAGTAGTAAATGGTGAGAAAGTACCAAGGATTGTTTTACAGCCTTCTTGGCTCTCAATTCCCTCTGGTGATAAGATGTCTCCCTGCTGCCTGGTACTTTCCACATGGCAAGTTTAGCTCTTGCTTTCAGGAGAGAAGGGCAAGTGTTGGGGGAGATCGGAGTTACCTTCCTGATTTTTCCTGTGTCCTCAAACTTTTTCAGCTTAAGATATTCAATATGCCAAGGTACCATATTTGGGGTAGCATGTCCTGAACCCCGTCAACATCTTGTATGACAGTTTCATTCAAGGTAGACATGATCATCTAAAGTAGTAGTAACTTCAACTTTTTGGGCTCAGGAATCCTTTGCTCTTAAATTTTATTAAAGACTCCAAAAAGTTTTTGTTATGTCTTATGTCCATGGGTATTTATTTTATTGGAAAATAAGCTTTTATAAAGTAAACACACATCCCTAAACACACCAGCTGCCAGAATAATGGTGTTTTCACAGAGCATGTTGCCTCTGGACAGCTCCACCTACACTCCTGAGAGAATGCAAGTGAGAAAAGCAAACACAGCCTTATTATTAGGAAAATAATTTAACCTCACAAACTTCTTTCAAATCTTGAAGGCCCCCAAAGGTCCCACAAACATACTTTCAGATTCGCTGCTGATCTAGAGTCAGGATTCAGTTATTCAGAAATTAGCAGATGCAATTAGAATCCTCTGAACCAGTATCTGGATACAGGACAATTTAGGAATAAAACCGCAGGCCCCATCCCTACAGATGAAAGATAAAGAATGAAATCAAAGGGATTCCAGGACTTTTAAATCTGTTCATGCAAGTGTAGGGATGATGCCAAAACATTTCAGCCAATCTTCTTGTCTTGAATACCATGGATTTCATAGTGGAAGCCCATCTCCCACAACCATTTTGTTTTTAGAAAGCACAAATTTTAGCAATGCAAAGTCATTTCTAATATCATTATACTAATTAGCAAAGTCTCTGTTGTTGCTGAGAGATTTGAAAAACAAAAAGGTAACGGTCTCACCCGACTTCCACCACCTACCGAATTATTTTGGAGCAGATCCTACCTATACCATTTCATCTATAAATGTTTCAACATTTATCCCCAAAGGAGTCTTCTTTCATGGTAATTTAATCAAAACACCACTGTCACACCAAAAAATATTAATTTTTTAATACTATTACATATTTGTTATTAAAGTTTACTCAATTGTTTCATAATTTCTTTCTGTTGGTTTTTTTAATATCTGAATATAAATAAGGTCCACACTTTATAGTTGGTTAACATGCCTCTTAAGTCTCAATATTTAGCTTCCTCTTCCATTTTCTTTTTCTTGAAACTGCTTTGTTAGACCATTTGTCTTCTATTATTTTCCACATTTGGGTTTAGCTAATTGCATCTCTCTGATGTTATTTGCCAAGTTTCTCTGCCCCACATGTCCCATGTATGGATTGTCTGATCAGTGAGGTATTTTGGCGAGATTTTGTAGGTGTTATTATGTGCTTCTCTTTGGATCTAAGGAGGCTCATGAGATTTGTGGTTTCTTGCTCAGCAGGCCGTTAAAATTGGATTGGAATTGAGAAATAATCTTTAGAGAATTAAACCTCTGAGATTTCTGGGACTTTCTGCTACAGAAGCCATGCTACTCATTATTAATGCATCTATAGTACCACCACTTTGTCCAGAAGCAGTATTATAAACTAGAGGCCTGGTGCATGAATTCATGCGCCAGTGGGGTCCCTCAGCCTGGCCTGTGCCCTCTGCATCCTCTGGCCTGCAGGATCAGGCTGAAACTGGCAGTCCAACATCTCCTGAGGGATGTAGTAGTGTGTGAAGCAGCAGGCGGCCAGGGAGGAGCCTGAGCCCAGCCAGGCGCTCTGCCGCTCCCAGCCTGCTGTGCCTGCCGGGCTGCTTGGTAGTGCTGCCGCAGAGGCAGGAGAGGCTCACGCCGCTACAGCTGCACTCACCAGCTGTGAGCCAGGCTTCTGATGCCCCTGATGCCCGTGGGTCAGCTGAGTGGAGCTCCCACTGTGGGAGCACACTGACCACCAGGGGGCAGCTCCTGTGTTGAGCATCTACTCCCTGGTGGTCAGTGTGCGTCATAGCAACCGGTCAAACAGTCGACCAGTTGCTTAGGGTTTTATATATATGGATTATAGGCAATCAAAATAATCACCTTTCAATTTTTAATAATATTTTCAATTTTTAATAATATTTTCATAATGTAACCCTCTTTACTGAAAAGCATTAACTATTTCTATTATTATGTCTGCTTCTGATAGTAAAATTTCTGAGAGAAATATGTGACTGCACAGTCCTATTGATAATGATTTTATTGTTTTTTAAAGCCAGGACAGCCTAATCTCTAACCAATCATGCCAGATAACAAAAGATTTTTTTATTGCCTCGACATCCCATTAAGAACTCTTCTGGTTAAGCAATAGTACTCTCTCCCTGCCCAATTATAGACTTTCTTGATAACATCGTGTATTTGATGGTTTGGCAAACCTCTTTCAATCAAGGCGATCTCTGTAAAAGCCATAAACATTTAAAACCTAAAAGATGATTACAATAACACAGAGTTACCAGACTCTCAAAGTATAAGGATTCATAGCAAAATAAAAAAATAAAATAAACATGCTCTTAAGTTTTCCTTTCCCAAGTGTTTTATCATCAAACCTTCATTTCTTCTCCTTGAGTCATTCAACTCCCCTACAACTGAGCTAGTAAAAAGTTGTTTAGTAAATGAAAATGTAACTGTTTACTAAGAGACTTCTTTACTCAGAGAGAAAAATACATGATTATAATTCTTAAATGGTCTAGAAAAGAGGATTTGGGCTTATGTGTCATCATAAAAGTGTTTGTTGCTCTTTGTTTGGACACAAGCAATTTGGCCAGATGATGTGATTGCAACCTCCACTGTTAGCCCTATTGGTATTAATCATCTCCAAGGTGATCCCAGTTTCCATAGCAACTGTAATATTGATTTTTGCACTACAGCACTGGCTGGTCTCTGATGGAAGAATAATCCAGAAATGTTAAGCCTCAGTCATAAATTTCTAATTGCTGATGTTGGGAAACCAGTGCATAACTTCCAACTATTCATCTGCATTCAGACAATTGTATTACAAATCTGTTCTTAGTCAACCTGTCCTTTGGTTCCAGGCTTTAGGATCCAAAGGGTTTTTGCTGACTAAAGAAACTCGGGTTGCATCAAATATTTATAATAACTTCAAACATACATAATGCATCACTTGTTATATTTACCTAGAAATAGACTGAAGAGGTCTAGGTATAACTCCCTCAAGGAACAAGAAACTAAATATTAAGTATAACCTTATATGTTCTTCAAGACAGAGATATCAATCAAGTTAAACTGACATTCAAGTTTCTGAATTTCATTAAAATTAATAAAATTCTAGAGTGAATAGTAAATGAGGAAAAATCTCTGACCTTTCCTGTCTTCATCAGAAGTAATAAATATTGAGCCAGATATCATGACTTTCCTAGAAAGAGTCCCAAGAACAATGACAGCTCGGTGGATTCAAAGATGGAAGGAAGCCTTCTTTGGAGAGATGGCCTGCAATAAAATTATAGGTTCTTGGTAGCTTTGAATAAACAGCATTTGTAATCCTGTCAAGTTCCTTCAAGTTCTTTTCATTTTAAAATATCTGATTAACCCATTAGACATATAACTTTTAAAATGTTAGCTCTCATAGGCTTTTAAAAAATCATGCTGTGTAGGCTTCTTCCATCCTGCCTGTGCACAAAGTTGGCCTGATCCTGTCCCCCTGCCCGGGGTTGAAATGGTGCCACAGAATGGCACATGGCCCTCTTAGAAACCTGTGATCAGGTCTGAGAAAGGGGGCAGGAAGCGGTGAGGTGGGGGCAGAGAGGAGGAAGTGTGAGGACAGGCTGAAGTCACCACTATCAGAGTAGCCAATTGGTAGGGTCCCACAGCTGTGGCACCAGGAGTCTTATCCTGTCCTATAATGAGAGCTGCCCCACCGAGTTCAGGCATAGGAACACTGGTGGCTGCAGAGGAGGCAGGTTTAGGGAAGCCAAGCACCCAGAAGGGGTCTGTACACACCGTCTGCTCAGAGGATACACTGCAAGGGCATGGAAGGAAAACCTTATTCCCAGCCAAAGGCACTGTTTAAAACGAAGAACACTCTCTTGGGTTGCATACTAGTACATCCAAACTTTTGAACTTTTTCTACTCTGTTCCTTAAATTCAGAGACAGTGGACAGCTCCAGATATGAAAATGTGACCAAACAGAGTGAATTCCATTTCAGTCCCTGTTACTTCCTCCAAAAATTAAAAAAAATTAAGTTGTTTGATTTATTTATTTTAATGCTTCCAATATAAAGTGTGTGTGTGTGTGTGTGTGTGTGTGTGTGTGTGTGTGTGTGTGTAGGGGGGATGGGGACCAAAAAAGAAAAAAAAACAACACAAAAAACCCACTGCCCGCATGGGACATGGTAATTAGGTCTGCTTCTCTGTCATGTTGCTTCTCTGTCATGTTTTTAGGCTCCTATTGAGGAAAATCCTCAAAGAATCTCAGACTGATGTCAAGGACCACAGTCATCATGATAAAAGGAATGCCTTGAATTAGACATGAATGTAATTATCTCAGTTCTCTTTAAGAGAGCACTTTATCTTTGAGGCAGCTATTCAGAGAGTGGACACTCCTCTGGGGAAGCCTTTAAAATAGATATGATGGATGTGATTCTTTAAAACCAAATGATTTTATGAAAGTCTGGGTTCCTGGTGGCAGCTGCTCTCCACTGGTGAATAGAAATTTGGGTTTCCTGACATCATTTGTGCAGTTTTGTCTATGTGCGTGCGTGTGCGTGTGTGTGTGTGTGTGTGTGTGTGTGTAAAATGAGTCCCTTTGGGTGGAAACAAAGGGAGGTCTGCTTCCTCTATTTTTCTTCACCTTTGAGCATTTCTCTTATTGTGTAATGATATTTCATATTTCTCTGTCCCAAAGACAGGGGCGCAAAGACACAACAGTTGTTGGGGTGAAGTGCTTACAAAGTACAGGGCACCATGGCCTTGGTTGGGGACCTTGCTGTCCCGCTGACCTGCTCCCTGCATGGGAAAAACAGTGGTAAGCAGTTCACTTACAGCCATCCCCCCTCACCCGCCCCCCAAGGATGAATGTAAGTGCGCCAACTTGAAGCACATCCAAGAAAAGCCCTCAGCCATAGCATTTTAGATTTGCAGGTGGCTTACAGGATGACCTTGAGCTGAAAGGAAAAGCAGGAGCATTGGGTGGCTCCATTCTCTGGAGCTCTGCCTGCGGCCAGGCCTGAGGACAAGTGCCGTCCGTCTTGGGGGCCTGTCCTACTGTGGGGTGCAATATGCTTGGAAGACAAACTACAGCTCAGCTTTATGTTTTAATCAGCATTTTCTATGTGACTTGGAGAACTTGAATTTGGGGGACCACATGCAAATAAAATGTGCTAGGAACTGTACAACTCACATTGTTGTGGCCTCAGATCCTGTCTCCAGAGGCACAGTGTTTCCAGACCAAGTGAGAAAGGAGGGAAAACAAAGAAAGGAAAAGATGTCAAAGATGACAGACTCATGGAAGCACAGAGCAGATAAATACAAATAAACTCTAATGTTGATGCACTTTAAGATTCTATGATCCCATCAGAATTCTCTCTCTCTTTCCCTGATTTAAATAAAGCAAGCTTGCTGTGTTTTCTCTCCAGACAATCACCTCTGAAACCACCTCCCTTCCAACCCTGACCTTCTCTCTTCCTCCTGGTGACTGACAGACTCCTACAGGGTCTGAGAAGCTCTGGAGCCCCAGCCTTGCCCGCAGGGATGCAGAGCTGGAGAAATCACTTGGATGCATCCTCCTCACCTCCCATTGTATTTTTAAGTGAATGAATTCAGAGGATGTCTTAGAGGAAAGAAGAAGGCATGAAAGGGAGTGTGCAGCAGAAGGGCAGAGTATAGAAAAAGAAATCGGATGGCGTGAACTGTTTAAAGGGCTCCAGTCTACATTTGCACCAGCTGGGAGAACTGCTGGGCCCCAGTCCCGGAGGTGCCAGGCCCTTGCTCTCCTGCTGGGCCCTGGGGGGGTAGTCCCACTACTCTACCCATGTTCCTCCAATCCCTGCCCTTAGGACAGCTCTGCTTCTTCACCCAACAGCCTGCCAAGATGGCAGAAGGATATGACACTGCTGCAATAGAAGCCCAAATTGTAAACTAAATCAAAGCCATTCTAATAGATTAGCTGCTAGATCTACAGAAGCTTGGGAATCTTTGTTCCCAGAGGGTATTTTCAACTTGAAGTCTTTGGAATTTAGGTAGCTCATCACGTAATGGTAAGGGCATGGTAAGAGAAGAGAGACCTGTATTCAGGTCATGGTTCAACTTGAGTTTTCCCATCTGCAATGGAGCGCCTTCCTCCTAGGGCTGCCGAGAAGATTACATGAGGTAAGGCCCATTAAACATGGAGGAAGTATGTTACAAATGTCACCTGTTTTTATTGGCAGAGTCAGCCTTAAGGAAATTTTTAGGCAGGCTCTGTTTAATTTTAGAGTCTTTGTTCTGTTTTTAGTTCTTCCATATCTCATTGGGCAGCTTCAACCCTCCAGTGCCCAGAGGAATGTCTTTGTACTACATTTCCTCTAACCACACGCAGGACTCTGATAATATAAACCCCTTCCCAAAATTAACCAGGCACGTAGCACCCAGTGAAAGTCATGGTTGCAAACTTTATGTATGTAAGAATGTCTTAGGGTACTCATCAAACACACAAATGCTACTGTGCCAGTGATTCTGGAATGCCCTCTAGGACTCTGCATTTTAATGAGCACACGGTGTGATTCTGATACAAGAATAATGTTTTGAGAAAAACTTCAATAGAAAAATGGAAGTTTCCTGTAACAAAAGTTCTCATTGAGGGTTGGGAAAGTAAATTTGCCTCCAGGAAACATTTGACAATATCTGGAGGTGTTTTTAACTGTTACAACTTGGGAAGGGATGCTACTAGCATCTAGTGGTAGACATGCTACAATGCATAGGACTGCCCCCAACAACAAAGAATTATCTGATGCGGAGAAAAAGGAACCCTTGTGTGCTGCTGGTGGGAATGCAGACTGTTGCAGCCACTGTGAAGAACGGTATGGAGTTTCCTCAAAAAACTAAAAATGGAACTCCCATTTGACCCAGTAATACCACTTCTAGGAATATATCCCAAGAAACTAGAAACACCAATCAGAAAGGATATATGCACCCCTATGTTCATAGCAGCACAATTTACCATAGCTAAGATTTGAAAACAGCCTAAGTGCCCATCAGCAGATGAGTGGATTAAAAAACTGTGGTACATCTATACAATGGAATACTATGCTGCTGTAAAAAGGGAGGAACTCCTACCATTCGCAACAGCATGGATGGACCTGGAGAGCATTATGCTAAGTGAAATAAGTCAGTTGGAGAAAGATAAATATCACATGATCTCACTCATTTGTGGAATATAATGAACATCATAAACTGATGAACAAAAACAGATCCAGAGACAGAGAAGCATCGATTAGACCATCAAGCCTCAGAGGGAAGGTAGGGGAGGGTGGGGATAAGGCAGAGAGATCAACCAAAGGACTTGTATGCATGCATATAAGCCTAACCAATGGACACAGACACTAGGGAAGTGAGGGCATGAGCAGGGGTGTGGTGGGGGGCAATAGGGGGATAAGGACACATATGTAATACCTTAATCAATAAAGAAAATAAATTTTAAAAAATGACAATGGTGCTAAGGTTGGGAAAACCTGCCCCATAGCCACACTGACCTAATCATACCTGGGTCCAAAACTCAGAATATCTGCCTTTAGTTTATACTCTCCCCAAGAGTCAAGCTTGTTATGGTGCCTACTCACCACTTTCCCCAACCCCTGTGGGCTCAGTCTCAGAAGTTTACTAGAGAGCATCTTGACAACCTGGGCACAGAGGCAAAGGAATGAAAATGCTAACTTACATCTGACTCTGGGGGCATTGACATGGGCTTGAAGGATGATGATTGGTTGCTGTGTGGCCATTCCTGAGTCACCACTGTGTTTGGCAGACACACTGGGGAGATTTCTCTGTAGATTTTAGTTCTGCTTGTGGTTCTAAAACAGTGGAGTTGGAATCAAAGTAGATGCTAGAAAAGATGGTTAAACTAGAAAGCTGTGGAGGCTTTGCTGACCAATTATGACTCTCATTTCAACTCAACAATTCAACAAACGGTTCTGTGCCAGGCAAAGTGTAAGACACAGGGAAGGATTCAAAATTGGGTAAGACAGTCCCTTCTTCAAGGAGACAGCCTCGGCTCCCTCCACCCTTCTTCTCTCTGCTCTGTACTTCCTCCTCACTTGCTTAAAAAGGCCCTCCTCATGATTTACTTCTATTTATTGGCTGTTTAGAACAGACAAAGCTAAAAGGACCCAAAGAGACCAATCTAGAAGTCCCAGAAAAGGCAACAGAACAATATCCCCCTTTATCGGAAGGTTCTGCTAATTTATCCTTTACAAAGCAACAGCTTCCAGTGGGGATATTAAATCCTGAATTTCTATACACAAGAACTATCTCATAATGCCTCTCATTTGTACAAAGCACCTATTTGCAGATAAGGTTACTCTTCCAGTTTAAGTGTAATAATCGTAGGACTAGCAATTGCCTGTGGACAAAAGTGCAAAAGGCATTGAAGTGTAAGAACATGAACCCCCGCCAGCCCACTCAGACCTTATCCTTATGCCCGAGACCACCCTGGTGGCCCCTGCAGCACCGAGAAGCTGGGTTAGGGTCAGAGTACACAGAACACGCCTGGTGTTTCTCTTGAAAAGAAAAGTTATTCAATGAAACCAAATCCATCATCTTTTCTATCACCCACATTATTTATTCTCCTGTGCATTTCTTAAAAAAAAAACCCCTCATATTTCTGGACTCTAAGTTCAGGAGAGAGCCCACCTTCTCAGGGTGAGAGAGGCAGTCTGAGACTGGCACCAGGAAGCTTCAACAGTGGGCAATATTCTTTTTCTTAAGCTGAGTATGGTGAGTAATTGGTATAATTATAATGTACCAATCTTTAAATATGTGTTGCCTATATTCCCTGGGATATAGAAAATATATCATTGTGATGAAAAACAGAAGTTCCCAAAGTAATTCTTATGATCAACCAGACATACGTTTAGGGTTGTTTGTCCAACTTTCATTGTTCTTGCTTCCAAACCCCCATTTCTCTGTTACTCCTATTCCCTTCTCCCAACTCCTTTCTCTGTGTGTTTCTCAATCCTGTATCTCCACCTGCTACTTCCTCCCACTGCCTCCCCTGCCCTTCTGGCTCTGTGTCCCATTTCTGCAAAACCTCCTACTTTTCCTCCCACGGACCCAGGCATCTGTGAGGAGGGCGGGGCTGGTATGAGCAGGCAGTCAGGTTAGTTCTAGACCAAAGCTTCACTTTAAGACTGTCCACATGCTCCCTAAATCCTCAGATGTTTTCACACTTGTTTAAAACTGTTAATTACCTTACTTTCTACATCAAGGATCTGAGAGTATTACTAATATGCATAGAATAGAAGGATTCAAAACATAGAGGGAATCGGAACAAAGATCCTACCACGTTGTTGGGTTGTGTTTGCATGAAACTATTCTATTACCAATTTAATTAAGCTGCATCTATGATCCCTATTGGTTCTAGATTAGAATTGTCCAAAAGAGAATCTTGTGCAAGATTTGGGAGGTAGAATGAAGAAGCAGCAGCCTTCCTCTCTGAAAGTCCTATGGTCAAAAATACCAGCAGGGCCGAAGCCGGTTTGGCTCAGTGGATAGAGCGTCGGCCTGCGGACTGAAAGGTCCTGGGTTCGATTCCGGTTAAGGGCATGTACCTTGGTTGCGGGCACATCCTCAGTGGGAGGTGTGCAGGAGGCAGCTGATCGATGTTTCTCTCTCATCGATGTTTCTAGCTCTCTATCCCTCTCCCTTCCTCTCTGTGAAATATCAATAAAATATATTTTAAAAAAAATACCAGCAGGTTTCAGTTTCTCTCAGCCATTTGTCCTGACTTTTGAGCCTGCTGACCAACAGTGTCCCTAAGTCTATCTCTAGACCTGTGGCTGTGGACCCACAGGCTTCTCCTGTAGACTTCTCCACCAGCTCCCCCGGGGCTTGCTTCTCTTATGGCCGCATGGATTTGGCTTCTCAAATGGAGGGGTCAGCCACTCCATTGATCTTCCAACACCTCTATGAGAGCATCAATTCTCCTCCCCTCCCCACAATTGTGAAAGGTCCAATTCCTGAAATAGATCAATTGTCTCCTAACTCTTAGAGATTTGGCTTCCTAAACTGATTCAGTGAAAATGGTGGTCAGGACCAAAAAGAAAATGTAAATCAGATTTTCTCTTTGAAGCATTGGCTGTGAGCATCATATGACAGTGAGGTATTCTAGTCCACCAATCTCAGTTACAGATAAGGAAAGTGAAGCCCAGAGACATTAAGGTCACATCAACATCGAGGTCACATAGCTATACTGGCAGACACAGCACTAGGACTTGTCTTATTGACTTGTATAGTTTCAATTTTCTTCAACAATGACTATAACCATATTTTAAATTACTGACTTTCAAGTCAGTTTGCTTTAAAAAAATAAAAAGGAAGTGTCGAAGCAACAATTAGTACTTGGACACTGCTTGAAGCATTATTTTAGAAAGTAGAGAACTGTTATGATTATTTGTTTAATATCTGACAGGAAGCTAGATGGCATATCATACAGATGCTAAATTTCACCTTCTTTTAAAAAATCAACAATAAAGGTTATTAGAATGAAAAAATTGTGAGCATATGAGAGCCTGAATCTAAAGTTACTATGGCAACATTAGTTAGCAAAATGGTCTGTATTAATTTTGTGCTTCACTGAAGATATTAGCATCTTCAATTTTTAATTAAAAAAATAAACACTCATCTCAAGATGTTCCTATTTATATTTTTAACCAGTAGGTTTGTAGTCTATGGAATATACGTATTTTCACTCTGTCTTTAAGACAGACACACACGCGCGCACACACACACACACACACACACACACACACTAGAAGTTCCTCATTTCCAGTTTAGAAATTTTCCTCATTAAAATCAAATTTGCATTTATAAAAATACAAATAGAATATGTGTTGATTGAAACAGCCATTGTTGCATGAAATTATTTCTGGGTATGAAAGAAAGGAAAGCCTGCGATTGTGTAAACTATTGTTTATGTAGCTCCCTGGCCCGGGCCCTGGGTAAGATGTGGTTTGTGGGCTGATCGTGAGGTGGCTCATGCTAGGAAAAGGTGCGCTGCATACCAGCACCTTTGCATTATCACTAACGCTACCCAGGGGAAAATCCTGCCACCACTGGTCTGGTTTAGTTTCTCATTTGTGAAATAAAAGAAAAGCCTGGACAACCTTTGATGCATCTTGCTGTTCTTAAAATCTGTTGTTTTGTTTGTTTGTTACAGTGCCAAGATATAGAATAATGGTGTAAATGAAATTTTATTAGGGATATTGTACTGTATAAATATACTCTACTTCCCCCTAAATCATAGGATTGTGATGCTGACAAATTTCTAGATACTGTGTCAATCATTATTAAAAGTTAACCTTTTCAGAACACCTACGATCCAGGCAGAATTCCTTGTCAGAGCAGCTCCATCTCGATAAAAACTTTTCCAACTCAAGACCCAAAGTTCCTCTAAAGCAGTGGTTCTCAACCTTTCTAATGCCGCAACCCTTTAATACAGTTCCTCATGTGGTGGTGACCCCCAACCATAACATTATTTTCGTTTCTACTTCATAACTGTAATTTTGCTACTGTTATGAATTGTAATGTAAATATCTGTGTTTTCCAATGGTCTTAGGCTCTACAGCAGCGGTTCTCAACCTGTGGGTCGCGACCATCGGAAAACACAGATATTTACATTACCATTTATAACAGTAGCAAAATTACAGTTATGAAGTAGCAACGAAAATAATTTTATGGTTGGGGGTCACCACAACATGAGGAACTGTATTAAAGGGTCGTGGCATTAGAAAGGTTGAGAACCACTGCTCTAAAGCATGTCTGGAGCATGTTGATGCAGATGCTATGGCTTGGCTGCCCATAGTGTTCACACCCGCCTTTCCTTCTTTCCCCCTGCCACGAGAATCCGTAAAATGACACCTCCCAGGCTCTCTTGCATCGACTGACAATATGATCCAGTTCTGGCCAGTGAAATGCAGGCAGAAGACATTGAGAATTGCTTTAGGAACATGTTATCAAAGAGACAGCAAGCTGGCATGCTCTTCTGTCCTTTGGCTCACATGCCTTCCATCTGAGACATGGACTCATAGCTGAGAGGTATGTGGTGCTCTGGCTATCCCAAGGCCAAGGCCATATAAAGGAAGGAGGAACACATCTCTGTCCTATTTTCTCAGGAACATGGGCTACTTCTTGTGTGCTTTAGTTCATAAATGAACTCATCAATACAGAGTAAGGTTTCAGAGCCCAGCTTTGGAGTTGGGCTGCTAAGATTGGACTACTTTTTGTTTATGTGATAGTATATAAATTCCCCTGGAAAAATTAATGTATATTCTCATTTATGAAATAGGGATAATAGCAAATACCCTCTAGAGATATGGTTGAGATTTAAATATTTGTGAAATGTTTAGCATGGGCACATAGTAATACTCAGTAAACATTAATAATGAATGTTGGTGACTTGGTATTATTTCACTTAAGTCATTTGGAGTTTAAAAGGTCTTCTTCAAAATACTACCTTAGCACAAAACACTTGATTTCTTATTATAGAAGTTCTCCCATATGTCAGATTAATTTGCGTGATACTGGGGGTCAGAAAGACCTTCCCTGGCCCATCCTATCAAATGGTCAATCTATAACTATACATTAGTCATCTTCAATGTGCTCAGTGAGGCAGTAAGCCCTGGGGCAGGGTGTGTGTGTGCGCACGTGCCTGTGAGGTGAGGAGGCCCAGATGAGTAAGTAGGAGTTCACTGTGTCAAAGACCATCAAAGACCTTCTTCCCCCAGGGTCATCCTACCCCCCAAAATCGTCTACTGCACTGGGTGGGGCTGAGCACCTGCAAGAGTGGTGGGGTCAGGGAACATATAACTTGAGCTGCAGTGAGAAAGAAATCTACCACATTTGGGGACCAGATGGCAGAAATGGAGCTGGTTCTGTTTTGTGCAAGTCAACATTATTGCCTACCTACTGTGGGACTGCAAAAGAACAACTCAGATGCTTCTGAGTAGCCACTTCCCACAAAAGGAGATGGTTTTCGCAAGTCCATAGTATAATTACCTCTGTTCTTAGCTTAGCTTATGACAATCTCTTTCTACTATTAAAAGTGATTTTTTAATACAAAATGTTCTAGGTTTTAGTCCAACCAATTTAATTGGCCATAGGGGGTAGGTTGGAGGTGGAACTAGGAACTGTGAATTAAAAGTAGAATCATTTTCACTGAGATCAAACAAGAGTGACAAACAGGTAATTAAGGCCAGCATAGTTCTAATTAAAACTCTAATTACATCAAGTTTTTTCTGACCCAAATAGAAATCCACAATTCCTACTGCTTAATAAAAACAAAATTCTTACCAATTAATGCTGCTGAGTCTAATGCTCATTCATTTCTATGAAGATCAATGGCCCAATAATATCAACTGCTGATTGTCACACACAGAAAAAGTGGTGGGAAGGAAAATATTCATGTGATGTTGGTATTCTTACCTACTTTTCCACCTTTTTAAAATACCTGCATCTGTGTGATGACTACAGCAGGAGGCCTTGATTGCAGCCATTTTTATATATGGATTAGAAGTGAATATGCTTTTTGAGCTGTTATCCTATCTAATAAAAGAGTAATATGCAAATTGACCACCACTCCGCTACACCCACAAGCCATGCCCACCAGCCAATCAGGAGTGAGTATGCAAATTAACCCAACCAAGATGGTTGCGGCCACAGTGCGAGCAGGAGGCTTGGGTTTCCCCGGTAATGGAGGAAGCCAAGCTTTCAGCACACCCTGGCAGGCCTCCACTCAAGGCTACAAAGTTTCAATTATAGAAGATAAATAAATACCAGATACCAGGGCCTCTGCTTGGGTTGCCAGGGGGCACGGCCAGCCTGCAAACCACCACAGGCCCCTCGCCCAGGCTGCCCCATGCCCCAAGGGAACCCCCACCCTGATCCAGGACACCCTTCAGGGCAAACCAGCTGGCTCCCACCTGTGCACCAGGCCTCTATCCTATCTAATAAAAGAGTAATATGCAAATTGACCATCACTCCAACACACAAGATGGCTGCCCCCATGTGGACACAAGATGGCCACCACAAGATGGCCAGCAGGGGAGGGCAGTTGGGAGGGACCAGGCCTGCAAGGGAGGGCAGTTGGGGGCAATCAAGCCTGCAGGGGAGGGCAGTTGGGGGGGACCCAGGCCTGCAGGGGAGAGCAGTTGGGGGGGACCAGGCCTGCAGGGGAGAGCAGTTAGGGGTGACCATGCCTGCAGTGGAGGGCAGTTAGGGATGACCAGGCCTTCAGGGGAGGGCAGTTAGGGGCAAACAGGCTGGCAGGGGAGCAGTTAAGCATCAATCAGGCTGGCAGGGGAGTGGTTAGGGGGTGATCAGGCTGGCAGGCAGAAGCGATTGGGGCAATCAGGAAGGCAGGCAGGAGAGCAGTTGGGAGCCAGCAGTCCTGGATAATGAGAGGGATGTCCAACTTCCTGTTTAGGCCCGATCCTACCGGGATCGAGCCTAAACGGGCAGTTGGACATCCCTCGAGGGGTCCCAGATTGGAGAGGGTGTAGGCTGGGCTGAGGGACAACCCCCCCATGCATGAATTTTGTGCACCGGGCCTCTAGTAAAATATAATACTGATTGTAGAGGCAGAACAGCAAATCTTTTTGTTTGTTGTCCTTATCACAGTTAACGACAGAGAGTACCTGAGAGCATCCAGCTCAATTTCTTAAAATGCCTCCATTGCTCACTGCAAAAGCATTGTCGGACACAATTCATGTTCCCACCTATCAAGTTTCAATCCTATTTTCAAACACTTAAGGAGCAAGATTTTATACTGTAGCCAAATCATAAAACACTTCCAGGTAAGATCTCAAAGGACCCGGCAGCCAAATAATGAAGCAAAATGCTTCCCTCCAGATACTTAACTATTTTTCATGCTAGAAATTTTACCTGCTGTGCTAATTAGCTGACTGTGAATGAAAAAGAAACATCCCACAACTCAGCAGAAGATGGGAATACCTTATACAGCAAAATGAGTTACTAACCTTGACTCACCAACAACTTTGTTTGTATATCAGAGACAAACAAAGTTGTTGGTAAGACAAGGTTAATTATGAGATAGTACTGGATATCCTATCTAACAAAGAGGGAATATGCTAATTGACCATCATACCCTCACAAAGATGGCAGCACCCACAGCCACAAGATGGAGGCGTCCAGTCCCCACAGTCTCGCCAGGGAGGCAGGCGCGTGGCACAGCTGGGCCCACCCCCAGGTGGGTCCGGCCACTCCTCACACCTGCCTCCAGATTCCCCCAGTCCCCTCAGTCCCCAGCCGCCCAGAGCTGGCCCAAGGTGCAGGCAAGCCTTGGATGACAGCTGCCCAGTCGCCCAGGGCTACCCGAGGCTCAGGTAACCAAGGCCGGCCAAGGCTTGCACTTCCGGCAGTGGTAGCAGCAGAGGTGTGATGGGGGCATCACCTTCCCCTGATCGCTGGGTCACCTCTTGCCCCTGAGGGCTCCCAGACTGTGAGAGGGGGCAGGCCGGGCTGAGGGACCCTCCCTCCAGTGCATGAATTTTCATGCACCGGGCCTCTAGTATATATATAAAATTGAGTTCAGAGAGGGAGGGAGAGAGATAGAAACATCGATAATGAGAGAAAATCATTGATCAGCTGCTTCCTGCATGCCCCACACTGGGGATCAAGCCTGCAACCTGGACATGTGCCCTGAGTCAAGCCGGCTGGACTGGTATTGTTTTTGAGACAAAGTTCAAACATCAGAAGAAAATTTACTTGAAAGTGCTCTCTGAAAAACAGAAAGAAAGCCATGAAAATGAGTTTATTTGTCCCTACAAACAAGGATGAAGTAACATCCTAGAATGGAGTGAGATAATTCAGAGTTTCTCTAAGACACTCAGAGTCACTGCTACATCCTTTCATGGGGGCATGTCCATCCTAAGATACAGCTGACAGCTGGCAGGTGATACTTTTCACCTGGCTCTGGGTCTCTGGTTCCCTTTCCCACCTGGATGGAGCCCGTGGTCAGGGCTTCAGGCTTTCCCTTTGGTTGCTGCGTGCTCTTATCTCATCTCCTACCTGTTTACTTGCTTCACAATATGGGACATCTTAGACCTAAAACTTTCTTTCATTCACCCAAGACTTGATCCTTCTCTTCTATTTTTCTCAACAAATGTTCTTATTTGCTAACCACAAAGAACCTATTTAGCTAAAATATTAATGGTCCTTAATGATTTCAATGTGTTATTACACCCTATCCCTCTACCTCCTCCACCACTAGGTATTTGATTTGAAGTTAAAAATAATATCTTAATGTCACCATATCTTAAAATAGAACCTGGGGTATAAATTGTCCTGTGAACAAGCACTATCCCTCTGAGCCTCGATGCCAGTCTCAGGTGGGGCTGCTGGAGTTGTCGCAAATAACCCCACAGCACATGCCCCCAGGGTGCGGGAAAATTTTGTTGCTGGGATAGTCATGGCCATTCACTACTAATTTCTTTTAGCTGCAGGTGGACTGAGGCGGGGAATCTGGACTTGAGGAACACTAATAGCTGTGGGCTGACAAATATGTCAGATCCTTGCCTCTTATGGTGCAGACTTGGATATGTATAAATGAGCTCATTTCTCTTTTATGTTCCTTAACATATTGTAAAGAATTTTTAAACTGATATTGTTGCTCTTTGTTAAAGGCCAAAATGATTTTCAAAAATGCAAACCTGATCATATCACTAGGTGGCTTAACACTCTTCAGTGACTTTCCGTTCTCTTTCAATAGAGACCCAAACCTTTCACACTTTCACATGGCCTAGGAGCCCCTGCCTGCCTGGCCCAGGCTGTCTCCCCCAGCTCCTTTTCCCTCCTCTTCTTCGTCCCCACTTTCCTTCCCTCGCCCCACTCATTGCTCTCCACTCCTGGGAATTCGTGATCTGAGATCTGTTTCAATGGTAAGGAAGACTTATTCAGGACGACTGCAATAGTAAGTTTGATGTCCTTTATTCAAGGGAAAACAATCCATGCAGCCGTGAGACACTCTCCCCGGGGATTTTAGGCAAGAGTAAATTTTATAGAAGATTAGAAGTGGCAACATGGAAATACATCATGATTGGCTAGGAGGTTGAGAATTTCCTTTTAAGGTTAGCAAGTCCTATTTTCTAGGGTAAGGTAGGTAAAGCTGAGTTCGAGGATTGTGACTGGTGCATGTTAGGTTTCCTTGACAGGTGTTTCCCCTAAGTGAAGGCTGACTTAGGTCACCTTTATGTGTCAACACTATCACAGTAGGGGACTATCAGAAATATCACAATAGGTTACTTCAACTCTTAGGTTACTTCAACAAGGACAGTGAGACTATTATCTCTGAGCAGAGTGAGAAGGTCAGTGATGGAAAATTACTAAGAAGAGGTATCAAGCCGAAACCGGTTTGGCTCAGTGGATAGAGCGTCGGCCTGCGGACTGAAAGGTCCCGGGTTCGATTCCGGTCAAGGGCATGTACCTTGGTTGCGGGCACATCCTCAGTGGGAGGTGTGCAGGAGGCAGCTGATCAATGTTTCTCTCTCATCGATGTTTCTAGCTCTCTATCCCTCTCCCTTCCTCTCTGTGAAATATCAATAAAATATATATATATATATATATATATATATATATATATATATATATATATATATAAAGAGGTATCAAAGTTGGGAGGGGGGGTTGGTTTATGCTAAACTGACTTAATAGGATTCTTGCTGAGAGCAGGCCAGGGCGATCAGATATTGAAGATGATGGATTCTTTCTAAACTGACTTAGCAGGATTCTTGTTAAAGTGGGCCAGGTAGCCCAAAGACAGGATTAGGGGGAGGAAGGCAAGGTCAAGGACTAGTCAATAAGATGGCTCAGAGATGCCTGACTGAAGTTGGTAAAGGAGAGATTCTTTGTCACTCCCCAGCCTTCCAGCCAGCCTCCAGGCAGGCCCTCCTGCTCCCTGTTCTCCTTCCTCGGAAAGAACATTCTTCACTGCCTCCTCTCCCCCAGCACCTACTCATCACTGAGATCTCAGCTCACAGGCCCCCTCCCCTTGGAAGTCCTCCTTGATCCTGCAGACCCCAGGCCAGTTTTTCCTAAATAAAGATAACCAGAGATCTCTTGACTCTCTGTCAGCAGAGCATAGAAAGGAGGCTCTTTTTACAAATCAGCTCATTGTCACATAAGCATCACCCACCACTGGAAGCTGTGGTCAGAGCACAAATACAGATAGCACATTGTAAAATTCCTGGGAGCCTGCTTGGGTATTTGCTTAAAAGTCTTCCTCCAGTTAATGAAAATTATTTGTTATACAATTTTGCAATTTAAAGATAAGGGAGCAAAATATGGTGTAGAGGACTCAATTTTTTTATAAGATTCAAAACCCAATTAATGTGACTCTTTGAACTCCTAGTTCTTTATTGAGCTCTATAACCCTGCTAATGTCTACATTGATTTTAGAAAGAGCACTCATAAATTGTTTGCCTGTTTCTTGCAGAACACATTTGGATTGTTTTTTTAAATAACGAATAATAAAATTAATTTTATGGACTAACAGAATGTTTTCTGGAATGTGTGATGGTATTTCCATCAGCATTTAATGACATATTTTGTGTGACCAGGCTTTTCTAAGCCATCGGACAAGAAAATAGTCCTAGCTATTTTTAAACAGCACTATCGGGGATGTGGAGCATATATCAGGGGTTGTCATAAAACTGCTATCCGTGTATAAGGAGAGGAATTGGAGGAGAAAGCTGTGATTGATCATACTCTGTGACCCCCTTAGGTATTCAAATTATTAAACTAAAAAATAAATAAATAAAAAACAGGTGATTGAGTTTGATCTTCAACTTCATCTTTTGATGTTGGCTCAATTTCTGAGCCTCCTTTCCTAATAATTATACCTGAAGATTTCAGGTAAGTTATCTTTTGGTGACTCTAGAAGGCTCATAAATATTTACCACAGATGATTTTTTTCCTAAGTTAAAATGGATGTTTGACATCATTCATTTGCCCTTTTGTTACATAACCCCCATTTGAAATCATTGAATTGGAAACACTGAGATATTGTCTCTGTTGTGGGTTCAACAAGTTATTTGAATCATATGTCACATTTCCCATCCAAGCCCTGAGATGATACATCAGGATTGAATAATTTAAAGTTCTGAAACAACTCTTTGCCTGACTGGCAGACCTGTCAATCATCTTATCTATCTCTTTCAGGGTGAAAACAATCCAATTCTGAGCCCACGCTGATGCCCAGTCAACTTAGTGGTACTTGACTTCCCATACAGCACTAACTTACACTGTTTCTCTCGGCCACTGTTCCATTTATTCTGCAAGCCCATAAACGGTGTCATAGAACATGTGGAATGTATTGTTACTACTGATTATCATCAGGGAGAAGACATGATCTTAAATTTGCCATGAAATAAAAATACACTTAATGGACCAGCCAGTTTGAATTTTGCAACCAGGAATTCACAGTCATACCCTCAAGGAGCTAATCGTAATAATAAAAATCACTAAAATTTATTGCTCACATCCTGTGTGATAGGTATTGTGCTTAGCTTTTACATACATTTTCAGTATAATCCAGTGTTTATACTGAGTTATAATTAACAAGTGATGGAGAGATTCTTTTGGGGGCCATTATAGCTTTAAAAATACTACAATCAATACTACAATTACTTTGATTTTTTTTTGGTTAGTCATGATAATTCGTTTCTTTTGAAATCCCCAAAACATTAAAAGGGTATTGGATTTCTTTCCAAAAGGGAAGGATGAAGAAATTGAGACATTATTCTGAAGGAAAAAAAAATAACTACATATAAAGCAGAATAAGATCGATGCCCCAAAGAGGCATAAACAGAAGATCTCATCTGGCTGGAGAAGGGGAGGGATATGGACAGAAAAATAATCTCAAGGAAAGAGGTCACACTAGAGAGATGTTTTGATGGCTGGTGGCATTTTTTTTTTTACAAACAAAAATTGTCATAAGTCAAGAAGGGAGGGCAATTGATGTGGAAGAAACAGCAGTTATGGAGGCAAAAAAAGGGATTGGGAGTTGGTGTAGAGAGCAGCTCTAGAGTTAAGCCTCAGGTTGACCTGTGGCAGAGCCACAAACAAGTCCCAGCTTAGAGGACAGAGCCCTCTTAGCATAATTAAGCTTGACCTTATGGCTACCCCCTAGATCCTTCCTGGGTAGCTAGTGGGCTGGCTATGGGAGGTGTAGCAAGTGCTGCCAAAACCAGTGAAACTCACAAGAACATTGTAACTATGTTGACAACTACCTTGTTTTTCTCTGACTATAAAATAAAGCCTCAGCTTGCTGGCTGGATCCTTCTCTGTGGCCTCATCCAGGCATCGGAGATCCACTGAGCTCCAGCTATATTCTCTTTGTCTGTCTTTTCTTTAATCCTTCACCACCCCTCCTCAGGCTCACCGAACCCTTGGCTGTGCTGGCACGGCACAAGGTGGGTCAATGAACAGGAAGAAGATAGAGCCTGGATGATACCTGGAGGTAAAGGAGAAGTGAGAGAGGATTCTGGAAGAGGAGGGTAGGACGCTGCTGTGATGGGTGTGACAGCTGCAGCCTCAGGAGCTGGAGTTTAATCTGAGGAGTGTGTGTGTGTGTATGGGAGGTACATTGAAGCTTCTGAGCATGATCAGCAGATGTGACATGATCAGCTCAGCACCTAAGGAAAACGAATCTTGCAGGGACACTTTGAAGGCACAGGTCCAGGAGCAACTGTTTTGGAGGAAGCCAGTTAGAAGTCCAGGCGAAAGATAATGAGGTCCCGAGCCAGGGTGGTGGCAGGGATAATGAGGAGTTGGGAAACAATCAGCCTGCATTTGGCCGAAGACGCTGATCTCTGCACATCATCAGCCCTTTAATTAACAGGCAAACAAACTGGACTGTTCTCACAAGCTGTGAAAACACCTTCTGGTTTTATGTTTAATTCAGCAGTTTGGGCTCAGGGTAAAACTCTTCCTTGTCGCTTACTTTTAACAGAACTAATTGAAATTTTTCTGAGTAAAAAAAAAAAAAAAAAGAATTCAAATTGGAAAAGAAAATGAAGAAATGTTCAGTTCATTTCTCTGAGGATTAAGAGAATGGGTCTTGTGTGAAGTCTAGGTTAAGTGGATGCTGTGGGCAGGAAACTTTTTTATAGGGTGCATGTGTGTGACCATGTGTGCCATATGTACCAGAGTTGTGCTATATTTAACCTTCTGGAGAAAAAAAACAGTTAAGAGGCAGTAGTTCTTACAAGATTGTTCTTTTGTTGAAATAGCACAATTGATTTTGAGTTCTCAAAATGCACAAAGCAAGGAAATTGAAGTTTCTGACCATGCCTACCACAGCTGGAAAGTCTAGCGTCTACAGCATGATTAGCTCATATCGCAATTATGTTTTTAATTAAGTTACATTCACTTTCCGTTCTATTCCTTTAAAAAAGCATTAAATGCATCAGTTATCAATATTGCAAGCCTCTGGTTTTGCAAAGTTTGAATTTGACCACTGCCATTAATTTCCTACTTCAGAGGAAACCTCTGATGGGTAATGGCAGCAGGGTTTTATAGCTGCCTTTTAATTTTCTAATTCGCCTGCCAGTAGTTCAGGCGGTGTAAGTTGTCTCTAAATCTCCTTGCCAAGTTTCTGTTTTTCTTTGTAATTAACACCCTGAATGTCAGAAAAGAAAAAGTGAGGGTCCTGAAGCTGAGGTCGATGTGGTGTACAGAGAGAAGAGTGGCCCCATGTCTTTATTGACTGAGCAACTTCATTTCTCCCCTTTAACTTCCATTACCTATATATTGAAGTTGTGAGCAGGTAAACATTCTCCAAGGACATCAGAAAGCTGAACAGGCCTGAACAGAGTTTGATATTATATTTAGACTAGAGGCCCATTGCAGGAAGATTCCTGCAAAAATAGGGCTTCCTGCAGCCGTCTCTGCCACCCTGCCTGCTTCCCTCCCTTCTCCGCACCCCACATGCTTCTCCGCAGCTTCGCTCCCTTCTTCAGCGCTTGGCTTCCTTCTACGCTGTCTTCAGTCTTCACTCTGCACCTGGATATGCAAATTAACCGCAATCTTGGTTGGGTTAATTTGCATACTCGCTCCTGATTGGCTGGTGGGCGTGGTTTGTGGGCGTAGCAGAGGTACAGTCAATTTGCATGTTTCTCTTTTATTAGATAGGATGAAATTTGCATCCAAAAATTTCTGAAACCCACTAACTGATTAAGCATTATCAATCACAAAGTGTCAGCCAATAATCTGTATGCGATTTGTACAAACTAGTTTTAGAGGTTATTGCTTTTTTTTTGTTTGTCTGTTTATTTCCAAGTAGCAAAGTGCTACAATAAACCTGTTTCCTTGCTCTTTCCAAATGGTTATCCCACAGCCATGTAAAAAAAAAGTCTACACACACACACACACACACACACATTTGTAGTTCTCCCATAAATCTTAAGTACAGTAGGCCCTTTATCCAAAATGGAAACTCTCATTCCCTTTCTGTCCCAGACACACTATTCCCCACTTACATTGTGTAGAAGCAGCCCAATTTCCCCTTCTTAATAATCCAGAGCAAGTATCCCAGCCAATACAGTAACCCCTTCTTTGCCTGGTGATTTGCTGGCACAAGTTGCCTAAAAATGTCAATGGCCATCTCAAGTTTCAATTTTGTGGAACCACTGCTGTGTTGTCTAGTGGACGCATTTTTTACTTGGAAACTAAAATGTCTGAGATTATCAGAATCATAAGTCATGAGTACAAGATGCAAAAATTGCACTAGTTCATCTCTAGTGAGAAGAGCTATCCCATTTCTAGCCCTTTGATTCCTAGACCTGTGAATCTTTGCTATGAGAGAAATGGCTCTACTTACTAGTTGCTGATTTAGAGCATATATCATATCCAAGAGGATATTACTCCAACCCTGGTGTTGCCATTTATAACTGAGTTTCAGAAGGCCATTCTAGCGTTCCATCAGGCCAACTGCTTCAGGGTGAGAAATGATATAATCACACCAGGGTATTCCATGAACTTGAGTTCATTGCTCCACTTGATTAGCTGTAAACACTGGGACCAGGGTCATTGATGATTCTAAATCTAATTGTATCTGAAAACCAATTCCAGATCATGTAAAACCAATTCAGAGAACCTGCCCTTAAGGTTCCGTGAAAACATTTCCAGTGACAAAGTTTGTATCACTCGAGGTTCAATCAGAGAAACAAAACTATAAAGACTTATTAAAGAACTAGAGGCCCTTGGCCTGGCCTGTGGGGATTGGGCCAAAACTGGCTCTCTGACATCCCCTGAGGGGTCCTGGATTGTGAGAGGGTGCAGGCCAGCCTGAGGGACCCCACTGGTGCACGATTGGGGCCAGGAAGGGAGCATGGGAGGGCTCCAGGGCATGTCCAGCCCATCTCACCCAGTCCCGATCAGCTGGACCCCAGCAGCAAGCTAACGTATTGGTCGAAGCATTTGCTCCCTGGTGGTCAGTGCCTGTCATAGCGACTGGTCGAACGATCGAATGGTCGGACACTTAGCATATTAGGCTTTTATTATATAGGACTAGAGGCCTGGTGCATAAAATTGATGCATGGGGTGTGTGTGGGGGGGTGTCCCTAAGCCCAGCCTGCGCCCTCTTGCAATCCAGGACCTCTCAGGTACGGTCCCTAGGCCTGGCGGGTGATCAGGGCCTATAGGGGCTTTCTTTCCCCCGGCTGCCAGCAGCTTGCCCCACCCCCACCGGTGCCACTGCTTGCCATTTGTGAGGCACTGCCCCCTCCCCCACCACCAGTCGCCTCCTTCTGCAGGCAACAGGTGTGGGGTGTGATCGCTTGTCTGGCCTGGGCCTCCCTCTGCGGGGCAATTGCTGGCTGGCCCTGCACCCCTGACACAGCATCGCTGGCCAGTGGTCTGGGCCTCCCTCTTTGGGGCTATCGATCGTGGGGCTCCGCGATCAATCGCCCAGCAGAGGAAGGCCCCACCGACCTGGCTGGGGCTTCGCAATCTATCGCTGTGCAGAGGGTGGCCTGGGCCTCCCTCTTTGGGTTGATCACGGAGCCCACCCCCCGACATCGATCACCCCCCAGAGGGTGGCCTGGGTCTCCCTCTGCGGGCGATTGTGGAGTGATGGCGGGGCCTCTGAACCAATCACATCACACATGCCTTGGCTGGCCTGACGCCAGTGCATGATAGAGTGGTCGTCCAGAAGGTTGTTTGGTCAATTTGCATATTATGCTTTTATTAGTATAGATTTGACCTTACATATTTGTGGGAACTTGTTAAACAGCATATATAAGGTGCTAGAGTTTGAGGACAATGGGAAGAGAAAGTGAATGTGAAGATGGGTAGAGAGAAGAAAACCTGGACCCCATAAGATTGGTCTCTCATTAGCTCTAAGCTTCCAACTCTGGTGGGTGTTCTATGGGAGCTAAACATGTACCTGGCCTAGAAGTCACAGAAGCTGAGGAGGATCTGATAGGAGCTGAAGGAGATGTGTGCCCAGGGCTGCCTGCCCCACACCAATGAGGTGAATCAGCAGATAAGTGAGAATATGGGAGAGCTTGGGTCACCATATCTCCCAGCATAAAACAATATGGCAGCTGCTTCACTTCTGCGTTCCAAATTTCAATCAAAATACCTCTTGTGGGCCGCACTAACATGAAACTATTTGGATTTTGGAAAATATAGTTCCATCTTAGCTAAATTGGATTAATACAAATCCATCAAACATGTAACTTTTATAACTAACATTGTGAACTGAAACTGGCTCCATTAAAGGGGACAGCAGTCTTACTGCTGAGGTGAAGGGATTTGCTAAAGAACATATATGCATAGCCCAGGGACACGAACAGTAGTGTGACAATGACCAAGGCTGGGGGCAGGGGCTGGGTGGAGGTGGGCAAAGAGTTGAAAATGGGGAACATATACAATAGTGTCAACAAAAAATTTTAAAAGAGAGATCGCGGTGGTATGCTGGTTTTAGTCCTTTTTTTTTTTTTTTTTTTGTCATAGTGTTTTAAAGACTTATTCTGTCCTGCAGATACTCAGTAAAGTGTACTGGTTATTCTGATTATTTTTAGAACTGTTGTTGCTAGCAGTCTAAACTCATATTAAATAACCAATGTCTACTACTCATGGTATATTCTGTTGAACAGAGAGAGTGTGCTAAGTTCCAAACAGAACATGGAGGGACAATTGGACAGTGGCCAGCTGGCTTTCCATCCAAACATAATTCAAAGCAGAGAGGATCTGTTTCTTGTTAAAGGTTTTTACATCTTGCTCTCAAAAACAGATTTTTTTCTCTTATTTTATTTGCAAAGGGACAGTGATTGTAAACTTATCTTTCCAAATTAACTTTTTCCTTTAGAAGATTTAACATCAGTAAAGGAGTAAAAGTCAAGAATGTTTGAGGATAGCATTGATCTCGTGCTTCAGTTATTGCTAGAGGCTGAGTGGTCTAGTGGAGCTGTGAGAAACAACCCTCTTCTTTTCTAGATTCCAACAAAATAGAGCAGAGGCTCATAAACTGTCAGCTTCATTGATTGCTGCTCACCTTCAGATTTCAAGGCTTCTGTGCCCCATGGAGATCACGCAGCTTCTTCCCACTGAGTCTCGGGAACTACTGTGAGGGCAGTTGAATCAGTACGATAGACACAAAGTGCACTTGTCTATCTAACCTGCTGCAAGATTAGCAGGGTGGCTTCATGTACCTAGTCACTGGCAGTGATCAATCATAGGCTTGGGTCACCATATCTCCCAGCATAAAACAATATGGCTGCTGCTTGGGTCACCATATCTTGGAGGATAGATGCACTTATGGTGACAGAGTAACAGGAAGTTAAGAGAAAAGCAACAATGAATGGACATGCACCTCATCTGATTCCACAGAGATGCCTGAGAGCAGAAGGGCCTGCCACACATGTCCATAGGCCCTGCCCACCCCAAACCTGGACCATTCTCTTTCCTATGAGCAGGAGGAATAAGAGGCCAAAGGAAGCCTCCCCAATACTTACCCCTTGTGAATGGGGGACAGAAGTCCCTAGTTATGCAAATGTGAGGTGGAAAGGATAAGGACTGCCCTCAACAGATAGATAAATTTGTAGAGTTCTATAATCTTGAAATGTTTTCCTATAAACCGGTCAATTCTTATAATCATCTTGTGAAAAAGTTGTTTTTCATAGAATCAAGTACATCTTCTCTTTATTTGCTGAAAAGAAAACCCATGCTTGAGGAGGTTAAATGGCTAGCCCAAGTTCGCACAAATATCATTGCTAAAAAAAGGACATGAAACTAGGTCTTCTGACTGCAATTACTCTATGTGCATCACAACCTGTGATTTCAGAGCTGAGGACCCTTAGAGGTCATCCTTCTCAACCTTCAGGAAGCAAACGTCAGGCCACAAGCATCTTTAAAGGTTTGATCAGGGAGTGCAATCCCAGAGAAGCAAGCGGAGGAGGAAGGGAAGTTAGATGTGGAGTGAGAGACAGAGTGGCATTGATGCAGCCACCGCTTTGTAGCAAGCTGACGTTTACTGAGCTATGTTCTTTGTCAGGCACTGTCCTAAGGATTTTACATGTAATAATTCCTCTAGCCCTTGCAGCAACCCTGTGAGATATGTACTATTTATTACCCTCATGCCATACACTGAATGGTTGTGTCTCCCAACCTCTCAAATTCATATGTTGAAACCTAAGCTCCCTTGCCACCATAGTTGAAGGTGGGGCTTTGGGAGGTGATAGGTCATGAGTAGGATTAGGACCCTTAAAAAAAGGGGGCCCACTTTGCCCCTTTCGCCATGGGAGGTCACAGAGAAAAGACAGCCACTATGAGGAAGCAGCTTTCACCAGACATCAAATCTGCCAGCACTTTGGTCTTGGACTTCTTAGCCTCCAAAACTGGGAGAAAGAAATGTTTGTTGGTTAAGCCACTCACTCTGTGGTATTCTGTTATAGCAGTCTGAACAGACCAAGACAGCTCGTTTTATACAAATAAGGCAGCTGAGGCACAGGGAGGTTCAGTAACTTGCTCATGATTATTCGGCTAATAAATGTCATGCTGGGATTTAAAGCCTGCCGTCTGAGGTAGGTGCTGCACGCTCAACCCCTGTGCTCTCCTCTGGTGGTGAAGCTTGTACACAGCTCATGAATGGAAGAGGCAGACTATGGCCCATCTTCCCAAGCAAGACAAGACTACTCAGCCTAGAATAAAAACTGCTTTAAGGCAGAAGCCATTTGATTTAAATCTACTGTATGAAATATATCTAATCACTAGCAGATGCAAGGATTTTCTGTTATATTAAAGGTAGATTTTTTTAATTTTAATTTTGTTAGGGGTTGGTGAGCAGAGAGCAAAGGCTGCTTTTATTCTGAGGATAAATTCTTTCCAAGTGGCATTTTGATCAAAATACGTATAATCAGAAGAGTTTCAATTTTCAGCCATCAGCCCACTTATTTCTCCTGGTATTTTATGCAACACAATCCTAGAATAAAAAGTAAATAAGAGAGAATCAAGGTCGTGGAGTTCTCCTTGTAATAGGATAACAATGCTCCACGAAATCCTCAGATCGCCTGGGATGAATTTACGGGAGTGTTTTTATTGACATTAACCACCACAAAGTCAGTGTCTCAGAAAGGTCTGAGCATAAAAGGTACTTGAGAACCAAGCTAGCAGTCTCTCAGGAACAGGGAGCTCTCAGAAGCGATGACATTTGTCGTATGAATATAAAAAAATATTACTGCAATTTCTTGCTTACAGGGCTTCTTCAGAGATTGAATAAATCTTTGAAGAATTCAGTGGCCTGCCTGCGAGTTCAGCGATGCTGCAGGAACACTCAAGAATATTACAAGATAAAAGCTGCCTGGGAACTGCTGGCTTTCACAAGAAGCATTCCTAGGTTTTCAACCATTCAGTAACCTTATGGAGAAGACACACAGGGATGACAGCAAGCTCTCCCCAGATTTTTTGAAGTATAGTAACTTGTGGAGAATAGCATTATGGAAAATCAATTTATAAAAATAACACCATTTGCATATCTAAAGCTGTAGCTAAGTCAATGTTTTGATTTCCTTGGTTCTGACAATTTTTTTTTAACACTCCATCAAAAACAGGGATTTTAACATTTTTACTTAGTATTGTATTCCTAGTGCCTTGAGTAGTCAGGCCATTAGAGATGCACAGTAGAAACTGAACGAATGCATGCAAATGGTTCTGAAACAAAGAAGCATTTTCTTGTGATGTGTACACATAATAGCAGGGGTAGTCTATACTCAGCACTGCCCACTGGAGAGTGAGCCCTTACCCAGGCACACCATCAACAGCAACCCACCTTCTAACTGAGGAAGACAGCCCCATCACCCTTAATGGAGGCACCTTATACTAAAGCCCATTCCAGCCCTTGGTTTCTGATTTCTCCTGACCAAGCAGTATTTTGAATATAATTTTGCTTCGCAGGATAACTCTTTAATTTAGTGACAGAAGACACAAAACTTTTTGTTCAAGCACTCTAGTCTTTCTTGTCAGTTTTATTTCTCCATTAGAACTCTTTTAGTGAATCAGTCTCTAGTGAATTTGAGTATATGAATATATCCAGGAAGGTTGTATCAATTTTTAATGTTCTGATAAAAAAAAAGACCTCCTAGCCCTGCAAAGTTGTAGTAAGGGCGCTGTTTTTGGAGGAAGACAGAGCTGAGTTTAATTGTTAACTCTGATGACTTAATACGTGAGCTTTATGTGGACAAATTTTTTGAGCTTCAGTTTTATGATTTCCTGTTATGAAAATGTGGACAATAAGGGGGGATAAGATGAGATATAAGCAAAATGCTATAGGTGACATATAATAAATGCAATAAATGTTCCTTTTCTTCCAAAAATAAAAACTAGACAGATTAGTACTTGATGACCCAAAAAAGATAGTTGCCTGGCAGCATGCCACCAGAAAAGCCTTCTGGAGGACATTGCTACTCTTTTCCAAACTGAGCTGTCCTCGATGTCATGGAGTTTTCATGACTTCGGTGTTAGCCCCTGCTTGATCTCATTCAGGTGCTGAAGAGCTGCCGTAATCTACAGTCAGCCCTGTCCAGCTCTGTCACCAGTCCTATTCCTACCAGATGGTGGATCTGGAAATAGTCTCTTTGCTCTGAGCCTCTTGTGGACCTTAGGGTGCTGCATGCCTCCAGAGAACCAGAACCAATAGAGATATAGAGATATATAGAGTGAGATTTATTATAAGAAATTGGCTCATGTGATCATGAGGTTGAGAAGGGCCACAACCTGCTGTGTGCAAGCTGGAGACTGGGAAAGCCAGTGGTTCAGTTCACAGGCCTGAGAGCCAGAGAGCCAGTGATGTAGCTTTCAGTCTGAATCTGGAAGGTCTGAGAACCAGGAGCTGTGAGGGCAGCAGGAGATTGATGACCCAGCTCACTAGTCAGGTAGAGAGTGAATTCAACCTACTTTAGCCTTTTTATTCTGTTCAGGACCTCAAAGGAATGGGTGATGCCCACCCACATTGGGGAGAGCCATCTGCTTTACTCAGCCCATCAATTCAAATGCTAAACTCTTTGGAAACTCCCTCACAGATACTCCCCAGATATCTGGGTATCCCTGGGTTCAATCAGGTTAACACATAAAGTAACCACCACAATGCCTATCAAGCTACAGCATCCAAGTCACCATTGTACTGAAGGCTGGCCCTTGGGTGGCACCTACTACTTGGCCCCAACCCCCATCATTTATCACTTATTATCCTTTCTCCACCTCAAGGTCCTAGACCCCCTGAAAACTGTTGATGTAAGAGTTAAATCACTGACTATGGGAACAAATTTATTTCACCCTTCTTTTTGATATATCTAGTGGACAAAAAAAGGTCATATTTTCATGATATGGCATCCTTGCTTTTTCAGATTTATTTGCAAAGGAGAGGAAACAGATGGGTTGTATATGCTGAGAAATACAAATATGGAGATTAACTTTAAAAACTGTAAGTAATATTGTTGAATATGTATCAAATGAAAAAAATTATTATAAGGAATTTAGGAAGTTAGACTTTAAACCTGGATATTGGCAAAAATATTCTAATCGTACAATTTATTTACCCCAGAAAGAATGTGCATATGGTTGACTATAATTCTAGTCAAAATAAGAGTTAATTCCTGTTACTAACGCAGGACCATTTTGGAGCAACCACTCTGGCTGGTCAGAGCTGGAGCATCTCTCCACCCATGTGAGCTCTGAAAATGGTTCACCATGCAGCCTCCTGATCATTCTTTGCCTATTTTTGTGGAGTTTCACTCCTATGCATCCACTTCCTATTGCTCAGCAAAAACTCAAGTGGACTTCTATTAGCGGTCTGCGCTCTTTATCTGTGTTGCTTCCTCCTTTCCAGAGCTCTGTTCCACCATCAGCAGACCCCTCAGCCTCCCTGAACCCTAATTTCTCCCTGCTTAACTCACTGCTATGTTTGCATTCCTCTGCTCTACTTCTGTAGTCTTGATACTGGTTTGAGGCAGAAAACTACCCAATCACAGGGCTCACCTTGTTTGTTTCCTTCTCTTAGGGATCCCAGTATTGTGATGCCTATGGAATTTAATATCTGAGAACAGCTGCTGCATGTATTTGCCAATTTAAGTTTCCATGGCAGGAGGTTAAGTCCTATCTTTGTTACTCCATCTTGGCTGGAAGTGGAACTTTTTAAATGTTAAATTTCATATCTTTCCTGCATTCTGGATTGTTACTCAGAACCCTTATTTTGTTTTTATTTTTAATGTAGTATTTTTTAATGTTTTTATTGATTTTTAGAGAGAGAGGAAGGGAGAGGGACAGAGAGACAGAAACATCGATGAAGGAGGAACATCGTTGATCAGCTGCCTCCTGGACACACCCCTACTGGGGAATGGGCCTGCAACTGGGAATGTGCCCTGACCAGCGACCTTTTGGTTCCTGGGCAGAACCCTTATTTTGGAAAACATGCTACAGTTTTAAATGGAAATTCAACAGAGACAGTAAAAATTTCAAGACTCAAGCTGAGGTCAATTATTTTAAATAGCTGTACATAAATTTTTCACAACTAGACTATGAGTTCAAGCATGATGAACTGAAGGCTGTTCAGTGCTGAATGCATCTTTTTGTCTTCTGTCTGTATATTCTTCAGGAACCTACATAGAATTCTAAAGCTTTAACATTGTGGTTATTTTTCCTGGGTTATCATCATTTTCATTTCTTTAAATTCAGTTGCCCTAGAAGGGGTAACTGTTCGGCACAGATGTTTTACTCTTAGTCATAACTTCTGGAAACTTACACTTTGTTCACTATTTTTATCTGGCTACATAGTATTTAAATTTCATAAGCTCTAAAAGCATGATATCTTCTGTAGTTCCCCTGTGTAAAAACTCTGTCTACTAACTGGCAGGCACCTTGAGGTACTTATTTTTCAATCCTGAAGGCAATGAATATGACAACTAAAATTAAAAGATGTATGAACTGTCACCATCCAGGGAGAATTTTAAACTCTCTAAACAATCCAGTTAATATCTTACCTATTTGGGAAATTTCTGCCAATTCCATTCGGCTGTTAGTGTGCTCCAAATTAAAGTATTTGGTTCATGTAATTAAAGAAGAGCATGGTACTTATTTCTCTTCTGCTTCATTCTTCATGCTTTTATGTTTTACTTAAAATTCCAATGCTACAATTAAAACTCAAGACTTCTGGGGAATAGCACTAAAATTGTTGAGCAACTTTCCTTTTTCAAAACATTTGTTGCTCTTCAGGTTCTCTCACCCACACAGGTGTGCTTGATGGGTTAATTTAACAGATATTTTATTCCACAGTTTTCATTATTAGTATAGACCAAGGAAAGGTCCAATTATCAATTGATTCATTCATTTATTCACTCAGTAAGTTTGTACTGAGTCCATTACTATGGTGTGCACTGGTGAATTAAATAAAGCATCTGCCCTCATAGATTTTATAGTACCAAGGCAGAGGTGAACAGTTAACATATTAACAAAAATGAGTAATTATATCTCTTTGAAAGAGGGGGACATGTAAAAAATTTCCAAGTAAAATTGGTGATTACTCTACTTCTCCCTGCTTTTCTGCTGGTTATTACTTTTCTGTGTCTGGCTGTATTGTTAGATGCATATGTATTCATTGCAATAATACCTCCTTATTCTATTGTCCTTATTATTTTTCATTTTTAACAGTTTTTGACTGCTCACTGTTTCTCACAATATTTTTTGGCTTGAATTCTGTTAGGTCAGACAATAACATATCTACTCTAGTTTTCTTTGTTCCTTGAACACATGTTGTTAGATCTTTCTTTTTCTTTTTTAAATTGATTTCAGAGAGGAAGGGAGAGGGAGAGAGAGAAACATCAGTGATGAAAGAGAATTACTGATTGGCTGCCTCCTGCACACCCCACACTGATGATGGAGCCTGCAACCCTGGCATGTACCCTGACCTGGAATTGAACTGTGACCTCATGGTTTATAGGTTGATGCTCAACCACTGACCCACACCAGCTGAGCAGATCTTTTTTTTTTCTTTTGAATAGATCATTGGTAAATTTTATAAAACATTTAAGTAAGGAATAATAAAAATTCTACACAAAAGGAAATACTTCCCAACTCATTTTAAGAAGCCAGAATTACCATGATAGCAAAACCAGATGAAGATATATATATATATCCTCAACAAAATGTTAGCAAATAAAATCCAGCAATATATCGAAAAGGTAATAGTTCACAACCATTCATATCATGAGAATGCAAGATAGCTCTCAAAATATGAAAAATCAACATAATTCAACATAAATCAACATAATATTACTAAGAAAGTAATATTATCTGATCATCTCAATAGATGCGAGAAAAGCACTTGACTATTTTGGCTGCATTCTTTTTAGCAGTGTCCAGATGCTTTTGCTGCATGTGCGAACTCCATCTCTCCCCGCAGCTCCTATCTCTCCTTAAATTCAGGTCTACTTAGTTGCCCTGTGACCTCAGTTCTCTGATAATTTCAGGAAAGGCCATAAACTTGCAGTTCATTCGACTTTTTGTTGGTGGTGGTAGGTTGCTGTAATGTATAATAGTAGGAGCACTGCCTCCCTCAGCTCTATATCTGAAGCAGGTATTAAATTATAGTGACAATCTTCTTATTTCCAATATTTATATGTTCTTTTTCATGTCTACTAGGATTTGTTTTATTTCTGACTATTTTGATTCCAGCTTTATTCCATTAAATAGAAGTCATAGACTTCTGTTTCCTGGAAGATGGAGTTGATTTGCCCTATTCCTGCAGCTCAGCACAACTAAAATCCCTAGATATAATATATAAAACAAATGTAACACAACTCTACAGGGTGGAGAGGAGAAGGCAGATTGACTGGGGACCTTGAAATTCACGGAATACACAGCAGTGCGCAGCCTGGGTTTCCTTTTGCCTACATTTTAGACTTGGAGCTAAAGAAACCAGAAACTCGGGTGCCATTAGATGTGAACAACAACAATAAAAGTCCCAAGAAAAGCCTGTTCTCTCTAGCCAGAGGACCAGAACATGGGCAGTCTAGCAAGACAGAACAGTTTTACACACTAACTACTCTTCGACAGCCAACACCATAGAAAAAACTGTGGCTCCACCCCTTACATGCCAGCAAGGTTCCTAATCCACAACAAAGACTCATAGTGATGTTTTGGAACTCCTGTGTGATACTGGGGGTCCTGCAAATGCAGTCACAGAGCCAGCAGATGGGTTGGTTTAGCTCGTGGTCATGAAGTTGTGGCTCACTCTGATCACTTCCCCAGGTGCTCGGCTGAAATGCCAGGAGGCAGTTGAACAGCATTTATTTACTCTCACCTCCTGGGTCAGAGAGCTGTACCTGAGCCCATGGCTTCACTAGAAAGCCCCTTTCCAGCCCCTCACCTTGTGGAGAATTCTGGCTCCCTGTACCGGGCAGGAATGGAAGTCCTGGCCACCACAGTAGCTTCTGGAACCAGGTCCCAGAATGCTAATAGCTTCAGCCCCATGCATGTGTTCATTTCTGTGCAGTTTTTGGTTCATGAAGATTTCATTTTGGTTTTGAACCTGGACACATACTTTTGGTTTTCTATTTTACCTGTTATTGCTATAGTTTGGAGCATAAGCTCAATGTATAAAATCAACTGTGCTGTTGTGACCTGAAGCACAATAGGAATTTGCTTTTCACCTGAATTTTTATGTAATGTAAATAGATGAACAAATCTTAGTGAGTGAGAGGAAAATAGCTGCCTAATAAAAGAAGTTACAATTCATACCACGTGGTAACCTGCTAAAGATAGTATTTTTTAAAACTTTGCATGTAATTGGGTTGTCTAGCAAGGCATTTTATAGGGATACTCATGTTTTTTAGCATGCTAAAAAATATGTTGTAAGATATGAAATTAACACCTTGTCAAAACTATTCACAGCTATTTACTGTTACTACCAACAAATGTTAATAAACATCCCCCAAAATTACAGCAGCAGTGAAAGAATCCCATCCTTGACCACATAAACAAGGCATCAAATGTGGTCTGACTAGACCACAGAAAGAAAGGGTTAATGCACTTACAACTTCCACACATAGTTCATCCCCTTTCCATATTTTGAAAGGCATTTTTCTGAAATTGTGCAGGAGAAGAATTTAGGGAAACTAACTGCCAGCTTTGCAGGGCATCATCTATAAGCACACAATAATGATAAATAAAGTATCTGTCACATTTTCTTCCTCGGTTCTGTTTCCCTTATTTTAAGTTACAGTCTTAGTTAAGAGCAATAACAAACCTAGTTAATGATCTCTCCTGCCTACACCCTGATATACCGCATCATCTGGTTTATCTCTGCATTGCATGGAGAGAAAATTTGGCTCTCTTTCAGTTTCCGTAATAAGAGTGGACAGTCAACCCAGATAATTCAGGACAAATGTTCCACTGGGGCCCTGAAGCATCTTGCTTGTTATCCATATTAATCACATTAATCACGTCATGGCCAATTCCATCTCGTGCTGTGTGGTATTGAGGCAGTCTTAATGTTTTATGATTATGCTATGTAAATTCATTTTTACCTGACTAATTTGCCATAGCACAAGATAAGCACTATTTGCCATAGCACAAGATAAGCACTATTCACTTAAAAGAATTGGCAGGGTCAGAAATTGCACACATTTTTCCAGAATAGGGGTTCCACATCTTATGCATTCATCAACAAGTTAAACAGATTTGATAATAAGAAATTATAATTTCCCTATTGGCTTTATCCCCATGACCAAATTAATAAAAAAAATCAGAAATAAGACAAGTTGTACATATACCAAGTTTTTAAAAAATACCTCATTAATTCCTGGTCTGTCAATAGCAGCATTATTGACACTTTGGGCGAGGTAATTCTTTGTTGTGAGAAGCAGTCCTGTGCATTGAGGATGTTTAGCACCATCTGGCCCCAGTTAGTCGCCAGTGGCAACCCTGCCCTCCAAGTTAGAATAATCAAAAATGTCTCCAGACATTGACAATTTTTTTCTGAGGGTCCAAAATTCTCCACCTCCCTATTAAGAACTATTGTTTAAATTTGATATTTTTTTTCTCAGGATATCAGTATTTTTCACTTTCCAACCCTTCAGTTTCCTGTTGTGGATATGACCTTCTAATTTGTCTATGCAGACCCAGCCACTATAACACTACTTTTCCCCTATTCTATACATGGATAACAAATGCTATGAGTTAATAACCTGAAATATTAACCAGCTCTTCTGGTCTGTTTTCTCACTCTACCCCCAATTATTCTTTTTAAAAAAATATTTTTATTGGTTTCAGAGAGGAAGGGAAAGGGAGAGTGACAGAGAGAGAAACATCAATGATGGGAGAGAATCATCAATTGGCTGCCTCCTTCACGCCCCCTACTGGGGATCAAGGTGACCGGGAATCAAACCATGACCTCCTGGTCCACAGGTCTACCCTCAACCACTGAGCCGCAACAGCTGGGCCCCCCAATTATTCTCATACAACAACATAAGAACTACCGTTTGTCCAGAGATTGAGAGGGAAATTTTTAAGAGTCAGAAAAGACTTCAACTAAATCTGTACTTCTCAGGCTTTAAAGCTCTTTGTGGCGATTGAAACCTCAATTTTCTTAAATGACTAGAAATCCATCAATGTTCTATTTAAAATCAGCAATATTAATTTTGTGACCTGTTCACTTATGATATTTACATTTTGAGGCCTCTTGATGCATATAAAATCCCAATATTGCTAGTAAATTAATGATTCATATAGAACTCTATAACTCTTTACAAATTGGTTATTACATAGAAGTTTTAAATCTGCAATGAATCACTTAAACACAATGTTTTCTTGACCCTTTACTGCAGAATGGCTTAGTTTCCAAAAGCAGATTGATTTCTATGGCTTTCACATAAATCCGAATGCTGTTTTTGTGTACCTTTTCTAGGCTTCTTTTAAAATTCCTGATATGTGACAGTGTAATTAGCACATCAATACCTTTAGATAGGCTCTGCAGCTTTTAACTAGTGCTTTGAAGTAATTTTCTGAATTACAACTACTTAGGAATAGTCTATAAGCGCAGTCCATGAACAACGGGTATGTGTGAAAAACAAAGTGAACTAGAACAACAAGTATGCATGAAAAACAAAGTGAACTAGAAACACTAACGCAAAGGGTTAGATGCTAGGTCCATAGCAATATGGACCTATTGGATGGTGTCCATTCCACAAATGTGAATTCCACAAGAGAATTTTATAAGAGTCTCTAAGGAAACAGACTTGTTTAAAATGATAAATATTGGCCTAACCGGTTTGGCTCAGTGGATAGAGCGTCGGCCTGGGGACTGAAGGGTCCCTGGTTCGATTCCGGTCAAGGGCATGTACCTTGGTTGCGGGCACATCCCCAGTGGGAGGTGTGCAGGAGGCAGCTGATCGATGTTTCTCTCTCATCGATGTTTCTAACTCTCTATCCCTCTCCCTTCCTCTCTGTAAACAATCAATAAAATATATTTAAAAATAATATAAAATAAAATGATAAATATTTAGCACCGTGTATGAAAAAGATCAGTCACATCTTTTTTATAGGTGTAGAACATATGATCAAGTGGTTAGAATAGAGGGACTAATTATGCCAAACACATAAATAGTTATTACTGTTATTTATTAATTCTTTATTTTTCTTATTTTCTTAAGAGTTTGATTAGAAAGACAAGTAGGCCTGGTCAGTGTGGCTCAGTGGTTAAGCATTGACCCTTGAGCCAGGAGGTCATGGTTTGATTCCTGATCAGGGCACATACCTGGGTTGCTGGCTCGATCCCCAGTAGGGGATGTGCAGGAGGCAGCTGATCACTGATTCTCTCTCATCATTGATGTTTCTATCTCTCTATCTCTATCCCTTCCTCTCTTTTAAATCAATAAAAACATATAAAAATATTTTAAAAATACAAGTAGGCAGAAAACAGAAAAAGGTAATTCACAAATAAGGAAATATAATTAGTAAATAATTTTTGAAAGATATACACAGCCTGCTGGCAATCACATACAGGGTGGGGCAAAAGTAGGTTTATAGTTGTTTGTATGAAAAGTAATATAAAAATTAATAAATAATCATACAAGAATAAACTCTGTGTTTTGCATACTCAGAACTATAAACCTACTTGTGTACATGGACATTAAACCAAGGCAACATTTTTGTTTTGTGTCTATTAAGTTAGAAAGAATATTTTAAACTTGTAACTTTGAATGATGACAGCTTCTTCCTAATTTATATACATTGCTAAGATCTTATTAATTATTTCTTTTGGAAAACAGATTGGAAATTGCTTCAGAGCAATTTATAATATCCATTCATTTAAAAATAAATATATAATTTGATCCAATTTACAGCACTAAAATTTATCTTAGAGACTATGTCCCTGAAAGTAGGATTTCTAAGTCAAAGATATTTTTATCTTAATGTTTAAAAGATTGTAGCAATTTATCAAGAACTACATCCAAAAATCTATATTAAGGAAACAAAATCTAAGATACAGAAAAACTACATAAATGATAATATAAATCATCAATGTTTATTTATAAAGAAAATCTGAAGCAAGCCAGGTTTCCAGCAATAGGGAAATGTTTATGTAAATTATGGAACATCCACATGATACAATATAATACAGGTATTAAAACATATACCAAGTTCCTATGATATGTAAAATATAAAGTAATTAAAGTAAAAAAATTTTAAAGAATATTTACAAGAAAGAGAAAGAGGAGATATAGAAGTGATATCACTTCTATTGAAATGTTCGCCTTCCCAACACAAGCCACATATGAGGAGGTAAGATGTAGCACAGGGAGAGATTTCAACTATTGGGCATCTGAAAGTCTCATTCTGTTAAAAGCAGACTGATAAATTTCTATTTGCTTTGCTGAGAATTTCAAGATTAAGGAAGGAACAAGCAAACAAGCAGAATGATTCATTCTCCAGCAGGATATAATGTAATACATGAGGACTTGACCTTTTGCAAAGCAAACTCTTTTACATATGTATTAATGTTTCATATCAATTTTGATCAATCCAAGTCTATTTATATAGTAAATAACTATTTTAGGATGTGCAACTGATAGAAATCTTGGAAGTAGATGACTATAACATAGTCACATAGTTAAAGAAGAGACAATCTGAGTATAAAATTATATGTTTGCATTTGAGAAGCGGCAGCCCCATGCAGCCCACCCCCATCCAAGGAGCAGCAGCTGCGTGCAGCCCACATTCTGCCCCCATCCGAGGAGCAGCAGTGGTGTGAGCAGCCCACACCCCCTCAAGGAGCAGCCTGTCCACGTCCAAGGAGCAGCAGCCCTGCACAGCCTGCACTGGTCTGAGGAGCAGCAGCCACACGCAGCCTGAACCGGTCCAACGAGCAGCAGCTGGCTGAGCAGCCCACCCCTAGCCGAGGAGCAACAGCCGCACATGCAGTTCACTCCCACCTGAGGAGCAACAGCCAAGCAAGCAGCCTGTCCCCTGTCCAAGGAGCAGCAGCTGCGTGAGGAGCCTGCACCCGTACGAGGAGCACCAGCCTGGCAAGCAACCTGCCCCTGTCCGAGGAGCAGCAGCCATGTGAGCAGCCCATCCCCCATCCAAGGAAAGCAGCTGTGCCAGCAGCCTTCTCCACCAGCCAGAGGAGACACCACTGCTGCGAACAGCACCCACCAGAGGAGCTGCTGCCAACTGAGGAGCAGCCACTTCAGCAACCGCCTGAGGAGCAACCACAGCCCGAGGAGCCACTGCCACCCAAGGAGCAGCCCCTGCACGAATCTACATCTAGACCAAAAATGGGTAGACAAAGAAACCCCCAAAGGAAAGAAAAGGAGGAATCGCCAGAAAAGCAGCTAAGCGAAACAGAGGCAAGCAATATGTCAGAAAAAGAATTCAGAATAAGGGTCATACAGTTCATAAACCAGATGGAGGAAAAAATCAACAACTTATGTAAGAATCAAGAAGAAATGAAGAGTGCTATAGCTGCAATAAAAAACACCATGGAAAGTTTCAACAGTAGACTAGGAGAAGCAGAGGCCCAAATAAGCGAGTTAGAAGACAGGGAAGCAAAACACACCCAAACTGAACTGCAATTAGAGAAAAAAAAATTAAAAAACAGGAGGAGAGCCTAAGGGAGCTATGGGACAAGAAACAAAGCAACATATGAATAATAGGGGTGCCAGAACAACAGGAAGAGGAACAAGGGTTAGAAAACCTATTTGAAGAAATAATGTCAGAAAACTACCCTAATGTGGGGAAGAAAAAAGTAACACAAGCTCAGAGAGTCCCAAACAAGATGAACCCAAAAAGACCCACACCAAGACACATCATAATTATGATGGCAAATGTTCAGGACAAAGAGAGAATCCTAAGGGCTGCAAGAGAGAGACAGAAAGTTACATACAAGGGAGCTCCCATTAGATTATCAAATGATTTCTCAACAGAAACACATCAGGCCAGAAAAGAATGGAAGGAAATTTACAAAGTGATGCAAATCAAGGGACTGAATCCAAGAATACTCTATCCAGCAAGGCTATCATTCAAAATTGAAGGGGAAATAAGAAGTTTCACTGATAAAAAAAAAAAAAAAAAGGCTAAGGGAATTTATCACTACCAAGCCAACAATGCAAGAAATGCTAAAGGGACTGGTGTAAAAATAAAAAATAAAAAAGTAAGAAAGAACACAGGCACAAAAATAAAAATGGCTACAAAAAATTACATTTCAATAATAACTTTAAACGTAAATGGACTAAATGCTCCAATCAAAAGACATAGAGTGAATGGATAAAAAAACATGACCCATACATACGCTGTCTACAAGAGACCCACCTTAGAACAAGGGACTCACAAAGACTGAAAGTGAAGGGATGGAAAAATACCTTTCAGGCAAATGGAAATGAAAAAAAAAGCTGGGGTAGCAATACTTATATCTGACAAAATAGACCTCAAAGTGAAGGCCATAACAAGAGATACAGAAGGCCATTTCATAATACTAAAGGGATTGATACAACAAGAGGATATAACCCTGATAAACATATATGCACCCAATTCAGGAGCACCCAAATACATAAAAAATCTCCTGGAAGGTATCAAGGGAGAGATCGACAAAAATACAATCATAGTAGGGGACTTTAATACACCACTGACATCACTGAATAAATCCTCTAGACAAAAAATCAGCAAAGAAACAGCAATCCTAAATGACTCACTAGATCAGATGGACTTAATTGACATCTTCAGAACATTTCACCCCAAAGCCATGGAATATACATTCTTCTCAAGTGCACATGGGACATTTTAAAAAATAGACCACATATTGGCTCACAAGCAGTCTTCCCAAATTCAAGAAGATTGAAATCATATCAAGCATCTTCTCAGACCACAATGGCATAAAACTGGAAATCAACTACAATAAAAATAGCCCAAAAAATTTAAACACTTGGAAGCTGAATAGTATGCTATTAAACAGTGATTGGGTTACTAAAGAGATCAAAGAAGAAATTAAAAACATCCTGGAAACTAATGACAATAAAAACACAACAATCCAAAGTCTATGGGACACAATGAAAGCAGTCCTGAGAGGGAAGTTTATAGTGCTACAGGCCTACCTAAAAAAACAAGAAAAAATGGTAATAAATCATCTAACTCTACAACTTAAAGAATTAGAAAGAGAGCAACAAGGAAAGCCCAGAGTGAGTAGGAAGGAGATAATAAATATCAGAGCAGAAATAAATGGCATAGAGACCAAAAAAACAATACAAAAGATCAACAAAACCAAGAGCTGGTTCTTTGAAAGGATAAACAAGATTGATGAACCTCTAGCCAGGCTCACCAAGAAGCAAAGAGAGAGGACCTAAATAAACAAAATCAGAAATGAAAGAGGTGAAATAACAACAGATCCCACAGAAATACAAAGGACTGTTAAAAACTCTGTTCCAACAAACTAGACAACCTGGAGGAAATGGACATATTCCTAGAAAAATATAACCTTCCCAAACTCAATCAGGAAGATTCTAAAAATCTTAATAGGCCAATAACTATGGAAGAAATTGAAGCAGTCATCAAAAAGCTTCTGGCAAACAAAAGCCCGGGGCCAGATGGCTTCACAGGGGAGTTTTACCAAACATTCAAGGAAGAACTAAAATCTATCCTCCTCAGATTATTCCAAAAAATTCAAGAGGAAGGAACACTTCCAAGCTCATTCTATGAAGCTAGCATCACCCTAATACCAAAACCAGATAAAGACAACACAATGAAAGAGATTTACAGGCCAATATCCCTCATGAACATAGATGCCAAAATCCTCAACAAAATTCTAGCAAATCGGATCCAGCAGTACATCAGAAAGATCATACACCATGACCAAGTAGGATTTATCCCGGGGATGCAAGGATGGTACAATATTCGCAAATCAATAAACGTGATACATCACATAAACAAATTGAGAGATAAAAATCACATAGTCATATCAACTGATGCAGAAAAAGCATTGGACAAAATCCAACACTCTTTCTTGATAAAAACTCTCAGCAAGGTGGGAATAGAAGGGTCATACATCAACATAATAAAAGCCATATATGAAAAACCCACAGCCAACATCATACTCAATGGGCAAAAACTAAAACCATTTCTCCTAAGAACAGGAACAAGACAGGGATGCCCACTCTCACCACTACTGTTCAACATAGTACTGGACGTACTAGCCATTGCAATCAGACAAGAAGAAGAAATAAAAGGCATCCAAATTGGAAAAGAAGTAAAACTGTCCATATTTGCAGATGACATGGTACTGTACATAGAAAACCCTAAAGACTCCATCAAAAAATTATTAGACTTAATAAATGAGTTCGGCAATGTAGCAGGATACAAAATTAACACCAAGAAATCTATAGCATTTCTATACACCAATAATGAACTTACAGAAAGAGAGACTAAAAAAGCAATCCCATTTACCATCGCACCAAAAAAATTAAGATACCTAAGAATAAACTTAACTAAGGAGGTAAAAGACCTATAGGCAGAAAACTACAGGACACTGAAAAAAGAGATAGAGGAAGATATAAACAGATGGAAGAACATACCATGTTCATGGATTGGTAGAATCAACATCATTAAAATGTCCATACTACCCAAAGCAATCTATAGATTCAATGCACTCCCCATTAAAACACCAACAGAATATTTCACAGACCTAGAACGAACTTTCCAAAAATTCATCTGGAATAAAAAAAGACCCCGAATAGCGGCAGCAATCCTGAGAAAGAAGAACAAAGTAGGTGGGATCTCAATACCAGATAACAAGCTGTATTACAAAGCCACTGTTCTCAAAACAAGAACAGACATATAGATCAATGGAATAGAATAGAGAACCCAGAAATCCACCCAAGCCACTATGCTCAATTAATATTTGACAAAGGAGGCATGAACATACAATGGAGTCAAGACAGTCTCTTCAATAAATGGTGTTGGGAAAATTGGACAGATACATGCAAAAAAAATGAAACTAGACCACCAACTTATACCATACACAAAAATAAACTCAAAATGGTTAAAGGACTGAAACATAAGATGGGAAACCATAAAAATACTAGAGGAATCAATAGGCAGCAAAATCTCAGAGATATGCCAAAGCAATTACTTACTGATAATGCTCCTAGGGCAATGGAAACTAAAGAGAAAATAAACAAATGGGACTACATCAAAATAAAAAGCTTCTGCACAGCAAAAAAAAAAAAAAAACCATCAACAAAACAACAAGAAAGCCCACTGCATGCGAGAACATATTTGCCAATGTTATCACCAATAAGGGCTTAATCTCCAACATCTACAGGGAATTCACACAACTCAACAAAAGTAAGATAAACAACCCAATCAAAAAATGGGCAACGGACCTAAATAGATACTTTCAAAAGAAGATGGAAGGAAGGCCAAGAGGCATATGAAAACATGCTCAAAGTCACTAATCATCTGAGAGATGCAAGTCAAAATGACAATGAGGTACCATCTCACACCTGTCAGAATGGCTATCATCAACAAATCAACAAATGACAAGTGCTGGGAGGATGCGGAGAAAAAGGAACCCTTGTGCACTGCTGGTGGGAATGCAGACTGGTGCAGCCACTGTGGAGAACAGTATGGAGTTTCTTCAAAAAACTAATAATGGAACTCCCATTTGACCCAGTGATCCCACTTCTAGGAATATATCCCAAGAAACTAGAAACACCAATTAGAAAGGACGTATGCACCCCTATGTTCATAGCAGCACAATTTACAATAGCTAAGATTTGGAAACAGCCTAAGTGCCCATCAGCAGATGAGTGGATTAAAAAACTGTGGTACATCTACACAATGGAATACTACACTGTGGTAAAAAAGAAGGAGTTCTTACCATTTGCAACAATATGGATGGAACTGGAGAGCATTATGCTAAGTGAAATAAGCCAGGCAGAGAAAGATAAATATCACATGATCTCACTCATTTATGGAATATAATGAACAACATAAACTGATGAACAAAAATAGATCCAGAGACAGAGAAACATGGGTTAGACCATTAAACCTCAGAGGGAAGGTAGAGGAGGGTGGGGTAAGGAGGAGAGATCAACCAAAGGACTTGAATGCATGCATATAAGCCTAACCAATGGACACAGACAACAGGGGGGTGAAGGCATAAGGGGGGAAATGGGGGGTAATGGGGGAATAAGGACACATATGTAACACCGTAATCAATAAAGAAATTAAAATAAAATAAAATAAAATTATATGTTTGGACAGACCTTGTACTTGTAAAAGTGGATTTCCAAAAGCTCAGAGAGAACTAAAAGTGAGAGGAGATGAACAGAGTAATACATGTGTATTGAATGACTATATTTAAATAAACTGTATGGAATTCAGTAGAATTAAATGACAGACCTTTTACTTGGGTTAAAAAACAGTATAAAGAAGGGTAGGGCACGAGAGACCTGGCTTTCCATTATTGTGTTACCAATGGTGCCTCAGAAGCCGTGAAGTTCCCTACGTTGGATGTGCTCTTTGATCACATGACTACAAGACAGAGGAGATGAATTTTCCTTGAAGTGAAAACATGACGTTAAAAAACTAAACGAAGCAAAACCCCCCAAAACTGAATTGAGATCTCATTTATTATCTGTAGTTTCACATTGCAAAATCACTGTTAACCTCAGAGCCAAATTCTTTTCTTTCTTTTTTTTTTTTTTTTTGCCTTTGAATGTTTCCATTAAAGGAAGGTTTTCTTAGAAGAAGATTGAAAACTCTTAATTTTTTTTTCCAGGAACAAGAAAGATGAAAGACACTCACTGGCTAAATTCCACATCCAGTCTTGAAGCTGTATCAGTCAAGAGAAGAGGCAATACGTTTCTACTCTTCTCTCAATATCACAAAAGGAAGGAAATTCTCGTATGCACTCCCTGCCACCTAGAGAGAAGACGTATGTGTGGCAGTTATAACTTTCAAGCATAGGCATGTAACAAACACCACTTCCTCCATTTCCCATCAATCAACTTCAGTTTTGACTCTGAGGCCCCATATTTCAAGCTGGCAGGATATGAGTCACTTCTTCCCCAACTCAATGTGTGGGTAAGTTCTGGATTGCTGGCTGCACAGCAGTACCAAGGTATGTGCGTGGTGCATAACCCTGTGTGCGTGGTCCAATAACTGCAACACCTGTGCTATACTTCCTATGAGGGCATTTTGGGGAGGCTGGTAACCCCAATACTAGACTTTCAGTTCCCAGTTTGCTCCATCATGCTGACCTGCTGCTCAGCTGCCCACCCAGTGCCCACGCCTACTGAACTCTGAATCACAAGCAGTGAGAAGTGGTGTGATGTTCACAAACTCTCTGGGATTCAGTGTTCTCATCTTTAAATGAGGTTACCATTGGTTAGTAAAAATTGCTATTTTGAGTAAGGGCAGCAGGTTGATGAAAAAGAGAAAGCTGTTTACAGAAAGAGGAAGTAATAAATTTTAGGGAGCATCTGTGTGTAGGTAGCTAAAGAGAGGCTGGATGGGCCTCTGGAGAGGACAGACCTGGCACATTATGTTCAAAGCCATCTGTGGAGAAGCCCTTTTCCGCTGGGATTTAGCTGTCTCTTCTGCTGCTTGAAAAGAAAGAACAGAATGTCTCCCATGGCTGGACCCTAGAGTGAGCTACTTAGCCTTGATAGGAAACAGAAGTACAGCTGTAAAAAACCTAATGGTTTGAAGGCCAGGTGAGATTGGATTAATGTCTATTCATTCCTATACTTATGCAATTGATCCTTGAGATTTCCTTTCCCCAAGGAAATAGTCATTGTACCTTACACCGTTGACAGATGACGTGTCATATAAAAATCCAACAGAATGGAGTGCCATTAAAGGATAATAAGGAGTAGGCCACCTATATATATAATTCAGGGAAGGGAAGAACTTTGTCTGTATGTTGTGGTAGAAGGGATTATTAACAGCAAGTGTGTTCCCTTGTTTAGAGCTCCCATGATGAATTTTACCGTGTTTGGAAGCTCTTGGCCATACTGTCTGGTTAACAGCCTAAATGCCTTCCTCAGTTTAGAACTACAGACCCAAGACCAATGGCGATATTATTAACACCACCACTTTAACAGCCAGCCCCATATCAACTCAGGGTTCCTATGGGAAGTGGAGAGACATAAGACAGAATTATAGAATTTAACCAGCAAAGTTTATTAACAACAACCGAAATTAAAAGCTGTCCTTGCCTTTCTGTGAGAGCCTAGAAGAAGGTGTTGGAATCTTATAAATTAATAAAGTATAAAAGTATATGAATTGCCTATAAAAATGTCTAGCCTTCAGTGACTGGTGTTACACTCCTGGCAAACCTATGAGATAGTTCAATTGTCTTCTGCATTTTACAGGTATGTAAAACAAGGTATAAAAGAAGTATTTGCCTAAGTGACCGAGTGAAGGAAGAACTAGGATTTAAACCCAAGGAGCCTTTCTCTTTCTCCTTGAGATATGTCACCTTATCTGTTTTTACTCATGGCACTGGTGTTGGAGTGTGAAGGAGTGTCTGACGGAGCGTCCAGTCCAGCAGTATGAATCCACCCTTACCAGTCAGTGTCTCCATATAGTGAAACATAACCTCAGTGTCTGTGGTGCTTTAATTTCATATTCCCATAGCGCCGAGCTTTATCTCATTACAGATATCAATATATCAGAAAATATATTGCATCCCAATTGCTGGTTAGTGTTTCTATTCTCCTGCTACATGCGAGGCATTTTGAGGACAAAGACTGTCATTTACTCACCTTTGTGTCCCTAGGGATTAATACTGTGCCATAATAGGCACTGAGTACATTTCTGCGGAGTAAATGAAGAGCAGCTCCACTTTAAATTGTTTTAAAATTCTTCATTTTACCAATAATGAAATGTAGGTAAAGTTGACTTGCCCAAGGCCCACATTCACTGTGTGGTAAAGTAGACACAGGACATTGTGTCCAGAATCTTCACCCAGTGCTCTTTCTTCTCACCACTGATAACTGCAATCTATGAATGTGAATAGGAGGAAAGAGGGAATCTGCCTAGAGAGTGAAAAATTCCAGATATTTTCTGTTACCTAGCAACACCATGAGAAATGCTTTGTTTCAGTTTCATCCCACATAAAAACAAAGGATGCCACTGTTAATATCTGACTCACGTCAGTGCAGTGACAACTTTGTTGTCTTAGCACCTGGATGAAACAAGTAGCATTAGTAAGTATTCCCATTATAGAACCACGAATGAGGCAATTTGTTGAAGCAGTATCCCCTTACAAACCAAAAATCAGACAGATGAGCTAGTACATTCCAAGGTTTAGGGCAAATAAAATTCTCAGCAGAAATAAAAATAAGGCTATGGTAGGTACTTCTTGTATTAAGTTAATCTGAAACAATCCCCATGACTCTTTATCATATGGAAGACCCAGGACATCTTGCCCATCCACCAGACATGGTCATGAGGGTGCTAACAGGCAGGATGGCTTTATTTGGAAGGACTCTCTCCTTCTTCTAACCCACTGAGTAACAACACAAGGCCAAAAATGATTTCAAAGGAACTATAAGAGAATTGTACTGATTCTTATCTCTATATATAAAAGCCTAAGTCAGTGGTCAGCAAACTCATTAGTCAACAGAGCCAAATATCAATAGTACAACGATTGAAATTTCTTTTGAGAGCCAAATTTTTTAAACTTAAACTATATAGGTAGGTACATTGTTATTAACTTAATTAGGGTACGCCTAAGCTGGCCTTTGCTAAAATCTCAAGGGGCCAAGGAGCTGCATGTGGCTCGCGAGCCACAGTTTGCCAACCACTGGCCTAAGCGACCGGAACAACTGAAGCAACCAGAACAACCGGTTGCTATGACATGCACTGACCACCAGGGGCAGATGCTCAATGCAGGAGCTGCCCCCTGGTGGTCAGTACGCTCCCACAGCCTACCTCCCCTGGCCAGCCAACCTCCTGCAGTCCCTCGCCCTGGCCAGCAGGCCCCGATTGCCTGATCAGGGCTGGGACCTGGGCTGGAATGGGGAATCAGGGTGGCAGCGGATGCAGCCCCTTTCCCAGGGGGGCCGAGGGCCAGCTCCCTCCTCAGGACCAGCAGCCAACCTCCTGTGCCCCATCCCTCCCCTGGGCTGGCAGGCCCCGATCGGCCCACTGACTGCCCACCGCAGTGGCAGCATGGCGGCGAGGGAAGGAGGATGGGGGAGGCGGGGAACCACGCGGTGGTGGGGCACCGATGATGGTGGTGTCAGTGTCTGGCATTTGTTCCTTCTGTGCCTGGTCCTGATTGACCTGCCCCCGATCAGCCCTGATTTCCAGCCAGGCCTAGGGATCCCACCCATGCATGAATTTCGTGCACTGAGCCTCTAGTACTCTGATAAAAAGAGAAGCAGATGAAGCAATTTTCTTAATCTGCGATTCAAGTCTTCTATGATCTGATGACCACAAACCCCTTGGTATCCCATAATGCTCATTGTACTGAAACATGATATGTCCATCTCATTGCTCTTATTGTATCTCCTACCTTGCCTAAATGATCTCCTCCCACACTTCCACTTATAAAACCTGCGATGGTTAATTTTGTGTGTCAATTTGACTCAGTAAAGGAATGCCCCGATAACTGATGAGACATTATTTCTGTGTGTATCTATGGAGATATTTCAGGAAGACATTTGCATCAGTAGGTTGAGTAAAGAACATCCACCCTCACCAATGGGGGTGGGCATTATCCAACTAGCGGAGGGTCCAAATAAAACCACAAGGAGGAAGAACAGATTCTCTCTCGCACTTCTTGAACTGAGAGAACCATACCCTCCTGCCCTCGCATATTGGAGCTCCTGGTTCTCGAGCCTTTGTACTGGGACTGAATTAGACCACTGACTTTCCTGGTTCTCTAGCTGGCAGACAGCAGATGATGGCAATATCTGTCTCCATAATCATGTGAGTCAATTCCCATAATAAACCTCCTTATATGTGTCCTATTGTTCTGCTTCTCTGGAGAACCCTGACTAATACAAATCCTTCTCTTAGAAATGTTGGCACTTATGCCTTCATTCTATATTCCATAATGACCTGGACTCTCACTTCAGCAACATTGCCCTTGACCTCCTCCTGTCTTTTGTGACTTGACATCATCATCACTGAAGACCCCAAACGCAGGATCAAAGCTGATGAATCTTTTCTGGTCCTACATGCCTAAGCAGGAGTAGAGGGCATTTGTGAACTCTCAGCTTTTGGAGGCTCCTCAAAGTACCTAATAAATGTGTGCTACTATTGATGACATTGTGTCTAGGGAGGGTCTTGTCACACAGAGGGGGCGACATGGTATACTGCCACACATTCCTTTTTTATGTGCCTTATGTCAATATTTCAGAAGAACATGCACAGGTTCTCTATGCAGTACAGACTTCCTGCTCTCCTAGGTCTGGCCACTTCAGTGATGTCTCAGACATACCAGGGGCCAGTGCGGGGAAGGGCCAACTTGTCTTTCTGCATCTGCCTGCCCTGCATCCTAGAAAAGACATTTCTGCACACCCAGAAAGCAAATAGTCACTCCCACTTTCTCTTTTTCTTAACTGCACTGAGGAAATCACTTGGAGGAGGATGCTGATAAAGACCCGCTAGCTCCTCAAGACAGGTGACCTCCAGAAAAGCTCTTGGACTCTAATTGAGATAATAACACTATTACCTAACTGGGTATATATTTTTTGTCCCTTCTTGTATAAAATAAGGAAAATAAAATTCACCTTATCAGACAGATATGCAAATTTAGGATGAAACAATAATATATATGAGCTGACTTTGGGATTGCAAAAAGCACAATGGATAAGGTCATTATTGGGATAATAATAGTTGTTGCAAAAGAATAAGAATTGCTTTATCTTCCTAAAAGCCAAAATAGCTTATGAAACATCACAGAGTTGTTATAATCTTTAACATTTGCAAAGAGTTTTACAGAGCTCTTACATATAAATTATGCCACTTAAATCCTCATATTGGCATTAAAATATGGATGGTTAGTTTTCCCTTTTTAAAAAAATGAGGAAACTAAGTTCTAAAGAGATTAATTTACTTTAGAAAGCTCAGCCAGTTACAAGTGACATGAACTTTGGTTTCTGGCTCTCATTTTATTTTTATAACTCTTCTGTTTCAAGAAAAAAATTGCATAAAAAGTTGAACTAAAACATTTATGACTTTGTTATTTGTACAAGAAAAAATGCCCTGTGGGCATATACTATTCTGATTCCATTCATAAAACCAAATTATCCTTGAAAATTATTGAAAGCTTTTACTCAGCTTCATGCATGTGTTATGGGGATTAATATTTCCTGCAGAGGTTATTAACTACTATAAAGAACATTTTTACCATTCTCCCAGTTAAACAGGTTTCCTCATTAGAGAAACAAAAACAATACATGGTATTAGATGGCAGCTTTAGTAATTACAACTAAAACCAAATGTAAAGACATAGATGAAGTAAATTATATCTAAATGGAATAATTTTTCAGATAGCTTGAATGAAATATCAAAAGGCTTTTAGTAATAATAGGTTTGCTTGATTATTCTGAAATATAGGCTTATTAAGAGTTTTATGATTGATGAGTAAGAATAGAGTACAAATGCTAGAACAGAATAGTGTGTGTACATTACAAAAATGCCTTATGAAGCTATTTTTAAAATAAGTACAATTTATCATTAAGTAAACAAATTTGGTATTTGAATTAATAAGACCAGGGCTGAGGGATCTATATTGCTCACCACATTAAAAGAGTGATTATTCATCCATTCACCGCCTCCGGGAAAGAGTGAAATATCTGTGAAAATTAAATGGTACATGGCAGATGGACATTTCTGAAGCCTGGTAACAGAAATGAAGAATAAACATTCACTGAAGCCCCTGTTAGCCACGGGAAAGTTAGCCACTGAGAGGATCTCCCTACTAGGGTCAGTGCCTCATTGCTCTGCGTAGCCTCTCTGTGGTTACAAATTAGATTATATAATCAGCAGTAAATATAAGCCTCCTTCCCTTCCCAGCCTAGAGCCTCACCCCCTCATCCTGAGTTTAGAAAAGAATATAGGAGGTAGGCAAAGGCAATACCCCTCTCTGCCATCTTCTCTGAAACTGGAGAACTGAGAACAATGTTCAGAAAGTGAGCCTGAAATTTGACTTTCTAAAAAATATTTTTTTATTGATTCCAGAGAAGAGGGGAGAAGGAGAGAAGAGATAGAAACATCAATGATGAGAGAGAATCATTGATCAGCTGCCTCCTGCATGCCCCCCACTGGGGATCGAGCCTGCAACCTGGACAAAATCAAACCATGACCTCCTGGTTCATAGGTCAACGCTCAACCACTGAGCCAAACCAGCTGGGCCTGAAATCTCGACTTTTATTCTTTGAAACAGAGAGCATGTCTCCTGAATGTCCTGTTGCAATGACAGTGTGGGGAAAGGAAAAGGGCAGTCAGGACCCAGTCTCTAGTGGTAGCTGTTTCTGTAAAAGATAGGGCCTTGAGCAAACCTCCAGAATCTAGACATCAAGAGATTTGGAAAAAGGTGACTTGTGAATAAATGGATCAAACTTGATCATCTCCACTTCACTCCAGAGCTAATATTACATTATTATGTGTGCATAATTTTTAATCTAAAATACTTATCTTCAAATTCATATTATCCATTTAAGAAGCTACCAATGAATGAATTCAGACTCATCATTGGATTATCAAGCCCCTTTGTATGATAGTTCCCAACCATGGTGATTATCAGTATCATCTGAGGGACTGTTTAAAAATGCAGGCTCCCATGCCTCACTCTCAGCCTATTCAACAGAGATCTAGGACGGTGGGCCCCAGAATATGCTTATTATCAAAGTTTGACCTGTGATTTAATGGTCTGCCAGTTTGACCACTGTTGCTTTATCAGTGATTCTAAAATGATTCCATTTCACAACACGATTTTATCAAGAGCTCGGCAACCACACTGACAGAGAAACACTGGGTTTTCCAAAGAGTATTGACAGTTTACAAACAGAACAGTTATAGTAGCTGTGGATCTCTGAGATCCAGATTATTTACGTGATTTACAAAAGGTCAAGGAGCAGGTGAGTAGCAGAAGCCAGGCATAAGCTAATCTCTTCTGATGTCAAATCCAGTTCTATATCTACTGAGTCATCAAACCTATGAGACTGACACAGATGCTATCCCATTTTTATGAAACAATGAAGGCACAGAGAGGATAAGTCATTTGCCCAAGGACACAGCTAGCAAACAAATGACAGGATTAGGATTAGAACCCACGTGCTCAGCTTCAAAACCTAAGCTCTACTGTATAAGAAATTAACATTTGTTGAATACCCTGGGTTACATATTTTACTTCATTTAAACCTCCTGAGGAAACAGGCTCAGGAGCTTGAGTCATTTACCCCAAGTCACATGGGGCAGTAAATAAACTGGTTGAACAGTGTAACACTTAAGACTCTTTTAGATGCATGTGACAGGAATTTTAACAGTAATGGGCTTTTAAAAAATGAAATATATTGGTTCAAACAACAGGAAAGTCCAGGGATAGGATCAGTTTCAGGTAGAGCTTGAGCAAGGGGTCCAAATGATGCCATCCAGACCGGATTTTCTGGGTCTCTACTTCAGCATCCTCCATGTTGGTTTCATTCTCTGTCCCATATGGAGCTTCACGGAAACAGCCCCTCAGTAAGAAAATAATCTACTTTTTAATAGCTAAAACCCAAAAGTTTTTACCTGAGACTGTGTGCCTGCTACTAAAGCAATCATGCAGGGTTTGTAATCTACTGACTGGCTTAGCTTGGATGCAGAAGAGAGACCAAACCTAGCCGTTATCCATTGCAAACCTAGCCCATCCTGGCCTGGGCTCCCTGTAAATAGCAGCTTATTTGTGAGAACATTGATGTGTTTCTAGGCAAGTCCCAAGGTGCTTTCTTCATTCAATCTTTCTATAAAAGCTTTTCACTGGGCTCCAGGGAGAAAAACACATGGTTCAGCTTTCACTCAGGCTGCCACTGAAGTAGCTCTTCCCGTCTGCCTGCCTCTGCAGGTCCACACTCGCCCTGCTACACGTGGGCCCTGCTGGGTGATGGGAAGAGCAGAGGAGTCTGTCGTCCACCATGCAGACACTCCTCTCTACCTGAGCACTGCCTCTCCCTGTGGCTCACCCCAGACAGAACACAGGTCCCCTTCTCCTCTCAGACCCCAGAATCCTGTTTAGGTTTTGGAGCCTTGTCAAGGCTCTGACTAGAGGGAGGCCAAGAAATCCTTTAATCTAGCATCCGCCAGAGCAGATGCAGTTATTACTTCTCCTCCAATCCCCCCTCTTAATCTTTTGCTGAGGAATCCTCATTAAATATCAGGGTTTGGGGTTTGAACAATAATATAAACAGAACCACTTTAAAATAGAGTCAGAGATGCCACACCAGGGGAACTGCCTTACATGTATGTCTTCTGTCTCATACCATTGGAATGTCAAAACAGGGCAAAATAACCTTCAGACTGGGCCTAAAGCAACAGTGTCCCAAAGGACTGTTTGCAAAGATAACAAGAAAGCAGTTATTATGACTAAAGACTGATGACTACTGAACTAAAATTTTAAAATATTGTTTAGAATTAACATCACTGCTATGTGATCTGCACCAGTAGAAATGCCTTCATTCTATTGACGCAATTATTCCCCTTTCCTTTCTCATAGATACCATTTGCCTTTGCCTCCTAATCAGGCTTCTGCCTGAATCAGTGCATCCTGAATAGCTATTTTATCTGAAACTAGGGGCCCGGTGCATGAAATTTGTGCATGGGGGTGTGTGGGGGGGTCCCTCAGCCCAACCTGCCCCCTCTCACATACTGGGAGCCCTCAGGGGATGTCCTACTGATGGCTTAGGCCTGCTCCTGCCTAGGCCTGCCCAGGCCGAAAGCCTCTGGCGGAGGCTTTCGTCCTGGGCAGGGGACCCCCAGCTCCCTCTGATCGCTGGCTCTGCCCCTGCCCCCTCGGCTCTGATCGCAGGCTTGGCCCTGCCCAGGAGCCCCCTGGCTCAGGCCCTTCCCAGGCTGCTCAGGGCCCACACGGGGCCTACCTCAGAGTGACCAGAGTGCCAGGATGTTCCCAGGACCCAGGTGCTGGGCGCCTATGTATGCAAATTAACCACCATCTTTGTTGGGTTAATTTGCATACTTACTCTGATTGGATATGGGCGTAGCAGAGGTACAGTCAATTTACATGTTTGTCTATTATTAGGTAAGATGCTGTTGCCTCTCACTTTGAAAGGCCTTCTATTTTTTTAGTTTAACAGGGGGGGTTGGGTCAACTAGAAAGGAAACTTCTACCCTACTCAAACCTTTGTCAGACATTTTGCCTAGTCATTCCAGACCCCAAAGACATAAACTTTGGATGGCAATATCCAGGAAGAGACTCAAGCTACTTCTCCTGCCCATCTTTCCCCTGAGCTAAGAAGAACTAAGAAGAGAAAGGAAATACCAGTAGGAAACCAATGGCTAATATTGCAAAAATGTCTTCCCACCACTCTCCCTACAATGTGCCAGGCTGTATACTAGGAACTACCCATACCTCCTCTATTTTTCACAACTGTGTACTGTGTCACCATTTCACAGACCTGGAAACCAAGTCTCAACTTGCCCACTGTCAGAGGTCCACTGTCATAGGGCCTGTGTGCCCTCAGGTGTGTTCTTCAGCATTTCCCTGTTCTGCTCTGTATGGGAAAAGGGAAGCTGCCTTTCCTGGCTCCCACCTCAGTTGATGGACAGCTTGATTTGGCCAATAGGAGGAACCGATTGGAGGGTGAGGATGAGGAAGAAGCCAGGGTAGCTCTTATCCCATCTCTCTCCTTACTGGAGACAGCTTCTCTGGCAGCTGCTGAATGCCCTCTGTGGCTCCACCTCCCACCACGCAGGCCACTGGGATTCTAGCTTCTGCAGGACCCTGCCCTGGGCAATGTAACGAGGGTGACCAACCAGGATTTCAGTGCTAAACAGAAAGTTCTGGCAACCTGACAACTGGTGGTACCACCACCTCCTCCATCTGCCTCCTCGGCCTAAGTGGTAGTGCCTGCCTGAGGTTAGCTCTGCCCTGGGTGGCTTCCCAGCCTCCATCACCTGTTCACCCATCCCCTTCATTAAATTCCTTCTGTTGTGAGGAGTGGTCCTTGTTTTCCAGGTTGGAATGGGTTTTTTAAATTGGTATGTCTTTTCTCTTCCTTGTTCTTCATACCTCAGGGGAAATAGACTGTGAGTCTGATCAGTTACCCAGTTAGTAACTGTCAAAGGAAATATTTTTACCAAAGGCTGTGCTTTTATCACCACCTCATATTCAATCAGAAGAACAGCATTGCAGCTCAGGGAAAGATGGTTCTCCACACCTGCCTTCCCCCGCCTAGATAAGTTCACCTTCAGGAGGGGTAATTTTATTTTACCTTTGCTTCAAAGGATTAAGTAACACATTTACAAATGAGTTATTTTTAGCTCCAGCAAGTAAAACACAGCTTCTGTCTGTACTCTTCTGAAGGTGGAAGGAGAGAGGGGGAGGTTACTGCTGGCTGCCTTGTGAGCTCTGCTGAGAGACCAGACGCTTCTCTTTCAAAGGGAAGCAATGATTACACTTAAGGTAATGGCAGAGGCCACCCAGACACAGGCTGGGAGCTCAGGTTATTGATGATGAGTACACATTTTTGGATAGCCCCCATCTGACCAATAAAATGGCTCCCACAGTGGAACACATCTGTGTAATTCATATTATGTGTGTAGCTATTGCTATAGGAACAAGCAACCAGGACTTCTTTCTTTTTTTTACTTGAAGTTTCTTTTTTTGAGGACAAATATGCATACTATACTATATTTGAAAGAAGAAGATGCATAAGTAAGAAAAATGGTCTTAGATATTCGGATATAACATATCGCCTTAAATAGATTACAAAATACTAATGTAGGACACATGTCAATCAGTTCAAATTAGAATTTACTAGTTGTGAATTCCACACACTTCAAGGCAAAAGAATGTGTTAAAAAGGCATGTTCCAGATCAATCTGCTTTTCTTGCATATTTAATTTTCTTGCAAATTTGAAACAAAGAAGAGTTCATGCTAAGCTATAATACACCATATTGAGTCCAACAGTTTCTAACAGCAAGAGGTTTGAGATGTCTAAGTCCACAATAACCTGCTTCCTTATTTTCAGTTAGATATGCCATTGAACAGCCTGAACTCAGGAAGGTACACCTAGATCTAAGTGTGAGAAAATAACAAACACAAGTAAAGAGTGTTCCTACTAAAAATAAATGGTTAAGGGTGGGGGGTGGCATTCTTAAAAAATATTGGTGGCATATATGATAAAGGCTGTAGAAATGTTCCCAATTAAAGGAGACTAAAGAATGTGATAGTTAAATATAGGGTAGACCAAAAGTAGGTTTACAGTTGCTCGTATGGAAAATAATACCATTCTATATAATAAATAGGTAATATGCAAATTGACCACCACACCCTCGCACAAGATGGCTGCCCCCGTGTGGTCACAAGATGGCCGCCACAAGATGGCTGGCAAGGAAGGCAGTTGTGGGCAATCAGGCCAGCAGGGGAGGGCAGTTGGGGGGCAACCAGGATGGCAGGGGAGGGCAGTTGGGAGTGACCGGGCCTGCAGGGGAGGGCAGTTAGGGGTGACCAGACCAGCAGGGGAGGGTAGTTAGGGCTGACTGGGCTGGCAGGGGAGGTCAGTTGGGGGCAACCAGGCCTGCAGGGGAGGGCAGTTGGGTGCAACCAGGCCTGCAGAGGAGGGAAGGCAGTTGGGGGGAACCAGGCCTGCAGGGGAGGGCATTTTGGAGGAACCAGGCCAGCAGGGGAGGGCATTTGGGGGGGACCAGGCCAGCAGGGGAGGGCAATTAGGGGCGACCAGGCCTGCAGGGGAGGGCAGTTGTGGGGGACTAAGCCTACAGGGGAGGGAAGTTGGGGACAATCGGACTGGCAGGGGAGCAGTTAGGCGTCGATCAGGCTGGCAGGGGAGTGGTTGGGGGTGATCAGGCTGGTAGGCAGAAGTGGTTAGGGGCAATCAGGCAGGCAGGCAGGTGAGTGGTTGGGAGCCAGCAGTCCCAGATTGTGAAAGGGATGTCCTAGATTGGAGAGGGTGCAGGCTGGGCTAAGGGACACCCCCTCCCAGTGCATGAATTTTGTGCGCCAGGCCTCTAGTAATTAATAAATAATAATACAAGAATAAATTCTGTTTCAACTGTAAACCTATTTTTGCCCCACCCTGTATAATACCTACCCCTGACTACATCTTATATTAGGGGGAAAAATATGCTATAAATTATATTATTGTGTTCACTGACAAAGCTTGAATGTAGATGGTAAATTGGGTAATAAATGTTGTATCAATATAAATTTATGAGGTGGATAATTGTACTGTGATTATGTAAGAGAATATCCCTATTCTTAGAAAATACACATTGATCTATTTAGGGATAAAGGTCCACATGTATTTAACTTACTTAGAAATGGTTCAAAAAGCATTTATATATGTTTGTGTGCATGTGTGTTGTGTGTGTTGTGCATGTGTGTATATATGTGTGTATACATATAAATATATCTATACTAGTGGCCCGGTGCATGAAATTTGTGCACATTAAAAGGGGATTAATTGGAGGAAATAATTTAATATTGCTATTTGCCCTTTCCCTATAATAGAAGTGTCAGAGATTAAAGAAAATTAGTAAGATGTATATGAAAACCTTCCTCCTGTCAGAGTCTAGGGCACACCACAGGACCCAGAGTCAAGTCCCCGCCCACCCACATGCACCTCAAAATCATGTGAGACCCAGACCTGGCTGGCCCCCCACCCTCATTGGGCTATATCCAGACCTGGCCAGTTCCACCCTTGTCAAGCCCCACCGGGCAGGGGACGTAGCCTCAGGTCCCCTGGCCCAGCGCCAGGATGGGGGGGCGTGGCCTGAGGTCCCCCAGCCTGGTGCCAAGGCGGGAGGTGTGGCCTGAGGTCCCCTGTCAAGCCCTGCTGGGTGGGGGGTGCAGTCTGAGGTCCCCTGTCAAGCCCAGCCAGGCAGGGGGCGCAGCCTCAGGTCCCCTGGCCTGATGCTGGGGCAGGGGGTGTGGCCTGAGGTTCCTCGTCAAGCCCCGCCAGGCGGGGGGTTCAGTCTGAGGTTCCCCAGCCTGGTGCTGTGGTGGGGGGCACGGCCTGAGTTCCCCTGACCCAGCACTGGGGGTGCACCTTGAGGTCCTCTCTCAAGCCCCACTGGGTGGGGGTCACGGCCTGAGGTCCCCTGTCAAGCCCAGCCAGGCAGGGGGGCTCAGCCTCAGGTTCCCTGGCCTGATGCTGGGGTGGGGGGCGTGGCCTGAGGTCCCCCGTCAAGACCCACTGGGCAGGGGGTGCGGTCTGAAGTCCCCCGGCCTGGTGCTAGGGTGGGGGGTGTGGCCCGAAGTCCCCTGTCAAGCCCCACTTGGTGGGGGGCATGGCCTGAGGTCCCCCAGCCTGGCACTGGAGCTGGGGGAGCAGCCTGAGGTCCCCTAGCCCAGCACTAGGACGGGAAGCACACCTTGAGGACCCCCATCAAGCCCTGCCGGGCGGGGGGCATGGCCTCAGGTCCCCTGGCCTGGTGCCAGGGTGGGGGGTGTGGCCTGAGGTCCCCCAGACTGACACGAGGGCAGGGAGTGTGGCCTGAGGTCCCCTGTCAAGCCCTACAGGGGCGGGAGAGGGTGTAGCCTCAGGTCCCTGCTGATTGCTCGTTAAGGTTCCTTATGGGAACTTGGCTTCATCTGTGGGTGCAGCCATCTTTGTGATGGAGTGATGGTCAATTAGCATATTCCCTCTTTATTAGATAGGATATAGAGAGAGATAAAGGAAATTAATAATAAAGCAAGTGGGGTAAAATGTTAACGGTAGATGAATCTAGGTAAGGGTGTTCTTTGTACTGTTTTTAGTTTTACAACTTTCTATAAATTTGAAATTATTTCCAAATAAAAATTTTCTAAAAATACCCTTTGGATCTCTGCTACAGATAAGACAGTCGGTGAACTTCATTCACCAGCTCTCCTCTTTTGCTCTTTCATTCTGTTTTATTTCTACATTGTAAATATAATTTGCATTCTGTTCTGCATTCTAATTCTCATATTTGCTTTAGATTCTATATTGCAATGGAATATTTTCAATGCTCACTGCCAGTTAGATTGCTCAGTTTTCCCAGGCCTCTCTTGGTTGATTGATGTATCTTCTTAGTAGATTTCTTAAGAAGGGCTCATAGGAACAATATCCCTGAGACCTTGCATGAAAAAACTGTTTTTCTGAAACAGCTGTCTTTATACCTGACTGACAGCTTTCCCAAATACAGAACCCTGGTGCCCAATTTGAAGTAACGGCCCCACTGTCCCACGACAGTACGGGTGGCTGTGGAGAAACCCGTGCTCAGCTGCTTTTTTTCCCTCTTAAGAAAAGACTTGGTCTTTTTTTTACGTGGCTGACCAAAGACTTTTTTGTTGTTATTGTTATTTTAAAATTACTTTACTAAGATACAGTATGCCTTTGCATTGACTGATTTGGGCCAACTTTCCCTGGAACACAGCACACCATTTCGATATACAGATTTAAATCTTTCATTTCAGGAAAATTCTCTTCAATTACATCTTGAATATTTATTCCATTGTTTTGTTCTTTAAAGATGCCAAATATGCGCATGTTGGAGGTCCTCTGTCTTTCTTCTCTATCTAACATGGGCTGAGATAGAGGTACTTTTCCCAGCTGGCCGCTGTTGGCTCCAACGTCACACCCTTGTTCACATACTCGTGTGAGGCTCTGCTGCTGAGCAGGATGTGCAGCACACACGGTCCTGCCAGAATCAGGCCTCAGTTCTCCAGTAATGTGTTCTCCCCTACTCCTGACGTCAGAACAAGCAGCTGTCAATCACTGCTCTCTAACTAGAAAGGAGACTGCGGGAAAAAGTGATCTCACTTCTCATTGCTTTCTTAGGAGTGCCTGTTGCTGTGACTCTCAGAATAGCAAAGGACCCAAGAGTTACAGGCTCAGTTTTGTGGTTAGTGTTTGTTGATGACTACTGTGTTATTTTCCATGCAATACACCCTAATTGCAGTGCAAAAAAAAAATTTTTTTTTAACTTTTGGAACTTGAGTTTTATCACCTACCCTAAAATGAGGTGAATAGAATGTGTCTTGCAGGATGTCTGTAAGGAGCAGTAGTAAGATATGAAATCTTCCTCCAGGGTTGGTGGCCTACCCTAGATGCTTGACAGCTGGAGAGCCACTGATCTTCACACCATCGTACGCTTCACTCATTTATATTTAGAGAGGAGCAATCTCAATGGCAACATGACTTTTGAAAGTTCAGTCTGTCTCACAGTTGCTAGAATTTTAGAAAGGCAGTTTAAAATAAAAATCTCTCATTTGGTTTTAGCTCCATTTAGAAAATTCAAAAGTTTAGTACACTCTGATTTCCAATTTTAAACAAAGTTTGAAAGAACAGAGCAGCAAAAAAGATCTTATTTATGTCTATTACTGTGATAGTAGCCCTTATATTTTTGTTCAAGAAAGATGAATTGAAAAGTAATTTGAAAATCACTTAAATGCTGCGCAGTAAGATCCAACAACATATAGTTAAAATAGCACACGTTCTGCAGTCAGAAGTGCCAGGTGTGAATCTCAAACCCACCATTTACAAACCATGTGATCTGGTGTTAAGCTACACAACCCTTTCAGGTTTCTCATCTGTAGGATGGGATTATTTATCTCATAGGATATTAAGAGTAAATGAAGTAAGAGGGATGCAAGGTCCATACAGTTTTAATTATTGTTTGCTGTGTGTCCTGAAGTATTAGTATATTAAAAATAACTCTGATTCCATGTTCATATTTGTGAGTCTGAATCCCTATAATTTCCTTATTCACTGGAAGTCAGGGCAGGAGCTACTCCGAGTAACAATGATTCCCTTTTTCTAGGTGTTATCCTAGGACCTGGAAGCTGCAGAGGGGGCCAGAGATACCTTAATTCAACGTGCTTTGCAATAACTTACTTGAAATCGATTAGTATTCCTTTTGCATGAAGAGTTTCAGCATCTAGGCAAACCAGGCATCCTCAGATCCGTTCAGCTAGCACTAGGCCTGAAAATGAAAGGGGATACAGCACCGAGAACGAGATTCCTTCTTTGCATCCATTTCGAGGGCAGTCAGTTAAATCCTTACTATTACAGCCAGGGAAAGGTCTCTACAAATTCGTTATCTCTAAGAGCTTTTTATATGTGGTTCCTGCATTCAGCCAGTTCTCTTTCATCTAGAATCACTCTGAGTAAAGGCCTTTCTTTTACAATTTAGGTAGGTGTGGCATTCTTAAAAGCTCTGTGAAAACCTTGTCTCTGTAGGATTCCAGGTGAGGGGCCTTATTGTTATGGTCTCTTAATGAACTATATTCATAAAAAGGCTTTAGCAAGCAGTTTGCCTTTTCTACCCATCAGATTCAAGGGACATGTGACATAAAATGTACCACCATTTTTGCTGTATCATCTATGACATCTAGGCACAGCACACAGCCATTCCCTAGTGAGATCACTCCCTCCAAGACTAGCAAGCCACATGTCATTCTTGATGAAGGTGTTCTTAAACTACGACAATCACTTTACTCTGCCTTGGGCTACTCAATATCTTCCAGGCTTACTTTATTTTATTAATATTTTCTAAAGGCAACCTTCTGAGTGTCTACAACGCACACTAGAAAGGAAAATCTATGGAGTTAAAAATCACTGTCCTTCGGACAATCTTTAGAATGTCAAGTATTTCCTGACTTTCAGGTCTGGGCTGGTTCCCTGTGTGGACAAGCCTGTTTCCTATCACTTGCGCTTCAATGTACAGTATTGGAGCCGTGCTTCGCAACAACTTGTCGAATGGGTCGCAGATATAACTTGCCAACAGCACAAGAAAAAAATGCCATCTACAAAGTAGAACTATACCCGAACAAAAAAGGGTTTGCTATTATCCAGGGATCAAGAAGACATCTCTCCCGACTCCCTCCCTCCCCTAATTCTCTGACTGGTACGTTTACACTGTGAACCAATGTGGGTTATTGCACTTGTTTGGCATGATTATTATAGAAGGGTGAGGTATGAGCATTTGGATCAAATAAAAGTAGAGATTATATAAAATAATTATTTATTGTATTAGTAAATGGAGTATTAGCTGTAAATCCAATCTATCCCCTCAGAAGGCTTTTAATAATAAGATGCTAAAAGATTACACACATGTGACACAGATTATCCAAGTGGTTACTCTGGAAACGTGAAGAGCTGACTTGAGAAAAGTGCTTTCACAGTGAGTAACCCGAGCATCTATCAAAACAAAGGCCAGTGCCCATAATAAGGTGTGCACAGCCACTTATGTCAATACATGGTTCAGATTTTTTGAAAAGACCAGATGTAGACACTGCTAGGACCAATCAAACAGGGCTTACTTGACAGAGACCACAAAGAAGGCAGCTTTGTCAAGACACATAGCAACAGGACCACCATGGATGGCTGCCCAGGCTGTGCACAGCCCAACTGTAAAGGCACCATTCAGTTGCAAAGCTCTGTGACCAGGACCCTCTGTCACTGGACACCCTGCTGGGCAGAGAGAATTGCATTCTCCTGGACAGATAGAGCGTCTGGGCCCACCCCCAGTACCTTCCTATATGGTCATCCAAGTTGCAGATGATTGGTTATGCGAGGGACTTTCTAGAAACATAACTGCCCCTCTCTAGGCCAGGTGTTATTTGCACCAGTCTAGCATATTTCTGCACACAGCTCAGACATTCCAGAAACCACCACATCCAAGCCAGGTACACCGCATCCATCTCAGTTTTATGTAATGCACAGCTTGCTCCGGCATAAACAAAAGCCTCATTCATCCCCCTCACTCGCTCCAAGCTGGTACATTCTGGTCTGAGCACAATCTTAGTGCTGCAGACTGGGTCACTGAGCTAACAAATCCCTCAGACTAGCTGAGTTTATCCCGAATGCTGGAAATTCAGGAGTGTACACTAATAGGGGATACAAAGAGCATGGGCTTTAGAGGGTTACAGAAACAAGTTTGAGTGCTGGTTTTAAAAAAACGTAGGCCCTGCTATATATCAGTTAGGTGCTGGACCTCTCCGAGGAACAGTTTTTTCCACCTATCGTACTTGAGGAAAACTTAATTCCCAGGATGACTAGTAAGATTAATGAGATATACTTGAAGCTACTGGTATAGTCCCTCACATGTGGTAGCTGACCACTAAATAGTACCTATTAATTTTATTATAAAATGAACTATAAATCATGAGAATAATTGCACTAAGTGGATGTGTAGGTATAACATATTTTTATATCTAGTTTGTAAAATTGATTTCAATGACATAAGTTAATAGAATACATCCTCCCTTTAGATAAATAGAACAGTACTGATTAAGTAATTACTTTGATCACTCTCTACTACCCCTTGTTTCTCTTCTCTTTTCCTAAGTGGCAATCGGTATCATGAGATTTTTATATTTAAACAGAAGTGTATGTAAAATATATAAGGTTTCTTGTGGATCTTTCAACTTCCATATCAATAATTAAATGCTATATTATACATACCAAACTAGTAGTGTTTTTGTCTGTTTTACTTATCATTGTTTTGAGATCAGGCCATGCTGTTATAATTAAATCCATACAGTCTTTTAAACTATTGTATTGGACCCTCCAATTTATGAACATACTACACTTTATTTATCCATTGCTAATTGATACATTTTTAGATTGCTTCTAATGTTCCACTATTAAAATAATATTATGAACAAACTTGGCAAATGTGTAAAATTCTGTCAAGGGTATATGCCAGGAGTAGAACTCCTAGGTATAAATATTTTAAGTTTTACCAGATATTGGCAAATTCCTCTCTAAAGTGAACATATCAGTTTACATTCCCTAACAGCTTATGTGTTCCTGTTTCCCCTAAGTCTTCGGCAACTTTTGTTAATGTTTACATTTTTTCCAGACTGGTTAATAAAAAATATGTTGTTTTACTTAAGCTTTCTCTATATGTTCTAGATATAATTTTTTATTATATAGATTGGAAATATATTCCTATAGGCTGTCACTTATCTTTTAAGTTTTTAATGAAGGCTTTGGCATAGATGGTTTTATAATCTGAGGTAGGAACATTTGCAAATGTTTCTCAATTGCTTTTGTTTTTGTGTCTTAAGAAATACTTATTTGCCAATTATAAAGATATTCTCTGTATTTTGTGTGTGTGTATGTTTCTAAGGGTTCATCAGCCAAGTTACTTTCACTGGAACAACCAAATCAGGCATCCTCCTGATTAACCCTTGCCTTTTCCAGCTTTCGGTTCTCCGCACTTCTCAGCTTGAAGCACATGTGGTGTCGCTCTCCCTTTCTGTGGTGTCTCTCCCTTGGGCTTCTGTACATTTGGGGTTACTATTTCTCTCTTTAAAATCCCATCCCATTAGTTAGGTAATTTAGATTCATCACCATTTTTAATTTTTTTCTTTCTTTTATTGGTGTGAATGTGAAAATGCATTTGTTTGCTTAAATACATACATAGATGTATATATTTACTTAAATACATACACATACAAATTTTTAGTTTTAGAGTTGTAGCATGTCAGAGTTCAGTGTGTGTTCAGCCTCCTATTTTGAAACCAGAGCGTTGTATCATTAAATCAGAAGTATCTGTCCACTGGGGAATTTTCCAACACTTGAACCTGATGTCTTGAATTTAAAACAAATCAAAACACTAATTGCATAAGTTGAAAGGGCATCATCAAATTTGATTTTATCAAATACTAGAGGCCTGGTGCACGAAATTCGTGCACTCGGGGTGGGGGGGGAGGTCCCTCAGCCCGGCCTGCGCCCTCTCGCAGTCTGGTAGCCCTCGGTGGATGTCCAACTGCTGGCTTAGCACTGCTGCAGTGGCAGAAGAGGGTCCCGCCACCACCACTCCCACCCACTGCTGCTGCACTTGCCAGCCATGAGTCCAGCTTCTGGCTGAGCGGTGCTCCCACTGTGGGAGCCCACTGACCACCAGGGGGCAGCTCCTGCATTGAGTATCTGCCCCCTGGTGGTCAGTGTGCATCATAGCAACCTGTCGTTCTACTGGTCGGTCGATTTGCATATTAGCCTTTTATTATATAGGACTAGAGGCCCAGTGCACAAAATTCATGCACGGGGGGGGGGTCCCCCTCAGCCCAGCCTGCACCCTCTCTATCCCAGGACCCCTCAGGGGATGTCCGACTGCCGATCCCTGGGATTGGGCCTAAACCAGCAGTCAGACATCCCTCTCACAATCCTGGACCACTGGCTCCTAATTGCTCACCTGCCTGCCTGCCTGGTCGCCCCCAACTGCCCCCCTGCTGGCCTGGTCACCCCATACAGCTTGCTGTTCAGTCATTTGGACATCCCTCACTAACCCCCCTGCCTGTCTGGTTGTAGGCAGCCATCTTTGTGAGGGCGTGATGGTCAATTTGCATATTACCTCTTTATTATATAGGATGATTTTATCTCAAAATGACCTCTGTCTTAAATTACATGTGGGTTGTGGTGGAGTAGAGCAATTTAAAAGCTATATGGGAACCATTGGGTTTGGTTTTCATTGACTCCACTTATTTATTACCTCTGTGACCCTGAATAAGTTCTTCAATAGCTCTGAGCCTCAGCTGGGTTGTTGTGAGGCTCAAATGGAAAAGTGTAAATGAAACTAGTTTATAATTAGTTGAACACTGTGTGTGGAAATGATCATTGTTAATATTACTCCACTATCTATGATTTCTCATCTGTCACACCTGAATTTTCAAATAGTTCACATGTTGTCAACACATATTGCCTACTTACTTATAGAAAAACATATTTGATGTAAATATTTCCATGTTATTCCAGAAAGATGGCAACACATTGTTTTGAATAAACAGCTCATATTGATTGAGAGAAAGCATAATGCTGTGGATTTTAGAGTCAGGCAGATAAGGGCTCTAATCTTCACTTCATCTCTTGCTAAATCCTCTACTGAAACAATCACAGCTCTGTGGCAGTAATATGTAATGTGTGGATGCCTTGACACTATTATTCTTGCAATAACTTCAGCCGACTTGAAGGATTAGAACATCTCTGTGTCTCATTAAAATCCTGTGTTTGAAAGGAGGTACAATTGATTAAGAATGTCTCAAAGAAGATTATTAGAATATCCTGACAGGAAGATTTTCCTGGACTCTCATTGCTCAACATGTCAATCTTTTATTGAATTTACCATTCACTCTTGCAAAATTGCTAGGGCTGTTCTCATCTCTCTATCCAGATTTATTGAGGATTTACCAGACAAACAAAGAATGTAACCTAGATTCCTGCTCTGTACATAACAATTCTTTTTTTCAGCATTACTTTGTGTTTGTCTTTATTGCAAACTGCAGAGCTGGGTCCTTGTCTCTTGAGGTCATGAGCCTGGATATAAGGAAGTTCATGTGGTGGGGTTGAAGCAACCACAAAGGACTTTTTTAGAGTGAGGGGATCTCAGACACATCACCTTCCAATTGCTGTTGTTATGAAGTGTTGTTTATTTGCTTATTACATTGTTTTGAGTGTTGGTTTATTTGGCTATACTTCCTAGAAATTTCCAAAAGTACAATGTCAGGAAACAATAACAGTGAACTTGCTAGGACATTTTGTGAACCTGAGATTGATGGGTGGACTAGATGATCTTTCAGGTTTCTGCCAGCACTGAAAATCTATAATTCTACAATGAAGTACCATAAATCTCACAAATAGATACCCCTTTACTGATTCAAGGGTAACAGCAGTTCAGAGAGAAATGCGGTTGTGTACGATAGGATTTCTTTGTTACTCCTTGTATTTTATAGACAACAAAGTTAGAAGATGATTTGCCATGGAATATTAAAGAAATAAAGATCATTTTTTTGTAAAACCTGCTTTTTCTGGTCATTTTTACTGCTCTTCTACGTGTGGATTTTAATTTTAATGTGTTTTGCTGTCCTTCAATCATATCAAGATCATTTTCTTATGAATATTAATGACTATCATATTTGCCAAGTCATTAAATACAATCAGTCCTCAACACACAGAAACTTGGAGCATATAGCCCCTGTGTTTTATTGTGCATTATCATTGGCAAATTCGTGACCTTCTGACTCTGTTAACAGAACCTGTCCTTCAAAGAAAAAAAAAAAAACAACAAACAATATCTATTATTAATCACCAGACACCTAAGATCTTGAGACCTACAAAATTGGATTTCAATTAATTGACCTTAAGATATGACAAATGATGCACAAATTCAATCTGGAGCTTATTTGGTCTCCATCGCTTAATGGAAAGCTATGTGATTCTTTGAAATGGTGGCAGGAACATGGGACTCAGAGAAATCATACATGCATTAGCTGTGTAACCTCCACAAGGGAAACTCGGCTGAACTTGTCAAGTGAACACACTCCCTCTCTTAACAGCTTCATTAGGGTTCATGTTTCAATTGAAAAATAGATGTGAAATCTCTTTGTAAGTGACTGTTAATATTGCTTTATATTTACCTCAGTCTGAGCTTTTAGAGTACTTCAACAAGTACACGCCTCCTCAAATATCAGAGCAGATTGAAACTACCCTGAGCATGGAGTAGAGCTGAACAGGCAGGCTTTGACATGATGGAAATGTTGTCCAGGACCTGGAAGAACCTAGCATAGCTTACTGACCACACCATTGCCTTGCCCCTCAGCAAAAAGTATTCAGTACTCCCCCATCACTATGCTGATGGGGCTTCTGTCTGTCTTGCATCTATTATAACTGCCTTTCCCTAATAGCCCACTCTCTTGTCTCTGGCTCTTTGATTCAAATTACTCATAGCTTCTTCTTACTCAGAAAGTATCTATGCATAGCTCTAACCTTATGCATCTTTTCAGCTTCTATTCCCACTATTTTCAGCTCATAGTCAAATAACCAAGAAAGAGGATATGTTTAATGATTCTTTTCCTCAATGAATTCCTTGCCATCATGTAGTTTAAATTCTAGTGGGGAAGGCAGGCAATAAATAAAAACAGTAGACATACAATACAAGGAGGTCAACGAGATAGTGATAGGATTAAGGGTCATAATTTTGATAAAGGGTCAGAGAAGGCTTCTCTGGGAAACACCCTGAGAAAAATTAGGGAGTAGGCATATAAATGTCAAAGAGGACATGCCAGGGAGAGAAAACATTACGTGGAAAGGCCCTGAGGAGGGAGAGGGTTGGTGTTTTGAAGAGCAGCGAGGTGCCTGGTATGGCTGAAGCAGAGTGGTGAAGGGGCAGAGCCATGGAAGACAAGAGTGACGAAGTAGCTTAGGAACAGATGATGTGACCTCTTGTAGACATAGATGTTTACATTTTATTTAGAATGGGGTGTTTTTAGCAAATGAATGACATGATTTGAGCTGGGTTTTAAATGTATAACAGTGCATTCTATGGGAAGGAAAGGCTGTAGTGGGAGAGTAGAAGGAGGGTATTGTCACAGGTCCAGGAGAGATGGTGGTAGGTGGACCTGGTAATGGTACATTTTTTCTTTTAAAGGTTTTTAAAAATATATATTTTTATTGATTTCAGAGAGGAAGGGAGAGGGAGAGAGAGAAATATCAATGATGAGAGAGAATCATTGATCAGCTGCTTCCTGCACGCCCCCTACTGGAGATAGAACCTGCAACCTGGGCATGTGCCCTGACTGGGAGTCAAACCCTGATCTCCTGGTTCCTAGGCTGATGCTCAACCACTGGGCCACACTGGTCGGGCTAGGCATAGTAATTTACCACACTCACTCCCTTGCCGAGGAAAGCAGCCGGAGACATGCATTTGGAGTTCGGAGAGCTGTCTGAGCATGTGTTTATTCCCTGATCATAGACTAGGTGACAGTCACAGTGCTGGATGTGTAGATGGTACAATATGCATTAGGAGAGGTCTTGCCCCTCAAGAAGTTTACAACTTCGTTGGTTATTTTAGAAAATAACCATATAAGTTCCATAGACATTCTTGGAAGTGTAAATCTCTTTTTGAGTTGTGGCAATAAGCTAATTTCAATGGAAGTTTTAAGAGCAGACTTGATCAGTGAAAGAGAAAGACCCTGATAAACAAGGGAACTAGCAATAACACAGACACAAAGTAATAAGGAATTTAAACTAGGAGCATTAGGGCCTGCAAGGAAAAGATGTGGATAGATGCCCATGACATTTGGATGACTCAATATATTTTGTGACTAAGGCAATCTGAGGCAAGAAGGACTTTGAGATATTGAATTTTCTTTTGAGTGATTGAAAGAACAAAAATAGAGAAATCAGTACAGAGTTGATTGGGTTGAGAGGAGTTAAAATGTCATTTTTAGACATGTTGATATTGAGAAAATGGGACATTTAGTGGACTGACTGGAACTGTAGGAGAAAGATCAGAGCCAGAGGTGGGTCCATGTGCACATCTGGTTGTGAAGTACAAGTCACAGAGATGACAATGGTGCCCCCTGGGATTGTGCAGTGCTGTGGTGCACATCACAGCTATTTAAGTTATAATTATTAAAGATACTTTTCTCAAATGGATTTGAAAAAAATGGTCAGTTAGTTAAAAATCAACCTGAACCTAGTATCCTATCCATTTTAGATATTAAAATGTTTAAGGATTTCTTAGGTGAGAAAGACAGAATCAAGGACAGAGAAGAGAAAACATGCTATGAAAGAAAAAGAACCAGATAAAGAAAATAGCCACCTCCACAGGACTACTGATGTGGGAGAATATGAGTTGATGTAAATTGTATCAATCTTCCATGAAACAAAAAACCCCCAATATTTTAATTTCATGAATATGAAGATTAAGCTGCATAAGAATCATCTCTGACAGGGGGAAAATGTAGAAACTCTGAGTATGCTGCTCTTCTGGTGCAGCAACCACCCAATGCCTTGTGCAAGGGTGTGATTAATAAAAGCTTTGACAATAACGCTAGAGGGCAGGTGTTACGTCTTTTCAACCCACTTCATAACTAAATGCTTTAATGAGGAGAAAAGGAAAGAGAAGATAAAAAATTGTGTGCTTAAGAGAAAATCAGGATTTAATCACTTGCTGCATATTTCTAAACATCTAAAACTATGCACATGTGTACACATAGACACACAAAAACACACACACACAGTAATACACTTCTTTAATTTAGTTGACAGTCAAATAACAGCTATGATTTATTAGGTAGTGAAGACTGTCCATGACCCTCAGCGGAAATTCCTTTTATAATGAGCAAAGGAAAATAAATTTTATCCTAAACCATTACTGTAACAGAGACTACAATCTATTAGAGAGTTATAGGAAGGAAGAATGCTAATCAATAATTCTTACACGGACAGCGCCAGCAACCTTCAAGGGAAAACTGAAAGATTTTGTGGCAGGTTGCAGTCTCTGTCAGACTAGACCAGTTTAAGGTAAATACTGCATATGTCACAAATGCAAGCAAATACATATTAGTATGTTGAAGTTATCACAAGGTCTATTGAAGTAAAATGTATTGAAGAGAAAATACTGATCTGATGCTGATGTTGTAGCAATTAATTAATAGAAAACCATATATCCTATATAATAAAGAGGTAATATGCAAATTAACCCTCACGCCATCACAAGATGGCTGCACCCACAGCGGAGGCGGGGTTCCCGTAATACCAGTTGGCTGCGCCCACAGCAGAGGTGGGGTTCCCATAAAGAGTGATCAGCAGTGACCTGAGGCTGCATGGCACTGGACCGGGGCAGGGACCTGAGGCTGCGCCCCCCCGCCCAGCGGGGCTTGATGGGGAACCTCAGGCTGAGTCCCCTGCCCTGGCACCAGGCCGGGGGACCTGAGGGTGTGCTGGGGGACCTGAGGATGCACCCCCCGCCCGGCATGTGCCAGGGGACCTGAGGCTGCGCTCCCCGTCTGGTGGGCTTGACAGGAGTGGGGCCGGCTGGGTCTGGATCTCACTCAATGGGGGTGGGGCTGGCCGGGTCTGGATCTCACTCATGGGGGTGGGGCTGGCCGGGTCTGGGTCTCACATGATTTCGAGGCATGCGCGGGTGGGCAGGTACTCGACTCTGGGTCCCATGGCGCACCCCAGACTCTGACAAGAGGAAGATTTTCATATACATTTTACTAATTTTCTTTCATCTCTGACACTTCTATTATAGAGAAAGGGCAAATAGCAATATTAAGATATTTTCTCTAATTCCCTTTTAATGTGCATGAATTTCATGTACTGAGCCACTAGTGTGTATATATATATATATACTGCATATTCCATGAGGTTGGGAACCATGTCTGTTTACATACCACTGTTTTACTGCACAACAAGGAACCAGGTACAGAGCAGTAATCAACAAATACATGAATTAACTTAGCATTGATTGACCTATGAGCTATGGGATTACCAAGCAGAATGTTGGTTTTGGGGGTTAACTTTAAAACTTAATTGTGAGATTGAGACAAATGTACAGATCACATTGAGAAGCTTAGTCATTCATTTATCATCCACTCATTAATGCTTCATGCTGAAAAGTAGCTAAGCAGCCTTAAAAATCACATATACAATAGGAAAAGATACATGCAGAAATTGGGATTTTAAAAATGGAGGTTGCCCTAACTGGTTTGGCTCAGTGGATGGTGCGTCTGCCTGCAGACTGAAGGGTCCCAGGTTCGATTCCGGTCAAGGGCATGTACCTTGGTTGTGGGCACATCCCCAGTAGGGGGTGTGCAAGAGGCAGCTGATCGATGTTTTTCTCTCATCGATGTTTCTAACTCTCTATCCCTCTCCCTTCCTCTCTGTAAAAAAATAAATAAAATATATATTTTTTTAAAATGGAGGTAATAGAATAAACGGTAGAAGGTAGAGTGTGTATACAAAGTATATGCCATAGAAGTCCGGACGCTTGCCAGAAGTACAAATGGGGTTCTATTTTACTTTTTTATTTTTAAATATCTTTTTATTGATTTCAGAGAGGAAGCAAGAGAGAAAGATAGAAACATCAATGATGAGAGAGAATCATTGATTGGCTGCCTCCTGCACGCCCCTTACTGGGGATCAAGCCTGCAACCTGGGCATATGCCCTTGACTGGAATCGAACCTGGGATCCTTCAGTCCCCAGGCCAGTGCTCTATTCACTGAGCCAAACCGGCTGGGCATGGGGTTCTATTTTAAAGGACAGTGCCAAGAGCAATTCACGCACGAAGCCAAAAGCACCACCATCATAAAATAATGCGGGTCCTCATCCAGCTTCTGCCCTGGGCAAATACGTTACTTAATATTTAATTTCCTGGGAAAATATACTACCAAAGCACATTACAGAGATGGCTCGCTTGTTTTGTTTCAAAGCAAAGTGATTTTTAAAAATTCTAGTGCTTTCATATTGGTCCCTGCCTGGTTTTCCAACTGAGGAAGAAGTGAATTTTTAAAATAAAGCTTAACTTTCCACAGCTTTCAAGGTTTATAATAGAGGAAAATGTGTAGAGAGCTGTTAAGATGGCTGTATGTTTGCTCATATGGAAAGAAGAACCATTGGCATAATTAATTTGTGACTGCTCTTGGCCAATGTGCATTCATATTCCATATTAAAAAGTCATGTACAGGGTTTGTAATGGCCGAGGTGAAAAGAACTACAAATTATAATAAGGGAGGGTTATGGCTTGAGGTTTCATGACTTAACCCTGCCATTTAGACCTCGGCATGTGCACATCGACAGCCTGCAGAGAGGCAGAGGGCAAGAGAGACTGAACCTGGCCGAGGAAACGAAAACGCCGAGAGTGGTGAGGGACAAAGCAGACAAGTTCCCTTTCGGGACCCGCTTGGGACTGTGTTCTGTCGCCTGCAGCTGGCTCACATTCCACACAACCACCTGCTAACGTCAGGGAAGGCACGGAAGTGAGGGGAATACACGCCTGTCACTGGTCTTATTTGATCTGCAGGATGGCCGGGATCATATGTGTTGCCATATTTCTGTGTTCGGAAGGGCAGTGAAGCTAATTGTTAGGGCCAAGTGTACAACTTGGGAGATGAGTTTATCCCCCAGAGATTTTAAAAAGGAAAAATAATAAATGGAAGTTTCACGGAAAGCTTGTCCTGCTTCACCCATCTTTTTCTTCTTCCAAATTTAGATTTATTGTGTTCCTTTACATATCACTTAAGATTTGGCCTAGGCTTAACTCCAGGAATGAAATATCTGTTTTAAATAAACAAGCATTCGAGGAACTTTACACACATTTCTCAGAGTCATTTCTTTCAGCTCTTTGATTTTTTCAGATAACATCTAAAGCTCAAGTTTTAAGAACTTGTATGTTTCTGTAATTTAACTAGACTTGTGCAAAGTACTCCAGGAAAAAAAGTACTTATTTTTTTTTTTTACTGTACACATTGCTTTCATTTATTACCTGCTTAAATAGCACTACAGACTATACTAGCTACATTATATGGATTATCTAATTTTTATCCCCACAAAAATATTCCCATGAGTTTATTATCAACTTTGTCCATTTATAGATGGGGAAATGGAAAGGTTATGTCAATTAATAACTTTCCCAAGTTCTCACATTAAGTTATACTGTCAGAATCTAAACAGTATAATGAATTGATGTAGTGAATAGTAACCAACTTTGACTTCAGGAGCCAAGATACTTGGGTTCCATTCATGACACTAGCTATGTGACCTTAAATAAGTTACTTCATCTCTTTGTCCCTCAACTGGAAACTTTTGGGGGCTCAAAAGAGATAGTTGAACTGAGCTAACGCTTAGGTCTTTTCAGGTTTTGACATTACGGGGTTTCCAACTATAGACCTGAGATACCTTTGGTCAGAGGTAAGAATGCAATGCTAATTGAAGGATGATAGGGCAGACGAGTGTGGCTTTGTGCCATGGCCTGGTTACAGGTGGAAACTCGTAAAGAGATAGTGAACGAAGAAATAAAATGTATTTCTTGTATTCGACATACTAGTAGGAGCCTGAACTGGGAATTCTAGTATTATTTTTAAGCATGGCCTGATATTCTCTTCTAAAGAAAAGCTTATTTGTGTTGTTTATTCCATGTCCAAAATAAGGCCTGGCTCATAATTGAGAGTCAGTGACAATTTTTTAAGCCGCCAAAATGAGGGGAAAACCGCGTCGAAGTTAGAAGCTGATTGCTGAGCCAATTATTCTTCATGCTCAGTTAAGTTCAGAGAAGAAACTCACCGATAAGAGTTCTCACTTGTTATTTCTAGGTGAACAGCCAAATCGCATTTCTCCTCCTTGCCCTTGTACTACTGTCTCAGGCACATGAGTAATGAGTTTTCTTTGTTTTCTCTTCAGGAATGAAAGACAGAGAGAGAAAGAGAGGAGAGAAATAATATATAGTTACATATAATAAGGTAATTTTTCCCGTATAATGACATATCTAATTGGACAGAATTTCAAACCACGGCATTTCTGTAGTAAAGCACTATGAATATAGCACTATGAGTAATAATAATATCAGGAACAAATACCACAGTAACCAGCAGTATTATTTTAACACAACACTTGGTAGATTTTCTATCCTCATTTTCCTCAGTGACATCTCATTTTTACAAAGCAATTCATAGAAATAAATATTTTTCTGTGGCAAAACACATTTTTTCTATCAAGCAATATTTTACTCCTTCTTTATCTTCTATAAAGATAAAGGCATAGAGCAGGTGAGGACACGGAGGCAGAGGTGGTTAAAAGATTGAGGTCACATATTAAGTCAGGGAAAAGGGCAAAAATAAACCCCATGTTTTCTGAGTCATAGCCCGTCATCCAGTCAATGACAGACCTAGTGCTGATGCACAACCTCACATTAGCTTACAAAATAGCCCAGGGCGTATTTCCCCTGAAACCAGGCCACACACTCAGAGTGTGCCCTGATGCATGTGTAAATTAATTTGGGTAGCAGGAGGCCCTGGTACATTTCATCTCCCATGTACAAGGGATTAAAACACACAGAAACACATCTTTTTTTTTTTTTTCCTTTTTTTCCCCTTCAGGTAAGAGAGCCAGAGGTCTAGGTCAAGACCTAACAATTTCTTGGGTTTTTGAGTGACAGAAAAAAAAAAAAAAATTTCATTTGCAGGATCAGTACTTTTTTTATAAGTCACCCTCCTTCCAGGAACCTCTCTTGTGAGATATACATTCATAGTATACATTCATTTAGCTAAACTGGGAATATTCATTTAGCATATTTACATGTACATTGGATACAATGCCATTTCTCAACACCATGTGGAAGCATTGCAAAAATTCCTTAAAGTGTTATTTGATGCCTTAAACCAAAGGTGGGGGTGGGGGGTGGGGAAGAGGAGCTCATTCCTTAAATAAAGGAGTTTGGAAAATTAGGGTTACACTTGTAAGTGTAAAGGAAGTTTATCAAATAACTATATGTGAGTTGTTTGAAATTCTTAGTGTTTTATTTTTATAACTAGAGGCCCAGTGCACGAAATTCGTGCACGGGGAGGGTGTCCCTCAGCCCAGCCTGCACCCTCTCCAATCTGGGACCCCTCAAGGGATGTCCGACTGCCTGTTTAGGCCCGATCCCAACGGGCAGTCGGACATCCCTATCACAATCCAGGACTGCTGGCTCCAAACTGCTCGCCTGCCTGCCTTCCTGATCGCCCCTAACTGCTTCTGCCTGCCAGCCTGATCACCCCCTAACCACTCCCCTGCCAGCCTGATTGATGCTTAACTGCTCCCCTGCCAGCCTGTTTGCCCCTAACTGCCCTCCCCTGCAGGCCTGGTCACCCCTAATTGTCCTCGCCTGCAGGCCTGGTCCCCCCCCCCCCCAACTGCCCTCCCCTGCAGGCCTGGTCACCCCTAACTGCCCTCCCCTGCAGGTCTGGTCCCCCCCAACTGCTCTCCCCTGCAGTCCTGGGTCCCTCCCAACTGCCCTTCCCTGCAGGCCTGGTCGCCCCCAACTTCCCTCTTCTGCCAGCTTGATCGCCCCCAACTGCCCTCCCTTGCAGGCCTGGTCCCTCCCAACTGCACTCCCTTGCTGGCCATCTTGTGTCCACATGGGGGCAGGATCTTTGACCACATGGGGGCAGCCATCTTGTGTGTTGGAGTGATGGTCAATTTGCATATTACTCTTTTATTAGATAGGATAGAGGCCTGGTGCATGGGTGGGGGCCAGCTGGTTTGCCCTGAAGGGTGTCCCGGATCAGGGTGGGGGTTCCCTTGGGGCGTGGGGCGTCCTGGGCGAGGGGCCTGTGGTGGTTTGCAGGCCGGCCACGCCCCCTGGTGACCCATGCGGAGGCCCTGGTATCTGGGGTTTATTTATCTTCTACAATTGAAACTTTGTAGCCTGGAGCAGAGCCAAGCCTACTGCTTGCTCCCTGGTGGCAGCCATTTCTGTTGGGACATATGTACCTTCTATAATTGAAACTTTGTAGCCTTAAGTGGAGGCCTGGGCCGGCCAGGGTGTGTGGAAAGCTTGGCTTCCTCCATCGCCGCGGGCAACCCTAGCCTCCTGCTCTTTCCAGCTCCGTGGCTGCCGCCATTTCTGTTTGGATTTATGTATCTTCTATCATTGAAACTTTGTAGCCTTGAGTGGAGGCCTAGGCTGGCAAGGGCAGGCGGAAAGCTTGGCTTCCTCCATTGCCGGGGAAACCCAAGCCTCCCTCCTGCTCTCTGTGGCCGTAGCCATCTTGGTTGGGTTTATTTGCATATTCGCTCCTGATTGGCTGGTGGGCATGGCTTGTGGGCGTGGCTTGTGGGTGTAGCGGAGTGATGGTTAATTTGCATATTACTCTTTTATTTGATAGGATTGTTTAGTACTCTTTCCCTAGAACAAACTATAGAGCCAGATAGCCTAGGTAACATGAACTGCACTGAATGAAAAGCTATAAATATTGTAAAGGTAAGGGGTTATGAATAAACTCTGTAGGCCTTTAACATTATTGCCTTATATAATTGTCTCAACAACCCACTGAAGTATTTTTTATGATCCTAGTTCTATAGGTGAAAATTTGAGGCTTGGGAAGATTGAGTCAATAGCCCAAGGGTCAAATAACCAACAAGCAGAAAAGCTAGGAATTTAAACCTGGGCCATCTGATTTTAAAGCTGGGCTCTTTACACTGTGCCACTTGTCTTATCCTTTCTTGCTGGTGAGCATTACATCCTTAGTGTTAATTCCACTCATTGTTTTCTTTATCTTGTGAGACTTTCAGTTGTTGTCAGATGTTCCGCTTTGTGCCAACCAGGATGAGGTTTCCCACAGTTGTCAGGAGAGTTAAAAATCCTCTGGTACTTTCTGAGTTTACCTCTGTGTAATATAATCCTGATATGTTCTGAATTGCTTGGAACACACTGGAAATAAATGAGCACTCATAACCCATTTTATAATTGCAGCATGAGTAAATACAACCCGAGTCACAAACAATAAATCTTGAAGTGAACATTTTCATGTCAGTCCATCCAGAGTTAGGAACTGCCTATGTAATATGTGCAAACAAATGAATAAACTGACTTACAATACTGTTTTTTCTATATGGTAGACATTGTAGGCTGCCTACCCAATATCTATTTTCTCCTCTCTTATAAATAGAACCCAAATTGTTTATGGTGACAATGTATAACCAGGTTAAAGACTTTTTTTTTTTTTGCTTTTTTCTCTTTATTGTTCAGTTAAGAAAATGTCATTATCCCTCTGCGTAATAAGATACCTAAAATTCAGAAATTGACTCTAAGTATAATTATCTCATTATAATAAAAGAAAATTGGCACAAACAAGTGATGAACCCTGTGTAAAGTCACCTAGTTTTTAAGTGCTATAGCTAAGACTTCAATCACATTCTCTTGAATTCTATAGTTCAGGGCATTTGAATTACATTCTTGATTCCACTATCTGAACAGGATAAATTGACGCTAAGCCTCATGTCAGCCCTACCTTTCTCCCTTTTTTGTAAGCTATCAAACATAGTCCCATTTAGAAATTTAAGGGAAAGGGGGGTTTAGTTCTCTCTACTAATACATGTGATAAAAAAAAAAAAAGTGCCACTAGTTGGCTAATCTAACCATATCCAAGAACAATTTAATGTGAGCAACCTAATTTGTTGTTTTTAATTTATTTTTTACTTTATCTTATTTTTTCCATCACCATTTATCTCCTCTATGCCCTCTTCCACCTTCACCCACCCAACCCCACCCCACCTGACCCCCACAATCACCACACTGTTTTCCATGTCCATGAGTTCTCTCTTTTTTGCTCAGTCATCCCTCCCTCTCCCACCCCCAGAGCTGCCTGCCTGCTCTCTACCTATGAGGAAGATGTTTTTTCAGCCTGCTTTATAGCTAATCTGTGGTCTCATGATATACTTTATGGCCAATGAGATGTAAATAGAACTTGCTGGGCTGACTTTAGGGAAATCTCCTGAATGGGGCAGACTCACTTAGTGTGTGTCTTTTGCCCTTTATCCTTCCCTTTCTTCTGCCTGGAACGCAGCATGACACTGAAGGTGGAGCGGCCACCTTGCTGCTATGAGGCAGCAATCTTGAAAATAAAAGGCACATGTTAGGGGTGCCTGAAGCAGACCCTGAATCCCTGATGCCATTGTGGAGACAATGGTCTGCCTAACTGCTCACCTCTTGGTATGTGAAAAGCACAAAACTCATATTTGCAAATTGGGTTTTCAGTTGTATGCAGCCAAACCCATTCCTAACTGATACCCTGAACAATGCCCAACAAGTATTAGGTGTGGCTTTTTGTATTACCAAAGTGATAACATCCCATACCTAGAACTGAGTCCTTTCGAATCTCTCCATAACACCGTGCAGATTCACTGACAACTCAGTGAAACCTCGAGATTAGGGAAAGGCATGGAGAAGATCAGAGTCCAGGACCACTCCCTAGACTGGAAGGCTGGAGATCAGAAACCTTTTCCATCAGGTTCATTGTCATCCACCAGGGCCTGTTACAGATGTGCATGGCAAGTTAAATCCTTGTCCAATGGACGGATGAATGGGTAAACAAATATTTGTAACCCAGTTGGGGAGATTTACAAATAATACATGATTCCAAAAGAATAAAACCTTAGCATAACTGTGTAGGGCTTCCTGGAGGAGATTATTTTTAAATCGGGTCATATAAATTGAGGAGCCACTAGCAAGGTGAAAGGGAAAGGGAGGACTTTCTGAGGAGAAGGAGTAGCATGTGACAGAGACCTGTGTACAGTTTTGTAGCCCTGTAGTTTAGGAATCCAGGGAGACTTGTCATGAGCTCCTGGGAGGGAAGCAAGAGTTAGATCATGAAGGGCCTGGGTATGTCCACCACAAAGTGCACAGCCTTCTGGTCTGTCCTACTCTAGCTATGTCTGATACACTGATTTCAAAGTATTCCCAATTTCCCCACCTGCAATGACAAGTTTTAGTCTTTAAATTTCAAGAATTCTATGACTAGATTTTACAAACTTCTCCAACCACATTTTTAAAATTCAGCGACTTTTCTTCTTATTTCACAAACTACACCATGCATTGTGAATGCATCTACCAATGGTTTTAGGAAAATCTCTCCCACCATAGAAGTGGCACATGCTTGAAAGAACTTCTTGCTTTAAGGCTGTAGGTGTTGCCTGCAAGTTCCACCCCCTTCACTGGGGAACACCCTTTTAGCCCTAAGTGTCTTCCCCACCTGTGAGGTTTGCTCACGGGCTGCAGCAGCTGAGGTGACGTTTCCTGTTTCCCGACTCAGCAGGGCTCTGTGGTGCACTGCATCAAGGTCACCCTGCCCCTGCTAAAGCAAAAATCCAGTGAAAGCAACAGGTTAATATTTGCCCACGAATGGGGTGAAGGTCAAATAAGCAAGTCAGCATTTTTCTCTATCGTTGTCCACCTCTCTCCCTGCTCCCCAAACTCATCAACCATTTTTCTACTTCGGCTCTTCTACCTTCAGCACCCCTCCTAGAGGTTGGGGCTGTTTACTTGTTTAATCTGAAGTACCTTCAATCCCTAGGGAAGCCGGGAGGCACAGAGCTACCTAGTCTTTCTATGATCCACATCGCTAACCACAAAGCTTTCCTGGGAAAGAAAATGAAAAGACTGTGCTCATGAACTCACTCTTCCCTCGTGTTTCTTATAAACACATGCTCCTGTGCATACTTATGTACCATATGCCGTGTGGACATAAAACCTGGCTCCTTTTGTAAAGGCACCTGGTTTGAATGATAGGAGAAAGGTGAAGGTTTTACATTTTAGTTTGCTTGCCCATTGGCTGTCATATAACTTGAAGTAAGATTTATCTATAATAATAAAATCGTAATATACAAATTGACCGAACTACCATCCAGATGTCCTTCCGGACAACCTTCCAGATGAAGCCAGGGCTGCAGCCGTGGGATCGATGCAGCCGCCATGGCTGCGAGGGAGGGATCGAGGCCTACTCTTGCATGAATTTCGTGCATTGGGCCTCTAGTATTTTTATAAATGGGAACAACAATCACAAAAACTCAAAGTTAATAAATGTTTTCTATCTCTTTGCAGATTTTCCATCTCCTTTTAGAAGTAAAAGAAAATAATGGAGTTTGGCTCCGTGGATAGAACGTTGGCCTGCAGACTGAAGGGTCCCGGGTTCAATTCCTGTCAAGGGCATGTACCTCCATTGCAGGTTCCCCGGCCCTGGTCAGGGTGGCCCTGGTCGGGGTGGCCCTGATCAGGGTACATGCAGGAGGCAACCAATCCATGTGTCTCTCTCACATCGATGTTTTTATCTGTCTCTCTCTCTCCCTTCCACTCTCTCTAAAAATCAATGGAAAAATATCCTTGGGTAAGGATTAACAAAACAAAACAAAAAAAAAAAAAAAAAGGAAAGAAAATTAAAAAATGGAAAGGGAGTTATTGTAGGCATGAGTGTGAAATTAACTATCTAATATTTACTAATCAAATTCGAATATAGTGAACAGCTACTGTAATCAATAGATTTGTGTACTTATTAGCAATGTCATATATGGGGTCACAGGTTACTTTGTTTTTGTAATGGTGGATTTTTGCTTTCTCCCTTGTTTTTGTAATGGTGGGTTTTCACTTTCTACCTTGATGACAAATTTGCCTTTGACTCTTCTTTGTGGCTTATATTCCAATTTACATATCTGACTGCACTTACTTTAGACAATTTTCTGTTACATTTCATTAGTTAATACTTTTCTTAATCTACAAATTTGAAGGCACAGAACAAATGTTTCCCATGCGGCTTCTCCCCTAATACATTTATGGATTAGTCTGCTTCTGAAAGTAATTTATCGGTCTGTTTTTCCGCTCCTAAACCATGGTTGTAACAGTTCACATGAAGACATTTTTCTGTTTCTTGTTGCCAGTGAGTGCAGAGCCCTGCATGCTTTGTCTCATGCTGTTAATATGCATTATTCAGAAAGCAATTATTGGACTGATGTGTTCTGTTAGTCCAGGAAATGGCATTTATGTATAATCCATGTGCTGCTTTTTACAAATGTAAAACGTGAACTTTAAAACCTCTAAAAGTCCATCTAGTCTCTCTTGATTGAGGCTTAAGTTTTTGTCACCAAAAATATTAAATGATTCATTTTCTTATGGGCTAAAAACAGTTATAAAGTATTGCAATAGCACACCATGCCTTCTTACAAGCATTGCATTTGTGTCCTTAAGTCCTCTGTGAAATAATAAGAAATATATATATTTCTCTGTCCCTGATTCCTGTTAGTATTTGGTCTTTGACCCTGGTTCCTGACACAGAGCTCCTAAAACCTTTGGAATTTCCTGGGGGACAGGGGCGACTTTTGTTCCAATGAGGTGATTCTTGGTGGGCTCTCAAATGGGAGGTGGTCACAGGAAAGACCAAGGCATGACTAGAAGCTTGAAACCTTAAGTCCCACCCCTCATTCTCCAAGAGGGAAGGAACTGGGCCTGGAGTTAATCATTGATCAGGCGTATGTGATGAAACTTCCATAAAAATCCTAAAAGCATGGGATTTGGGGAGCTTCTGGGTTGGTGAACATATCTACATGCCAACTTCATAGGGATAGAAGCTCCTGTGCTCAGAAACCTTGCTCTATATACCTCTTCATCTGGATGTTCCTCTGTATCTATTATCATATTCTTTATTATCCTATCTAATAAAAGAGTAATATGCAAATTAACCACCACTCTGCTACACCCACAAGCCACACCCACCAGCCAATCAGGAGCGAATATGCAAATAAACCCAACCAAGATGGCTACGGCCACAGAGAGCAGGAGGGAGGCTTGGGTTTCCCTGGCAATGGAGGAAGCCAAGCTTTCCGCCTGCCCTTGCCGGCCTAGGCCTCCACTCAAGGCTAGAAAGTTTCAATGATAGAATATACATAAACCCAAACAGAAATGGTGGTAGCCACGGAGCTGGAAAGAGCAGGAGGCTAGGGTTGCCCGCGGCAATGGAGGAAGCCAAGCTTTCCACACACCCTGGCCGGCCCAGGCCTCCACTTAAGGCTACAAAGTTTCAATTATAGAAGATACATAAATTCCAACAGAAATGGCTGCCGCCACGGAGCAAGCAGAAGGCTTGGCTCCACTCCAGGCTACAAAGTTTCAATTGTAGAAGATAAATAAACCCCAGATACCAGGGCCTCTGCTTGGGTTGCCGGGGGGGCGTGGCCAGCCTGCAAACCACCACAGGCCCCTCGCCCAGGATGCCCCACGCCCCAAGGGAACCCCCACCCTGATCTGGGACACCCTTCAGGGCAAACCAGCTGGCCCCCACCCATGCACCAGGCCTCTATCCTATCTAATAAAAGAGTAATATGCAGATTGACTATCACTCCAACACACAAGATGGCTGCCCCCATGTGGTCAAAGATCCTGCCCCCATGTGGACACAAGATGGCCACCACAAGATGGCCAGCAAGGGAGGGCAGTTGGGGGGGACCAGGCCTGCAAGGGAGGGCAGTTGGGTGCGATCAGGCCAGCAGGGGAGGGCAGTTGGGAGGGACCAGGCCTGCAAGGGAGGGCAGTTGGGGGCGATCAAGCCTGCAGGGGAGTGCAGTTAGGGGTGACCAAGCTGGCAGAAGAGGGAAGTTGGGGGCGACCAGGCCTGCAGGGAAAGGCAGTTGGGAGGGACTCAGGCCTGCAGGGGAGAACAGTTGTGGGGGGACCAGGCCAGCTGGGGAGCAGTTAGGCATCAATCAGGCTGTCAGGGGAATGGTTAGGGGGTGATCAGGCTGGCAGGCAGAAGCGGTTAGGGGCAATCAGGAAGGCAGGCAGGCGAGCAGTTGGGAGCCAGCAGTCCTGGATTTTGAGAGGGATGTCTGACTGCCTGTTTAGGCCTGATCCCAACGGGCAGTCAGACATCCCTCGAGGGGTCCCAGATGGAAGAGGGTGCCGGCTGGGCTGAGGGACACCCCACCCCCGTGCACGAATTTCATGCACCGGGCCTCTAGTCCTAGTATAACAAACCAGAAAATGTGTTTCCCTGAGTTTTGTGAGCTGTTCTAACAAATGATCAAACCTAAGGAGGGAATCATGGGAACCTCTGTTTATAGCCAAGTCAGACAGAAGTTGTGAATAACCTGGGGACCCTCTACTTGCAATTGGCATCTGAAGTGGGGGTTGGGGAGGACAATCCTGTGGGAGTGAGCCCTTAACCTGTGGGATCTGCACTAATTCTAGGCAGTTAGTGTCAGAATCGGTTGGTGTGGAAAATTCAAACATTTAGTGGCCAAAAGTAAAGTATTGAGAGTACCTGAAGTATTCTGTGAGTAGAGGAGAAAATAGAGTTTTCCTAGATACCCTCTCTCCCCTTTCCCCTTGGTGTTCACTCTCCCACAGCCCTCAGCAAGTCCATGGTCAGCCTTCCCTCCAGTAGAGACTTTCCCAGTCAGCCAGTCACAGGGGAAAGAATCCTTTCAAGACTAGTTTAAATCCCATGACTCCTATTAATCAAATTTTACAGACTTCAACTTGTGTCTTGGACACATGAGGCATTCATTGACTTATTCCTACAACAACAGTTATTGTGAATAATATTTAAATGTTTTTATTTAACAACTCGTATCTTGCACTAAACCACTTCTGGAAACTGGTCTTGCTCCAGTAGCACTGTGAGAATGCCTGCTTACTCCGCTTCCTATCCCTCCCACCCACCCCGCTCATTCTCTGACTCAACTTTTGTCCTCTCTGTAGACATGTAGAGATTTAGTCTTTCTTAAAATAGTAAAATCCTTGCCCTCATGTTTACCAAGTCCTTTTCAAACTATGTTAATGTATATATTTATGTTTCCTTACACTTTAAGTTTTTTGAGGTTAAAGGGATCACATTGAATAAAAGAAAATGCTTGGCACAGAGTAATCAACCAATGTTATTGATTGTCTGATGGGAAACATAGATTTGTTATTATTAAGTTACCACTGAAAGATAAAACAGAGTTTTACAATTAATCAACATTTTCATAAAACATGTGTATTTCACAGTAAACCACCCATACCTCACAATGAAGCTATTCCCTAATGCTTCAATAGAATTAAATGTAAGTAAATGTCTCAAAACATTATATGAAAAAGTAATAAAACATGTAAATCCTTACTCCAATGTGGTTTTTGTTACCCTGAATAAACTGTTTATCTTGCAGTGAAACTAAAGAGACATTCAAAAAAGAAATCAAGCCAAAATAAATTCCAATCATTCCTAAAATTCACCTTGATGTATATAAGGCTTCATTAGATGCCATTAAAATAAAAAAGAAAAGAAAAAAGCAAGAGGCTAATAAATAAAAGTACACTAGTTTCTGCTTTCATTAACGCATGTTATATAATCTACACTCTTACTGTGGTTTGGTTCGTTTAGCCCCAAAAGGAGGTCAAGATATTTTCTTCCCAATTGTGTAGGTTTATAGAAAATATAACTAAAGAAAAATGTTGAAAATAATTTAAATAAGATAAACATGTTTAAAGAAGAATTAATACCAATTCTTCTCAAATACTTCCAAAAAATAGAAGAAAAGGGAACATTTCCCAGTAATTTGATGAGACCAGCATTACCCTGATACAAAAAACAGACAAGGACACCAGATGAGAACTTCAGGTGATCTAATTATCTGAAGAGGAATATTTTAAGGATATAGACATCCACGTTCCCTCCAGCATCCTAGTGCCCTGCTCTTAAATAAGAGTGAATTTGGAGAATGGCCCGGAATTAGGAAAACTTTGGCCACTCATCTACTGTTGGACATAGGTTTCTTCCAAATATTGACTATTGGAAATAATGCTTCAATGAATGAACATAGGTGTGCATATATTCTTTCAAATTAGTGTTTTGGGTTTAAGTTCTTCAGCTATATTCCCAGGAGTGGAATCACTTGGTCATAAGACAGTTTCATTTTTAATTTTTTGAGGTAACTCCATACTGCCTTCCACAGTGTTACAAAACAAACTAACAAACCAAATAGAAACAGACTCTTAGAGAACAGACTGACAGCTATCAGAGGGAAAGGGGTTGCAGGACTGGGTGAAAAGGGTGAAGGAATTAACAAACAAACCTCATAGACACAGACAAGAGTATGATTACCAGGGGAAAGAGGACTAGGGGAGGTAGGGGAGGGTAAAGGAGGGATAAATGGTGATGGAAGGAGACTTAACTTGGTGAACACACAATACAATATACAAATGATGTGTTATAGAATCGCATACCTGAAACCTATATAATTTTTTAACTAATGTCACCCCAAGAAATGCAATAAAAAATAAAAATTTAAAAGGTAATAATAAAAAAAGAAAAACTGGCCAAAACAAATGGTTTGAAGAAAAGAGTGCCGAAAGGGGGTGTAAAAAACAAGTTTGCAAAAAAATAATAGTAATCCTAGTATACTACATGGCTCAGCTATCAACATTATCTACATATCCTGTATAATAAAGAGGGAATATTCAAATTGACCATCACTCCATCACAAAGATGGCTGCACCCACAGCTGAGGCTAAGTTCCCATAAGGAGCCTTAACGAGCAATCATCAGGGACCTGAGGCTATGCCAGCCGTGGGTAAACTACGGCCCACAGGCCGGATCTGGCCCATTCGGCTGTTCTATCCGGCCCGCGGAGCCGAAAGAGCAGAGGGTTCTCTTGCTCTCCCCTCCGCTCCTTTACTTTGAATTTATATTAGTTCACACAAACACTCTATCCATGCTTTTGTTCCAGCCCTCCGGTCCAGTTTAAGAACCCATTGTGGCCCTCGAGTCAAAAAGTTTGCCCACCCCTGGTATGCCCTCCCATGCCCCTGTGGGGCTTGACAGGGGACCTTAGGCTGTGTCCCCCACCTGGCAGGGCTTGACAGGGGACCTCAGGCCGCGCCCCCCACCCCAGTGCCAGGCCAGGGGATCTGAGGCCACACCCCCCATCCAGCGGGGCTTGACAGGGGTCCCCAAGGTGCACTTCCCGTCCTGGTGCTGGGCTAGGGGACCTCAGGCTGCTCCCCTCACCCCAGCGCCAGGCCAGGGGACCTCAGGCCATGCCCCCAACCCCGGCAACAGGCCGGGGGACCTCAGATTGCACCCTCTGCCCAGCAGGGCTTGATAGGGGACCTGAGGCTGTGCGCCCCCCTGCCTGGTGGGGCTTGATGGGGGACCTCAGGCCATGCCCCCCACCCAGCAGGGCTTGACAGGGGATCTCAGGCCATGTCCCTCACCTGACGGTGCTTGATGGAAGACCTCAAGGCATGCCCCCCACCCCGGTCTGGGCTGGGGGACCTCAGGCCATGCCCCCGTCCTGGTGCCTGAGGCTATGCCCTCTGCCCAGCAGGGCTTGACAAGGGTGGAACTGGCCAGGTCTGGATATAGCCCAATGGGGGGGAGGGAGGCTGGCCGGGCCTGGGTCTCACATGATTTTGAAGTGCATGTGGGTGGTCGGGGACTTGACTCTGGGTCCTGTGGTGTGCCCTAGACTCTGACAGGAGGAAGGTTTTCATATACATTTTACTAATTTTCTGTAATCTCTGACACTTCTATTATAGGGAAAGGGCAAATAGCAATATTAAATTATTTTCTCTAATTAATCCCCTTTTAATGTGCACGAATTTGGTGCACCGGGTCACTAGTTTATAATAATGTAAGCATTGAATATTAATTAACATAACCAAATTCTATAATCCATACTGGCACATGGGGAGATGTATGTGGTAGGAGCAAGAAAAAGCTTTATCCTTCCATAGAAGGTAGTTGATAGATGATCCTTACAACTTATTGTAAAGATTTGGAGATAAATGCCTGATTAAAGAGTGAAAAGATAAGAGAGAGTGTGTCTGGAGCAGGAAATGTGAGTGGGGATTGAAGAGCTTCTGGGTCTAGTGAACAAGCCTCGTTGGACTACTTGATTATAGCACTTGGAAGATATATTTTAGTAAATTTAGAAAATAAATGAAAAATTTTGTAGCAAAAAAAAGGTGGGGGTGGTGGTGAGAAGAACCAGGCTGCTCCTAAATGGGGGACGTACATTGTACCCATTCCCTTACACGGGTTTGGGTTGTCCTTTTGGATTGTGACAGGGATGTGGCTTGTGTACTGGTGCTCGGCTTTGATCGCCATGTCTTTGAAGACATTGCCGTGGCCAGAGAACACCCTTTCAGCTGAGGAGCACCACAGGTATCTGTACGGCTCCTTTGTTCTAATCAGGTAGAGGCTCTCAGTTGGCACTGTCTGCGGATCATAGTGCTGTCACTTGTGTCTGAAGGGCTCTGCGGTGCTTTTAAATCTGATACTGTGGGCAGTGCCACATCATCTGGAAATTATACCTATATGATTTCTCCAGACTTTAGTACCTGACATAATGACCAAGTACGGAGTCGACCACTTGATAAAGCAGAGACAGGGAAAGCAGCGAATATTTCTCAAGTACCAAACACCATGCTAAGGGCTTTACATAGTTTATCTTTACATAGTTAATCCTCAAAGCAATGCTAATGAGCAGGTGTTATTCTTTTTATGTTAAAGCTGAGGAATGAATTCAAGTCATGATGCAATAAAAAAAAAAGAAAAAGGCAAGCTGATGTTGGAGCTCCGTGTAACTGATTCACTGCGTGATGTCCCCTGTGTTCCTTTTACTAGCCTTGCGTTCAGGCTGTATGGAGAACTAAACGTAATGAACATTGACAAGAATAGGATGCTTCTTGATGTGATGCTTGGAGCCTTGAAAGTAAATTTCACTGCACATTGATTCCTTATCATTCTTGTGGGGAAATACTTCTTTGACAGTGGGTAGGGAAATACTGGGGACTTACAGATATTTGTGTTAGACCTTGACCATCAGAAATATATCTAATTATACATAGAGATCAACCTCTACCAGAAAACATACGCATAAACTCCAAATTAAATGATCAAACCTCACAGGGATCAGGGATGGTGTGACAAGTAAGAAGGCTTTGCTAACAGTAATTCCTTGCTATGGGGTTAATCTTCTGCTCCAACCGGCTCAGGGGCCTTGTAGATTGAAAGAAAATAATAAATAATCTTGCCTGGTGTTGGCCAAGGCTTTTCAATCCACTCAGTTTACATACCTATGACAAAAGCAAGCCTTTGGTTTTATGTTGGTGAAAAGCAAAGTAGCAATTTGCATATGTCACTTGAAGTACAAGCTTGTTTCTGAGATGGACAAATAGGGAGAAAATAATGCCTTGAGCCAGATGAGGGAGAGAGAGACACCTTTGAGATCTAGGAATTGTGTGTTCTCAAAGTTGTAAGTTCACTGGAGGTGAGAAGCATAAATATGTTCTATCATCAGGGAGAGAGCTCGGAGAAAAGAGCCACAGGCCTCTTAATATCTGTAGAAGCATCATTAGTCAGGAAGGTGCTTGGATGAAGCAACCGCATCTCCTGCTCCCTCCGCCCCCTCCTCACACCACATTTGAGTCCAAGTGATGCAACATGCCCTCTCTTACACATCCCTGCAAGTCTCCTTGCAGCCTCAGCTTGGATGCCCACAGTGTCAAGCAACTAAAAGCCTTGGGTGGCACTTCATCCTGTGTTTGGACAGCTCTAAATGCGAGCTGTTTTGAGTCAGAAATCTTCCTGTGATATCCACTTATTCATTCTACTTGGCAGTCTACCGGGTCTTCCGTATACCATCCACACTACAAGTACTTGAAGATATCCCATACTCTTCCAGCTGCTTTGTATTTTATTCACATCGATGAGATCCGGCAAGAAATGTTTATTTGGGCAGATTTTGAGTCAACATCTGGCACTAAAAGCTGGAATGTTTATGTAAAACATAGACCCTTAAAGATATACCCCTTTAAAACTGTCATTCATTTGACACTGTTGTTTGCTTGACAATATGTTTGCATTTCTTGTAAACCTCTGTGCCTACACAACTTATGCAATCTGATTTTTGTGACAAAAACATCTATTTGTTTTTTTAATTCTTGGATCCCCATGTTTCACCTTTTCAGTTATTTCTATCATCCTTCTTTTCAGACACTTTACAATCCTGATTGGCCATCTGAGATTGTTTTTTAGTCACTGGGGATGAACTTTAATGTGGGTTGCTTAAAATCAGGGATGAAAATTAGATTAAATAGGGGCTTACATTTTCCTAAACCAGGTGTTCTAACCAGAAGCATGCTTTCGAATTTCTTGGGAAGCTTTGTCAAAATACACAGACCTAGGCCACTTCCCTGGGTATTTTGATTATGAGATGGCCTGTATATTTAGAATAAGCTGCTGGGTAATTCTGATAAACACCTCTGGATGAGAATCATTGTCTAATATTGATTCTTTCCTTTTTGGTCTCATTTATCATTGTCCTTGACTAGGAACAATTCAGGTGGGGTTTTTTTCTGTCAGCCACTCATTTAACATTGCAACTTTGGCCCCACCACCTGGTAGTGAATGAGATCTCTAAGGAGATAATGTGGTAAGAGAAGAGCGAAGAACTGAGGACCAAACTGTGAGGAGCACCCACACTGAAGCACCCACATTTCAATTTAGATGGAGCAAGAATAGTCTCCATGACTATCAGCTGCATTCTCAGATCGCGCACATTGTCTGCTAATGTGCACCCTGGGAATTTGTTCAATCTTTTTATTAGTTCTCTCTCACAGGTATAAATTCTTTAATTTTTAAATCCCAACTAGCATTAGACATATAGCTTCCCATAAGTTCCCCACCCTTTAATACTTTGGTTTATATAACTAGCCTGCACGTTTTTTAGAAGTCCAAAAATAATAAGTGCGGAGGCCATGGGTATTTGAATATTTCAAGGGTATATAGTATAGTATATAATATTTCAAGATAAGCATATGTATAATTGGTAGGAACTCTGACATGTACAAAGAACATCAATTTGTCTTACATTGGTTGGTAGCCTAAACAATAAAAGTGAAATGTATTCTTTCAGATGAAAAGATGTTCTGTATTTTATGTAGACAGTTTAATATTGTATTCTTATTTTTCTAAACCCACAAAGTACACAGAATTTTTATATAATAGACTATACAGAACTTTACTCTATAAAACTTTTGTTTGAAACAATTAAGATACAGAATTGAATAAAAGGATTTTATAATGTATATTCTTAAATTATTGAAGTATATCTCAAGAAAGTTAAGATTGTATATGTATGAGCTAAGATGAAATAAACCTACAAAGGTACTACATATTTATATATAAATATTCCCTGGAGATATTTATACATTCACAAAGAAACAACACAGGTATAAATTTATAAATTTATATAAATTTAATCTTTTTATAAATTTATCTTTATTATTGAAAGTATTACAAATGTTTCCTTTTCCCTCCATTGACCCCCTCCACCCCACACCACCCCCCAGGCCTTCACTGAACCACTGTTAGTTTTTAAATAAGGCAGTTGAATCTTTCTTGATACTTCAGTATGCTAAGAAAAGTTTATCTATTTTTTAATCCAGTAAGATTTTTCATTTCATTGGGTTTGAAGAAAATTCTACTCACCTCAAATATTACCTAATTAATTTTTTCTGGTACTTTAGAGCACCGTCATTGCTACCAAAATCAATCTATACAGCTTCATGATTTTCATGCTTCAAATAATTTTTCTTGTGTTCCTCTTTTTCTAATAACAGAATTCCTTCTAGAGTATTTCATGTTTCCCCGGAGTTATCATTATCTAATTTTTCAAAAACTCATAATGCCAAATGGAATAATCTGATAAAGAAAAATCACATGACATTAAAACAGGAGTCAGTCTATCATCTTTTTGGACCACATGTAAAACTATTTTGGAGAAGTAACTCACAACATATAGCAATATGCCATAAGAGCAACAACTTCTAATTCATATGAGCTAACCATCCTATCTAATAAAAGAGTAATATGCAAATTAACCATCACCCCGCTACACCCACAAGCCACGCCTACAAGCCAATCAGGAGTGAATATGCAAATAAACCCAACCAAGATGGCTACGGCCACAGAGAGCAGGAGGGAGGCTTGGGTTTCCCTGGCAATGGAGGAAGCCAAGCTTTCCGCCTGCCCTTGCCGGCCTAGGCCTCCACTCAAGGCTACAAAGTTTCAATGATAGAAGATACATAAACCCAAACAGAAATGGAGGCAGCCACGGAGCTGGAAAGAGCAGGAGGCTAGGGTTGCCCCTGGCGATGGAGGAAGCCAAGCTTTCCGCACACCCTGGCCGGCACAGGCCTCCGCTTAAGGCTACAAAGTTTCAATTATAGAAGATACATAAACCCCAACAGAAATGGCTGCTGCCATGGAGTGAGCAGAAGGCTTGGCTCTACTCCAGGCTACAAAGTTTCAATTGTAGAAGATAAATAAACCCCAGATACCAGGGCCTCCACTTGGGTCGCCAGGAGCATGGCTGGCCTGCAAACCACCACAGGCCCCTCGCCCAGGCCGCCCCACGCCCCAAGGGAACCCCCACCCTGATCCGGGACACCCTTCAGGGCAAACCAGCTGGCCCCCACCCGTGCACCAGGCCTCTATCCTATCTAATAAAAGAGTAATATGCAGATTGACCATCACTCCAACTCACAAGATGACTGCCCCCATGTGGTCAAGGATCCTGCCCCCATGTGGACACAAGATGGTCACCACAAGATGGCCAGCAGGGGAGGGCAGTTGAAAGGGACCAGGCCTGCAAGGGAGGGCAGTTGTGGGTGATCAGGCCAGCAGGGGAGGGCAGTTGGGAGGGACCAGGCCTGCAAGGGAGGGCAGTTGGGGACGATCAAGCCTGCAGGGGAGTGCAGTTAGGGGTGACCAAACCGGCAGAGGAGGGAAATTGGGGGCAACCAGACCTGCAGGGAAAGGCAGTTGGGAGGGATCCAGGCCTGCAGGGGAGAGCAGTTGGGGGGGACCAGACCTGCAGGGGAGGGCAGTTAGGGGTGACCAGGCCTGCAGGGGAGGGCATTTAGGGGAAAACAGGCTGGCAGGGGAGCAGTTAGACATCAATCAGGCTGGCAGGGGAGTGGTTAGGGGGTGATTAGGTGGCAGGCAGAAGCAGTTAGGGGCAATCAGGAAGGCAGGCAGGTGAGCAGTTTGGAGCCAGCAGTCCTGGATTGTGAGAGGCATGTCCGACTGCTCGTTTAGGCCCGATCCCACTGGGATCCAGCTTAAATGGGCAGTAAGACATCCCTTGAGGGGTCCCAGATTGGAGAGGGTGTAGACTGGGCTGAGGGACAGAACCCCCCCCCCCCCCCCCCGTGCACAAATTTCATGCACCGGGCCTCTAGTCTATATAATAAAAGCCTAAGCGACCAGTATGATGGAACAACCAGAATGACCAGTTGCTATGATGTGCACTGACCACCAGGGGGCAGACGCTCAATGCAGGAGCTGCCCCCTGGTGGTCAGTACGCTCCCACAGGGGGAGCGCTGCTCAGCCAGAAGCTGGGCTCATGGCTGTTAGGTGCAGTGGTGGTGGCAGGAGCCTCTCTTGCCTCTGCGGCAGCGCTAAGGAGCAGTGATCCGAGCGGTAAGGAGCAGCGAGCATGTGGGTGGTAATGGGCTAGGGGTCTCAGACTGAGAGGGCTGAGGGACCCTCCCCTCCAGTGCACGAATTCTGTGCACCAGGCCTCTGGTATGAGATAAAATTCCATAGCCTTAATTTATCCTCCTCTATTCAAATGCTCACCTTTAAAAATTTAAAGAGGATTAATTTTATTTTTGTTTAAAGATACTTAAAAATCTATTTTTTTATTTTTAGAAATTTCTTAATCATTATTAGTATTTCTTACAAAGAATCAATTCAGGAACACAGCTTGTAAGAGCCTTCATTGTATTTCTAGATCACCATTATTAAAAATAGAGATACTGTCCGGCAGGTGTGGCTCAGTGGTTGATCACAGATCTATTGAATCAGGAAGTCACGGTTCAAATCCTGGTCAGGGCACATGACTGGGTTGTGGGCTCAATCCCCAGCAGGAACCATTCAGGAGGCAGCCGATCAATGATTCTCTCTCATCGTTGATATTTCTATCTCTCTCTTCCTCTCCCTTCCTCTCTAAAATCAATAAAAATATATTTTTTAAAAATAGAGAAACTAACTCTTCATAATATATATCAGAAGGCTGTGGCCATCCTAATCAGAATGCTGTAAATAAGTAAAATTTCAAAAGCATTTTTAAAATCTGGTTTAGTTTTAATTTTGTTTGGAAGTTTTTAACAGGAAGTAAGGTTTATAAATGTATGAATCTGTTTGGAAACTTTTTTTTTTCAGCTTTATTGTCTAGAACAGCCTTGGGCAAACTACGGCCCACGGGCCGATCCAGCTGTTCTATCCGGTTCTCTTGCTCTCCCCTCCGCTCCTTTACTTTGAATTTATATTAGTTCACACAAACACTCCATCCATGCTTTTGTTCCGGCCCTCCGGTCCAGTTTAAGAACCCATTGTGGCCCTTGAGTCAAAAAGTTTGCCCACCCCTGGTCTAGAAACAGGTTTGCATGCAAAAATGATTAGCCAAGTTTTAACTAAAGAATGGTAAGAATATAATTTAGGGAGAAAAAAAGCATACAGAATGTCTACAGATATGCAAAAGTAATCCTATTTAGTCAGTAGCACCAGTGGAAACACCAGCTAATTCCTTCTTTGAAAATGAGAAGGAACAGATATTTTTGTAGATAAAATAGCACACATACTAAAAGGAGACTAAATTTATGCAACAACCTGCTCAATGGCTTTGAATTCTAACTTGAAGATAGAGGTGTTTTTTAAATAACTCTAACACAGTGGTGTTTAGGAAGCTTAGTTGAAGGCAAATAACAAAAGGAAAGTATATATATTGAACATATACACAATACATATGTATTTTTATGTATTAAAATTATTAAAAACATGTACATACTTTTAAAGTCAGGATAGGGCAGGGTTTGTAGGAAATAGGGAATCTTTGATTATCAGTAAAAAAACAGATGGATTTTAAGATACATCAGGATATAATATATGTGTCGTGAGTTGAATGGTAGCTCCTGAGAAGATATGTCCAGGTCCTAATTCCTGGGGCCTGTGATGTGACCTTCTTTGGAAAAGGGTCTTTGGAGATGTAATTAGGTTAAGGATTTTGAGTTGAAGTGATCATCCTGGGTGGATCTACATCCAGTGACAAGTGTCCTTCTAAGAGACACACAGAGAAGACAGACGCAGAGAAGGCCATGTGAAGGTGGAGGCAGAGATTAGACTGCAGGGGTGGGGAGCCTTTGTTCTGCCAAGGGCCATTTGGATATTTATAACATCATCCCCTCCCCGGGCCATACAAAATAACCAACTTAAAAATTAGCCTGCTGTATTTGGTCAAACATTAACTCAGCCCTAATGCCTTGGCATGGCCAGACAAAATGATTTCATGGGCCTTATATGGCTTGTGGGCTGAATGTTCCCCACCCCTGGATTAGAGTGATGAAACCACAAGCAAATGAAAGCTGACAGCCACAAGGAGCTGGAAGAGCCAAAAAGTAGAATCTGGAATCTAGAACCTCAAGAGGGGGAACAGTTCTTGCCAACACCTTGATATAGAACTTCTGGCTTCCAGAATTAATGTGGAAGAATTAATGTCTCTTGTTTTAAGCCACGCTGGTTGTAGTAATTTGTTTTGGTCGCCACAGGAAATTAACACAATATGTATATACATGTGTTTTTGTGTGTATACACACATGGATATGTAAATAGATAAATGTATATGTACATATATTCTCATGCACTAAGTCACTACTAGTATATCTACATATGAACCATACTACATGAGATTCCATTAATTGGAAGTGAAATTATCTCTGGAAAATTATGTCTTAAAGCCAAGTTTAGTCTCTGTTATCTGCAGAACATAATTAATGTGCCAAGAACTGTGCTTTGCAAGCAACAGGGAGTCAAACACCAGCTCTACTCAGGGAGTATCCATAGGGACACGGACAAGCAAAGGAACCTTTACATTAAGATGGCCCTTGCTAAGCCTGGGTGCTGGGAGCCTGAAGAGCTGTAAAAGATCAGTGTAGGAGCGGCAGGAAATGGAGATCACAGAGAAAGAAACAACGAATGTTAGTGAAACCTGAAGGGGTTAGCATGGGGGGAGGGGTGGTACAATGGCATGGAATGAGGATGGGGCAAGGGACTCTCCTGCAAAGGAATACTCAGATGACCTAATGCAGAGAGATCACTCTTGAGGGAGCTGATAGGCATCCTCACAATAACCTGTGGCCAAATGCAGTAGCCAAGACGGGTTTTACAGACCCACATCATACCCCTAAGTGGTCAACCAGGCCACCCAAATCTTGCTCCCAAAGGACCACAGCCTAATCTTTGCCACTGGTACCTGCACCCCACAGTGTGATTTTGAAGAAGGTTAAGGAATCACCTAACCTGTCATTAAGATACAGGGCACAGCACAGGGATGTAAAGTATAGCATAGGGAATATAGTCAATAATATTGTAATAACTATGTGTGGTGCCGGGGGCACTTGAAATATCAGGGTGAACACTTTGTAAAGTAGATGATTGTCTAACCACTATGCTGTTCTGAAACGAATGCAAAATGATATTGAATGTAAACTATAATTAAAAAATTTTTTTAATTAAAATAAAAAATATAATGCATAGGCAATAAATATTTTTAATGTGCTTTTCATTGAGTATTGCATGACCTTTTTGTAGAAATAAAATATAGTTTTTCAATACAGTGACCTTCTTAGAATTTAAATGTTAATGTCTTTTGAGCTAAGCGCCATTTTCCCAGGAAAGCACAATGAACGGGAAGTGTCTATAATAAATTCCGTAGAAACTTGTATGTTTCTCCTAGAGCCCGTATCTTTGAACATTTTAATTTTTCATTTCTTTGCTCATTCAGCAAATATGTAATGAGTGTCTCCATCACTAGGCACTGTGCTGGGAGCAAGGGAGAAAGCATTCAACCAAACCATCAAGATTCCTGTCTTCAGATATACACCCTATGGGGAGAGGGACATTACCCAAGTTAACACAAAAACAACACTGCATATAGGAAGTGGACAGATGCTGTGACAGATGGGAACATGACATTATGAAAAGTAAAACTGGGGCAGGCTGGTATCTACCTTACTTTGAAGAGAGAGTAAAGTGACATTAGGCTGAGATCTAAAGGACATATATGTGTTTTAGGCTGTTTTTCACTTGTTTGTTTGGGTTTTGTTTGATTTTGTTTTTAGAGAAAGAGTGGGAGAGAACATTCCAGGCAGAAAGAACATAAGAACATTCTAAGTGAGGTTCCTGGAGCTGTTTTAAACCTTAGTTTTTCCCTGAGGCATAAAGACATATGAGACATAGTGGTTTGATCGGTGTGAATGTGCGACATGTCTATATATTAGTTAGTGGATAAATTTTGCAGGTGTTAAAAGTGGACTCTTTGGCATGCAAATAAACCCAGCTTCCTCAATCATATTTTTGAAAGGAGGAAATTTTCTGGTGATGCCACCTTTTTTAAGGATGATAAAAGCACTACCTCAATATACTTTTCATCTGCTGGAAACTGGCACAATTTATTTTAATTCATGATTACTTTGTCAAACAGTATGATATGCTTTGAGTCATAGGTCACCTATGGATTAGAGTGTGGGAGATGATTTATTTTAAAATTTCAGCTGTAGCCCTAGCTGGTTTAGCTTAGTGGATAGAGTGTTGGCCTGCAGACTGAGGGTCCCAGGTTTGATTACAGTCAAGGGTATATGACTGGGTTGTGGGCTCGATCCCCAATGTGGGGCATGCAGGAGGCCACCAAACAATGATTCTCTCTCATCATTGATCTTTCTATCCCTCCCCCCTCTCCCTTCCTCTCTCAAATAAAAAAAGTAAAATTAAATTAAATTTCAGTTTTATTGATGTACTAGAGGTCTGTGCATGAATTCGTGCACCAGTGGGGTCCCTTGGCCTGGCCTGTGGGATCGGGCCAAAACCAGCACTCCAATATCCCCCGAGGGGTCCAGGATTGCGAGAAGGCACAGGCCAGGCCAAGGGACCCCACCGGTGCACAATCGGAGCCGGGGTGGGATGCAAGAGGTTGGCCAGCCTGGGAGGGACTGCGGGAGGGCTCCAGGGCATGTCTGGCCTGTCTCGCCCAATCCCGATCTGCGGGACCCCAACAGCAAGATAACTTACTAGTCAGAGTGTCTGCCCCTGGTGGTCAGTGCACGTCATAGCAAGCATTTGAGCGGCCTTAGCATATCATTAGCATATTACACTTTGATTGGCTGAATGGATGACCTGAATACTGGACACTTAGCATATTAGGCTTTTATTACATAGGATAATCTACACTAATAAAAGATAAAGATGCAAACTGACCATATCTCCATGATGCTCACCAGCCAATCAGGAGTGGGTATGCAAATTAACCCAACAAAGATGGAGGGTTAATTTGCATACACAGGCAAGGAGCGAAGACTGAAGGCTCCAGCCCGAGCGAAGACTGAAGACCAAAGACTGAAGACGACTGAAGACGACTGAAGACTGAAGACTGAAGAGGCTTGGATTCTCCTCTGTGGCTGAGTGAAAGCCTGGGTCCCGGGTGCCGGAGGAAAACCGGTGCTGGCAGCCAGGGGAAGGAAGGCCTATTGCACAAATCTTTGTGCAACGGCCTCTAGTTGACAAATAAAATTATAAGGTATTTAGTGTACATTGTAGTGATTTGGTATACTTATCCATTGTGAAAGGATCCCCCATCTAGTTAATTAGCACATCCATCACCTCATATATTTATCTTTGTGTGTTGTGTATATGAGAGAACATTTATGTTCTACTCTCTTAGCAAATTTCCATTATTCAATACAGTCATCAATTGTAATCACCATGTCTCACATTAGATCCTCAGGCCTTATTATCAACAAAAACAAGACATAACAAGTGTTGGAGAGGATGTGAAAAAAGGGAACCCTTTTACATTGTTGATGGGAATGTAAAATGGTACAATCATTATGGAAAACAGTATGAAGTTTTCAAAAAATAAAAATAAAAAAATAGAACTACTATATGATCCAGCAATCCCAGTTCTAGGAATATATTCAAAGGAAATGAAACTAAAATATCAAAGTGTTACCTGCACTCGCATGTTTATTGCAGCATTATTCACAACAGCCAAGCATCCATCAATGGGTGAACAAAAATGAGAAGAAACGAAATCTTGCCATTTGGAACAACATGGATGGACATTGAGGGTATTTTGCTATGTGAAATTCGCCAGACAGAAAAAGACAAATATTGCATGGTATCAGTTATACATGGAATTTGGGGCGGTGGGGCGGAGGGGGGCTGGGGAGGGAAGTTAAACACATAGAAACAGAGTAAAAAAGTGGTTGTCTACAGGCTTGATCCCCAGTTCAGGAGGCAGCCAATGGATGATTCTCATCAGTGATGTTTCTCTCTCTCTCTCTCCCTCTCCCTTCCTCTCTGAAATCAACAACAACAAATATATATATATATATATATATATATATATATATATATATATATACACACACACATATATATATATATTATATATATATATATTTTAAAAGTGGTTGTCTGGGACTGGGGCATGGGGGAAATGGGAGAAGTTGATAAAACAACTTTCAGCTACGTGATAGGAGATCCTTAAAAATGTCTTAGAACTTGTGAGCAGTCCAAACTGAGAGGAAAAGTTTCCCATCAGTATTGTCATTGTTAATTTTATGCAAAAATACCATTCTGTTTTCAATAATAGCTGATAGCTAGCCCTTCAGAAAGCCCTTAGACAAGATTCACGAAATAGACATTCTCTGGCAAAAGTCTTAATATTTTGACATCTGTCTCCAAGACACAGCAATGTAAAGTGGTATCACAGTGTTCAGGTGACGGGTTTTCTCAGTCTGCCTAGGACTTCTCTGGTTTTAGCACTGAAAGACCCATGTCCCAGGAAACCCCTCAGTCCTGGACAAACCGAGACAGGTGTCACCAGGCTATAATCAGGGCTTGTTCCTGGGCAACCTGCGCAGCTGTACACTGTCCTATGATTGGAAACACCCCAAGTTTGGATTGTTGCTTGGCTGTCACTGTCTCAAATTCTTAATATTCGAACTAAGGGCCCTACATTTTTCTTCTTTACGGGGCCTTGAATTTATGTAGCTGGTCCTGTCCGGATCTCATATTTATTGAGCTTTCACCGTGTGCCAGGTACTGAACTAATGGCCTTGGATTATTTCATCTAACACTTACAACAAACTTTAAAGGGAGTTGCTAATACCCCAATGTTCCAGATGAAGAAAGTGTGGTTTGAAGAGGTTAAGCAGTTAAGCAAGACAGTTAAGGTGGCAGGCACAGAAATTCAAATAGATTCCTGACCCCAAATACCCTGAACTTCCTACCTGGCTGTGCTGATTTCTTCCCCTTGTCTGATCAAAAAAGCATCCAGGACCTCTGCCTGTGAGTCTCCTGACCTTCGGGAGATTTTGGTACATAAGTGATGGGATGGGTGGGGTGTGACACAGAACACAGAGGTGAGAGAAAGGGTCCCAGGTGATATGATCAGGCAAGTGTGAGAAACACTTCTGGAGGCTATGCCTGTGTTTTGTAATTTTCAACTGGGTCACTCTAATGAAAATAGAAGGCTCTTTTCAATCATTATGCTGAAATAGCTGGGAAAAAATGCCAAAGTAGACATAATATTCTTAATTACAGGGAGTAATTAAAAGCAACTAGAGACATTTTAACTATTTGAGGGAGGGAATAGGTAATTAAAAGAGAAGTTTTCAAGAGAAGAAAGAGCTTTATATAAAACTGGCATTCATAGGCCATAAAGAACACAGTACTGTGTGACAACTTGGGAAGTAAAGTACAGACACACACACACACACACACACACACACACACACATACACACACACACACACCTACCTCCACCCCATGATATGAATAGTTGTGCTGTCCATAAGCTAAATTCTGCAGGGCTGCTGTTGGCGATAGTGTAAATACAGTAAGCTTGAAAAGTTTTCAATAAAGAAATGTTAGCTGAGAGTTTTAGCCAAAGTTTGGAACTATGATTTACCTTTTCACATCTTTATGTATACATCAATAAAACAAAACTATGTTTTGTACATCAGTTTTAGCTGTTAATGTTAAATGCTCATTATTTCAAATGCTGCAAAACCTCTGAACATACTATAAGAATCTGAGAGTTGCTAGGTGTGCTTCTCTCCACTCCTGAATTTTGGGGACTTTTGGGGGATACATTCATATATTACTTTAACAAGTGGCTGTGAAACAGTTGCCTTCCTTGTCCTGCTTATGGGAGTTAATTATGCTTTCAATTCTACACCAAGAATGTTCTGGATAGCAGTCTGTGCTTCTCAAGAAGAGAAAGGAGAACTGCAGATGCCAGGAGCTGTTCTGAGGACTTCCCTGTGGCACTCTTCACAAAGGCAGGCAGCCACTCACTGTCACTCACATGGACACAACCTGACCCAGAGTCTCACTGCTTGCTTGCATTGAGAGTGGTTCGGAAAAGGTGAAAGTGATTAATACAAAACGTCTGCTAAAAGGAGACATTTTAATGGATTCAGAGAGCTTAGGTGATCACCCATGTCCTTCACAGACAAATGAATATGACAGAACAAATATGGTAATGCCAGTGTAGTTTTAGGTTCAGCTTTCGGGGTGAAGCAACATCATCCCAAGAGGGCCTTTGTCCTTGATTCTCTATAATCTGCACACTGCATTCTTCCTGACTTCACCATGGGCCGGTTATGGTTTAGCTGGTGATGGAATTAACCAGACTGGAGAAGGTTGGAGTCAAGCAGAGACAAGCACAAGCCCACAAAAACAATATCTGGAGTAGGTTGTTCAAGGAACAGATTGACAGGGACATGAATTCATAAGGTCTCAAACTATTGGAAATACTCAGGAAGTAGGGAGCAATAACACATGGACAGGGTATGTAATTTATGAGTTCTTAAGCCAAAGGCAATAGATGAGGGTGTTGGAAGACAGGTAGTTGACATCAGAATCCAGGCAAGAGGAATCCAGCATTCACTGGTAGGAAATCCAGATAAACACAGTCACTAGGCAACAAAATTGGAAGTCTATCTTAAAGTAGCAAGGTGAGAGATCAGTTACTAGGAAACCAGTGTACCTAAATCAGAGAGTGATCAGATTTCTCTAACAAAACATCAGGAATTATGTTCTCTACCTTCCTTTCTATGCCACATAGCCAAGGAAGATATTTAAACTAAAATCCTTGACATGAAACGAAAAGTGCCAACAATAAAGGCACCCACACACAAAAAGTCATTGAGAAAATAAAACTCAATTTATTGGCTTTCTTTGGTTGGCTAATTATATGAGTCAAATATTTAGTTGGTATACATTGTAAATTTTGAAAAGCGTTAATAAATACAACTCTTTATTCCTAAGCAACAGCTATTTATTATGAAAGTGGCCTCTATTCTAATTGGTTGTCATGTCTTATCTACTGAGGTGCAGAGACCAACACCACACAATTGCTACAGGTGCTATGTAATCAGTCCTCCTGGTTGTCAAAATAAAATCTCCAGAGATTTAGTCCAGCAAGCTAAAAAGAAATATGAAAGTCATATGTATAGCATCTAATTGAATATTTTAAAGTTCCTTTGGATTTTTTCCACATGTACTTGTTGATCAACTGAAATTTATTCTCAGGGTGTAAAACAAAATGAAGAGCAAAAATCAGTAGTGGAATACAGGAAAAGTTCATTGTAAATCCATGGTAAAGGTGTTGAATATATACGTACCTTGGAAAACAAGGAAACCTAATGTACCTTGCATGTGGTTTTTAATTAATTGTTATCTACAAAAATTTCCTACCCTAACTTTGGTCGATGATTTTAAACTCATTTATATTCTTTAGTTGCTAAATATTTCAGCTCTATGGTGTATATATAATATCAGAGAGAGGAGAACTTTAGTTATAATAAATATTATCACTGTGGGTTTTCTTTTTTTTTAATCTTTATTGTTCAGATTATTACAGTTGTTCCTCTTTCCCTCCCCTGCCACCCCATAGCTCCCCTTCACCCGGTTCCCAACCTACCCCACCCCATGCCCTTACCCATCCCCCCACTGTCCTCATCCATAGATGTAAGGTTTTTTTCCAGTCTCTTCCCGAACCCCCAACACCCCTTCCCCCCTCTCCCGAGGATTGTCAATCCACTCCCTTTCTATGCCCCTGATTCTATTATATGCACCAGATTATTCTGTTCATCAGATTTTTTATTCACTTTATTTTTAGATTCACTTGTTGATAGATATGTATTTGTTGTTCATAGTTTTTATCTTTACATTTTTCTTCTTCTTCCTCTTCTTAAAGAATACCTTTCAGCATTTCATATAATACTGATTTGGCGGTGATGAACTCCTTTAGCTTTTTCTTATTTGTGAAGCTCTTTATCTGACCTTCAATATTGAATGATAGCTTTGCTGGGTAGAGTAATCTTGGTTGTAGGTTCTTGCTATTCATCACTTTGAATATTTCTTGCCACTCCCTTCTGGCCTGCATAGTTTCTGTAGAGAAATCAGCTGACAATCGTATGGGTGCTCCCTTGTAGGTAACTAACTGTTTTTCTCTTGCTGCTTTTAATATTCTCTCTTTGTCTTTTGCTCTTGGCATTTTAATTATGATGTGCCTTGGCATGGTCCTCTTTGGGTTCCTTTTGTTTGGGGTTCTCTGCGCTTCCTGGACTTGTAAGTCTATTTCTTTCACCAGGTGGGGAAAGTTTTCTGTCATTATTTCTTCAAATAGGTTTTCAGTATCTTTCTCTCTCTTTTCTTCTGGCACCCCCATAATTCGGATGTTGGTACGCTTGAAGTTGTCCCAGAGGTTCCTTACACTATCTTCAACATTTTGGATTCTTTTCACTTTTTGCTTTTCTGGTTGGGTGTTTTTTGCTTCTTTGTATTTCAAATCTTTGACTTGATTCTTGCGATCCTCTAGTCTGCTGTTGGATCTCTGTATATTATTTTTTATTTCAGTCAGTGTATGCTTAATTTCTAGTTGGTCCTTTTTCATATCCTCGAGGGTCTCACTAAATTTATCAGCCTTTTCTAGAAAATTCTTGATAAACCTTATAAACGTGGTTTTGAACTCTATATCCAGCCATTTGCTTTACTCCATTTCTTTCATTTGTGACCTGTTTCTTTGTCTCTGCATTTTGATTGCTTCCCTGAGTTGATAGAGTGGTTTTGTGTGCTAGGTGTCCTATAGGGCCCAGTGGCTCAGCCTCCCCAGTTAACCTGAGGTGGACACTCTTGGTGCACCCCATTGTGGGCTGTGTGCATAGTCTTGTAGTTAAGCCTTGGTTGTTGTTGGTATCACTGGGAGGAATTGACCTCCAGGCCAATTGGCTGTGAGGATCAGCTATGTCTATGATGGGAGAACTTCTGTGCTGGAGACAACCTTATGAGGCAAGATTTGCTTCATTGGGGCTTTGGTGCTCACTGAGTCTGCCCCCTGAGTGTGTCCCTTATGGATCTGAGGAGTTATAATCTAGATGGTCCTACTCTGACCCCTGGGTACACTGGCTCTTGGATCTTCAAGGAGGTGCAAATTTAGCCTCTGCCTGAGGCCACCCAGCAGGAGCTACAGAGAGATCTGCAGATTCCTCTTCTTTGTTTGGGGTTTGGAGGTGCCCAGATGAGGCTCAGCTGTGAAGCAATGCAAGCTGCTGTGGGGCCTTGGGCCTTCTTTTGGATGTTCTGGGTCTCTCTGACTCAGCTGCAGTTTGACAGGTAAGTTTAGATTTCAAAGGACCAGGCCATTCATATGCAAAAGCCTCTGTGCACAGCTTGGATGGGGCGGAGTCTCAGGGCGGAGCAAACAGCAATGGCTTCCCATCAGCCCTGCCCTAAGAGGCCCAGGTCTCAGTGTCCCACAGTGATCGCTGCAAGCACCTCTGAGAGAAACCCGCCCTCAAGTTCCACCCGCTTCCAGACAGTCCAGTTTCTCCCCGAATGAGTCTGGGTCCCCAGAGTCTCACCCTGAACTGGAGTTCAGAGCAGTCGGGAGCTTGTGTCTCCCTCCGGCTTGAAAAAGCCAGCCGCGTACTCAGTTGCCAGCCCTCTCCGTGCACGCACCTCCGTACCTCTGCCTTCCACAGTTCCTCTGAGTCTCAGTGTGCTTTTCTCTTTCCTTCTAGTTGTAGAATTTCCACTCAGCCAGTCTTCCTGTGGTTCTGGATGATGTCCGTTTTGTCTTTTAGTTGTAGTTTTGAAGTTGTTGTGCGAGGCAGCAAGTTCAGGTGTTTACCTATGCCACCATCGTGGTTTCTCTCCTTGGGTTTTATTCTAAATTTTATTCTATGAAAGTGGATCTTAAATTGTGGTCCCTGGACCATAACCATCAGCATCATTGACAGAAATACAAATTGGGGTTCCAGACCCAGACATACAGGAACAGAACTTTTGACATAGGCTAAGAAATCTATTAAACAAGCACTCAAGATGATTCTGATAAATGTTTAAGCTTGAGAACCACCACTCTACATCACATGATGACTGCGAAATCTCTTCTGTATACACCAGGTGAGCAGAGAAACTGCATAACCTAAAAACATCAAAAATCAAGTTTGTCATCTCTTTGCTTATAATATTTAGGTTATATATTCATTTGAAAGACTGTTCCTAAGGACAGATGGGACAGTCTCCTTTTATATAACATGAATCTTAGAGATGTATATAGAGATAGCAGTGGTGAGTGGCTTCTAAACCTGCTAAGTAGGGTGGTAGGAGCTCCTAAAGGGTTTTCCCAGGGGAATACCTGATCAGACTTTCATCTGGAGGAATAAACTCTGGGAAAATCGATTGCAGACTGCCTGGCTGAACTGAGGGGGTGTAGGGATCAAGCCACAGGGTGACAGGGGTAGAGTTGTCCATGGTGATGTGGAAGAGATGAAGTCAAAAGAAATGGCTAAGAGGAAAAACTGGCCAGCCTTGCTGATTGGTTGTTTGAGTGCTTGATTGATTGTGAGGGGAGAAAGGGGAAGGTCTACAATGATGTCCAGGAGAGAGTTTTATACCTGTGAATCAGGCCCTATGTAGTAGCTCAAAGGGAAAATGCCACAGAGCATTAGCTTTACCTAACATGGTACCAGCATCATTGTCAAGTATGGAGGACAACTCATTTTGGGGGAGGCCACTGGAGCTATCAGGAAATTACATTGACCTTTTCCACAAATGAATAGACTCAAAATTAGATTTTTATACCAACTGACTAAAGGGAAAGCTGTTAAACTGTCAAGCAAGAGCTCTTCATGGTGTTTATGAGCTACCATGATTCATCTTTCCATGGGAAGGACCTGAGCAAAAATCATTTCTGTCGCTACTCAGGAGTTCCTGAAGGATCACACATGGGAGCATTAGAGCAAGAAGAACAATTCCTAACAACAGCATCAATGATTTGATTGAATATCTAAACAGAAAATGTGCATCTTGATATCTTATTATCAAGCATGCAATGTGGTTTTGCTAAATCAATTTGATTTTTTTGGTTTGTATTATGAGTATCCTTTTCATGTGAGCTTATTATAGAGATACAGAATATACTGACATATAGAACAAAATCTTTCTAACTAAACATGGCCAGGTGACACTGATTATGACAGCCTCAGACAGTAACATGCTTTATTAAGTGTTATTAAGGAAATGGAGTTCTTATATTACATATTACATTTGAGAACTAGTGGGGAAATGGCCATGAAATATAACAAGTTTTGCACAGCTTTTTTAAACATTTGCATTTGAATACCTTTAGATGAAGCAAGTACCTTTCAGCCTACAGTAACATTCATAATTTTTTCATCTCATCTCACTTCTCTCATTTATGTTACTGTCTGGTTTCTGAGATGGGAATTCTGAAAGAGCACAACCAGAGTGCTTAAAGGGATGTCCTTGAGAGTAGTGAATACAGATCACTGAGCCAATTTGAAAGGAAGTAGAAACATACAAGATAGTCACATTGCAGTTTAGTGGTATCTTGTTGCCCAGGAAATACATTACCTAAAGTTGTGTTGACTCCTTGGTCTTCTTGTTAGCTTCAATAGCTCCTAAGGAAAAGTCTGAAATCCCTAAGAAGGCCCTGTGTGGTCTGGCTCCTGCCCACCCTTCCAGCCTCTTGTCCTACCAACAAGTCAATAAACCTCACTTGTTTAACTAAAAATGTGTTCCTGGTGGCCACTGACTGGGAGTCACTGAAAACTATGAATAGATGTACTAGTAGATAAAATGTAGAGAGCTCTATAGCAATAGTCAAATGTTTAAATATTGATCTTGAAATATATATACTTATTTCCACACCTTCACTCTTAAAGCCAAACCAATTATTTCATAGCAAGCATTTGGGGCTCATAAAAATCATAAATCAAGTCCTCTTTGACCAATGGATTTATATTTCTCAGAAGAGAAATGATAAATGACAGAAAGTTGGAAAATACATTGAATAGGGCTTTGAGGAAAACAATAGAATGATGAATCTTCAAGCAATAGTTTTTATGACCAGTAACAGGGGTCCTGGTGAGGCAGCACGGCAGCCAGGGGGGCAGGAGCAGAGCGGCTGCTGAGCTACAGGGCGAGCCTGAGAATCAGGGCAGAGCCGCAGGCAAGAAGTGATGTACTGGTGATTTGCATTTGCAAAGCCTGGGCCTCATCCTGCTTCACTGCATATGCCTTTACATCAGGGGTGGGAACTTTTTTTCTGCCAAAAGGCCATTTGAATATTAAGATTCACTTAATATAAATTTATGTTGCTATGAAAAAAGCTCCTAGATTTATTGAATTTTGAGTCCTGCCTGTGGTTGCCTTGGCAGGGCCAGACCAAATGATTTTACAGGCCTTATGCGGCCAGCGGGCCCAATGTTCCCCACCCCTGCTTTACATAGACAGCCTAGGTTTTCTTCTCCATTGTGGGATGCACTATTCACTTGTTTGAATTTCATCTGGGTTAATGGTACACGGACTTTTTTTTTTCAGTCTTTACATATCTTTAAAAGAATTTTCATCCAAGTCTAATTAAGATTTGTCTTCATTTTCCCCCCGAAAATATCAGAATTATCTATGTGAAATAGTCATAGGTAAAGTATTTGTAAGAAAGTAGAACTCAGTGGGAAATCTGATTTAGGAAATACTGCAGAAAGTGAAACCATGCCCTTATATATTTTCATGATGTTATATTTAATCTGAGAACATCAGAGCATTGTAGCCAAGGCATTTTATGCTACAGAGAAACTCATAATGCAAAACGGGCCAAGTCTAATCAAATAGATATAGTGATTATATGTAGTCACTTGCTTTTTATTTTTATACTTGTGACCTGGTGCACAAAATTCATGCACATTAAAAGGGGATTAATTAGAGGAAATAATTTAATATTGCTATTTGCCCTTTCTCTATAATAGAAGTGTCAGAGATGAAAGAAAATTAGTAAAATGTATATGAAAACCTTCCACCTGTCAGAGTCTGGGGCACACCACAGGACCCAGAGTCAAATCCCCAACCACCCACATGCACCTCAAAATTGTGTGAGACCCAGACCCAGCTGCACCCCCCCTGCCCCCGCCATTGGGCTAGATCCAGACCCAGCCAGTCCCACCTTTGTCAAGCCCTGCCGAGCAGGGGGCGTAGCCTGAGGTACCCTGGCCCGGCACCAGGATGGGAGGCGTGGCCTGAGGTCCCCCAGCCCAGACTGGGGCAGGGGGCGTGCCTTGAGGTCCTCCATCAAGCCCCGCCAGGTGGGGGAACACAGCCTGAGATCCCCTGTCAAGCCTCGATGGGTGGAGGGCATGGCCTGAGGTCCCCCGTCAATCCCTGCCAGGCGGGGGGGGGGGGGCACAACCTCAGGTCCCCCGTCCCAGCCTCAAGTCCCCCATCAAGCCCCGCTGGGCGGGGGCACGGCCTGAGTTCCCCCAACCAAGCACTGGGGTACACCTTGAGGTCCCCTGTCAAGCCCAGCCAGGCAGGGGGGCACAGCCTCAGGTCCCCTGGCCTGGTGCGGGGTGAGGGGCGCGGCCTGAGGTCCCCTGTCAAACCCCACAGGGGGCAGGGGAGGGTGTGGTCTCAGGTCTCTGCTGATTGATCGTTAAGGCTCCTTATGGGAACTTGGCCTCAGCTGTGGGTGCAGCCATCTTTGTGATGGAGAGATGGTCAGTTAGCATATTCCCTCTTTATTAGATAAGATTTCACAAAGCTGAGCAAAATGTTAAATAAAGACATGTATTAAGAGGCAATACCATTTGAGGACTAAGAGTACAAACTAAATTCAGACTTGGGTTTGAAACCTGGCTCTATTGCTGCTCTATAGGTGACCTTGGGTAATTTATTTGACCTCTCAAAGCCTGTTTCCTCGTCAGTAAAATGAAAGTACTAATATTATCCATACAATAGAATTCTTATTGGATTAAATGCCATGATGACTGTAAAATATTCAACCCAGAGCCTGGGATATAGTAAGTGCTATGATTACTGTTGTGGTTGTGTTGTTAGTAACCTATATTCAACCTCGTGTCAAGATCCTCATGCTGAAATAAAGGAGTCTGAAGGTGCAAATTGTGTTAGCTTTGTGGAGAAAACTATGTTTCAAAATATATGTAAATATATTTTAACATTAGGTTTTGAACTGTAATAAATGAATTTAATAAATCCAACACTTAAACATTTTTTACTTGCTTGGTGTTGTGCAGAACATCTGGGTAGGTGAAGAGTTGGAGAAGAGAAAACTATATGAGCTACGACTTAGACACTGATGTGTTAAAAAATAATAATTAAGAATGACTGATTTTTCTAAGTGCTATAATCAATGTCCAATAATGTGATCCCAGTAAAAGGACTATTCATTTATGAATAAGACAATCTGGAAAGCCTCATGGAGGTGGTGATTTTGTAACAGGAGTGGAATTTCCTCAGGCAAAGACTGAGGTTGTGGGTCTAGAGAAGCAATCTTGATAGACAAAGGAATATAAATTAAGGAACAGCGTGGGAAGGTGCTGAGGATATTAAGGGAATTGGGTACAAAATGGTGGATGTGCTGGGCATATGGTGACAAAAACTCATGAAGTATCCATCATGGAGGGTCCCTTCTGTGCCCCTTTAATGAGTTCAGATCTTGTCCTAGCTCAGGCTGCTATAACAAAATATCACAGACTGGGGGCTGTTATTCCTCACAGAGCTGCAGGCTGGGAAGTCCAATATGGTGCCAGCTGATTCAGTTCTGCTGTGAGGGTGATGTGAGATAACAGTGTCTTTAAAGATATATAAAGACTGAAGAACTTCTTTCTGGCTTTCAATTAGACATATTTTGCTGTGTCCTCACATGGGGGAGAGAGAGAGGAGAGAGGGAGAGAGGGAGAGAGGGAGAGAGGGAGAGAGGGAGAGAGGGAGAGAGGAGAGAGGAGAGAGGAGAGAGAGAGAGAGGAGAGAGGGAGAGAGGGAGAGAGGGAGAGAGGGAAAGAGGGAGAGAGGAGAGAGAGAGAGAGAGAGAGAGAGAGAGAGAGAGAGAGAGAGAGAGAGAGAGAGAGAGGAGAGAGAGGAGAGAGGGAGAGAGGGAGAGAGGGAGAGAGGGAGAGAGGAGAGAGAGAGAGAGAGAGAGAGAGAGAGAGAGAGGAGAGAGGAGAGAGGGAGAGAGGGAGAGAGAGGGGGGGGAGAGGGAGAGAGGGAGAGGGAGAAGGAGAGGGAGAGAGAGAGAGAGAGAGAGAGAGAGAGAGAGAGAGAGAGAGAGAGAGAGAGAGAGAGGGAGAGAGGGAGAGAGGGAGAGAGGGAGAAGAGAGAAAGAGAGAGACACAGAGAGAGAGACTCTGGTGAGTCTTCCTCTTCTTATAAAAACACTAACTCCATCATGGGGTCCCATCCTCAAGACCTCATTTAATTAACTTCCAAAGGCCCCACTTTCAAATACCACCTCTTGGGGGAGTTAAGACTTCAATATATGAATTTTAGGGGGATGCATTTGGTTAATAACAAATAATAACCTGTACTCAAGGGAAAAGCCATGACATTTTCTGAACAGGCAAGTAGGGTTATTAAATTGGTGCTTTAGAAGGTAAATGCTGTGAATAGGTGAGGTGTATTGGAAGGAGTTAAAGAGACCAGTTAAAATACTGCGGCAATAGTTTAATCTAGAGGTCCCATATTTCAAGAAACACAAAATTACCAATTGTTAGACATATCATTTTTATGTACCTCTAAGGAAAAACAAAACAAAACCACCATTGAACTATCATACAATGTTTTCTTAATGTAGAATTTTAATTTTTTTATACTTATCAGAAGAATGATTTTAGAGATTTTTAGGCATCAATTTTTATTATATGTCATTCTTCGTGTATACATAAAAGGAAAATATAAGCAAAATGCATTGGTTAAGTATTTATAAAACTGTTTCACTTTCAATCCATTTCTTCTGAATCCCTTTTTTATCCACTCACTATGCTTTATATTATTACAGTCTATCCACATATAAATATAGATGTGGTGATGATGTTTAAAATAAAAAAGTAAAGACATTTTCTATTCTATTTTGTCACTTTTTTCACTTATCAGATAACCATGGACATCTTTGCAGGTAATTAACTATAGTACTATACTATTACGTTAATTCATTCAACAATATTGAACATCTGGACCTTGTGCTAGGAAACTCCAATGAGCAAAAGGAGGTGGAACATAACAATCTCATGGAGCGTGATCAATTAAACAATTCCCTAACGATAGAAATTTTGCTTATTTATATATTTTGTTTTTATTTCTTCTATTATAATTACCAGTATCATAAATAATCTTTATATATTACTTTTTTACAATTTTTTAGATAAAGTTCCTAGAAGTAAAATGTTTGGGTCAAGTGACTTGCATATTGTCAATGTGTCCTTCAGAAACTTGCACCAATTTATATTCCCATCAACATTCTCATCATGTGCCTGTTTCCCCACAACTCTTCCACCCTGGGTCTTATCATTCTTTTTCATCTTGGTTAATAAAAAATAAATATTGATATTTTATTCTTTTTTTAAATTTTTTCTATCTTAGTTACCGGTGAGGTAGAATATATTTTACCAGCCACATAGATATAACATATCTATGATTTATCAATATATATTTATGCAAACATTTTATGTTTATTATATATATACTAGAGGGCTGATGCACGAAATTCGTGCAAGAGCAGTCCTTCCTTCTCCTGGCTGCTGGCACCAGCTTCCCTCGCAGCCCCAGCCTTGTCTGGAAGGTTGCCCAGAAGGACATCCAGTTTAATTAGCATATTACACTTTTATTATTATAGATATGTATAGTGTATGTGACACTCACATACTGGTTTTTATCCTTTGCATTTTTTTATTGGTGCATTTTATTCAAATGATTTTAAAATAATTATTTTCTTCTCTGAGTTTCAGTGTTAGTATTTTAGAAACATACAGAAATTCAAAAGCATAATCCCTACTTGCAATTGGCACTTCATATCAGCATGGTTCCCTATAACAGTTTGATTTATTAACTTAGCTGAAAAAATGTTTATGTGATGTTATACTCAGAGCAGAATGCTACTATTGGTTTTAAATATTTGAATCTATTATAATAAATCTGAAGACATCTTACGCAAATGGAAAAATAGGATGTGTAGTTTCCATAGAAACAGAAGATAATATTATTAAAAAGCGTAAGCCATACTGGAACTGTTCCCCACAGGGACCTTCATTTGAAACAGTCCTAGAATAAGTCATACTATATGTGAATTATACCACCTAAAGCTTGATAACATTAATGATGACTAGTAAAGACTTCCCTAGGCATCTGATCATTATGAGAGAAAGGTTGATGTAAATTGTATCGCCTGCTAACTAATTTGGGTTTTTGTTTTAAATTGAAATGTGAAAATAAAACCCATTTCATGTTGATTTCCTAAGGAGAGCCATTCATTTCCATGCTAAAATTGAAATAAGAACAATAATGTAAGTGTATGATTTCTTTTTCAACTTTGAAAATTTGGTTATAAAGCAAACTTTCTCCATTGAATCAATTTTCCTATTTGCTTAGAGTATCTCAATGAAAAGATTCCTTAAGAAAAAGGCATTGAACAAAATAACTGCAATACACAAAAGTGCCAAAACCCTTTTTAGAAGAATATGAAATAATTATATAACTCAGACTGTCAGAGTTTAGGTCACAATTCAGAAACTGAAAATCAGTTATCCAAAAGAGGATCCCTCCCCTTGCTTCTAAGTTACCTGTGGAAGGAAGGGTCATACCTGTTACCTAGCACTACCAATCAAGTCCATAATGCAGTTTAGAATCCAAAATTCCCTTTTAAGGCTGTTACCTTTTCCAGATACTCTAATATGTTTCATATGTCTGTTAAGTGTCTCCCTTAGTGATGGCAGTGACTCTTGACATGTACGCTCTACGTTTATAAGGTAGAAAGGAAATTTACTCCCCTTATTTTCCAACAGGTGATAGGATATCATAAATATTATTTTCATGTTCAGAATAATCATACCTTCCTTGAAATTTTAATTTAAAGCTATGCATCTTCTCATTTGACCTTCACAACTATGACACTGACATTAGTAGTATCACTTTATAGGCAAGGGAACTAGGCCTGGCCCACATCTTACAGCTAACAAGTGGAAGAGCTTGAACTCAAAATCATGTCCTCAGTCTCCAAATCATGGAAAGTCTCTACAGAGCTATACTCCCTCCACCCCCACATGAGTGTAAAATCCTTATAGGGGCTGCCTTTAAGCAGGAACAGAGGAGACTTACCTGCCCTTCTGAGTAGCAATGACATTGTGCATACGCTAGCAGAGTACTAACTGACACCCCGTGTCCTGCGTGTTGCTGCTGCTTCCTTTTCCTTGCCACTTTGTCGGTGCGAGTGTAGAAGGCAGTGATGGTGACATTAAGATTATGGCCTACAGGTCCCACTGAATCAGACCTCTGACCTCATTTCACCTTCCTTCGTGTTCACTCTTCTCCACATAATAAATTGGTTTCTATTTCTTGCTATCAATAATATGAAGAAATCTCTGAAAGTGTCCTCTCCTTTAAGATTGCGATGTAGTTAGGAGGTTGGGCTCTGACACAAAATTGTCTGGGTTTGAATTCTGGCTTTGCCACTTACTAGCTGGGAGACTTCAGAATAAATTAAATTGATTCACCTCCTCACTTCTCTGTACCTCAGTTTCCTCACCTAGAAAATACTAGTTAGTTCCTACCTCATGGGTTTATTGTGAAGATTATATAAGATAGTCCATGTAACACTTATCCGATAATAGAAACGATCCTTAAGTGGTTGCTTATAAATACATTCTTTATTAACAGAATACTTGACATAACCAGCCAGGGTCAAAATTGATCAATATGAGGAAAATTCAGTGTTTGGTTAAGGAGGGATTGAGATAAGCTAGAACAGAGAGGTTGAATTTTCCTTGGCAGAGAGGAGGAAGTAATGTGGGTCAACCTGAATAGGGGTACCAAAGTGGGGGAGCAGTCAGAATGTACACAGAGAGGTAGGGAGGATGAAGACACTGGGCTGATGAAAACAAAATTCTCTTACAAACAGATTATAAGAAGTAAGGTTGGAAAGGCAAGAGAGGACCAGGCAAAAGATTTTGAATTCTAGGGTAAGAATTTGAGATTTCATTCAGTAGGCAATATCTTTAATAGGGTGGCAATTATAAGGTTTTAATCAGGGGAAATTGACCTCATAAAGAAACAAGCTTGGGGTGTCTTTCAAAGTCAACCAAGGAAGACTAACAAGAACACTCCTATGCAAGTCCTTATTTAATGTCAGTCAGTGCACCAGGCATTGACTACATTGTCTCATTCTGTTTTAACCACAACCATGCAGCGTGAATACTGTTTGCACATCTCTGAAGAAGTCTCAGACAAGGTAAGAAAAAGTTCAAGGTTATAGGATGAATAAGCAGCAGAGCCAGGACCTAAACTTCATCCTTTGTGCCTCTAAAACCATGTTTACTCTACTATCCTATTCTAGTTAGATGATGCTTCTTTTGGTTTGTTTTTTAAATGAATAGAAAATAAGAGAAGCAACAGAAATTAAGAGAACAGGCAAAGTCATAAAAAGAATAACCTTCATGTCACTTAAAGGATCTAAATATCATGGACAGAGCCTTCACAGGAAGAACTGGAAAGCCACATTTCTCTGGAAATGGCTATTGGAATTGCAGAAACACTTTGAGAGTGTTGGCTAGGAAAGTTAGTTAAAAATAACAAAATCCATCCTGGCTAAGTTTAGCAGAAAATAACTATGAGATGATATTAAGTCATTCACAGAAATTTCAAGTGGCCCAGAAAACCAAGCATCCAGGACCCAACCACCATATTTGCAAGAGTGACCACACCACAGCCCCCTCATGATGCACATATGACACTTGGGACCGGAGGCCTGATGAACCACGTGCCTTCACCACCACACTAACCAATGTGCATCCCTGTGCAGAAATGCCTTGTAGCACTGCTTACTTCCAAATCAAAGCTACATAGTTGTGGTCTGATTAGTGAACCTAAGTCATATGCCTGTCCCAAGTTGTAAGGGAATCTAGGTTTGAAAATTTTTTTTATGGCTTAAACAATAAAACAAAAAACCTTTAGTAGGATAATTCATAATGTGGGAAATTTCCAAAATACAGGTGTTGGGGCAGTCACAAATAATAAATGTCTATTTCTGTTAGGCAAAGCAGTTTAGGAAAGTTAAACATCTAGCAGTATGTGCCTAGCAGTCTTCAGAGGAGAGGGGTGCTCACTGATATAAATGCTTGATAGGTTCAATGTTTTCTCATAGAAAGGGAAGGATGACTCACCAAATTTAACGAAAATGTCTAAGAAAGCTATTCAGCTTCCTTGGGTTTGTTTTGTATCTACCCAGAAGTATTTTGTGGCCATTAAATTTACCAATAAATGTATCTACTGGGAAGATAATGAGCCTACTAACTACCAAGAAGAATATTCTGGTCTCTTCTACAGTTCCATTTTACTGTGGGTTAATAAGTTCATTCATTCGACAATGTCCAGACATTGAACGAGGCACCAGATATCCAATGACAATTAAATCCTATCTTTGCCCTTGAGATGTTTTGAGTCTAAACAGATGACTTATCACCCTACACTGTACTCTTAAGTCATTGCACGTATGTTAGCACACAGTTTATTTAATCTGTGTGACTCAGGATGAGTACTTCTAACTGCGTTTTCATTGTCTTTGGCATTCAGATTTGGCGTTCTCTCTGAGAACGTCATCATGAAATAGGCAGGGCCCCTCCTGGTAACTCACTTGATAACAGAAGATATCAAAGATGGGTATTTGCACAAAGTTTCTTGGAGAAGAACAAAAGTCTCCTGGGAACTCCCTGTGAGACACCTGAACAGCTGCTATTTGAGTTCAGAAAACAGCAGCATGAACAATAATTAAATATTAGCATTTAAGTAAATGTACTGGGAGCGTAATTGGACAGAAGAAAATTAAATGTAAATCCATGTGTTTTTGAAAGAGTGAGATACACACAGAGACAATAGTAAACCTTAAAAAAAGAGGAAGAACGCATACATTTGTGTATTTTAAACATTGCATTTCTCCCATCATGAAAACATCACCTGACAGCTGCACTCAACAGGGGATGGGCTCCTGTTACACAATGCCTGATATTTTACATGCTCTTGTCTGTTGCACAGAGCTCAGAGAAGGTTCTGCGTGCTAGGTCTATATTTCCTTGTTAAAACCCTATGGCTTTGGAAAGAGAAGGAGACAGAGGAAAGGGAAGATATGAATGCAGGAACATTAAAGTGAAGTACAGACCCACTGTTCCATCATGACAAGGTAAATGATTTCTATAGCTGATAAGGTCAGGACAGCAGGGCCTCACATGTGAAATACTTTACACTTGAATGACCCACAAATAGTTGATTTACACTAAGGGACAAATCTCCTAAATAAAGGAGTGATTTCAGACCTGTTAGAAACTGACAGGGAAAGGGGGGGAAAGAATCAAGAGGCAAGCAAGCATGCAGAATGCTGCCTGGGGGCACTCAGCATTTCCAGGCCTAATGCTCCATTGTCAACTCAGGAGTAAACCAATTCTCAATGGAAGAAATCACACTAGGCAAGCTGGTAGACCAGGTTGTTGATGTGTCACTCTGCAATGAGGACCGATCATATTGATGATGCCCTTGTTCTCTGTATTGCACAAGTCATGGTACTTATAGCCATGAATCCAAATCAGTTATTATCAAGGGCTTGAAAAAGGGTCAAGGGAAAAGCAACTGAATGATCATAGAGCACCAGTTCTCATAATTTTAATGCCATAACACATATCATGTCTGACAGTTATCTGCACAAAAATGCTTATGAATATAGCCAGACATTGACACAAAATAGACCTTTAATAAAATTATATATTTATAAAACAGATTTTCAGGTATCCCCTAAGATCTGCACTCTACAGTCATCCACAGTAAAGAAACTATATCCTGACACATTGCTAAACTACATTTCCCAGACTTCCTTGCCAAGTGTGGGCATGTGACTGAGCTCCCACCAAGGGAATAAGAGTAGACATGATATAGACCTTTTTGGGCCAGAGTGTGGGCATACACCTCCAAGGCCATGTCCTCCTTCCTCCTGGCTGGAATACAAACATGTCTGTGACCCAGTCTTGACAGGCAACTAACAATATGTCATTGTCTCCGAGGGGACGGCAGAGCCTCAACATGAAAGGAATATGAGACCCTAAATCCCGTGTGGGACAGAGCTGCCTACAGCTTGACATGCTCACTGTAGAGTGATACCTGAGGGAGAAATAAACCTCTCTTATTAAAGACCTGAAATTTGGGGATCTGTAAGAAAATCTTAGCATTTCCTCTAACTGCTAATAATGATCGATAAAACCAATCTACAAAGATTTCAAAGCATACTATTTTTGAGGAAAACATAAATAAATATGACTAAACTAGTGCTCTTACTGCTGAACAAACCTGTCTGTCACCATAAACAAGCATCCCTTTCACACTGCCTCTCTGCCCCTCTCTACCCCTCGGCTTTCCTGGGTTTTTGGTCCCAAAACTTTGAAGTCATCCTGACACTGCTCTTCTCTTTCTCTTGAAAGTTAGTCTCTCACCAAGTCCCACCACCTCACCTCAACCCCCTGGGGCCCAGCCACCATAATCCCTTGCAATGGCCTCCTATTCAGTCTCTCTGCCTCAACCCTGTCCTCCTCCTACAGGTTGTTCTCCCTACAGCAGCCAGAACAGCCATTTCAGAATACAGGTAGGATGATGGCACACCCTTCTCAATTGAGATGAGTTTTAAATCTAAAACTCTTAAGAAAATATTACAGAATTAATCAGTGATTGATTATAGGTATATCAGCACTTAAAATATGTGTCAAATTTTAATTATAAGGAAAAAATTATAATTGTATAAGGACATGCAATTATAAAATATTTCCACTTATAATATACTTGATGCTCGGTGCCCGAATTCAAGCACAGATGGGGTCTTTCCACCTGGCTGGTGATCAGGGCCGATCAGGGGGGCCAGCCGGCCAGGGGAGGAACCACGGGAGGTTGGCCAGCCACCAGAGGTTAGCTGTGGGAGTGCACTGACCACCAGGGGGCAGCTCCTGTGTTGAGCGTCTGCCCCCTGGTGGTCAGTGTGCATCATAGCAACCGCTTGACCAGTCGTTTGGTCGTTTAGGCTTTTCTTTATATAGATAAGTCCACTCTCCATAGTTCTACCTTACTTTTACAAAATGGCTACTAAATAATTTTTTCCCCAAAGCACTCCCCCTATCTGATAGGGCAGTGGTCGGCAAACTGCAGCTCGCGAGCCACATGCAGCTCTTTGGCCCCTTGAGTATAGCTCTTCCACAAAATACCACGGCCTGGGCAAGTCTATTTTGAAGAAGTGGTGTTAGAAGAAGTTTAAGTTTAAAAAATTTGGCTCTCAAAAGAAATTTCAATCGTTGTACTGTTGATATTTGGCTCTGTTGACTAATGAGTTTGCCGACCACTGTGATAGGGTAATGTTCAGATTCTTTAGCCAAAAGTTCAAGACCTTCCTTATCTGGCCCTAAATTGTCTTTTATTTCTTGGATGCTGCTACTACCTCACACAAATCTTCTGCAGCATATTATCATAAGTAAAAAAAAAAAAAAAAGAAGAAGGAAGAATGGAAGGAAGGAAGGAATTTAATCTAGCATGAACATATTTAAGATGTATTCTTAAATTTAAAAGTCTAGTTGTGTGCCTGGCCGGCATGGCTCAGTAGTTGAGCGTTGAACTATGAACCAGGAGGTTGTGGGTTGGATCCCCAGTGTGGGGTGTGCAGGAGGCAGCAATCAATGATTCTCTCTCATAACTGATGCTCCTATCTCTCTCCCTTCCTCTCTGAAATCAATAAAAATATGTATTTTTTTAAGAATTGATTTTTAGATCCCTTCTTACGCAGGTTTTTTTTAAATTTCTGCAAAATATAATTTTAAAGTGTTTAGCAATTAGTTTATAGTTGTCTTATTCTCTCTTGTTTCCTCTCCCCTAAGAACCTGTGCTTTAAAAGTCTGGGACCTGTGGATGAACAGCAATGAGCTCTAGTTAACATCATCATCTACAGAATGAGGCTAATAACACTGAAGGGGCATTGTAAGGAGTAAATAAAATAAGTTGTAAAAATTGTGTGATGGAGCTGGAACACAGCTGGGAGTGAAGTGGTGGGTACTACTAATTCACACTGATCAGTAACTGCTCTGGAGAGAAAGAGGTCCTCCCGCTAGTTGCATGGGTCTGTTAACATCTGGATGGAATCATGCAGCTAATTTCAAAGAATAAAGTTTTAGGAGGAAGGTATTACTGACAGGGGATTCAGACAGAGAAATGCAAAGAAGAATTTTATATTGGAAAACACCTAAATAATTCAGTTGCTCAGGAAGCCTAAAGCACCACTGCACCTGCTTTGGTCTTTGTGTTGCTGAATCCCCTTCAAGACTTACCTGTCAGTTTGGAACAACCTTCCACGAGAAAGATACATCCAATTTAACTTTCCCATCTATAACAGACTAGGTAAATGCTGTGTATGTTCACAAGAATTGTTTTAGTATTGGCAGCAATTCTGTTTGCTGCAATAGCACTGCATTTGAAAACATACTTTCTTTAATCATGGATAATTACTGAAGTTTTCTTATTATTTTCAGATGATGCATCATAAAAAGAAAATCTTCACTGAATGTCATATCCTCAAAGTATATTTGAATCATGACTACTATACTTTCCAGAAAGGTTATAAGAAGAAAGCTCCACAAATTGTTTTTGATACGATCAAACTCAGCTTTAAAGTAACGCGGAGCAGCCAGAATTCTTTCAAATTAACGACAGGATAAAAAACTGGTGTGAGGTTGAGATTTGATTTCAAAATCTGAGTCATTAGAGAACATTTCTTTAAAAAAAAAGAAGGAAAGAAAAAAAAAATCCTGATGTAATACACTTTACTAAAATAACTAAATCATGTTTAATTTTTTTGAAATAATTGAATCGTGTTTAAGTTTTTTGAGATGCAGACCACATGCCCACCACTGTGCTAGGTCGCTGAAATTCAAAGGCAGCACACAATTCCCTGCCTTCTAAAAGACTGCAATCTAATCAGGAAAAGTCACATTCCTAGGTGGTTATCAAGGGGGAACGAATAATAGTACTACAGGCAAATATCATGCAGTTCTTTTTGGTTTTGATATTGATTCCCTGAAATAATTTATAATAATTAGTATTATTGCTATAAGGATTTTAAGTTTAATTATAAGATGATAAGGGTTTTACAAACATAAATATATCAGTGTGCTCATTTGTCATTCATTCACTCATTAAATAGTGATGAGCACCCACAGAGGGCCAGACACTCCATCAAGCAATGAAGGTATGAAGATGAGTTTAGTTCCAGGAGTTCAGGAAACACTTTGACTTCTGGAATGGTGAAGCAAGGTCTTGGCAAATTCATTCTCCCTCTAAAACAACAAGTGTACTGAAATGGGGACAGACGTAGAGATCAAGGAAATAGAATTGAGAATCCAGAAAAGTGTCCACACATTTATGGTTAATTGAACAAGGGTGTAGACACAATCAATGTGGAAATAATAGTTTTTTCAAGGAAATGTTGCTGGGATAACTAGATATTCATACGCAAAAGAATGAATTTGGACCCCTATCTCACACCAACAAAAATTAACTAAAAATGAACCATAGGCATAAATACATGAGTGAAAACTACCAAATTCCTAGAATGAAACATAGAAGTAAATCTTTGTGACCTTGGGTTAGGTAATGGCTTCTTAGGCATGACACCAAAAACACAAGTGACAACAGAAAAAATAGACAAATTGGACTTCATCAAAAATAAAACTATTGTGCATCAAAAGACACAGTCAGACACAGCATGGGAGAAAATATGTGCAAATCATATACCTCACAACAGACTTGTACCCAGAATATAAAATGAAATCTTAAAACTTAACAAATAAAAAGACAACTCGCTCATTGTTTAGAAAATGCAGTAAGGCTTTGAACAGGCATTTCTCCTAAGATATACAATGGCCAATAAGCACATGAAAAGATGTTCAACATCATTAGTCATTTGGGAAATGCTAATCCACACTGTAGGATACCACTTCACACTTAGTAGGATGGCTAAAATTACAATAAATAGAGTAAGTGTTGGCAAGGAATGAGGAGAAACTGGCAACTTCAAACATTGCTGGTGGGAATGTAAACTGGTGTACCCACTTTGGAAAACAGTTTGGCAGTTCCTCAAAATGCTAAACATAGAGCTACCATATGACTCAGCAATTTTGTTACAGAGAACCGGAATAATCAAACAATGCTCAGAGAGTTTGGAGTCACACTTTATTCACTGGTGGGCTTAGAGAAAATGAATTCAAATTCTAAGCAAGGCTACAAGCAGAACTTCCCTTTTTATTAAAGAGCCAGCCCTATGTGTGCTTAGTGGTTATCTCGCTGCTGGCCTTGAAAACAACACAGTTCTATCCAATTAAAAAAATGCACCTGGCATGGCATTGAAATTATGGGCATATCTAGTCTCTGGCCTACAAGGTCAGACAGCTAAGTTTATCTTCCTCGTTATTCAAGCAGGCTAAAGCAGGCTAGAAAGCAAAGTTATTTTTTTAGAATAAGAGGCCGTCTAAAAACACAGCAGAGAATTCCAAACAGTAGTTTTACAAAATAGAAGTTAGCCTTCTCAATTTCACTTCAAAGTATATATCCAAGAGAAATAAAAACATGCCCACCCAAAAACTTATACAAAAATGTTCACAGCAGCATTAGTCATAATAGCCAAAAAGCAAAAACAACTAAATGACCATCAGCTGACAAGTGGGTAGACACAATATGGTTAATCTTCACAATGGAATATTATCTGGCAATTTGATGAATTAAGTACTGATACATGCCTCACTCATCATTCATTTGCTCATTAAATAGTGTTGGCCCGGTTGGTGTTACTCAGTGGTTGAGTGTCGACCTAACACATTAAAAACATTATGCTAAGTGAAAAAGCCAGTCATAAAAGACCACATATTGTGTGACTGCATGCATATGAAATGTTCAGCATAGGCAAATCCATACAGGCAGGATTTAAACTAGTGGTTGTCAGAGGCTGGGGGAAAGAGGAAATTGAGTGACTGCCAATGGGTATGAAGTTTCTTTCTAGAGTGAGAAAACTATTCTAAACTTAGATTGTGGTGATAGTTGTAAAGCTCAGTGGATATACTAAAATATACCGAAGTGTACAATTTAAATGGGTAAATTTTTTGGTAAGTGAAACATATTTTAGTAAAGCTATAAAAAAATAAAACAAAGGAAACAAACTTGTACACAGATAATAGTCACAAACCAATGTGACATTGTGTGTGTAGGGCATGGTGTTGGAATAGGAATATTTCCTATTCTTTGTCTTCCAAGTGCAGAGTAGGAGTGAACATCCTGAATCCCTAGCTGAGTGTGGTCATGTGACTGGTTCTGGCTAGTGAGTTTGAACAGAAGCAGTAAAAAGCCCAGCGCATTTACTTGTCAGTAGGAGACAGGAGCTATTTTCCCTTTGCCATGATAACTAGCTAATTTTTTAGATGGGGCTGTTCAGTAAGCCCAGGTCACTCAGTGAGAAGGGTAGAGCCTACAGCTAATCCATGAAGGACGGGTAGCATGAGAAAGGAAGAAACTTCTGTTGTATTAAGCCACTAAGATTTTGATGCTGGTTGTTACCACCGATTAACTGTTGTTTCTAATAGAGAAGTTAGTGCTTAGAAGCAAGATCTTGCCATAGTCAGAAACATAAAATATGTTGCATTGGCTTAGGAGCTGGGTGGCAGGAGGTAAAAAAAAAAAAAAAAAATCCTATTATTAGATATGCAGTGGTGAAACATTAAGTAAAACTGCTGCCTGTGACAACTAGGAAGGCATCTTATGTACCGAATGCACTCGTATCCCTAGGGGGAAAGGTTGGAAAACAGACCAGGCGTTGGCTGCTCTTGGCTGCACTTAGCGAAATATTACAAGAAAGAGAAGAGCTCAGAATAGAATTGGTCAGTTTAGAAGCAGAAATGAAAGCAACTAAACGCAACATAGTCAGGGATCTGTAGGTTTGGAAGAGATAACTACTTCTCAAGCTCAAACAGTAAAAAATAAAATTGGGAAATGCTTTGTACTACAAAGTTCAATTAAGACCCAATTTTGAGTCAATGGTAAAATCGAAGTTAAAAGAATCTCTGAATAGATTAAAATAGTATACATTAAATCCTTTCAATTTGACTAAGTGGTTTAACACAAAATCTGGAGATGTGCCTGTCCCTGAGAGTGGGAAAGCTTTATACTGATAGGGAACATATCATAATTCTCTAGTTTGTTTTTCTTATTGTTTTTATTTTATTTTATTTATTATTATTATCATTATTATTATTATTATTTGTTAATCCTCACCTGGGAATATTTTTTCATTGATTTTTAGGGAGAGTGAGGGAAACACATCAATTGGTTGCCTCCTGCACAAGCCCTGATGAGGGCCCTGGCTGGGGAGGAGCCTGCAACCAAGATAAATGGCCTTGACCTGGGACCCTTTGGTCCACAGGCTGACTCTCTATCCACTGAGCAAAACTGGCTAAGGCTTTCTTATTGTTTTTAAAGTATTAAATTTACCAAAAGAAAGAGAATACTTTAATCTGATTAATAGTTCGTGTTCAAGAAGTTGTTGAGGCAAGATTGGTGAGTCAACTGCTAGATTAATAAGTAAAGAAAACCTTTTTCTTGCTGATGGAACAAGCTAGCACTCAGCTGGGAGCAGTATTTTAACTGCAGAAAAAGTCTCTCAAAGGTTCTTTAAGGTTTAGCATCTCTGCATGGTACTATATACAGACAGCAAGCGGAAAAACATACAATGTGACCAAAAAACATGCATAGACAGCACATATTTAGGTGAATGGAGATCCTGAAGCCTAATCCACTTACAGCTGCTGGTATTAGAACCCTTTGTTTAGAACAATTCAGAGCAAGTTTCCTAATGTTCATAAATTAGATTTTAAAGTAACTGAAGTTAAAGAGCAGAGTCACTAATTATTTTGGAGCTTTAGCGGTTTTGTTCTACATTTAATGATTTTATGATTATTCTCTTTAAGGAATATATCAGTCCCATGAATATTGCATGATACCTCATACCATTTAAAAGTGGCTGAATAATTAAGTGCACATTTCACTTTTTATCCAAATGTTTGGGATCTTTCCATGCTTGAGGTTGATTTTGTTCCGTTGTATGTTATATTACTGCCACCCTCCTGGGAAATAAAATGTGATGGGAAGTTTACACGAAATGGCTACTACCTGTCTGGGGTTCTCCGCACTCTTGTTCCACCTGTACAGAATCGTTCGATAAGCTTAGTCGTGCTGGGCCTGAGGTTGGGACTTAGTCTTACTAACAAAAGAAGCAGCTCTTGGTCTGAGTCTTAGAATCATAAATGTAGTCACATAAAAACACAATCTTTAGTGACACTCATCTAAAATGCCTAGACCTAGAAAATCCCTGTTAAACTGATGTTAGTTTCCAGGGGAAAACGACTCAGAATGAAAATTAATGTGTCCCCACCCCCCCACCCCACCCCCCCCCCCCCCGCCGACAAAATTCAAAATAATTTTGAGAGTTTCACCACCCTACACTCAATGACTAGGTAGAAAAATAAAAACATGTTTTTCTAGTCCTTAGAGCACTGAGACACTAATTATTCACTTGTAGAAAGCTAGAAGTCCCTTTTAAAATAACAGCGCATCAGTTTTGAACTTGAAATAGATTTTGACGCCCAGGAGGATCCATTATTTTTAACCCCTGCTGTAGCACTGGCCCACTGGTCCGCAGATAAAATTTCAGAACACAGGCAGCAGCACTCAATTCTGAGGAGACAATGTCACTGAAATGCCATTTCATATCAGTGACACTGGCTTCTTCAGAAAATTAGACTTCATTCTATATCAGCAAGTGCGGTGACCACTGACCCACCTTTGAGTTAGTTCAGCCTGCCCAGTAATAACCAGAGTGCTTCACTCTAAAACCAGCTATAATCACTGCAAAACAAGCCGAGAAACAGGACCCAGGCAGAGCATCTCGTAATTATCCTCACAGTTACTGTCCTTCAAAGCTCACTGCACTTCCAAAAATCTGTAGCAAATATGGATATAATTTGGTCCTTGAAAGTCTAAAATAGAAAATAGCAACTCGCCTAGATAATTTTGAACATTTGATCAGAATTATCAAGCACTACCAGAAATTTTAATTAACCTTAGTTGGTCTACAGCCAAAAAAATATTACTGAGAGAATATTTCCACCAGAAAATATAATGTTCACAGTTTTAAATTAGCAAGACACCTGCGAAGGGATTTTATGGAAGGTAAGTGCCACCTGAAAACCGGTTCTGAAATGTGGGATTTCTTAGGTTCCTGAGTGCAGGGCTCATGGGGGCTGGCCTACGCCCTGAGGGTCGATACCCAGCATGCTTGGGGTTCCTACCCCCTCCAGCAACCCAGTTTGCCTTTCATGCCCTTTCAGATAATAGGGGATTCACAGATGAGGAAAATAATTTGTTATCATAAGGTAGGTTGTAGCAATGCCTGGAAAGGAAAGCAGCCTTTCTAGGACAAGAATGATGGGGGGCACTGATTCTCATTGAGCTGAAAGGGATCTGAGAAGGTGAAATTTGAATCCAGCTCTGGTGGGTGATAGGCCATAATGAATAGGGTGAGACTGCAAGGCCTTATTGGACTATTGTCTCTGTATTCTTTTTTTTTTTTTTTAAATACATTTTACTGATTTTCCACAGAGAGGAAGGGAGAGGGATAGAGAGCCAGAAACATCGATGAGAGAGAAACATCGATCAGCTGCCTCCTACACACCCCTCACTGGGGATGTGCCCGCAACCAAGGTACATGCCCCTGACCAGAATCGAACCTGGGACCCTTCAGTCCGCAGGCCGACGCTCCATCCACTGAGCCAAACCGGTTAGGGCTGTCTCTGTATTCCTAATTTTGTTCTAGCTCATACACTCGACCATCTTTTGGTGGAAGCTCTTCGTCTGAATGAAAGAAGGTCTTAAATCACAATTTAAAGAACATCCTTCTGTTGGCTTTTTAGTTTCCTTGAACTACAGGAAATCTTCCCATCATGTGACAATTTCCCTAATCATTCTCTGAGGTTAACTTAGATTTATTGCATCTTTACTTAGATTAAAGGCAAGGAGAATTGATAGGCATCTTAAACAAGAGTGGTTTGCTGGGAAATTTCCTTTTATTTGTGTTCTCTGAGAAATTGTAATAGACAATAAATAGCTCCTTGGCTGGCATATTGCAATCTAAAGCACTTGGTAGACTTGGTTGTCAAGTCTCTTTACTCAAGTAAATTTCTGAGTGGAATGAAGCTTATTTCTTCACAAACACAAAACCATACACCCTTGACTGTGAGACCTACACAGTAAGAGACAGATGCATGAATAATCTTTTCTGGAATGCTGAAAATATTAAATATATAAGAATTGCCAAAAATGAAAGAAGAGCAAAGAAGGCACTAAATAAAACTAAAAAATAATCAAGTTTCACAACACTTAAATGAAGCCAAGTGTTAGGCTAAAATGGAGGTTTTTGAGTCTGGCACTTTTAGGCCTTTGTTCACCCTAATGTCTCAGCAAATTGTACAAATATTAGAATTTACTTCAATAACCCAGAAAGTACTTTGTAAAATGCACTTGATTTACAAATGTGCAGTGTCTATTTATTAATATTGCAATTTCAAATACATTCCTTTGGTCCCAATCAACTCATTATAAAAGTTCTTGTTATTCCAGAGTATACTTTTTTGCCCTAACTGGATTGGCTCAGTAGATAGACTGTCAGCCTGCGGACCGAAGGGTCCCAGGTTCAATTCAAATCTGTACCTCGGTTGCAGGCTCCTCCCCGACCTGAGCCCAATCGATATGTTTCTCTCATATTGATATTTCTCTCTGACTTCCCCTCTCTCTGCCACTCTCTCTAAAAATCAATGGAAAAATACCCTCGGGTGAGGATTAAAAAAAAATAGTGTATTTTTTACAGAAACATCTTAAAATATGCTGTTTTAATTAGCATTACAAATTAGAATTCTAAAGAACATTGGGTACTAGTTTCCTTAGTACTGTAATTATTGCTTTAACATATAATTTCATGATGTCTTCTTAATATAGATAATTAAGCTTTTTGTGCTAACAGACAAATTCTCTATCTCTTAAGTGTAATTAATGTTCTTAAATAATAGTAATAAATTCTTAAGATAATCAACCACTGATAACCAAACAAAAGCTTGTTTTAAATACCTCAATAAGTTAAAAATCATGGAATGGCATTTTTAACTTACTGTTGCTTTGGTTACGTGTACATGTACTTCCTGCTTGATAGGGGTAACATGATTTAAGGACTCCATGACTACATTTTCCTTCCTTCATGCATTAAGTGTTTGCCTGATCCAAGTGTTCTCTCTGATACAGCAGCTTCACTTCTATCAGCATAACTCTTATACCCGATGTCTTTGTTTGATATACTAAAGAACATATTGTTCTACAAAGACCAAAAAAAAGTAGATTTAGTCTGATAAGGCTGGCATGAAACTTGGTTACATAAACAATCCATGTGTCCAAATAAGAATAGACTATTTTATTATTTATCCACACTTTACTTCGATACCCTTGACTGCAGTTGTCTGTTGAGCAGGTCTGTCTGGCTCAAATACCACTCACAAGCAATGCTAGAAGTGGTGTTTTCAATTGAGGACTTTAAAAATCAACACAAAATGACTATTTGGAAAAAATCAAACTCACACTATACAATGATCAGTGCCAGTAAAGGCAACAAGCAAAAATATGCACACCAACTACAGATAATAAACAGTGGTTCTGGCGGTACGGGTTTTCTCTGAACTAGCCATTCCTCCTTTCCAGAAGCTCCCTAGCAAGGGTCCCTGTCTGCTTCCTTTTTTCACTATCCCATCCTGCTGCCTCCCTGATCCACATCGACAGTCCACCCACAGGAGCCAGTGTCCATCTATGCCAGTTATTTCTCAGGTTGTTACTGGTTATAATATAAAGTGAAAAGTGTTCTCAGTGTGCTTCAAATGCTCAAATTGTGGTCTCCATCAGACATGCTCATCAGGTGTGGATGTCTCCTGAACAGTGTCCACACAAGCACTCAGAGGCACGCACCATTCCAATTCTGAAAATGTGTTCCTAAGAACAGCCGGAGACACTCTCACTGGCTCTCTGTGTTTCTTTATAAATATTGTAAGCATTCCTGTCTTTAAGGAGAAGAGATGGAAAGGATTTCCTCAGGACAGAATCCTTAATTCCATTCACTGCTTCCTGTGCCTCACCATGAAACATGCCCACCCTATCCTTGCCCCCATGCCTGTCCTATGCTTAAAACTGTCCCCACCAGGGTGACATTTTTGCTTCTTGAATTGGATGCCAATTATAAAGGTGTATCCTGTTTGCGACATTCATCAAGCTGTATACTTGTGATTGGTGTACTTTTTAGCTTATTCTTCAAGGAAACATTTGTGTGTGGTTTTTAAGGCTGCCAAGGGTTCTGCCTGGATTTTCCTGGTTATCAGCTTCATACACATTATAGCAGAAAAAGATGGTTTCTAGGACATTACTATGTTACTTTCCCCAGACATCTGCACACATCTATAATAATAAAATCATAATATGATAATTAGACCAGACATCCTTCCGGACGAAGCCAGGGCTAAGAGAGCAGCCTGGGTCCAGGGTGCCAGAGGGAAGCCGGTGCAGGCAGCTGGGGGAAGGAAGGCCTACTCTTGCACGAATTTCGTGCATTGGGCCTCTAATATATATATATATATACACACACACACACACACACACACACACACACACACACACACACTGAGTGGCCAGATTATTATGATCTCTGAACGCATAATAATCTGGCCACTCAGTGTACATCCTATATAATAAAAGGCTAATATGCAAATTGTCCCCAAGACCAGGAGTTCGACCAGCAGGCAGGCCAGCCAACCGCCCATGACCCCACCCATCCACCCATGCACGAATTCATGCACCGGGCCTCTAATTAATATATATATATATATATATATATATATATATATATATATATATATATATATAGAGATCATAATAATCTGGCCACTCAGCATATATATGATTTCCCTTTAATCTGCCATAAACTTGCTTAATCACACTAAACCAGTAATGTTACTAAATATTTGTATACAGTTTTGGAGAATGCAAAATGCTCTCCCCATATGCTCTGCTCTCACTCGATTCCAGGCTTCCTTGGATGACTGTGTCTCAGGAAGGGAGAGCAGGCCTTGACATGTTACATAACAATTTAGCCAACAACCACCAGGCTCAGTGGAGCAAAACATGCTGTTGCCTAGTGACTATTATCCAAGGCAATCAGGGTAAATGGCAAATAGCACAGATATTCATGAACAGCTGTTTGTCGACCCAGATACAATATTTATATGGCTTACTAGTTTCTCAGGCAGAATTGGATCCTATCACACCCTACAGAACAGAAATGTTATTCCTTAATTATCCAACATGTATTCCTATTTTATTTTTCACGAGAAAACCTTAGAAAAGGAGCAATAATAAGTTTCTAATAGGAAATTCAAATGTCCCTCAAGTTTTACTTTTTTAAATTCACATTTAAAGGAAATCTTTCCTACAGAAGAGCTTGTGAATGTCCAACAGCTGATCGATTTCATAATGTGCCTTACTATCTCCTGTAAGATTTACACGTGACATTTATATGATGGTTACTATTATCACAAGTCAGGGCAAGAGCAAATCCATGTTTCTCACGTCATTTTTCTGGGGACCAATACCCTGGGAAGGTCACCCTAGGCATTCCTCAAGGCTCAGCCGAGGCTCACTGCCCCGGGAGGACCTTCACTGGATACAGTCCCACACGGTCCTTTCCAAGTGAACTGATTTGTGAATGAACACACAGCTCAGTTATGCATGTTAACACACTGTGTTCTAATTGTTGCCTTATCCCCATTGCCACGAAGACTCTGAGCTACTTGTCAGGGGGATGTGGCCCACATATATTTTTGGAGCCTCTTGACTGGAATGTAACATGGGCTAACAAGAATTTCAAGGAGTGAAATAGGGCCTTTCTTTGTGCTTGAATGTAGTCTGATATATTTTACTTAATGCTCTTGAAAACTGTTATGGATTGAATGTTTGTGTCCTCCCCAGATCCACATATGGAAGCCCTGACCCTCAATGTGATGGTACTTGGAGATGGGGCCTTAAGGAGGTAATTAGGTTTAGATGAACTTATGAAAATGGAGCCCCTCATGATGGGATTGTCCTTATAAAAAGAAGAAAAGTCCAGAGCTTTCTCTCTCTCTGCCATGTGAGGATACAGCAAGATGGTGGCTGTCTGTAAGCTAGCAAGAGTGCTATCCAGCTTCCAGCCTCCAGAACTATGAGAAATAAATTTCTGTTGTTTAAGCCACTCAGTCTGTGGTATTTTGTTATGGCAGTCTGAATAGAAGAAGACAAGAACCTATTTTTAAAAATTCAGACCAAATTATTTGTCCAAAGATTGTGATATTGGATCATTTTAAAGCATTGGGCCCAGCAGATGTGGCTCAGTGGTTGAGCATCAACCCACGAACTAGGAGGTCATGGTTCCATTCCTGGTCAGGGCACATGCCCCGGTTGCAGGGTTGGTCCCCAGTGGGGGGCATGTAGGAGGCAGCCAGTCAATGATTCTCTCTCATCATTGATGTTTCTATCTCTTGCTCCCTATTCCTTCCTCTCTCTGAAATCAATAAAAAACATATAAAAGATTGGAAAAAATATGAATAACCCAATAAATTTCATTGGACAACTGGTTAGCCATTTAAGGAAAAACATGAGTCCTTGCCTTATTTTTAATGTCAAAATAAATTCTAACTGAGATAAATATTAAATGTTAGAACAAAATAAAAGAAGTGAGGGAAGAAGAGAGGGAGGACATGATTTAGGAATAGAGGAGAAAAGCCACTAGAGACCCAGAGATCAACAATGGAAAATGTGTTTATACTTTTGGAGTGGGTAAGGTTTTTACATATGATATAAAACCCAGAAATTATAAAGGAAGATTTATCTTTATAAATTTTTAATTGATCCAGAGAATAGCACCATATGCAAAGTTTTTTTTTAATTACAATTTAATGAAAAGTGGAAACAATTATGACAAAGGCCTAATTCCTCTAGTGTAAGAGATCTTACAAATTGATTAGAAAATGACAGAAAGAAAACAAAAAATGAACAAAGATTTATAAAAATTTATTTTTCAGAAAAATGCATATGGTCAATAGGGATATGGAAAGATATTTAATGTCACTAAAAATAAGGCAAATGCAAACTAAAACCACATGTGCTATTTTTTCCTACCAGGTTGACAGATTATGAATACTCTCTTATTTGTTGAGAAATGTAAAAGCAGCCATCTGTACATTTTTTATAGAGTATAGATTAGTGTAAGCTTTAGGAAGCTGTCTAGTAGTATCTTCCAAACTTTTAAATGTCAATACACTTTGACAGTGCAATTTCACTTCTAGTAATTTATATTTTACTTATTCACACACATCTATACTTATAATAGGGTAATATGCAAATTGGTTGGGACACCATCATGTACCGATCAGCAGGAGGGCAATCAGCAGGAGGGCAGGGCAGTGAGCTACAAGCCGCAGAGAGCTACAGGAGGGCGGGGCAGTGGGCGGAGAGCTACAGGAGGGTGGGGCAGCGAGCTACATGCTGTGGAGAGCTGGGAGCAGCAGTGGTTGGGGCAGCCAGCTGAGGCAAGCGGAAGCGAGCTACTCGCACATAAATTTGTGCACAAGTCCACTAGTAAATATATATTAATTAAAGAAAGATGGGTTTCCAAATCATGGTAAAAAAATGAATGTTTATGCTTTAAAAAATAGAGAAATATATATATATGTACATATATAGATTTTGTACAAAGATAGGTATATATAAAATTTACTATAGCTACCTCTGATGGATGGAATTTGAGAGAAGAGGTGTAAAGTTTCTTATTTCACTTTATATACTTTGGTATCATTTAGCTTTTTTTTTTTAAAGTTGTCACTTTGTACTATTTTATAATTTAAAAAATAAAGTATAAGAGAATACTGCCAACTTTTATTTTTATAAAAATTAACATAATTATGCAAGCATTAAGTTATACACAAAGTAATCAAAATTTCAAGAGAATAATCCAAAATGAAATAATTTCAAAAATAAAGAGCTTAAAACAAAAGTGTTTAGGAAACAAATAGCATGTGTTGGGCAGTTGACAAGCCCCATCTATAATGCAGGATCAGAAGCCAGGGAGCCTGGGTCATACCTGTCACTTAACTTATCTTTCAATCAAAAAGGTCAGTGTGGGATGTGGACCAGATGAATGAGTGTGCAAATCAAGAGAAAAGAGAAGCATTTCTGAGCTTAATGAAGCTCAAGAAAAAGCTATGACCTTCAGTAAAGACTTTAAAAAACAGATTCCTCACCTCAGAAAATAATCAAACCAACCTTCTGTGTTCTCTCATTTTAAATTTAGACTCTATAACTAAGCAACAGATGTATTTACACTTGTATTGTCTGCAAGTAGATGATGATCGAATTTTGATACTGAATTGGACCAAATATCCCAAATGGATTTTTTCACACCAGCTGTAAAACTGTAACATTTCATAAAACCAAACATACTCTGTTTTCACCTTGGACAGTTTCCTCACAAGTAAAGGTTATTTATTCCAAGCGGGGGTGGGAAATGTACTTCATAATGTGTCCCATGAGAAAAAGAGTTGCATGTCAGACACCTTAAGTTTAGAATGAACTCCAGGTTTATAAAATGAAAGTGCCCTCTAAATATAGATCCTTTTTTTTTTAATCAGAAGCTCCCTCCACATAGCACCTTTCCTGAAAGAGGAGAAATATGAAATATTCTAGCTGTCTTGTCTTTGTAGAGCAGATACAACAACATATTGCTGGTGCTGACTAGGATGAACCAAACTTAGGATGAGAATAAAGTTCTTCTTTCTTACAAGTGAACACTAGGCAAATTAAATGCCTTCTGATTCCTATGTTTTTATTCTTTCTCCTTTTTTCCTCAGAGCCACTGGCTAGCTTTTCTCTATATGTCGCACCATACACACATATACAATATACACATACGGGTATTTAGTAAAAATATCTAACTTATGCTGTATTATGGTTTCTCACAATAATGGTAAGTTATCTGGCAAATAATGTGTCCTCCTAATAGTTAAAGTAATGAAATTTCTGAATGAATAAGCTAGTGGTGTTTGGCATCTGCGGAAAGACTCATGGGCCTATCGTAGCCACAATTTCTCTGGTCATGAAATTCAGCATTGTTCAACTTCCTAACTGCCACTCACTGGCTAGAAAGTCACAACTTTCAATATATAAAAGGTAAGTTCACCTACCACATCTTGGATACATGGCAAGTGGGATCATCATTCCAAACTTAAGCACCTTCATTGCTACGTATGGCACAGAGCTGTGAAAAAGTACAATTTTATAAATGCTCACTATCTAATATTATCAAAATGTGAGGTATGGTAACATGCTGACCTTGTCATGCCAGGTCCAGTAGTTCTCTATATTGTCACTGCAGCTTTACAATGATCTCCCAATTACCCAAGAGATTGGTCCTCATACTTTGCATTGTAATCACTACAAACTTCCCTCACTCCATGTTTAAAATCATGTTCTTCTTACTGTTCTTATGTGTAGGGCTTCCATACTAGCTTTCCTATTGAGCCCAGTGCTCCAAAATCACAAAATTAAAATTATTTCTTTCCAGCAGGTGATTCAATTCTGGGCATTTAGCTATCAAATCATGGTGGGTTGCTCACCAACCCAGCCTGATGTATGATTGGAGAGTTTCAAAGGAACCACAGAGGTTGCCTTGAGCTCTCTACTCACCCCTCAAAACTTTGAGCATTCTGCTCTGTGGATGATCCCCTGAAATAACTTTTAGGAGCAGGCAGAATTTAGATAATGAATAAATTACTATATTTATTATTAAACCAGAGGCCCGATGCATGAAATTCATGCAAGAGTAGGCCTTCCTTCCCCCGGCTGCCGGCCCAGGCTTCCCTCTGGCACCTGGGACCTGGGCTTCCCTCACAGCCCCGGCTTCGTCCAGAAGGACGTACAGTCTAATTAGCATATTATACTTTTATTGTTATAGATAATAAACTACTACTTCTTCAATATTCATGCAAGTAAATGTATATGTATTTATCGCAAAGAATTTAGAAGAAATTACACTAAAAACGTGGTATCTCTGGATGTTATCTTTTTCTGTTTGAGGGGATTTGGTGTTCTGTTTTGTTTTTGAGTTTCCAATTTTTCTCCAGACATGTTTTACTTAGGTAATAATAATACCAATTTGACTGCTGAAGACTCTCTTAAGTATCCTTGTGTGAATTGTAGATGCTTCCTAATTTATTTTGGTAGTTTCAATCATTGAACGCTGACATTTATTACATTACCCAAATATAATACTGATCTCTATGAAAGAAAAATTTTAGCCTTAATAATTTTCTCGTTACCTTTTGAAAAAGAATTTGATAATGCGCTAGGGACATAGGAAGATATGTGAACCTGGAAAGCTATGGACTGTCTACAGTGATAGAAGTAAAAGCATTTGTCATTAAAAGAAATGAAAGAGTCTGTACATTTCTGCAATTATTTACGTTACATTACCAAAGAGGCGAAGGTCATTCTCATGTGCCAATGGCCTGAATAAAATGAGAAGTTCTTTCTTTCAAGTGAAAAAAGAAACAGCTTAGTAAATATAGTATAATGAAATCAAAAGAAAAATTACACATATACTGCATTTTTCCCTCTTGAATTAGTTTGACTATTTGATCATTAGTTGAATTTTACAGAAAAAGAGAGTCCAATTAATTTACAAATGTTAATTAGAACTGTGGAACAATTGTCAATTTTGCTAGAGATAAACACTTCTCAGTGATGTAGGCTCCATATGTTGGACTAGTGAACTTGCAAACTCTGTGACCTGTGTGGGCAGCAAAGGGGAAAGTTCAGACATTCCCCAGCTGTCCAGTGAGTCACTGTGCACAGAGTGGTTAAGGTGAGAAACCACAAGCCCAAACTGCAAAGTCACTTCCACCACATTAGTGCTAACTTTTTCACAGCCATGGTATTATTTTGATGGCTCCACTGAAAACTATGATTTATGTTGAGCCCAGCACCACATGTATTTTGCTTTGTATAGAGTTGTGTTTTCAAATTGTCATCATATTCTGTCAGGAAACACATTGGTGAAGTTGATTAGAAAGCCCCCAACATTGCTTCTCTCCATAACCACACCTTGCATAATTAAAAGAAAGTAATGGTAACATTGAGGCAAAAACAGTAAGTTATAGTCCCCAACCTAGTCCCAGTAGTTGAAGCACATTAAAAACGAAATCAGCCCTGGCTGGTCCTCAGTGGTTAGCGCATCAGCCCCCTGCCAGAAGGGTCATGAGTATGATTCCCAGTCAAGGTCATGTACCTGCATTCAACCCCCAGCCCTGGTAGGGGCATGAGCAGGAGGCAACCAATCCATGTGTCTGTTTAACATGTATGCTTCTCTCTCTCTCTCTCTTCCCCTCACCTCTCCCTTCCACTCTCTAAAAATCAATGGGAAAAAATATCCTCATTCTTCAGGTGAGGATTAAATAAATAAATAAATAAAAACTAAATCAGAATTCCTGTTTCATATGCCTGGCCTTTTTTAAATTAACTTTTTATTGTGAAATAAAACACCCAAACCAAAAAATGCTAAAAGATATGTACGATACTTTGATGTACCACGAAGCAGACACCTTAACTAATATAGTGAAGAAATAGAATATTACCTGTCATTCAGCAGCCCATGCACAGTCCCTCCTATTCACTATTCCCTCTTTTCCATCCCCTCAAAGGTAACTACTGCCTTGACATTTAAATTAATCATTTGCTTCCTTTTTAAAATATGAGTTTACTACGCAAGCACATATCCCTATACACTCGTTTAGTTTTCTCTGTCTCTGAGCTTTATGTAGGTGGAGTCATATATCATGTCTCCTTTTGTGTCTGGATTCTTTTCCTCAACATTCCGTTTATGATACTCATGTAATTGCAAAGAGCTGTAGTTCTTTCAGTGTCATTGCTTTCCAGTATCTTGTGATATGATTATACCACAATTTATTTTTTCCATTCAACTGTTAATGAACTTTACAAACAAAATTACTAGGAATATTCTTGCAGGTGTGTCTTGCACACATTTCAAGAAGTGGAATTGCTGGTCACAGGATATACATATCTTCAACCATAACTCATCATGATAAAGTGTCTTGCAAAGTGGTTGACCCAATTTACACCCCCAGAAACAGTTTATAGGCGTCCCCAGGGCTCCACATCCTCACCCACATTTGATATTGTAGCATCTGTAGGTGTTCCAAAAGTGTTCTCTTGGTGGTCAAAAGATACAAACTCCAAGCTACAAGTTCTGGGGTATTATGTACAGCATGGTACTATATATAACAACACTGCATTGAATATTTGTTAAGAGAGTACATCTTAAAAGTCCTCATTACAAGAAAAGAAATTGTTAAGTGACGGATGTTAACTAAACTTATTGTGGTAGTCATTTTGCAATATGTACATATTTTTAATCATTATGTTGTACACCTTAAGCTAATATTTTTATATTTTATTTATATCTCAATAAAACTGGGAAAATATATACAGTAGTCCCTCCTTATCCACCAGAAATATGTTCCAAAATCCCCAGTGGATGTCTGAAATAATAGATAGTACTGAACCATATACTATATACTATGTTTTTCCTATACATACATACTGATGGTAAAGTTTAACTTATAGATTAAGCACAGTAAAAGATTGACTACAATAACTAATAATATAATAAAACCATTATAACAATATACTGTAATAGAAGTGATGCGAATGTGGTCTTTCTCTCAAACTCTTATTGTATTATCACCTTTTCACTTAAGGGAAGCTCTTTGCAGCTCCTCTCTGGCATATCTGAATGGCCAGCATCACTACTCTTGTGGTTTGGAGCCATTATTTGAAAGCCAGAGTTACTTGAAACCAGCACTGCGATACCACAACAGTCGATCTGATACCCCAGATGGTTGCTACGTGGCTAACTGGTGTTGTGTGTACAGTGTGGATACACTGGGCAAAGGGATGATTCACATCCCAAGCAAGATGGAGCAAGATGGCAAGATATTTCATCATGTTACTCAGAACGTTGCAAAACTTAAAACTTAATTGTTTATTTCTCGAATTCTTCATTTCATATTTTCAGACCATGGTTGACAGCAGGTAACTGGATCCCCAGAAAGGGAAACTGCAGATAATGAGGGACTACTGAATATATATTTATTATATTATATTATATTATATTATATTATATTATATTATATTATATTATATTATATTATATTATATTCCCGGTGCATGAAATTCAAGCATGGAGGGGAGAGGGAGGGCGCAAGTCCCTCAGCCTGGCCTGCACCCTCTTGGAATCCGGGACCCTCAGAGCTGTCCGACTGTCTGTTCAGGCAGGGATTGGGCCTAAACGGGCACTCAGACATCCCTCTCGCCATCTGGAACTGCTGGCTCCTAAACGCTTGCCTGCCTGCCTGCCTGCCTGATCGCCCCTAACCACTCTGCCTGCCTGCCGGATTGCCCCTAACCACTCGCCTGCCTGCCTGATCACCCCTAACCACCTCTGCCTTGGCTCCCGCCTCTGCGGCTTCGTTCAGAAGAATGTCTGGAAGGTCATTCGGCTGTCCAGTCTAATTAGCATATTATACTTTTATTATTATAGATTATATTATATTAACATATATATATATATATATATATATATATATATATATATAATTATGTTGTTCACCTTAAATGCATACAATGTTATATGTCAATTATATTTCAAAAGTGGGGGAAATGTGTTTGTTAGTTATACATGTTATCAGTATCTTTACCAACTCTGTGCCTTACTTTTTTACTTAATAGTGTCTTTCAGGAACCAAAGATATATTTTATTATAGTAAAAGTTATCAATCATTTCACTTATGGTTAATATTTTTGGGCTTGTTTAAAAACTTTATTTCTACACTTATACAATGAAGATTTAGTCGTGTATTACCTCCTAGAAATTTCTTATTTGCTTTTCATATTTAGATATAATACATAAAATTGATTTTTATATAGTTTGTAATAGGTCAAATTTCTCCTTTTCTCATGTGATATAAATGGATTCCAGCATCATTTATTGAAAAGATTGTTCATTCTCCACTCCTCTACAGTGCCACTGTCATTAGTTTCCTTTCTCAATAAAGAAGAATGTTTACACAGACTGTATCTTTGCATTCTCATTCATGCTGCAAATTCATAGCTTTGAAAAAGGAATGGGAAAGTTTAGGTTTAAAAAAGCAAGAGAATTTGTGTATGTGTTCATCCCCAGCTTTCTATGTATACATTTCTAGAGCATCTGCAGAGAGATCTGTCATCTTGGTATTTTTTTGTAACAGGCTCCACTCCCACTAATGTCAAGTGTGTTCACCGTAGAGCAGTGAATGAAATTTCCTGTTGTCACAGACTCTGAGCACAGCTAAGTTCGACTTGCCTAGCAACAGGGTTCTGATGTGACTTTTTTATTTCATAAAATCCATGCCTTTAAATGCTTCGTGACATTTGGAAATCTTGTGTCTATCTTACTGGGCACCATATGATCAACACCATATGCTGATAGATGAGAATAGAAGCTATTGTGAATTGAAGTATATTCAATCTAGGGTAAAACTAGTATAGAATATAAAATTTTCATTTTATACTTTCTCAGGTAGATAATACTTTGAGTAATATTTGCTCTTAGAAGAGTAGGAGACTATAAAGGTTTTATTGTGCTCACCATAAAAGAAGAAGAAATAGGAATAAACAGAGAGAGTTCATTATAAACGGCTTGAAATAATCTTTGTTTGAATTTCGCCTACATGACCTTCTAAAACTTCTCAGGTTCAGTTCTTTGGCTCCATCTTATATTATTTATTTTTCATTCAGCTTTAATCTTGAAAGCAAATCCAGGGAAGGATTTTTGGTGTGCGTTTATTTTCTCTGTGCTTCTAGCTCTGATTTCTGGTGTGATTAATTTGGAGACTTAATAACCTTTAGGTATTTGCCTTTTCAAATTTCAAAATTTTTCTTAGCTTTCTTTTTTTCCCCCTCTTCAGCATTTCTAGGCTCTTTTAGAATGCTTTTATTTCTAGAAATCAAAACATAATATTCTTCCATCAGTCAGCTTAAATGAATGCTTCCAAAATTAATCTATATTCTATTGAAAACTATGATTCATTTATAGGATCCCACTTAATTTTCAGCTAAGGCAAAACTCAGCAGAAAACGATGAGATAGAAATCCTAAAATGAAGAAATGGGAAGAAAAAGCATTATGCAATTGACTTCGATCTAGGCAATAAAAGTGTGCCTCTAAATCATATCTGATTTTTAAGCTCTATCACTAAATATTCTGATATTCATTTTGCATTTGTATAGATGTGTGTGTACATATACATGAAATATTATTAAATTATATAAATTTTTGGTAATATAAAAATCTATTGCATGTAATTTTGAGTTAGACAACATATTATCACTTATATTAGGTGCATATTTTATATTATTAACAAGACTTGAAGATCTCCAGTTTTTGAAATCAAAGCCCCTAATTTTTTAATCCTGTTTTATAAGTTTGACAATATACATTTAGATCTTTGGAGCATTACATTTTCTGGATGACTGCCTTTCAATGAAAATCTTTCTCTTAATTTGCTGCATAGGCTCAGAGTTCACAGATAAATGCAAATTTAACAATCTATTCAATCACACAGCATTTTTATGTTAGAACTTAAATATATATCGGTAACCTCAGGTGAAATATATATGTAGGTCTGGAATAGGGGCAAATCTAGAGTCAACATCCTTACTCCTTCAGTTAGAAGTTGGTATATTTACATGCTCACACATCAACATAGGGCTCCAAAGCAAATAAGCTGACAGCAGGCTCAACTCTCATTACCAGAATAATTTCATGAGCTACCATAATAGCTACCACTCTGAGCTACCCAAACTGTGCCAGATACTTTGCATATATTATTTCTGATCCTTATATGAAATGTGAAAAGTTACCTCTATTTTAAATATGAGGAAACAGTCTCAGATGTTTCACTTTTGGCCTAGTAAGTTCCAGAAGTAGTTTATCTGGCCCCAAAGCCGACTCCATCCACTGAAGTATTATATACTCAAATTTGGTGGAAAACAAGGAAAAAGAAAGATCCTAGCACAATATAGAAGGAGCACCCTTTTTCCTATCTTACTCAGGTTTTAAAGAAGTTTAATTTGTTACTAATCACCCAGGGTCAAGGCTAATCTAATTGATCAATACAGATTTATTATTCATGCAGCAAAACGCAGCCATGGTACAAATAATGTAGGCTTTAAACTGATCATATGGTTTTAAATTTTAATTCCACCACTTACTAACTTACTAGATGTGCCAGCTTGGGCAAGTTGCATAATGTCTCTAAATCTGACTGTCCTCGTCTGTAGAATATTTGTATACTCACTGCATAAACTGACCATGCTGAAGTGAAAAATGCCTCACAGTTACTGCCACATAGTGAGCTCTCAATAAGGGGCAGACATTTTTCTAAGGTCATGTTTCAAATGTGTTAATTTTTTTCATAACATTACTTGAACGGAAGGAGTAAATACAAATACCAGCACCTATATTCATAACTGTTGCAGTTATTTTAAAAAAAGAACTATGTTATGGCAGATACTAGAGATTATCAGGATGACTGTCATTGATTTTGCCTTGTCCTAGGATTTCATCCTCATGACGTCTATGGGATGATAAGGATTTTGGCAGCCATTTGCTTTTCTAGCCTTGTTTACTCCAACTCTGGATTCAGAAGAGCAGAAGGCCAGTGCAGCTGCAGCCAACTCCTGCTTCAGCCTTACCAAACTGAACGAGGTGCCTTATTTGTGAATAAGTCCTCAGGTTAATTATTTAAATGATCGCATGCATTGTCCTGAATGGATTGATCTCAGTGAATCTTTTTAAAAGAAGGTCTCATTTATCTTCTTATCTCAGAGATACTAGTGAGACCATCATTTTTAGACCCATAAGGCCAAAAAATTCTTTGGTGCAGTTCACCAGATCTTGACCACTGAGCACCCCCTAGTTACCTCCTATGCTTATAAAATGGGATAAAAACATTTGACTATGATATATTGAAGCTGTACCCACCCCTGCCCACTATAACCCTAGCCCATGGTCTGTGTCACTCCCTCAGTCTTTCCCCTCTTTTACCTTCTGACAAGGATACTCCCAACCGCAACAGATAGAGGGATTTTGGGCTTTAGTATTGGTATAACAGAAGGTAGATGTGGGGAAAGAGGGTAGAATTGATTGCCAAAGGAGATTTTAGCAGGAGAGAGGGCAGATGTTGAGAGAGAGAGACATGGGAAATATAAAAGAGACTATGGCTAAATTACAAATTTTTAAGAAATATTTTTGGGTCTGCTTATCCTTCAACATGTTCAAGAAAAAAACAAGTAAAAGACTTACCATATTGAAATGACTATTATTGCATAACTGTGCTTTTTTGCCTATGACACCATTCTGTCATTTAACTATGTGGATTATGGATTTACAGGTTTTAAATTTGCTAGTCTCATTGCTGTCATCCATAGAAAACACTGTGTAACTAAAGTTTACAAAAAACAACTGTTGTACCTTTCTTTCATTTGCCTCTTCAGATCTATGCTTCCCTCCTCTCTCCTCTGTGCTATTCCCCATGGAGACTAAGCTGTAGTAACTACATCAACAGACTCCCACACTTTCTGTCTTCTGTTTGGTCTCAGCAATGGGAAGCACTAGCAGGAAATTCCAGGAAGGGAGAAAAATGAGGTCAATATATTTATTACCCTAACTCACTCCCTGTAAGATCACATTGGGCTAGTTGTATTCTTGGTGGAAGGTCACTATTCTTCTCAAGGGGGCCTACTCTACATGACTCTCTCTCCTTCTGGCTTCTGGTAACCACCCTGACCCCTCATCCGTTCAAGCCTAGATGTTATTAACAGTCCCACTGTCCCAGCCCCAGGTACCTTCATTGTCCCTGTGGTTCTCTATACCCCACCCTCACCTTTGTAATTAGTCTCTTTATTGAATTTCCTCAAATCATCTTAATTTGGGTATGCCATCTGCTTCCCTGTAGCACCTAGGTCAGTGGTCGGCAAACTGCGGCTCGAGAGCCACATGCGGCTCGCGAGCCGCGGTTTGCCGCTCTGTTGACTAATGAGTTTGCCGACCACTGACCTAGGTCAACACACCAGCCACCCAACTTTATTCTATAATCTTACATCAAAATTCCTAGAAAATGAACATGATGAGGTAGACATGAGTAGCAAGATAAAGGGTCTTGTTAGCCAATATATTTAAATCCTTAGAAGCTGCGATTATCTAATTTAGGGACACAGCATCCGATTGTTTGGGAAAGCCCAAGATACACAATTCAGTCCATTTATAGTTTCATCATCTCCCTTGCCCCACCTTCTCTGCTGCCCATTTGGCTTTCTCATTACCACCTTGAGTCCTATTGCTTCTATTTTAGTAACCATTGAGGAGATAGGCCCTACTGGTCTGTCCTGCTGTGCCAGTCTAAACTGGGGTTTACTCAGAGGACATGAACTCTACATTTAAAAACCACAAGGATGTGAGAAGTTGCTTAATGGAAGAGGGTGGCATCTCCTCTTTTGATTGGTTCTATGCCCTTTTAGAAGCTCTAGTCTTCAAGAATGGCATAAAGCATGACATTGACATTTTTCTGGGTTTATTTTGTAAGAAAATAGTTCTCTACAGATAGTCACAATGCATTACATCACACGGGGAAATTAATCTTGGTTATTATGGCAGAAAATATCTTGGCTAGGACATATGCTGGGGATGGGCCACTGAGATTACCTCTTCCCAATGCCAGTTGGTTTTGCTTCTGAATGAGTTCCTCAAGGCCAGGGACAGTGTCTTGGTCATCTTTGAATTTTTGAGGACCTAGAACCATACCTAATACACAGTTGGGACTAAATATCTTATTGGATGAAGGAGTAGGTAAGTGAATGAACAAATAAATGAATGCTCATGTAGGAAATAAATAGTATGGCCTTCTTACGACTTTCTCCCTATCTGGAAGCCAGGAGCAGTGTTTTGTTTTGCTCTCTACTTCAAAGCTTTTCACTGCGTCTCACCAGAACAAATTACCTTTCTGTGCAAGCCTCTTCATACTCATATTTTGTCAGATGCATAAGCAAGAGACCTCTTTATTTTCTTTATTGTAATTCTTTAACTTATGTGCTTCCAATGACATTTCTCTACTAACCAGAATAACTAGACATTTGTTACTTGGTCACACTGGATTATAACACTTCCTGAAATCTTTTGGGATGGTGGTTCTCATTTTTCTTCCAGGATAGCATCACCATCACTACCCCCAATGCAGCTCTCTGAAAATAGTTAGGGGTGAATCATAAGAACCTTGAATACCACCCACTGACTTTAACATATTTCTACTCATTAGTGGCTGAATATAATGAGTATCTCAATCTGAGATGTAATGCATATCTATATATATAAAAGCCTAAGCGATCGAATGACCGAACGACCAGTCAATCGGTTGCAATGACATGCGCTGACCACCCGGGGACAGATGCTCAATGCACAGGATTGGGCTCCCTCCTGTCTGGATCGAGCCTGTGGGGATTGGGCCAAAGCCAGCCAACTGACATCCCCCAGGGGTACCAGACTGAGAGAGGGTGCAGGGTAGGCCGAGGGACCCCACCTGGTGCACGAGCCTCTAGTGATTAATAATAAGAGATCACATGAATCTGGTGTTTGGCACTGTTCTAAGCCCCATATATGTTTAAAGTCATTTAAAATGTGCAAAAACCCTATAAGGTGAACAGAAACTGAGGTGGAAAGTGTTCAGTGACATGTTGAAAGGCTGACAGCAAACAAGCAAACTTTGAACACATGCCCTCTAGGCCCTATGAACTGTCCCTGGAATCATTACGCTATACTGAGTGCCATAGAAAAGAACAGCACTCCTTTGTCCTACCAATGATCTCCAAACCCAGGGACCCACCTTCAGACACAAATATCTTAAATGGAGATCAATCTTAACTCTTGAAAGAATACAGAAGCAGTGAGCTTAGAGGTCAGGCTTTAACAAATACAACAAATTCCAACAGCAATAAAAGTAAAGAACTTTGAGAAAAGTCCCCAATCGCTGTTGGCCCCCCCTCCATTGTGCAGTAACTCAATCCTCCAGTAGGCTTTATTACTTCAGCTTAAAGCTGTTGCGACCTTTAAGGGTTGGGAAAGTTACGGAAATAAATCACATTCCCTGGGCTGCTGAGAACACATGGTGATGCTCTAAGAACGTGTCTACTGAGCTCACACAGGGAGCAGTGTGGAGAGCTGGGGTCATGTTGAGATGTCATTTCAGTGAATGAACTCCCCAAAACTCTAAAAAAAAAGGTAAATAAAAGTGAAAACACAGTCTCTCTCCTTCTCTCTGGGTATCTCTGGGTGTCCTCTCCTCTTCTTACAAGGACACCAGTTTTTAGATTTAGGACCCAACCTAATCCAGTATGACCTCATTATACTTGAACTAATTAGATCTGCAAAGATCCTATTTCCAAATCAGGTTACACTCTGAGGTTGCAGGGGAATGTTAATTTTAGGAGGATACTACTCAACCCACTATAAGCATTAATAGTAGCTATCCTTTTTTTCCCACAGACAACAAAAGGAGGGGCTCTGACCTGAATTTTATTTGGGAAACTCAGAATATAAACATATGCTTCATTTTCCAATAGGAGAGTATAATGTGGAACATGTCATGGTGCCTCTTGAACTATCAATTGTCCTTGAGATATAAAAGAGAAAAGAGTTCTGTATGCAAATATGGAAGTTGTAATGTTTGTCCTTTGGTTTTTAGCAAAATCATGTGTTAAATGGGCAGCTCAATGGCCGCCTGATGTTCTTCAATTGCAGTAGTTGGCTATATTGAGAATAAATGCTGCACCAGCTAAAACATGCAATGGATACATCTGGGGCATCTAGACTCAGCTCTATAATGATTCATGGCTCTAATTTTACTCTCCTGATAGTGAGGACGTGATCACGTACTGTTTGGTTTGGTTTTTTGAAGAGCACCTCTACGCTCTTTATATACCTATGATTGCAGGTCACTTGGTTGGTTTCTGTAGGTAGTCAATTTACTCAATTAAACTAGACTATCAGAGTCAAAAGCTCATCTAATTAGCTGGTATAATAAATCAAACACAAGTAATTTGGTTGCTCTCAATGCCACAGCACTTTTTTAAGGTCACTGCCAAGGTGTATGCAATTAGCAGCTTGTCTCCCTGAAGGAATAGTCTGGCCAGACTAAATTGTTCCATGGTGGGAAAAGTAATTTGACAACAACCTGCTGGGTGGTTATAATAAACAGCATAGCTATTATCCTCCATTTTTATTTTTATTTTTATTTTTTGCTGCTTAAATTATTTTCTCTTTCTTCTCTTTTTATTTTTGTTCTTAAACCAGATCTTTGATGCAAAAAAAGTCTTTTTATTCCATTCACTTTAAATATTTGAAACATCAATAAACACCATATCTTCAAGCATTTTTAAAGAATTATTTAGATTATAGTTTAATGATTATTTTCTTTTTCTACCATGGTAGTTCTTATATACAAGCTGGTTTCTGGAGAAACCAAATTTAAATACAAAAATCTGTCTAGTGGTCCATGAAACCTTTTGTCTTTAATAAAGACAATAATACATGGTGGAGGAAAAATAGGTTTATAGTTGTTCATATGGAAAATAACATAATAATTAATAAATAATAAAACAAGAATAAACTGTGTTTCATGTACTTACAACTGTAGACCTACTCTTGCCCCAGCCTGTATTTAACACTTCTAATACAAAGAATCCTCCTTGAAGACATACTTCTACCATTCATGACATCCTCTCCCTGGTTCTCCTTTCACTGACTGGCCCTGACCTCTCTTTCATAATCTTTCTCCAGCTCCTGATCTTCTTTCCTCTCTTTACCAGGTTCCATCCTCAGTCTTCTCACAGTCTCTCTCAATAGAGATAGATAGATAGATGATAGATGATAGATAGATAGATAGATAGATAGATGATAGATAGATATAGATATAGATATAGATATAGATATAGATATAGATATAGATATAGATATAGATATAGATATTTACATATCTATATCTATGTAGATATAGATATCCTATATAATAAAGAGGTAATATGCAAATGGTCGTTATGCCATGATGCGTAACGACCAGCGGAGAGCTACAGGAGAGCGGAGCAGCAATCTACAAGCAGCAGATATGTATGTATATATCTTTCTGCATGCTTTCCCCAGAGGACATCATCCAATCCCAGGACATCAACCACCACTGAGTTACTGATGTCTCACAATTCAACTGAAACCCTACACCTCTCCTGTGAAATGAATCCATGGTTCTGCTATATACAAGAAACAGCAAGAAAGAGGCAATGTGCAAAGAATTAAACTAGATATAGTCAAGTGCTAAAATGTAATTCACAGAAAGTGTCTGCTAAAAGTACTCAAAAAAGGAAGTTAACTCTTTGTGGCTAGAGTTACTGATACAGGCCAAATGAGATGACATGATTTTTGCAGGCAGAATAGAAGAAATGAGATTTCAGACCAGGAAAATTGCATGGACAATGTAGGAGAGTGGAAATAAGAGGTAGCCTGTGTAAGTTGGCAAGGAGACCATCCTGGCTGTAAGGAGAGCTTGCAGTAGGAATCAGGAGGTAAAACTGGAGATATAAAGAAGACCAGATGAAACAGGGGACTGCATGCCAGAGTGAAGAGTTTAAATGTCTTTTGTGACAGGTCATGGAAGTCCTGGTGTGTTTGGCAGATCAGCCTGGTGTTAGGGTATAAGATGAATTGGACTGAGGGAAACTAGTGAGAGGCAATTAAGGCACAAATGAGGAAGATCTGGCAGGGAATGAAGAAAGAATAAACCCAAGAGAAAATTCTGAAGAAATCAACAGTTCCCCCAAGGCAGATTTAATGCAGGAGATATTCAAGTCGGAGAAAAGATAAAGCTGCAGTATGATGAAGAAGAAAGTGCAGACATAAGGTGTGAATTCATTACCAACCTTGTCACCCAAGAGGTGTTAGACCTTGAATAAATGTCTTAGCCTTCCTGAGCATCCATACAATGAAGGAATTAGGCTGGACCACTTCTCAGACATCTATCCACACTAACTTCAAAGTTCAGTGGTTCCCAAGAACAGGCTTAGATTTATCATGGTCTTTTCTGCACCTCTGCTCGTTTACTCGAAACTGTAATATTTTCTTTATTGGGGTACAAAGATTTGTTAACTTGAAAGTAAAGTACTGAGTATCTATAATCATCTTCCTGTGACCCATATTCGTTTTTTATTCAGCAATTTAGGCATTTTAGTGGTGAATTAGGAAAGGACAAGAGAGGAGCCTATTTTCCAAATGTATGTTTGATGATTGATCTGCTTTGCAAGCAAGTTTTTTAATGTAAATCTTCAGGCCCTAACTGGTTTGGCTCAGTGGATAGAGCGTCAGCCTGCGGATTAAAGGGTCCCATGTTTGATTCCGGTCAAGGGCATGTACCTTGGTTGCAGGCACATCCCCAGTAGGGCATGTGCAGGAGGCAGCTGATCGATGTTTGTCTCTCATCGATGTTTCTAACTCTCTATCCCTCTCCCTTCCTCTCTGTGAAAAATCAATAAAATATATTTTAAAAAATGTAAATCTTCAGGATTTCTGTGTATATCAAAAGTGGTCAAAGAATTATGATTAAAAATTTTAACTGCCACAATCTAAATATCTAAATACATGGTGTATTAAGAGCTTATACTCATGGTCCAGATTCTATGACACTAAAGGCTCTTGCAAAATGACCTTGAAAACTGTCTCCTCTTTGGCTCACCTCAAAAAGAGGGAAGGCAGGAATTGCTCCCTTTTATTCCTCTACTAGAGGCCTGATGCATGAAATTTGTGCAAGGGGCTCGGCCCTTGCAGCCCCGGCTTCGTCAGGAAGGTCATCCAGACGGGCTGTTCTGCTGTTCGGTCTAATTAGCATATTAGCTCTTTATTATATAGGATATGTCATTGTGAGAAGGGGAGGAAATTAATCCTCTACTGTGCTCATGACCTTCGCAATGAAGTTTGGGTCACCTTAGAAACGGGGCTATATTAGTTTTCTATTGCTGCTATTACAAATTATCACAAATGTAGTGGCTTAAACCCACACAAATGTGGCCCTGGCTGTTTGTGGCTGAGTTGGTTGAGCATTGTCCCATGTACCAAAGTTTCACCAATTTGATTCCCAGTTAAGGCACATACTCATGTTGGGGGGTTCAATCCCCGGTTGGGGTGTATGCGGGAGGCAACCAATCTCTCTCTCTCTTTCTCTCTTTTCCTTTTTTCCATCCCTCCCTCACACCCTCCTTCCCTCTCCCTTCCTATCTCTAAAATCAATTTTAAAAAAACATTTTTAAACACACACACAAATGTGTTAACTTACTGAAGATAGGTCAGAAGTCTGACACAGGTCTCTCAGGGCTAAAATAAGGCAGGAAACCATTTCCTTGCCTTAAATGGCCCCCTTTCTTCATCTTCAAAGCCATCTCACTCTGACCACAGCCAGGAAAAGTTTTGCACTTTTAAGGATCTATGGGGTTAGATGGGGCTCGCCTGGGAAATCCAGAATAATCTTCCCAACTCAATCCAATTTAATCTTCCCACTTAACTTAGTCACATTGACAAAGTCCTCTTTATCATGTAAGGTAACATATCCCCCTATTCCAGGGATTAAGAAGGGACATCTTTGAGGGGCCTGCATAAATGCACAAAATATACAATTATTAGCCCTTGGCTGCAGTCATGCATTCATCTCTATGAAGTTTATATGGCAAAACTATGCAGCAGTCCAAAGAAAAACAGGAAGAGCCCAATGAAATGCTTTAGTAAGGAGTCATTAAGACCGCAGGCACAGACTGACACATTTGCTATAATTAACTTTGCCAACAACATAAGTTATGGGGATCAATGGGAGTCACTCAAAATTACAAACTATTGGTGCTTATGCTTTTTGCTATTGTCCTATTTTTAAGAAGAGCCAAGGGCTCTTCAAATACCCTCTTATTTATTTTGTTGGGTTTTCCCCCTGTTTTATTGAGATATAATCGACATGTAGCACTGTATAAATTTAAGCTGTACAGCATAACAACTTGACATGCATTGTGAAATGATTACCACAATAAGTGTAGTTAACTTGTTTGACATTGAGAAAACAGGGCTCATTTAGAAGGGCTTACTGTGATTATTGAGAAATCCTTGATAAAGGAAAATCTACCTTTTTCCTCTTTAGAGTTCCCAAAACATTTCTATTTTGTTTATTTTGGACAATATTTTGAAACCCCTAGGGTTTTAAAAATTATATTTTAATCTCCTAATTCAAACAAAATCTCTTAATATTTTTTAAAAAGGAATGAAAGATATTTTAAAGAAATATTTTAAGATATTAATATGCACTACACCAAATAATCTCTCAAATATCATTCTGAAACAGACAGAGGCTTAATTTCTGCCAGAACTGGTCAGGTGGGTGTTCGGAGATGGATCAGAGACGGAGAATCAGAAAATGTGTTCTTATGAAGCCTGTGAGGAAAGGGATGAAAATCCATTCCTTGCGTTTGTATCCTGAAATTCGATGATTTAACAAATCTCTCATTACCCAAACATTCTTTTCTTTTTTGCTTTTCAATTTTTTTCAACTTGTAAAGTGATGTAAAATGATAGTTTTATGTTTTTTCCATTTACAATGTGATTGCATATATTTTCTCTGTAGTTATAAGGGAAACTGTTTGTAATGCAATTGCATTACATAATGTACTGACTTCCGTTAAATGCCTGGGTGCAGAACTTTCTAAAACATGTTCTGTTTAAACCAATCATCATTAAATGCACATTAAAATTGCTAGTGGAGTGCATGAAACAATAACTCTTCAGCTTGAAAGTTCTCTACCATGAACTTTGCATATGCATTTTTTGTTTTGTTTGTTTTTAATCTTTATTGAATTTATTGGGTGACATTGGTTAATAAAATTATATAGGTTTCAAGTGTACAACTCTAAAATATGTCATCTGCATCGCGTGTTCACCTCCCCAAGTGCATATGCCTTACTTTTTTTCAGTAAACTATTTTGGAAGTTGGAAGGGTATTTGGTTTTGTATTAGAATTTTATACTAGTTCATCAAGTACATTGGATTAGGTCTTAAATTAAGACTCATTCATCAATTTCTTCTGAAAGATGCTTAGTGGGATGCTGAGGCTATCACGGAAGAGAAGCATTTCGCCACAGCTGCCCTCCCATAGGGAAATCGGTGTGTGGTGCATCATTCTGCAGTCATTTTATAAATAGCCCACCCTCGGCCCTTTGTACAGCTGAGATTTTAGCTTAGAACTGCTACCCAGTGAAACCTTATGACAGAACTTCCTATTGTTTTTTGTTTTGATGCATTACATTTCTAAAACCATTCGGCTCTCTCATGTCTAGTCCTACATATTGATTAACTTGGAGTTGACATATTTAGATATAAGTATTATTTAGGTTAGCATATAATATTCATTTTTTAAAAATCACTCTAGACATGTAGAAAATGATAGCTATGTGCAGGTAGAAAGAAATTAAAATGTAAATCTAATATGGGCTGTTAGTGCTACAGAATTAAATTTACTGAAAGTAATAGGTCCTTTTATCTTACAGTTGAAGCCTTTTAGATTTGAATAAATGCACCACATTTCAAAATGTCCAGGGTTATTATTATTTCCTCCTTTTAGGTATCTGGAATGTTTTTTATCTTTATTTTTAGATACCTCTTAAATGTGTTGATTTGGGGAATATTAAAATAAAAGTTGCAAGAGTTTCTGAGTCAGAGAATTAATGTACTCGAATTAATTGTCCAAGGACAATAAGATCAGAAAAGATTAAAGGAATTAGTAACTACATTGTTAGAGGGAGAAAAGGGAAACAACTAAACACCAGATAATATCACCTAAAAGCAGGCAGCCTGCTACACCATTAGGAGACCCACTGCGGGCTGAGCCTCAGAATAGAGCTGTGGGGCATTCCCCTGCCTCCATTGCAAGGACTCCATTATCTAATGGAGGAAATAGGTCAAATAACCATAAAACAACTGATAAGTAAGTTGATGAGACCATTATAAGCATACATTTAAAAACTCAATGAAAGAATTATCAAACCAGCTAGCACCCAGATCAGTAGCAATCAAACACACACCCTATATTGCTGCAAAAAATTTACCCTGGAAAATATTTTAAAGTACATATAACTCAACCCCTTACTTGGCTTAAAAAAAATAAAAAGGTGGTGGGGGGGTAGGGAGGGTGAGAAACAGTAAAAATGACTTGACAGAATGTTTAACCTTGAACAATGTAGAAACACTTTTACCCACTGGCACCTTGGAAATATGTCATTAGCCCACATGGAACACTTTATAAGAAATGGTGTTATGAGCCTCAGGCCTGCACTAGTATAAAGATGCTGTTGAGGGCATTATTCCCAGAATTACTGAATGTCCTCTTTGTGTAGACCCATAAGAGAAATTCGTTTTTGTTCTCGACACAATAGTTGTGCTGCTCCTGAACAACTGGCTGTTCTGATCCTGTGGTCACTAAATGTTGCAGCTGATTGCATGTCTCTGGTTTGGCACCAGAAGGCTTAGATCCAAATTTATGGCCTTCTGCTGCCAAGTGGATAGAATCCTATGCCATGCATTTTGTTTACTAAACTTATTGTTCCTACCCCTGATTTTCTCTGTCCTGATTTACTCACCCACTTGTTTTTGTGTTTTTTTTTCATTTTAGTTTATTGTTTTGTAGTGCATGCATTTCATAAACTATCTTAAATTCTTTCTAGACTACAGTGGTATATAAATGACTATCTAGGTAACTAGATATAACTATTTAAAGTTGGATAATTACTTGTCACTATTTCAAAGTTTTGTGTTCTGCATATACTGTTCCCTTTTTTAGAAAATCCTCCCATCAGGAAAATACTCATTTTCCCAGGCCCAGATGAAAGGCAGAATCTTCTAGGGAGACTTTGCTGAACACTGCACTCTTGAGGAAGAAATGACCATTTGCTCCTTTGCATCACACAAAATTGTTAGCATTTCTTTACATGTCTTTCCCCTAGAAATTACCCTTCTTAATGGGAAAGACTCTGTTATACTCATCTCTATAGCCCCAATGCCAAGCAAGCACCATTAGTACACACTGGAAGGAAGGCAGGAGAAGATAATGAAGAACTGGAGAAATTAATAATTCAACTCAAAAGGGACAAAGACAGGGTGTCCCAAAAAAGGTACACACACTTTGAATAAGTATTAATTCCAATGGGTTAAATATGAAAAGAAAGAAACATCAATTGAGTGATAAAAAAATGTATATGGGCAGTGCCCTCGGCGGTCCTGGATCTGTCTCTTGCTTCAACAGTGTTTGGATGAAACAGACCCAGGGACACTCCTTCTCCCAGCCTCCAGCCTCCAGAACCACCTTCAGAACCACCTCTGGCACCAGCCAACACACCGTTGTTTTTTCTACCTTACCCCCTTATTGCTGAACAACCATGAGCTCCCAAATGCGTCAGAATTATTCCACCGAGGGGGAGGCTGCAGTCAACCGTCTGGCCAACCTGCCTCTGTGGGCCTCCCACACCTACCTCTCTCTGGGCTTCTATTTCCACCAACGATGTGGCTCTCAAGGGCGTGGGCTGCTTCTTCCGAGAGATGGCGGAGAAGAAGGACGAGGGCTGAGCATCTTAAATATGCAAAACCAGCCTGGAGGCCGCATTCTCTCCAGGACGAGCTGAAGCCTCCCCAAGGTGAGTTGGCAAAATTCAGGGCGCCATGGAAGCCACCTGGCCTTGGAGAGGACCCTGAACCAGGCCCTTGTGGAGCTGCAGGCCCTGGGTTCTGCCCCCTCAGCTCTGGGACTTCCTGCGGAACCACTTCCGGGGAGACGAGGTGAAACTCATCAAGAAGATGGGTGACACCTGACTCACCTCCGCAGGCTGCCGGCCCCCAGGCTGGGCAGGCGAGTATCTCTTCGAAAGTCTCACCCCACGCACAACTAGGAGCCTGTGGAGCCCAGAGGCCTTTGAGGGGCCCCTCTGCATCCCCCTGGTGTCTGGCTTTACCTGAGCCTCTTCCTGGAACTACTAACCATTCTTTTAACCACCCTGAAGCCCTCTCCAACGCATTGCACCAAATGAAACAATAAAGCTTTTTGCAGAAAAAAAAAAAATTATGTGTATACATTTTTGGGGGACAACCTATATTTGGATGTGGCTCTACTTTTATTTATGATCAAAGACCAGAGGACATTTTAAAACATATTTTTATTGCCTTGCTTTGTTTTTGTTCAGTCCGTTGTTTCTTGATTGTGCTCTGCATTCCTTCCTAATGTCTATAGATAACTTGTGCTACATCGAACCATTCTGGAAAAGCCATCTAGAATGTGACATGCTAAGTGTTTTGAAGGAGGAGAGCACTATGAATTCAGAGAGGATGAAATAACTTTTCTCTCACTTCCGTCTGGCTCAAAGGTCCCCCCTGGTGAGGTACTTCTGAGGACAGCTGGGTTTGACACTCTCTCATTTCACCTTCTCTGTCCCAATGGATGCCACAACATGACATTCTGGCTTGGTGCTTTGTAATTAACAAAAAAATTCCTGAAAAATGAAGAAGATGGGCTGGGAAAAAAGGCAACTCTGGTCAGAGGCCTCAAAATCCATGATCAGAAATTCTAGTTTTATGTGAGAGAAATTGAGGAGTCTTCCCAGACTTTTGAGAAAACAAGGGACTTTAATTAAAAGCAACGTCTTGATGAGGATGCTTTGGGTGACCGTGTGGGAAGATCAACTGGAGCTGGGGAGGCTAGGGAGTAGGCAGACAGAGAATCACAACTCTCCCAGCATAGACCAAGCCTCTGAGTTATTAAGTCTGGAAGAATCCCTTCAATGGATTGATTTTGTGTTAAATCAAAGTCGGTTGCCTGAAGTCAGGAAGACCTTTCTCTTTTCTAAATTAGGTAAACTGTGACAGGTGAGACTTTCTTTTAACGCAGTTTGGAAAGTTTCTCCATGAAATTTGAGAGATAGCTCATCTCTCCATCAGAGCTATCCTTAGGAAGCCACAAAGCAGTACCCATAGGGAAGGTGGAGGATTTGAGGAGGGCAAGGTAGTGTGACAGTTCAGGGAACAGCTAGCAGGACAATTTTGAGGTGGATAATTTTTCCCTCCCCTTTCTGATCCATTTCCTCTCTACCCCACCATTATCTCCTACTGAAAATATGCCCTCAACAAGGTTTTGATTTCCCCAAACTTCTTTTTCCTTCCCCCCCCCTTTTTTTTCTTTTACAACTTGAATGAGCATTGATCTCTGGAACCTTACTTTAAGCTATAAAGGGGACTAAAGATAGTTATGTGAAAATGTAGTATATTGGAAGTACATTTTTTTTGTTTTTTAATTTTTCAATCACAGTTTACATTCAGTATTAATCTGCATTAGTTTCAGATGTACAGCATAGTGGCTAGAAAATCATGTACATTATCCCCCTCCCCCATTTCTATATCTCTGCCTGAACTGTCCTGGTGTCCTCCTGTGCTACACAGAATTTTGAGATGCTCCTGCAAGATTCCCACCTGGTGACACACCTTTGGAACCCCTTAAATATGAGTGGATTGTAAATGTAATGAATTTAAGTCCCATTATTAGGTTTCATTATATTTTTTTTTAAAAAATGAAGTTCCCAAAAAAGTTGACTTTGAGTTCATCAAAAGGGAGATTATCCTGGGTAGGCCTGACCTATAGGTGAGCCCTAAAAAAAAAGTGGGCTCTTTCTGAAAAGGGAGATGGGAGGGAAGAATTTCCCTGCTGGTTCTGAAGAAACAAACTGCCATATTTTGGGGAGGGCCACCTAGCAGAAGTCTCAGGGAGCCTCTAGCAGCCGAGAACTGCCCCTGGCTGACCCCAGCAAGAAAAGAGAGACCTTAGTCTTAGACAACCACAAGGCCTCAGATGAGAACACAGCCAAGCTGACACCTTGATTTCAGCCTGGTGAAACCCTAAGCAAAGAGCCTGGCCACATCATGGCTAGACTTCTAATCTACAGAACTGTGAGATGATAAGCAGGTATCATTGAAAACCATTCAGTTTGAGATAATTTGTTAGATAGTGATATAAAAGTAGTACACTTATCCACACCACCCCCTACCTTCTCCCACTGAATCACTCCTATTCATCCTCTGAGTCATCTCACCCATGAACCAGTCTCTCAGCCCTCCCCTTCACTCCCCCCAGCCCTTCCCCAACCAGGCCAGGCGAAGCGCTTCTCTGTTGTTTTCCTAAAGCAGTGGTTCTCAAATCTCCACGAAAATGTTATGGAGTTCACAAGGACAAAAATATTTTTATACTAATGCTATGACATTATTTGCTTTTTCACTGTGTTGACATTATTTGTGATCCAAAGCAGTGGTGAGTAAAACTGCTGGTGGCCAACATGAATCAAGGCAGTGGAACCAATGTGTACTAATATTCACTGTAGTCTTCACTACTATGTACTCACAGTGAAATATATTAATCTTGTTACATCTCAGCCCTAAAGTGCAAACCTTTTAATTCCACCTGGCAAAGCGGGATGTACACTTAACGCACGCCAGGTGCCTAAGTTTGATAGTTGTCTTAAAAGATTTGCATGATGTCTGAATAGCAAGCTGAACTAGCTGGATTTTTTCATGGAGCACCATTTTTGCTTGAAAGAATAACTGACAAACGATGGTTATTCACACTTGGATACTTGACAGACATTTTCTCAAAAATTAACAAGAAAGCCTGTCACTACTAGGAAAACAATTGACAGCATTTGTTGGCAATGACAAATTTAATCTTTCTAATGAAAATTAGAGTTCTGCTAAAAATGTATTTGCCACCATGAATTTGACAGCTTCTCAATCCCTCAGGACATTTCTAATCAGCAATGAGATTAGTTCAGTGCTAATATTAATAACTCTTAAATATTGTATAAAATGTGTAAACATTTTCAAATTCCGCATAACTTAGTGAGACAGTACTTTCAAACAAACAATGCTCTATGTCACAAAACCATACATGGAAAAAGGATGAATACAAAATGCAAAATAGACCAAGGGAATTCAAGGCAAAACAGTACAAAAAGGCAGTGTCAGACTCCACACTACAACTAACCTTTAGGAAACTACCACCTGTAGAATTTTGATGTATTGTCAAAAAACAATTACCCAGTTACCCAAAAAGATTAAAATACTGCTCCCTTTTCCCATCTCATATCTGCATGAAGCCAAATTTTCTTCATATATTTCAAACAAAACAATTGGCTGCAATATATTAAATGCAGGCACAGTTATGGGAATCCAGCTGTCTTCTATTGATCCAAAAATGTATAATAATGACACCCTTACCACTTATTTTTTTGTTTTAACAAATAGTTATTATTTTTTATAAAATATGTTTCTAATGGTAACATACAGGGGTTTATTATTTTTAATTAATTAATATTTTAAATTTCTGTTTAAATTTCAAATTGATGGATTTACAGAAATAACTCAAATGAATCAAAGCTGTGTGGAATTCTCATTAATTTTTAAGAGTATAAAGTAGTTGTGAGATCAAAAGTTTTGAGAATTTCTGTCCTTTACCCCCATTTTTTATCTATGTTATACTGAGATTAGCTTTCTGTGTTGTATTTCTATTCGGACTGTGAATGCCTAGTGTATACTATGACAATTGATGGGTCATTGTATCCCAAGCACAGAATTTAATACAAAGTAGGTATTTAAGAAACATTTTTTATTGAGCTTTAAGGTCTCTATAGTATAATCCCTTCACCCAAAGAATTAATAATATCATTGGAGAATTGGGAAATGTATCCCCAAATAGGAGAATTGTGTATTCTGCTTTTTACTAAAATGCTAGGTGAATTATATAGAGGTAAGAACATTTAGAAATTTGTAACAATAAATTACACAAAATGCCTTTAGACTTTAAAATCTTCATAAAATGCTTCTTCTGGAAAAAATGGCGGAGGAATAGATAGACATGTCCTGAGCCTTGTCCAGGAATAGAAAGAAAGAACAGCTGAGAGTCGCACGGGGAGTGTTTGTTGGTGAGTTAAGGGAAAGCTATACTCCAGGAGAAGGTGGGGGACTGCTGGACGGGGTTCCCCTGACTGGGCAGCCCCCACTGGGCTGGGATCTCTCCCAGAGCCACCAGCTCGGACGCGGAGACCACACCATCTTGAAGGGGAAGTGGATGTTATATGAAGCCTGAAAATATACAACTGCAGCACCCACCGAACATCTGCAAACCTCAGAGCACCAGTCCCCAATTGGCACAAACACACGGATTCAGAGGAGCTCTACACTACACCACGGAAAGGTCAGATTTCACCTGGGATAAAGGGAGAGAGAACTACATAACCAGACATCCAGAGAAGAGAGACCCTGGGGAGACAAAGAAACATCCCGCATATGAAAGAAAAGCAGGCATCACCAGAAAAGGAAGTAAATGAAATGAAGGCAAGCAACCTGTCAGAGAAAAATTCAGAGAAATGGTCATAAGGTGGCTGAAAAGAATGGAAGACAAATTCGAAAATATGAGTAAGAACCAAGAGGAAATGAAGAAGAACCAAGCAGAAATGAAAAATGACATCACTGCTGTAAATAACTCAATAGAAAACATCAAGAGTAGACTAGAAGAAGCAGAGGACCGCATCAGTGAGATAGAAGACAAGGTGGGGAAAAATACCTAAGTAAAGCAGCTTCTAGAAAAAAAAATTAAAAAGCAGGAGGAGAGCCTAAGGGAACTTTGGGACAACACGAAACAAAACAACATCTGCATAATAAGGGGTTCCAGAAGGAGAGGAAACTGAGCAAGGAATAGAAAACCTGTTTGAAGAAATAATGACAGAAAACTTCTCTGATATAGGGAAGAAAAAACCCACACAAATCCAAGAAGCTAACAGAGTGCAAAGCAAAATGAACCCCAAAGACCGACGCCAAGGCACATTATAATTAAATTGGCAAACACCAACGACAAAGTAAGAATCTTAAAAGCGGCAAGAGAGAGACAGAAAGTTACATACAAAGGAACCCCCATCAGACTAGTGACTGATTTCTCAACAGAAACTCATCAGGCCAGAAGGGAATGGAATAAAATATACAAAGTCATGCAAAGGAAGGGTCTGAATCCAAGAATACTGTACCCAGCAAGGCTATCAATCAAAATTAAAGGTGAAATCAGGAGCTTCACAGACAAAAAAGGACTAGGAATTTATTACCACCAAACCAGCAATGCAAGAAATGCTAAAGGGTCTGCTGTAAAAAAAAGAAATAGGAAGCGAAGAAGGAACACAGGGGTAAAGAATAAAAATGGCGACAAATAAGTACCTATCAATAATAACTTTAAATGTAAATGGATTAGATGCCCCAATCAAAAGACATAGGGTAACGGATTGGATAAGAAAACAAGACCCATACATCTGCTGTCTACAAGAAACCCACCTCAGAAAAAAAGATGCACACAGACTGAGGGTGAAGGAATGGAAAAAGGTTTTTCAGGCAAATGGAATGAAAAAAAAGCTGGGGTAGCAATACTTATATTTGACAAATTAGATCTCGAAGTGAAGGAAATAACAAGAGATAAGGAAGGCCACTTCATAATACTAAAGGGAGAAATCCAACAAGATTGAATTGATAAACATATACGCACCCAATACAGGCACCCAAATACATAAATAAAACTCCTGGAGGATATCAAGGGAGAGACTGACAGCAATACAATCATAGTAGGAGACTTTAATACCCCACTATCACCATTGGACAAATCCTCTAAACAAAAAATCAGCAAAGAAACATCAACCCTAAATGACTCACTAGACCAGATGGAATTAATTGACATCGTCAGAACATTTCACCCCAAAGCCACAGAATATACATTCTTCTCAAGTGCACATGGGTCATTTTCAAAGATAGACCATATGTTGGGTCATAGGCAAAGTCTCTTCAAATTCAAGAAGATAGAAATCATATCAAGCATCTTCTCAGATCACAGTGGCATAAAACTGGAAATAAACTACAATAAAAACAATCCCAAAAAATAAAACACATGGAGACTAAACATCATGCTAGTAAACAATGACTGGGTTACCAGAGAGATAAAGGAAGAAATAAGAAACATTATGGCAACAAATGACAATGAAAACACAACAATCCAAAATCTATGGGACACAGCGAAAGCAGTCTTGAGAGGGAAGTTCATAGCTCTACAAGCCTACTGCAAAAAATAAGAAAAAATGGTAATAAATTACCTAAGTCTACAACTCAAAGAGTTAGAAAGAGAGCAACAAGAAAAGCCCAGTGTAAGCAGAAAAAATGAAATAATAAAGGTCTGAGTGGAGCTAAATGACATAGAGACCAAAGAAACAATACAAAAGATCAACAAAACCAAGAGCTGGTTCTTTAAAAGGATAAACAAGATTGATGAACCTCTAGCCAGGCTCACCAAGAAGCAAAGAGAGAGGACTCAAATAAACAAAATCAGAAATGAAAGAGGTGAAATAACAACAGACCCCCACCAAAATACAAAGGATTGTTAAAAAATACTATGAACAACTCTATTCCAACAAACTGGACAACCTGGAGAAAATGGACATATTCCTAGAAAAATATAACCTTCCAAAACTCAATCAGGAAGAATCTAAACATCTCAATAGGCCAATAACTATGGAAGAAATGGAAGCAGTCATTAAAAAGCTTCCAGCAAACAAAAGCCCGGGGCCAGACGCTTCACAGGGGAGTTTTACAAAACATTCAAGGAAGACCTAAAAACCTATCCTCCTCAGACTATTCCAGAAAATTCAAGAGGAAGGAACACTTCCAAGCTCCTTCTATGAAGCCAGCATCACCCTAATACCAAAACCAGATAAAGACAACACAATGAAAGAGAATTACAGGCCAATATCCCTCATGAACATAGATGCCAAAATCCTCAACAAAATTCTAGCAAATCGGATCCAGCACTACATCAGAAAGATCATACACCATGACCAAGTAGGATTTATCCCAGGAATGCAAGGATGGTACAATATCTGCAAATCAATAAATGTGATACATCAGATAAACAGCCTGGTACTGGCACAAGAACAGACATATAGACCAATGGAATAGAATAGAGAATCCATATATCAACCCAAACCACTATGTTCAATTAATATTTGACAAAGGAGCCATGAACATACAATGGAGTCAAGACAGTCTCTTCAATAAATGGTGTTGGGAAAATTGGACAGAAACATGCAAAAAAATGAAACTAGACCCCAACTTACACCATACACAAAAATAAACTCAAAATGGATCAAGGACTTAAACATAAGATGGAAAACCATAAAAATACTAGAGGAATCCACAGGCACAAAAATCTCTGACATATGCCGAAAGAAATTCTTCACTGATACTGCTCCTAGAGCAATGGAAGCTAAAGAGAAAATAAACAAATGGGACAACATCAAAATAAAAAGCTTTTTCACAGCAAAAGAAATCATCAACAAAACAACAAGAAACCCCACTGTATGGGAGAACATATTTGCAAATGTTATCACTGATAAAGGTTTAATCTCCAACATCTACAGGCAACTTATACAACTTAATAAAAGGAAGATAAATGATCCAATAAAAAAAAATGGGCAATGGACCTAAATAGAATCTTTTCGAAAGAAGACAGAAGGAAGGCCAAGAGACACATGAAAACATGCTCAAAGTCACTAATTATCCGAGAGATCCAAATCAAAACGACAATTCGGTACCATCTCACACCTGTCAGAATGGCTATCATCAACAAATCAACAAACGACAAGTGTTGGCGAGGATGCGGAGAAAAAGGAACCCTCGTGCACTGCTGGTGGGAATGCAGACTGGTGCAGCCACTGTGGAGAACAGTATGGAGTTTCCTCAAAAAACTAAAAATGGAGCTCCCATTTGACCCAGTAATCCCACTCCTAGGAATATATCCTAAGAAACTAAAAACACCAATCAGAAAGGATATATGCACCCCTATGCTCATAGCAGCACAATTTACATTAGCTAAGATTTGGAAACAGCCTAGGTGCCCGTCAGCAGATGACTGGATCAGAAAACTATGGTACATCTACACAATGGAGTACTATGCTGCCATAAAAAAAGAAGGAATTGTTACCATTTGCAGCAACCTGGATGGAACTGGAGAGCATTATGCTAAGTGAAATAAGCCAGTCAATGAAAGAAAAATACCACATGATCTCACTCATTTGTGGATAATAAAGAACATTATAAACTAATGAACAAAAAGATAGATACAGAGGCAATAAAGCATCAAGCAGACTGTCAAAATACAGCGGGAAGGTTAGGGAGAGGTGGGGGAGATAAGAGATCGACCGAAGGACTTATATGCATGCATATAAGCATAACCAATGGATGCAAAACACTGGGGTGTGAGGGCATGTATGGGAGTGGGGTGGGGGGGGGCAATGGTAAGATATGTACACATATAACACCTTAATTAAAAAAATGGGGGAAAATCTTCATAAAATGAACAGATTTAAAAGTTCTACGAGGTCATACAAGTATTTTAAGAAATAGTTACAACGAAGTTTCAATTAATTAGAAAAATTTGGATAGTCTTGTCTCTCTGTCTATGCTTATATAGATAGTCTCCGACTTATTATTTGACTTAAAATTTGTTTCCTTTACAGTAGTGCGAAAATGATATGCGTTAGTAAAAACCATACTTTGAATTTGACCTTCTCCCAGGCTAGTGATATGAAGGATGATATTCTCTTGGGATGCGGGGCAGCAGCAGTGAGTCACAGCTCCCAGCCAGGCATGGGGTCATGAGGGTAAACAACCAATACACTTACAACCATTCTGTTTTTCACTTTCAGTACAGTATTCAATAAATTACGTGAGATATTTAATACTTTATTATAAAATGGGCTTTGTGTTAGATGATTTTGCCCAGCTGTAAGCTAATGTAAGTGTTTGGAGCACTTTTAAGGTAGGCGAGGCTAAAGTTATGTTTGGTAGGTTAGGTGTATTAAATGCATTTTTAAAAGTATTTTCAACTAAATAATGGGCATAACCCCATTATAAGACAAGGAAGATCGGTAATACAAAATTATACGTGATTTTAAATTATGAAGGCTGAAACTCTACCACCTTAAAAAGCATTCTGAGATACTAGAAATACCCAATCATGATAAAATTAAAGATAAAATACTGTTGTGAATAAATGCATTAGTATAAGGAGAAAAAAGGTCATAATTTGAAGTTACCAGTAAATACTGAGCTTGTAATGGAAAAGCCAGAGTGTTGCTAGGAGATATGTAAAAACAATCATCTGTTTTTATAGTCAAAGCATTTTACCCACTTCATATGTTTTCTTTCATATTTGTGATTGCTTTCAAAGACATTCTTTCATAAGAGAGGCATGATGTGGGATCTGTATCTGAACAGAAGTATCTTTTATAGAAGGGAGTGAGTTTTGCTAAAAGATGCCAACTAAAGGAGCCTTTTATTGGCCAAGGTAAGTTATTTTTATTGATGGTAACTATCTGGGCCCTAAGCTTGCAGTAGCCTAAACCAGTCCATGGACCCTAATAACCACAACAGGTGTTTCCCAGGCCACCAGCCAAGACCCACAGCAGCATCACACTCAGAAACAAGAGAACAGCAATTTTTGACTTGGCTTCACCAACTGGCTCCCTGGAATGCAGCACCTCCAAATCCCTTCCTCTAATTCAGAGAAAATACCTAGGTTGTCCTGCACCTGCTGATTTTCCCAGCTGCTGGCTCCTGGCACCCAGTTTGGGGATCTACACCCAGAGAATCTTGGAGCCACCAGTGCCTGCCTTGCAGCCATCACTGCCTCCCAAGAAAGCCATATGGTTCCATTTAAAATGTTCCCCTCTTGTTCACTCTGTTTGATATGGTCATTTATGCTTTTACTAGAGGCCCAGTGCAAGAAATTCGTGCATGGGGATGGGGGCCCTCAGCCCAGTCTGCACCCTCTCGCAATCTGAGACCGCTGGCTCCTAACTGCTTGCCTGCCTGCCTGCCTGATCACCCATAACCACTCTGCCTACCTGCCTGCCTCATCGCCCCTAACCATTCACCTGCCTGCCTGATCACCCCTAACCCCTCTGCCTGCCTGCATGATCGCCCCTAACCACCTCTACCTCAGCCCCCACTGCCGTGACTTCATCCAGAAGGACGTCTGGAAGGTCATTGGCTGTCTGGTCTAATTAGCATATTGCGCTTTTATTATTTTAGATTGTCCCAAGGTTAAAGGAAGACAGCGGCTCTGCCTGGGTGCTTGCTATCACAACTCCAAACATACTTGTTTTGCTGCTCATTGAATTTTGCTGTTGTCTGCTTTCTTTCTTTCTTTTTTAAAAACAGCTCTTCTCACCTGAGGATTCTGGCACTTTCCCAGAGAGTATCAGGCCCCCAAATAGTCCAGCAACACAGCACAGTGCTCTTAAACAAGGAGTCTGGTTCCCAATTTAAGTTGGTGGACTCATGAGATGCTCCACTGTTACAGACTAAATTGTGTCCCCCCAAAACCCATAGGTTGAAGCCCTGACCCCCAATGTTATATTTGGATTTAGAGCCTCCTTAGAGGTAATTAAGGTTAAGTGAGGTCATAGGAGTGGAGCCCTAATCCAATAGGACTGGTGGCCTTACAAGAAGAGGAAGAGACACCAGGGATAAGTGTGCACAGAGACAAGGCCATGAGTACATAGTAAGAAGGTGGCCATCTTTAAGCCAAGGAGCGCGGCCTCACCAGCAGCCCAGCCAGAACCTTGATCTTGGACTCCCAGTCTCCAAAAGTGTGAGAAAATAAATGTCTATTGTTTGACATACCCAGTCTGTGATATCCTATTATAGCAACCCTAGCAAACTAATACATGCACTGAAATAACTGTAGAAAGGGAAAAACAACAACAACAACAAAAAAAACAGAAATTGAATTGTGATTTTAACTGTTAGAATAACCTGACATACATCCTTTTGAATTTAGAAGTGCTGATTTCCCTCATCACATTCAGCTTATGCACCTTTATTTTTATTTTATCATCAAGTTCTTCATTTACTCAGAAAATTGGTTCCCTGGTGGTGGTTCCAAGCTGCAGCTCTACCATAATTCTCAGACTAGTCTGACCCACAGATACAGGCTGGGGCTCTGCCTTAGAGATGCCTTGAAACACCGTGTTCTTGGGTTTTCCTAAAGATGAGTTTACGATTCCAACAAACTGGACAACCTGGAGGAAATGGACATATTCCTAGAAAAATATAACCTTCCAAAACTCAATCAAGAAGAATCTAAACAGCTCAATATGCCAGTAACTATGGAAGAAATTGAAGCAGTCATCAAAGAGCTTCCGGCAAACAAAAGCCCGGGGCCAGACGGCTTCACAGGAGAGTTTTACCAAACATTCAAGGAAGAACTAAAACCTATCCTCCTCAGACTATTCCAAAAAATTCAAGAGGAAGGAACACTTCCAAGCTCTTTCTATGAAGCCAGTATCACCCTAATACCAAAACCAGGTAAAGACAACACAATGAAGGAGAATTACAGGCCAATATCCCTCATGAATGTAGATGCCAAAATCCTCAACAAAATTCTAGCAAATCGGATCCAGCAGTACATCAGAAAGATCATACACCATGACCAAGTAGGGTTTATTCCAGGAATGCAAGGATGGTACAATATCCGAAAATCAATAAATGTGATACATCACATAAACAAATTGAAAGATAAAAATCACATAGTCATATCAATTGATGCAGAAAAAGCATCTGACAAAATCCAACACCCTTTCTTGATAACAACTCTCAACAAGGTGGGAATAGAGGGATCATACCTCAACATAATAAAAGCTATATATGATAAACCCACAGCTAACATCATACTCAATGGGCAAAAACTAAAACCATTTCCCCTAAGAACAGGAACAAGACAAGGATGCCCACTCTCACCACTCCTGTTTGACATAGTCCTGGAAGTATTAGCCATTGCAATTAGACAAGAAGAAGAAATAAAAGGCATCCAAATTGGAAAAGAAGAAGTAAAGCTGTCCTTATTTGCAAATGACATGATATTGTACATAAAAAACCCGAAAGACTCCATAAAAAAACTAACAGACTTAATAAATGAATTCGGCAATGTAGCAGGATACAAAATTAACGCCAAGAAATCTATGGCATTTCTATACACCAACAGTGAACTTACAGAAAGAGAGACTAAAAAAGCAATCCCATTCTCCATTGCATCAAAAAAATTAAGATACTTAGGAATAAACCTAACAAAGGAGGTAAAAGACCTATATGCAGAAAACTACAGGACACTGAAAAAAGAGATAGAGGAAGATGTAAACAGATGGAAGAACATACCATGTTCATGGATTGGTAGAATCAACATCATCAAAATGTCCATACTACCCAAAGCAATCTATAGATTCAATGCACTCCCCATTAAAATACCAACAGCATATTTCACAGACCTAGAAAGAACTCTCCAAAAATTCATTTGGAATAAAAAAAAAGACTCCGAATAGCCACAGCAATCCTGAGAAAGAAGAATAAAGTAGGAGGGATCTCAATACCAGATTTCAAGCTGTATTACAAAGCCACTGTCCTCAAAACAGCCTGGTACTGGCACAAGAACAGACATATAGATCAATGGAATAGAATAGAGAATCCAGATATCGACCCAAACCAATATGCGCAATTAATATTTGACAAAGGAGGCATGAGCATACAATGGAGTCAAGACAGTCTCTTCAATAAATGGTGTTGGGAAAATTGGACAGATACATGCAAAAAAATGAAACTAGATCACCAACTTACACCATACACGAAAATAAACTCAAAATGGGTACAGGACTTAAATATAAGACGGGAAACCATAAAAATACTAGAGGAATCCACAGGCAGCAAAATCTCAGACATATGCCAAAAGAACTTTTTCAGTGATACTGCCCCTGGGGCAATGGAAGCCAAAGAGAAAATAAACAAATGGGACTACATAAAAATAAAAAGCTTTTTCACAGCAAAAGAAATCATCAACAAAACAACAAGAAACCCCACTGTATGGGAGAACATATTTGCAAATGGTATCACTGATAAAGGTTTAATTTCCAACATCTACAGGCAGCTTATACAACTTAATAAAAGGAAGATAAAGGATCCAATAAAAAAATGGGCAACGGACCTAAATAGAATCTTTTCGAAAGAAGACAGAAGGAAGGCCAAGAGACACATGAAAACATGCTCAAAGTCACTAATTATCCCAGAGATGCAAATCAAAACAACAATGCGATACCATCTCACACCTGTCAGAATGGCTATCATCAACAAATCAACAAACGACAAGTGTTGGCGAGGATGCGGAGAAAAAGGAACCCTCGTGCACTGCTGGTGGGAATGCAGACTGGTGCAGCCACTGTGGAGAACAGTATGGAGTTTCCTCAAAAAACTGAAAATGGAGCTCCCATTTGACCCAGTAATCCCACTCCTAGGAATATATCCTAAGAAACCAGAAACACCAATCAGAAAGGATATATGCACCCCTATGTTCATAGCAGCACAATTTACAATAGCTAAGATTTGGAAACAGCCTAGGTGCCCATCAGCAGATGACTGGATCAGAAAACTATGGTACATCTACACAATGGAATACTATGCTGCCATAAAAAAGAAGGAATTACTACCATTTGTAGGCACTTGGATGGAATTAGAGAACATTATGCTAAGTGAAATAAGCCAGTCAATGAAAGAAAAATACCACATGATCCCAATCATTTGGGGATAATGAAAAACATTATAAACTGATGAACAAAAAGATAGTTACAGAGGCAGTAAAGCATCAAACAGACTGTCAAATTACAGCGGTAAGGTTAGGGAGAGGTGGGGGAAATAAGAGATCAACTGAAGGACTTGTATGCATGCATATAAGAGTAACCAACGGATGCAAAACATTGGGGGGTGAGGGCATGTATGGGAGTGGGGTAGGGGTGGGGGGCAATGGTAAGATATGTACACATATAATACCTTAATAAAAATTTGAAAAAAAAAAAAAAAAGATGAGTTTACGGTTCTCGTGTTTCAACCTTTTACATAAGTATTGTACATTTTTTACTTATTTTTAAAGTAATAGATGTATTTTTAATAGTACAAAAAGAACAAAATAATCACTCTTCTACTTAGAGGTTGAAATCACTGCTAACAATTTCTGGTGTACCCTGAAAAATAATTTGCATCTATATTCCATCTTTTGTTAGCATAAGACAGTAGTGATGAGGCATTAATGATCAGAACATTCTGACATTTATTTTAATAAAAACTGTCACTTAGTTGTAGAATTTTTATCTGAAATCTCTAATGCTTAATGCATAAGGTGTGGCACATTTTCATGTGTGACTCCTAAATCCTTTTTGTACCAACCAAGCCTGAAACTCAAGGTATCTTGATAAACACCAGCCATTTTTCTTTTTGGTTAGAAAAATTCAAATAACACTTCCTGCTAATTTGGGGGAGTCTGGCAATGAGATATCACTCAAACAGTTGGATATTATTTGTGAAATATATAGAAAACTTCAGGGAAATATTACCCTAGGTCATCCCGTGAGCAGATATAAATAGTAAAATAATAACAATCACAGCAACAGGATATAAAGGTATTAAGTGAGAAGTGCTGAAATTCATCTATTTTTCTGGAAGGTTGAAGAAATACTTTGATGTTCATTTAGTCTGATATAAGTTTAGTTATTTTTATTCTAAATAAAAGATAATAACTCCTATCCCATTTACATTATGTAGTTAAATAAGATCTTAAGTTTAAAAGTGATTTCAAAGCAAAAATCATTGTTACTGTTGTTTTCATTATTATTACATTTTAAACTCTAACAGCTTATTTTCATTTCCTCAATTGAGTTTTTCTTCAAGAAAGAGAAAAATATTAGTATATCATGAAAAGCCTTTTTGTATTAGTAAATAATACTATCCCAAGAGAGACAAAACCAACAAACCAAACAACAACAACCAGCAAAACACCCACCTTTACAACTGTAATTCATTTTTTCCTAACCTAGCTGTGACAAATGTGTATGCTCACTCAGGTCAACCGCTTATAAGCACTTTACTTTAGTGACTATTTATAATGCCCAGTTGTATCTATAAGACCTGTGCAGTACTCACCCAATAGAGGCTGATAGTTATGAAAATAATACACTAACCCTTAACTAATAACATGCTTTAAATTGATATTTTTAATAGGTAGTAAATTCAACATCTAGTCCATCAAGTTGCTCAATATGTTTGACAGAATGGCAGGGACAGATTGCACACTGCAAATAAAAATAATGCCATAAAGCAGTTTTGAACCCCCAGCCTTGTCAAAATTATAAAATAATGTCTAAAACAAAGATTTCTAATGCTGAAGTCTGGTGATTTGTTTCTTTCATCATAAGTAATAAACCAACACACACTGTTGTTCACATTCTGAATCATAAATGGAATAGCATGCAGTGACATCACAGAATTCCTATCAATTTTCCAGATACTCTCACCCCACTCTTTCTTCACTGTACAGTGATTTACCCTAAGAACATCTGTCAAGTGATAAGCAGCACAGCACCAGAGAATGCGTCCAGAATGGAAATGTAATAGCATCATTTGAATAGATGTGCTGTCAGTTCTCAGTGTCTTTGCCTTTGGGAAAACAATATGATACAAGCACTGTAATTTCTGTAAAATGTACTATAATTTCAAAAACTCATGATAACAAATGAAGTTATTATCCCCACCACCTTTTTTTAAAAGAACTTTACAAGCAGTTGGACCTTTTTTTGTTCTACACAAAACAATAACCAAAAATGTCTTTACCATTGCCTGAGTGTGGGAATCTGAACATGGAGGATGAGATTTCATAAGCCTTTTCTTCTTACACACACACACACACACACACACACACACACACACACACACACACGCTTTCTCTCCAATCTCAAATCCAAGGTGGCATGTTGTGGAAGACACAACAGAGCCCTAGTAAGAGAGAGAGCCCTTCTCATAGCACAACATTCCTTCTTGTGCCCTCCTTTCCATCCCCAAAGCATAAAATCACTGAGGCTAGTGTCCAACTAGCTGCAGACTAAACCACCTGTCCACCTTCACATGCTTGGGAGCAGAGAGACTCTATCCCCGGGGAGGGGTGCAAGCACTGAGAGGGTGAAGAGAGGGGAAACACCACACTTTTGACATCTTCCCATTCCCATCAAGTGAGTGGGTACTTCAGAGCCTCTTCTAACACATTTTGAGACATTATCCTATCTAATAAAGAGGGAATATGCTAATTGACCATCACACCCTCACAAAGATGGCGGCACCCATAGCCAATAAAGAGGGAATATGCTAATTGACTGCCATGCCCTCAAATATGGAGGTACCCACAGCCACAAGATGGCAGCGCCAAGTCTCCTCAGCCCCGCTGGTGTGGCAGGTACGCGGCACAGCTGGGCCCTCCCCCAGGCAGGTCCAGCTGTGCCGCGCACCTTCCTCTAGAGTCCCCCAGTTCCCTCAGCCCCCCAGCTGCCCAGGGCTGGCCTGAGGCACAGGCAAGCCTCAGATGTTGGCTGCCCAGCTACCTAGGGCTGGCCCAAGGCACAGGCAAGTCAGAGAGAGAGAGAGAGAGCTGTACAACAGCCCTGGCCAAATGAGAACATTCAAGCCTGCACAAATAAATCAATGTTTCTGCCTCCCCCAGCGACCTCATGAACGAATGTGTTCTGAAAAATATTATTAAAACTCATAGCCCCAAGAAGTTGTAGTTTTGTGTTGGTGAAAGTAATTACAGAGCTAATTCCATTGTGTTGTTGAAAATGCCCTCAGCTTGGTAACCTATTGACATAGCAAGACTGCTATCAGTGAAAACAAAAGCAAGTTTCCTGCTTTCTTTAATTTACTTTGGTCAAAATCCTTTCTGCCTTTGTTAAACCACAGGATTTTGTCTATAACAGTTAATATAATAAAGATGACAAATAGCCTGTGCCATATCTATACTTGGGATCTATATAAAATAGTCACACTGACTAATGGGGACAAATAAATAGATACTGTTGGTCAGAGAATACCTTAGACCAGAGGGTCCTAAAGCACATCAGATCCCCTGGGGAGCTTTTAAAACTACACATGTCCATTATCCAGCCCCAAATGTCCTGATTCAATTGCTCTGCCTAGGATATTTATATGAAAGAGCATTCACATTTATTCAGTCTGATCAATTCATTCATTCAATAGATATTTACTGAGAGCTGGTGATTAGTCAAGTTTGTCAACATATAGCAGTGAACAAAAAAAACAAAACAAAACAAAAAAAAAACACACAATAATCTCAACCTGTATGGAATTTATATCAATAGAGGCAGACACAAAATAAATAGGATAAATAAGTAAAGTAAAACACATAGCATGTTAGGAAGTAATAAGTACTAAGGAGAAAAATTAAACAGAAGAGAACAGGAAGTATGAGAGAGGGTGCAATTTTAAATAGGTGGCCAGGAAGGTGGCATTTTAGCAAAGAAGTGAAAGGGGTTAGAAAGTAAGCCAATGCCAAGCCTGTGTAGCTCATCAGTTGAGCATCAACCCAGGAACCAAAAGGTTGCTGGTTTGATTCCTGTCTGGGCATATGCCCAGTTGTGGGCTTGATATCCAGTAGAGGACATGCAGGAGGCAGCCAATCAATGATGTTCCTCTCTCATTGATGTTTTTATCTCTCTATCCTTCTCCTTTCCTCTCTCTCTAAAAATCAAAAAATATATATTAAAAAAAAAGAAAGTAAGCCAAGCAGAAATCTGAGGTGAAAGTATTAAAAGTAGATGAAATAGCTTGTGCAAAGGCCCTGAGGTAAGAATGTGGCCAGCCTGTGTTAGAGGAACAACAAGGAGGCAGTGGGAGCTGAATTGAGTGAGAGCAGGGGAAAGTAGTAGATTAAGGCAGAAAAATGCTGAGGGGTCTTTTAGGTAAATCTTATCTAATAAAAGAGTAATATGCAAATTGACCATACTTCCACTACACCAACAAGCCACGCCCACCAGTCAATCAGGAGCGAGTATGCAAATTAACCCAACCAAGATGTCTGCGGCCACGGAGCAAACAGGAGGCTTGGGTTTCTCTAGCAATGGAGGAAGCCAAGCTACCTGCACACCCCGGCCTGCCCAGGCATCTCAAGGCTACAAAGTTTCAATTATAGAAGATAAATAAATCCCAACAAAAATGGCTGTGGCCATGGTCACGAAGTGAGCAGGAGGCTTGGGTTTCCCCGGCAATGGAGGAAGCCAAGCTTCCTGCACACCCTGGCCGGCCCAGGCCTCTGCTCAAAGCTACAAAGTTTCAATTATAGAAGATAAATAAATCCCAGATACCAGGGCCTCCGCTTGGGTCACTGGGGAATGAGGCCAGCCTGTAAACCACCATAGGCCCCTCGCCCAGGCCTCCCCATGCCCCAAGGGAATCCCCACCCTGATCCAGGACACCCTTCAGGGCAAACCGGCTGTCCCCTATCCTATCTAATAAAAGAGTAATATGCAAATTGACCATCACTCCAACACACAAGATGGCTGCCCCCATGTGGTCAAAGATGGCTGCCCCCATGTGGACACAAGATGGCCACCACAAGATGGCCAGCAGAGGAGGGCAGTTGTGGGCAATCAGGACAGCAGGGGAGGGCAGTTGGGAGGGACCAGGCCTGCAAGGGAGGGAAGTTATGGGTGACCAGGCTGGCAGAGGAGGCAAGTTGGGGGTGACCAGGCCTGCAGGGAAGGGCAGTTGGGGTGTCCCAGGCCTGCAGGGGAGAGCAGTTGAGGGGGACCAGGCCTGCAGGGAAGGGCAGTTAGGGGTGACCAGGCCTGCAGGGGAGGGCAGTTAGGGGCAATCAGGCTGGCAGGGGAATGGTTAGGGGGTGATCAGGCTAGCAGGCAGAAGTGGTTAGGGGCAATCAGGAAGGCAGGCAGGCGAACAGTTGGGAGGCAGTAGTCCTGGATTGTGAGAGGGATGTCCTACTGCCCATTTAGGCCCTATCCTACCGGGATTGGGCCTAAATGGGCATTCAGACATCCCTCAAGGGATCCCAGATTGGAGAGGGTGCAGGCTGGGCTGAGGGACACACACACACCGCCCCCCCCCCCTGCCCCCCGATGCATGAATTTTGTGCCCCGGGCCTCTAGTATATACATATACTTTAGCTTTTACTCTTGGAGGGTTTGAGCAGAGGAATGACATAATCTGTATCCAGTATCCAGACAGTATGATCTGACAGCAATATTGAATATAGACTGAAAGAGAGTTAAAGGGGAAGTAAGGAGACCCCTTGGAAATCTACTGACATAATCCAGATTATAGTGCTTGGACTAGGGATGGCAGCCAAGGAGGTGATGGAACATGGTCAGAATTTGGATATATTTTTAAGGCAGAGCCAATAGAATTTGCTGATCTATTCAATGTAAAGGTGTGAGGAAAATCATGATTAACCTGAGTCAATCATGTCTTCAGGGTCTTTACTCTGAGCCTTTGCTAGAATGGAGAAGACCAGGAAAGGGACAAGTTACAGCAAGGATAAATATTAAGAGCCCAGTTTCAGACATGCTGTCTTTGAGTTGCTTAATATCCTAGTTGAAATGTTGAACAGCTGGTTGGAATGAGTTCAGGGACACACCTCTGCTGGAAACATTAATTCTGGCTTTATGAACACGTGGACAGTATTAAAGCCATGAGTCTGGATGGCATTGCCAAGGGACTGAGTTACTTAGAGAGAAGAGGTCCAAGGACTAAGCCTTGGGTTACTCCACTTGAATGTCGAGCCTCTATTATTAATGTGGTATACCTGGGTTTCAGCAAAACATTTGTTAGTCTCCACTTAAAAAGGGCTGGTATAAGTTGACTTCACTAGTGATACACAAAATTATTATCACAACATGGTGTGGAAGAGGATAATTCATGAAAAACCTTCAGCCATGCCCCTGATCCTGTCCCATCAGCATTTTCAAACATCATCTTGCATGAACCTATAGAAGCATACATCCAATCCCCCTCTTCCTAACTAACTGAACCTTAATCAACTCAGGAATCTACCCCTTCCTCCCACAGCTGCATGCCTCAGGGTTGGTCCTGGCTGGCCTGACTTTCAGTCAATGAGAAAGGAAAGGTTGACCAGGAAGCTCCTAAGAAAACTCTCCTGACTCCTAAGAGGAGTAATGGGAGGAGATGGCCTTGCTTCCTCCTCCCCTGGATTTCTGAACACCAGGGACTGTGTCCTGTGGCCACTGTGCACAAATTCTCTATGAGAGATGAACAATAATCTCCTTGAGATGCAAATCTGGTAAGTCAACGCAAATCTGAGGGGTTCAGAGTTCAGAGCAAGATAAGGTCAGGATCCAGAGGCTGGTCTCCTGACCCTCTGCCTCCCATGGCCTCCTCAGCTCAACTTCTTTCCAGCCCTTACTCTGCACCATTTGGTCAGGCCCATTGCTCTCCTGAGAGCTCCTAGTTGGTGTTTCCACCATCTGCTGTGAAACTCGGCCTTCAACAAACAGCCAGAAGTTTTTGAAGAAGTGTTACATGGAGTCTCATCTATCAGCAGAAAAGAACAAAGGCTCTGGTGGATGCAGACAGAATACAATTGGCTTGTTTGTCTTGTTAAGCATTCAAACACTTCATGAATTTTCAAGGAAATTAAGAACTAGATTGTGCCCTCAGTCTGTGCATGTTATTTTTGTTTATATCACCAGAAGCTGTTTGTCCATACCAATCAAGAGATTCAAACCAACAAATATAACCATGGGAAAAGATCAAAACATGCGGAGGTGGGGAAAAGTTGCAAAACATGCTATATTGTACTCAAATAGATTGAAAAGTTGCTTGGCAATAGGAAGGAGATGAGACCAGATCTAGGAGAGGATTGTGCCTGAGGAGGGTGAGACAGGGAGAGAGACTGGCTACAGTAAACAGTGCATGTTTTTTAATTGTATGCAAACTCTGTGGGTGAGTAAGGAAGAAGCATATGGAAAACTTTAATCTCCCCTAACAAGAATAATGAACACTTATATGATGATTAATATGTGCCAAACTCTAAACTTTATAATAACTAACTACACTCAGATGATCATATCTATTAATTTATAGTACATTTGTCAGAATACACACACATGCCAGCCTGGTTGCCCCCAACTGCCCTCCCCTGCTGGCCTGGTCGCCCACAACTGCCCTCCCCTGCTGGTCTGATCGCCCACAACTGCCCTCCCCTGCCAGCCATCTTGTGGTGGCCATCTTGTGACCACATGGGGGTGGCCATCTTGTGTGAGGGCATAATGGTCAATTTGCATATTACCTCTTTATTATATAGGATGGTATTATTTTCCATACGAGCAACTGTAAACCTACTTTTGGTCTACCTTATATTTAACTATCACATTCTTTAGCTCCTTTAATTGGGAACATTTCTACAGCCTTTATCACATATGCCACCAATATTTTTTAAGAATGCCACCCCCACCCTTAACCATTTATTTTTAGTAGGAACACTCTTTAGTTGTGTTTGTTATTTTCTCACACTTAGATTTAGGTGTACCTTCCTGAGTTCAGGCTGTTAAATGGCATATCTAACTGAAAATATGGAAGCAGGTTATTGTGGACTTGGACATCTCAAACCTCTTGTTGTTAGAAACTGTTGGACTCAAAATGGTGAATTATAGCTTAGCATGAACCCTTCTTTGTTTCAAGTTTTTTTTTCGAAGTAGCGCAGCATCACAGGACCTGGCCATCTGGGCTGAGATGTCATTTAGATCTTATGGAAACAAAACTACACCACTGACACTCCCACTCCAGCCTAGAAACATACAGATACCACCACCCCTGGATGAGATTGTCACTCTCAGAGTTTTATAAAGTCAACACAATTACTAAGTAGAAAAGACAAAATTATTATCTGCCAACCACTCTAGGCCTCCACAGGTTCTCCCCTGCCTGGTCTGAAGTCATTTCTGCCCTTAGAGGCCCCAGCTGCTCCAAGAGTCACATTAACAGGCCCTCAGTCCAACCACAAGGCGATTCAACAGAAACATCAGAGATAGACAGGGTGGGAGAAAGTTCTGTGGATAAAGCAAATAAATTAATTAAAAGTTTACGAAATTAGGAGAGAGAGTAAATTTTTGGCATAGGCAGGAATTTTAGAATAGAAGCAAGAAAAACAATAGCAACAAAAAGAATAAAAGGTAGCCCAGTTGGTGTGGCTCAGTGGTTGAGTGTCAACCTATGAACCAGGAGTTCACAGTCCATTTCCCAGTCAGGGCATATGCTGGGGCTGTGGGCTCAATTCCCAGTGGGGGCATGCAGAAGGCAGCTAGATCAATGATTCTCTCTCATCATTGATGTTTCTATCTCTCCCTCTCCTTTCCTCTCTGAAATCAATAAAAATATATTTTTAAAAAATAAAAAAAGAATAAAAGGTGGGAAATATGTCAATTGCAAAGTGCTGGTCTAAAATGATGATATGAAGAAAGGGACATTAAGTAAGAGCATGTCATGCTGTCAGGGACCAGCTTGCTGACTGAGAGTTTAGTCTCGTGCTTTCATAGAGGAGAGGGAAGGCCAAACCAAGAGTCCATTTCCTTGACCAGCAGTAAAAGGGAAAATACAACAGCCACATGGAATAAAGAATACTGCCTCACTTTGCTGTCCAGGAACCATGGGCTAAAAAGGAAGTACACTAGCATTGTTGGACTCCAATGGGTGTTCCCAGATAAAACCCTTGTGCTTCTGAATCTTTAAAGACATGGTTTCAACTTAAAATTTGGAAATGAGTATAGTGAGTGAGCTTCGTATTTTTTCCCAATGATAACAATGTAATAATGTAATAATAAGTATTATTTCTTAAATGGATAGTATGTTTTATGTAAAGGAGATTTTTCTTAATAAAGAGCCTAAATCATGGAAGTAAGCTTATTTCCAGTAGACTGAGGCACTCATAACTATAGTACGGTGTTGCAATGAAGCCCCAGGCTCTGGAGACTGAATGCAAGGTTCAAATCCCAGCCACACCCCTTACTCGCAGTGTGGCTTTGTACAAGCCATTCATCCTCCACAAGACCGATTTCCTTATGTGTAAAATTACAATAATAACTATTGTAACTGTAGTGTTGTGAGGATTTATAAAATAGTTATGCAAAATAAGAAAGAGAAATAAACCCATAAGCTAATCCTATGATGTATGTAGTTCAGTGCCCAGGCACATAATTAGCACACTATAAAAGTTTGCTGTTATCATTTTTAGTCTAATTAACAAAGAGCCTACTGGAAACTCATGGCACTTGTTGATCATAGGATGCCAAGGTTAAAGGGGTTTAAGGGATCTCCCTAATCCACTATCTGCTTCCTCCACCACTGACTCCCATAGTTTTACAAAGGAAGAAAATGATTAGGTTAATTCAAAGCCCATCTTTCTCAAGGTACAGCTGTTTATTATTATTATTATTATTATTATTATTATTATTACTACTACTACTACTACTAGAGGCCCGGTGCACAAAATTTGTGCATGAGGGGGTGTGTCCCTCAACTCAGCCTAACCCTCTCCAATCTGGGACTCCTCTCACAATCCAGGACTGCTGGATCCCAACCATTCGCCTGCCTGCCTGCCTGATTGCCCCTAACCACTTCTGCCTGACAGCCTGATCACCCCCTAACCACTCCCCTGCCAGCCCAATTTCCCCTAACTGCCCTCGCCTGCCAGCCTAGTCACCCCTAACTGCCCTTCCCTGCAGGCCTGGTAACCCCCAACTACCCTCCCCTGCAGGCCTGGTCACCCCCAATTGCCCTCCCCTGAAGGCCTGGTTGCCCCTAACTGCCCTCCCCTGCAGGCCTGGGTTCCCACCCCCACCCCCCGCCAACTGTCCTCCCCTATAGGCCTGATCGCCCCCAACTGTCCTCAGTTTCAGGCCTGGTCCCTCCCAGCTGCCCTCCCTGCAGGCCTGGTCCCCCCTAACTGCCCTCCCCTGCAGGCCTGGTTGCCCCCAACTGCCCTCCCCTGCAGGCCTGGTCCCCCCCAACAGCCCTCCCCTGCAGGCCTGATCACCCCCAACTGTCCTCCTTTTCAGGCCTGGTCCCTCCCAACTGCCCTCCCTGCAGGCCTGGTCCCCCCTAACTGCCCTTCCCTGCAGGCCTGGTCCCCCCCAACTGCCCTCCTCTGCTGGCCCGGTCACCCCTAACTGCCCTGCCTTTCAGGCCTGGTCCCTCCCAATTGCCCTCCCCTGCTGGCCTGATCACCAACAACTGCCCTCCCTTGCAGGCCTGGTCCCTCCCAACTGCCCTCCCTTGCTGGCCATCTTGTGTCCACATGGGGGTGGCCATCTTTGACCACATGGGGGTGGCCATCTTGTGTGTTGGAGTGACAGTCAATTTGCATATTACCTCTTTATTAGATAGTATTTTAGAGAGAAAGGGAGAGGGACAGAGAGATAGAAACATCAATGAGGAGAGAGAGGGTCATTGATTGGCTGCCTCCTGTATGCCCACACAGGGATCAAGCCCACAACCCAGGCATATGCGCTGACCGGTTATCAAACCGTGACCTCATCCTTCATAGGTCGATGCTCAACCATTAAGCCATGCTGGCTGGCAGGGCTCTTTTGCTTTGTCTTTGTAACATGTTACAAAGAACTGGTTACCTCCTGAACAAGTTCCTATGCAGTGCTGGCTCTTCCTTTTGGTGCCACCAAGAGGCTGAGTTTAACAGCTCAGAGATGCTTCCCCCAGTCAGCACCCCAATTTAGAATGCTCAAGATCTGTTTTTTATAGCCTTCGACAGTTCTGCAGTGCTTATCAAACTAATGGGTAGCATTCTGGGTTGGACAAAGAAGCAAAAGTTACTAGTGGCTCTACAGGACACTGGGCAGGGCCGGGGGCATGCAGTGGGGAGAACAGTGTAAAAGGGAGAGGGACAAGGGTTGGTATTAACCAGCTTCAGCTGTTCCATGGGTGCCTGGGAAGCACTTCGGTTATTTCTGTTTTAGGAAATTCATTCTTGGCCTTCTGGCCATTTTTATAATAGAGGAGCACATAATACACATTTTGTGTGAATGCTGAAAAGCCAAGTGCTTATAACAGTATTTGAATGGAAATTAAGATCAATGCTGAATATAGTGCTCAAAGAAAGAACCTCTAAAATACAAGTATATATGGAATTTTAGTCCCAAAATTGCAATTTTATTACTAACAGTTTTAGTAGTCAAATTTTAAAAGGGCAGGAATACAACTTCACAATATTGTCATTTATCAGCAATCTGTGCTACATAATTGCAGCACTGTAGGGAATAGTCACTTTCAACTGGCCCATCTAATAATATTTTTAACCTCTTTATGCATAGCAGAATACAATTCAGGAAACTTACTTTCAGAAACATTTTCTATAAGGAATATTTTACCTTTGAGTTCATAGATTTGAAAAGTCTAAAAAAAAAATCTTCAATTTCAATTCCAAAAAAGTGATTGGCAGTCTAAACTTGAACAATCAATTCACCAATCTTTTATGTAAATTTCTAGTCTGCACAATGAAAAGAAAATGCCTTCTTGAAGCATTTTTTTTTAAGTCTGTGTTTTAAGGTTTGGTTAGTGAGAATATCATGTTTGCGGTGCCTCACTCCTCTGTAATATTTCCTTCTTTTCGTCACACTCTTTAAATATTTTATTCTGTCTCGATTACAAATGGTTCATCCTAGATGTTGTTGTACATGACTTTGGAGGTTTTGTTCCTTCTTGCAAAATTTTGAAGTGACAATATTGACATTCTGCGTTTTAAAATTCTTTCTCTCAAAAATAAAAAAAAAATCAAAGATTTTTTTTGTTTGTTTCTTAAAAGGCTCAAGGCATAAATAGAATTAATTTACTAAAAATCCTATGTAGTTCCTAAAGATTGTACTTTTAAAAGCACACCAAATTATTGAAGAGTATAATTGTGATATAGTCTAATTTCTTTATTCTAATTAACCTTGAAAAATTTTTGAGAAAGGTAGAGGGATTAAGCAAAGAAAAAAAAGACTCATGAACACAGGCAATAGTAAGGTGATTGCCAGAGAGAAAGGGGAGTGAGGTAAAGGAGGAATAAATTTTGATGGAAGGAGACTTGGCTTGGGGTGATAAACACACAATACAATATAGAGATGATGTATTATAGAACTGTATACTAAAAACCTATATAATTTTATTAACCATTGTCACCCCAATGAATTCAATAAAAATAAATAAATAAATACTTTTTGACTCAAAAGATAAACATGATCTTTTTAAATTTATCTAGCTAATGAATCTAATTAACCCATATTAACTATCAATCTAATTTATTAGGCAGTTTTAAAGTTTATAAATAATTGTTTTGGTACACAAAGCTAACCACTCTAACAATCACCACTAATTTGCAGCATTTTAATCTTGCAGTAATAAATATTTCAATCAACTGATTGAATTTAAACATATGGCTTATGAAGAAATTTCCAGTCCAAGTTACATTTGGAATGCTTACTATGTGTAAATGTGAATATTCAGATATTGACAATGACAAGCCTTTCATCAGTTCACATTACTGATGCTGATATATTAATTAGATACAATGAAAACTATGTAATGACAATTTGTTGATCAAAACTTTAAGGTTGCCACAAATGACTGAAAGGAACATCTAGTTACTTGGCCTTCCAAAGGTCAAAGCAAACTTGAATTACAAATTTGGGCAAAATCCATGACCAAAGCTCAATTTGGTGCAACCCTTAATATTTGCAGTCTTAGAATGTGCTGCAGGAGAAAGTACCTAGGCAATGGAGTCCTTTAGACTGATGATTCCAGTCTTTATCTCTCTCTTTCTACCTGCATAAGCTCTCAGGCCTCCGTTTTCTCATGAGAGAAACAGAAACAATAAAACCAAAGAAGAGTGAATGGAGCTCTGCCGATGAAGCATTGAGCATAGGGCCTATCCTGTAGTATGTGAAAATCCTACCTATTGAAATTAGCATGATCATCACATTCATATTAGAATCTCAACATCTACGGTGAGAGTAGTGAGAATTAGAGGCTACCTATAAATAGCACCTGAAACATTATGTGCTCATTTTATAAGTAGTAGCTAATATTACCTAGGCGCATGTAGAACTTTGAAAAATGCTATAAATAAAACCTTAATTGGGAATTCGGAGAATATATAACTAACAGGCATATACTCAGCTGAAATGGACATGTCCTTTCTTTTTAATGAGCCAGTGCCTTCACCTCGTTCCATGTGTAGGGAGTTCTGTACACCTTAAAAGTCCTGGGAAAGACAGATCTTCTATAATAAAATTCTCTCTTATTATAGAAGTTGAAAACACTAGCAAGCTTCCATGGCCCCCCTGGAAGCTAAATCTTATAAGCTCAGCCAGTCAGATGTACCCACCTGAGATGTTTGCATCTAAAGATAGTGATGTAATGAAACAAGAACAGGAGATCAAGCAGAGGGACATGGACGAAGCATCATTTTCCAGGCACATCAGTGATGTAGCTACAAGATGTGGTATCTGGTGTTCAGTGACAGTGGCTTCAGTGGTTCTTCCCAGGGTGAGGCTGTGACGATAATTGGCTGTGGCTCTGACATGCAGCCTCCTTTTTTAGCCTGTTTTCCAAACCTAGTACTCCGGGCCTCCCAACAATTCTGTGAGCTACCTTTTTTGTTTTTTCAGAGCACGTTTATTAAAACTGAAGACAGTGAAACAATGAAGGGCTTAAGACAGAAGAAGCAACAGGAGAGAGACTAGGCGGGGCTGCTCTGGCTCTGGAAATGTTATGGGAAAGAAGCGAGCCAAAGTAGGGCTGCTACCAGCTCACTGGAGACTCATTGAAAAGGGGGCCTTGAGGCAGGCTCAGGGGTTTAACCCGAGATGAGCTGCCGCTCCCCATTGCTCCCCCAATTGCAAGTCTTGTGGGGACCCTTACGGGTCAGGGGATGCATGCCTGTGGGAGAAGAAGAAGGGGAAGGGAAAGGCATGGTGTGCTCCTGGGTGGGAGCCTGCGTTGCAGTACCCTTTAAATAAACTGCTATTCTGCTTAAATTAACCAGTCATTTCTGTTGATTACAACTGAGACTGACACAGAAATTGGTGATAGGCAGTATCACCTCGTAATTTGTTAGGCTGTTGCATGTTGTGTCCTGGGACATGGACTACATATCTATAGACTCCAGTATTAAAGAAAATTCTGGATGTTGGACTGTGTTAGCTACTTCTTATAGTGTTCAGGGGGAAAAACTTACGTAGGCAAGTTTAAGTTGAAAGTGACTATTTCAGAAGCAGAGGAAAAATGAAATATGGTTTTGCTCTTAAAAGTTCTTTCTGGCCAAAACCGGTTTGGCTCAGTGGATAGAGCGTCAGCCTGCGGACTGAAAGGTCCCAGGTTCGATTCCGGTCAAGGGCATGTAACTTGGTTGCGGGCACATCCCCAGTAGGAGGTGTGCAAGAGGCAGCTGATCGATGTTTCTCTCTCATCGATGTTTCTGACTATCTATCCCTCTTCCTTCCTCTCTGTAAAAAATCAATAAAATATATATTTAAAAAAAAAAAAAAAGTTCTTTCTGCCTATGGCCTGCAAGCTAAAATGACTGGGAATCTCATTATTTACTTTGCAAGAATGGAAAATTGGAATTCTCTACTCCAAACTAGTTTTCCAACAAAGGCAGAAACTAAGGAGAGTAGGAAGGAGAAAAGATTGGAGCAAAAGGCAGGCCTAATCACATAGGCAGCTGCCTGTAAACCGCCATTAAGTCTTCTCTACGGGACTAAGAATTAAATATGCTCATTGTGACAAAGCAAGTGGAATGAAAGCAGCCTGGGGCTATAGGTTAGATTATTGCTTGGAAATATGGTAATGCAGCAACTTTTACATTGGGGACTAGAGTGAGATAGGACAAAGTTCAGAGGCAGACAGAGATCCAAGAGACAAAGGCAATATCCAAGTCAAATCTCTAGCTATGGGTTATAATCTATGGAATTAACCAGAAGCAAGTAAACAGAATGCCTATTGAGTTTTTAAAGGCACTTGCTGTACGTATTACCAAAAAACGTTCTGATTCCAGCCAACAACATCCTATAATAGTTCGAGCCTTAAAGCAACCACAAGATGTCTAAAATCGTACCTAAAGAAAATAAACTGCCAAAGCTTTGCAGCTCCCAGAAAGGGCATTCCTCTTTGTATGTCCATCCCAGATGTGCCCACAGAGAACAATGGACGGAGCACTCTTCTGCAGTGCAGAACCAAGGTGTCTGAATGGCGGCCAGGGCATGGAGCACGTGCTCTTATGCTCCAGCAGGGCAGGACTTGTGCTTTGATCCAATGACCACATAAGGTCACATTCACAGTTACCGGAAGTTAGGACTTCATCCTATCTTTCAGGGGAAACAATTCAACCTTCAACACAAGCGATATTCAGATATGGCAGAAGTTATAGTCATGAAAGTGGTACATGGACATTTTGAAGCTCTAAGGATGGTACCACAATGGAGAGAAGGATTCATAACGAGACAGACACATGAGTTCAGTTATATGTGGACCAAGGAGCTTCAAGTCAGCCAATGAATTGTAATTTCTTGAAATGTGCCCTACATTTGGCAAGATCCCTCTAGAACCCTAACCTTAGCAAACCACCTGAAAATTGTATGGTCATCCATAAAGACTGGGCGAAATATTGATGCTATTGAAAAAAAATAACCCCAAGCTCACTTATGTTCACAGTCAGTGGTGTTACATAGAGGTCACACATGTTTGGCAGCATTTCTCTGAGTGCTCAGCCCTAGTCTGATCATTGATGTTTTCAATTGGAACTTAATTCTATTATCTCTCCTTAAAATTGAGCATCCTTGTATTCTAACAAGCCTTCCATTTATTTGGACACTACTAGTATTTCCCAGTAGTTGGCATTAGCCTGATTTCTTTAGTCTCCAGCATCCCTCCTCACAGGAAAACAAAGGGCTTATAATTTGAGACAAATCAATTATAGGAAGTAATTAGTACATGCTGTATCTAAAGAGGTTTGATTTGCAGTTGATTACATGGCAAATAAAGGGGAGGTGGATTTTAGGAAGAGTAATTTTCCATTTGGAAGACCATAATTGGGATAGTCACTGTTTAAAATTGAGCAAGAATCTCTGGGAAGAAAAAAAAAATAACTCTCAAATGGTTTCATGAATCTTGCGGAGCTTTGCATATTATGGAATGTTTTCCTATCCCATTTGTTGAAGTAACAAAGTGTAAAAAATGGTAAATCTGGTTTGCCATGCTTGCCTAGCACTATCTGCTGTCTGAAAGAAAATATAGATATAGAGATAGAGATAGATAGATATAGATAGATATATAGATAGATATCTTCAATCACTGTTGTTTCCTGTGTTTAATCAGTTTTTTAAAATCTCCAAGACTGTTTAGAAAATAGTGGTGTTCAGGTATTCTGAAAAATCATTCAGGAACTCATGAGCCAGTCCCCAGGGCAAATGCATTTTTTCAAATATTGTCAAAAGCCACTTCCTCTTCATAATGTAAGTTCAGATGCCTCTGGGCTGTTTATGAACCAGCTGGTGTTCACAGACCAATGTGGGAATGCAGAAAGCTGTTTCCATGGTGATGAGGCTTTCCTCCTGGCAACCACCCTTCCCCCTCCTCCCATCTTTCTGCACTATTAGCAGTATAGATAGTATTTCTGTGAAGAGCAGGGATGCTTACAGCAAGCATTCTGTGGCTTTCCAAGTGCAGCCACTATATGTCTTTATGTAGTGGGGAAATCTCCCCTGCTACCATGTGGAGATGGTCATAGTCCCATTAGAATCCAACTAAAATCTTTTCACATTTGGAATTACTCCATCAATAGCATTTCATTTAACATCTCAGTATATCAACAAATACTTCCCTAGTCCAGAGGATGGCAACTACATCCTAAAGGCCCAATCCAGCCTGCCACATGTGTTTGTAAATAAATTTTATGAGAACTTTATTGAAATAAAGTTTTATTGGAAAACAGCCACACTCATTCATGTGTATATTGTCTGTGGCTGTTTTCATGTCCCAATGGCAGAACTGAGTAGCTGGCAGGAGTGGCAGAGACAGCATGGCTCATAAGCCTAAAAATCATTTTTTACCAGACCCTTTACAGAAAAATATTGTCAGTTTCTGCCCTCAATGATGTGGAGCCAAAATCTGGTAAGAAAGACTACAAAGTATAGAAGTAGGTACGATGTGCTGTAGTAAATAAAGAGAACAAAATGGATAATAGTGAGAACTCTCGTTGAGGACCCGAGTGGCCTAAGAAGGACCCTTAGAAAAGGTGAAACTGAAAAGATAGGAAGCCTTGGGGGACATAAATGTGGGTTGAGGGAAAAGAGACATTCTAAATAAGGAGTGGAGAGCAAGCAGGGGATGGTGGAGGAAATGCTATTTGGTATCCTAACACATGGGAAACCCGTTAACACTGGGAAGGGCCCTGAAAACTGTGAAGTGCTGTCCTCACAGTGAAGTTCACAATGGCAGGAGGTCAGAGTTTGTGAACAGCTGGAGGTGAGGTTGGGGTCAAAGATATACAGGGGGGTGAGGGCATGTGTGTGGAGGGTGCGTAGGGGAGGCTGGGGAAAGGTCAACTGGAAAAAAAGGAGACATATGTACTACTATTTGTAATACTTTAAACAATAAAAATAAAGAAAGAAAGAACTTAGTATTGAAAGCTCCCCCTCCCCACCCCACCCCCCAAAAAAGATATACAGGCTCTTGATCTTATCCTATAGGGAAGAAGACTCACTAAACTAGAAACTGATCTGAAGGAAGCTTTGCTAAAAGCAAATTTGAAAAATCAGATGAAGGATGAACTACAAAGAAAGGAAGTAGAGAGAGAAAGAACCCCGTTAATATCTGTCATCTATGCCATGCTTATTATGTGCCAGGCACTGGTCTAAATACCTCACGTATACATTAACTCACTTATTCCTCCTAAAAACCCGATAAGGTAAGCACTATCATGACTGCCACTTAATAGATAAGAACTCTATGGCTAAGAGAGGTAAAGTAACTTGCTCAAAGTCCTACAGACAGAAATTTGCAAAGCTAGGTAATCTAGCTCCAGATTCCAACTTTTTCTGTAATCAGTTACAAGATTGCTGGAGGAGTATAGAGTGAGATAAAAATTCAATTAGACTTGCTGCAATGGCACACACAAGGTGCTCTGTAGATTGATGAGTAAATGATGAATGAAAAGATAGAAGAAAAAGGAAATAATGGCTACAAAGAGCATGGTTGGGGGGAGGGGAGGCAGGGGCAGTGACCTGTGGCATTCAGAGCCTAATCTAAAAGATTTGAAGGAGGAGACATCAAAGATAATTCTAATAGTTCTCTTCAGGGTGGCTGGAAGAATGATGAAATTGACATTTAAAAAGTAGAAGGGAAAATCCTCTGGGGAGAAGGTGGTAAATTCAATTTGTGATGAAACCAATGATGAATTTGATGAGATGGCAGAGCATCCATGTGGAAACACCAGTAAGTCCTTGGAGATCGGTAACTAGAACCCACGAGGGAGTCAGAGTCAGAACAACAGAGTTAGTGGTTGGGCTGCATGGGAGAAATAGAGAGGACAAGATGTCTCTCACACTGATGGGAAAGATGATGTTATCTTCACTCGTGACATGTACACTATATAAAACAAAGACAGCCACTAGATGACGGAAGGTGAAATATTGGCCTAGGGAAAAGAATGTGGGGCTGGCTCTACAGGAAATTGGGAAACAGAGGTGAATATCCATTTAGTTAGTGCCTGCTTCGTGCCAGAATTAGAGAGGATAAATGACTTACAGAAGGATGCAAGCCAGAAAGCCATGGAGCGCAGTTTAAGCCCAGGTCTGCCTTTAAAGCTCACATTTGAAATACTACCCACTGCCAAAGTATCCTTCCATATGTTTCCTCAGGTTGCCTCGGACCCTCAGCACCATCAGATAAACATTCTGCCTGATTCTGAAAACTGTTCCATGACCCTTGCATCACAAGAAAGGGTGAATCACTAGTCAGTGCTTAAAGAGCTACCGCTCCAAGGGGTGTTATCACTAAAATTCGAATTTCAGACAGTGGCCAGTTGTTGGGAGGGAGATCTGGAGAGATGTGCTAAAGCGTTCCCAATCCTTTGAAAACCAACACAATGGCTTCTTTCTAGTGTTCTCATTTCTAGTTTCTGCAATCAGGTCCAGAGCTTTGCCCCTGGAAAACTGAGAGTCCAGGCACCCATCTCTCCAAACCCTTAGTGTTTCATATAAAGACATAGAATAATTTACTTGGAACAAAAAGACATAATGAGTTAGTTCGCTTTTAAATATGAATAAAACAACACTAAATACAATAAAGACTTAAAAAAGGGGGGCTGACCCTTAATTGACAGTCTCTCTTCATTGGTGTTGTTTCTATCAAGTATATAAACAAAGTTTGTCTTTAAATTCCACATTAAATGTACTTTGTACTTACGTGAATTCTCTTAAATGTACCTATTCTAATTCCTTCTTTGTTCTCAGATCAGACAGCCAGTCTCACAGATTTTCTTGGAACCACTTTCTTTCTTTGATGCTCTTTTTCATGTTGTAGTGGCGCCCCATTGACTCATTGTGTATCTCAAATAAATTTCTTCACACAAACATCATTGCTGACAATGCTAAGGAAAACCTATCCAGAAACGGGGACTAAAAGTCTGAATGCCTAGCATTCAATGAATACAAGCATTGTGTCCATGGACACTCACATTAATGATAACATTATGTAGGTTATTCCTTCTAAAAGAAAATGCAACCAGGGAACAGGAAATACCATAAACAAGCAGCCCAGTGCTTTAGAGACAAATTTCTCTTAAAATCTCAGACCTTCGCATGCTGTGGGCAAAAGTCTTGAGCTATGCAAAATTGCAAAAAGCATCTCTCTTGACATTTCTTGAACTTAATTACCCTCCATAAGAAACAGATCTAGCAGAAAGCTAAAGCCTTTTATAGCCCTACATTAGGAAATATGATTCTGGTATATATAAGCTATGACTATTCGCCACAGTGTTCAAGGCCTCCCATACCACACTTAAGAATAGTGATGCATTTCTTATGAGTCACTGAAGCCCTTGTTGTTTAATAGCAACTGCACCAAGTGGGTTAATGAAGACTGAAGAAGGGGCAATAGGCTGAGTAGGAACATCATGAAAACAGCCATGAGTCTATGGGGTAAGTCACACACCTAAATGAAAAACTCACCTGACAATATTCAGGGCTTCAAATCTAGGCTGATTCAAGGCTACATACTCAAGTTTCTTGATTTTTCTTCCCCTTTGAAATGAGTGATATTAATTATCCTCAGTGCCTATTCTAATAAATATCTTAACAATAATTTTTATGATATTTTTGTGTGCTTTTATGATAATAGCATTTCACATTGAACCCCTCTGTAGGACAGAGGGGCAGATTTATATTATATTATAGACCCCAAAGCTGTTTTCCTAAAGCTTCTGCCATTAAAAATATTATACTTCTCAGGGGTCTTGGAAAGAAAAAGAAAATAAAATATGAGGGCAAAAACAAAAAAAGAAAGAAATGAGAAAGGGAAATGAGGAAAAATGGAGTGAGAGAGAGGAAAAATGAATCAGTCAGCAGATCCAGCGACCAGCAGACACTCACACCCACACTGTCTCCCACTGCTCTGGGAAGGGGCAGGAACTTAGAGTGGATGCTACAGGGTACATGCAGAAATGGTGAGCCTCAGGCAGATGTGGTCCCAGCCCCAGCAAAGATTCCCACACCCCCTGCGTAGAAACCCAGAGCCAAAATTTGGGGACCAGTAAGGACCTCGACAGTGAGGATGTCAGCAGGAATCCTGCTGCACTGGGGTTCATCAAGCTCCATGAAGTCTGTTGTTACTTTAGGAGGGGAAGCAGCCCCAATACTGATGAGGGGCATCTGAGGTCTCTGATGTGAATGTGTTAAATGAAGATTAAGAAATGGCTTTAAAGATCAACCAGAAGACTTGTATGCATACATATAAGCATAACCAATGGACACAGACACCAGGGGATGAGGGCATGAGTGAGGGCGGGGGGGGGGGGGGGGCAAAAGGGGAGTAAGGACACACATGTAATACCCTAGTCAATGAAGAAAATTTTTTAAAAAAGAATTTACCCAAGATCACACAACCAAGTCCCAATAAAATAAAATAAAATAAAATAAAATAAAATAAAATAAAATAAAATAAAATAAAAAAGTCACTGCTTTAGTACTCCTTTCACACTATATAGAAAAAACTTGTTTGCTGTTTAATCAATTATGTAGCTATCAGGGTTTTTTCTGTGATGTCATTATTAAAGACTATGGTATGTGCATTTAAAAATAAAAGAAATGGCTTTATCATGCACACCCCAGGTAGACGGTGGTTCTTACCACTTCACTAGGAGATGCACGGTGCCTAACACATTACTGAATGTATGAGTGATCTCCTAACCCTGTTTTCTCAGGTCCTTATGAATGAGAACAACTTGTCAGGCTTCATTCCATAAACCTTTCAGACAAACATCCTGCCTCTCTAGTTCTTCTACAAGCAGAGGTTTGCTTTAGGGGTTGACTAGAGCATGCCCCCTTCCATCATCGTCATCGGTGGAAAATGAGATAACAAGCATGCAAAAAAAACAATAGGTAAATAGATTCAATAAATGAGTTTCTGAGTGTAGGATTGACAGATCGTCTCCATGAGATCTCAGGACTCTCTGTGTCACACTGAAAATCACTGATTGCTTTTCCTAAAGGAAAAATTTTGCCCCAATGTATATTAGATGCCCTTTGGAAAGATGCATGTTTCTTCTCCCCTTGTCACCTCCTAATAAGGTTAATAAGTTAATATAATGCATTCAAAGAGCCTAGCACAATGCCTACTACAGGATGGGAGGTTGGTAAATTGTGTTGTCATTGCTTTTATAAGACAGAAATACTCATGCATTGAACTTCTGGTGTCTTGAGGATGAAATCAGTACCAAAAAAACAACACAAAAAAACCCAGCCCATCGCACACTAACCCTTGCCCTCAGCTCATTATAGGAGCTGATTAGCAACCCACTTCCTACGCAGCAAGTTGTTAGGAAACAAAGCACATAGGCTTGGACACAGAGAAAAGAAGCAAAAAGAGGCATTTTCTCAACTCCATGGAAACTAGAGACTTATATAAATTTCATTATACAATTTGCCATTGCTATAGACTCATACACTATTTTCAGTTTTATTTTGCTTCTGTTAAAAAAAAAAAAAAGCTATCGTGCAGCTGCCAAAATATGAATTGGGACACCCGTCCACCTGTCACCTTCACCAGAGCTCATGCACCCTAGCGAGTCTGTCACCATTATCCTGTCTAGCTATCCATCTCTAGAGCTCATGAATCACCTTGCTGCGGAAGGTCAGTGTGACGGGGACCCTTCCCAGTGGACCTGATTTCAGTGAGGGCATTAAAAATGGAAAACCATCATTCACATGTCATTGACTCTTCGGGGGAGGGTGAGCATGTGGCAGCTGTGATGATGCAGTGAAATTGCTTTTAATTCCAAGATCTTTCTGAATAGAAACTGCAATTGTATCTATATCTTGGGGGGGAAAAAAATCAAAGGTGAGAGGAGAAGTAGTAAATTTGTGCAGAACTTTGGTTGTGTGAGACCACTACAACCCGCCCTGTACACCAGTCCCCCAGTAACATATAACACAAGCCTGGCCATCTTTTTTCAGGTCTCTACTTCTTTATGTAAGCCAGTGTGTCCTTCACTTGGGGGCTGCGTTTTCAGCAGTGGTGTGTTGGCGTTGGCTCACAGAGTGAACAGTGTGAATCTCTTCCCAACTCTGCATCTGGGTTGGCACATCAGTAACTTGAAATCAGCCATGAGGGGAATGTTCACACCTCCTAAAAGGACCTATGCCACAAACCAGGGTTTTCTTTTTTTAAAGATAAAAAAAAAAATTATTATGGTTGTTTAAAATTATCAGTATAGCACCAGTTTTAAGGAAGGTGAGTGGGAGCAATCATTAGGGTATCAGGTCCTGAAGCAGAAGAAGGAATCAATGGTGTTGGAGATGGGGAAATAGCAGAAAAGAGGTTCATTAAAAGGGGGGCTCAGGGCAAAGAATACTATCACCCTGTTCACCATTTTCCTTGAACCATCAGGTAGTGCTCTCACACTCACCTGGCACATCCTTTCATATATGCTCATCTTAAACTTGAAATTTCTTATCAACCATCTCCAAAGACATTCATAAAAACCACAGTTTACCACAGAAGCTGTCCCCAGATAAAACTTATATATCACAAATTAAATAATCCTTTCAGAGTCTAACATCACATACTAACACTGCACACTGATTTGAAATTTTGATTTATCAAAACAAATCTTTGCAAAGATATATCAGTAGTTTAATTTTACTTGCTTCCTGAAAAATGTAAGGAAACTATTCATCTTTGTGTGGAGCTGCTACTTTTTAAGTAGAAACTCAATGCCTGACTGCTGAGTTAATTAAATTCTTGAGATAGTGAAAAGGAAAAAACTTCTTATAAGAAATCTGTATTTCATGCTATTCACTACTTTAACTGTGAAAGAAAACCTAATCTACATTTGAGATGACAGGTCTGACTTCTACATTATTTTTTTCCTTTCTTTGTTTACTATATTAAAATAAAAGCTTCTGTGATATTGGAAAAAGTAGAAAGTGGACAATGCAGGTAATTATACATCTGAAATGTTAATATTGGAGCAAAATTGGGCTCTCAATCATTCTTCATCTACAGAACTAAAATAGTCAAACAAAATACATGGTACACACTTATTCTGAAAATCCTTGGGTCATATTTTAATTAGGTTTGGGGGGTTGGGGAGCAAAGATTAAATTAACTATTGAACTAATGAAATGTTTATTTGATGACTAAGAGCAAGCACCATTAATTTTGTGTGAAATTGACTTTTTAAAGGACACTTTTTAATAGAATGATGATGAAAGGGAAAAGTCTCCTAAAGAGAAGATGTTTAATAATAACTAAATTTAGCTATATTTCACCTCTACAGCTTTCAAAATATGTGGTAGGTTATAATAATGGCCCCAATTCTTCATTCATTCATACAGCTATGCCCTTTGCCATGAGACTGCAGTTCTACAATAATATTCCCAGCCCCTTGACCATAGTTCAGTCATGTGATTTGCCAATATGTAAAGTATGCCAAAGAGCTTGACCTTCTTTCATCACCAAGAAAGGGGATGTCTAGGCTAACCTATATTCTCAGTAGGAGGATGAAGAACACATGCAGTAGAGTTTCCCCAGATTAGATGCTATAGCCAAGCCCATCTTAGAGCAGAGCCATCAGCCAAACCCACAGAGACATGAGCAGACACGCTGAGATCAGCCCAGCCAACTCACAATCGTGTGAGCTACAATGTATGAGTATTATCACCCACAGTGTCTTAAGGTGTTGGTTACATAAGATAGCTAAGCCATACATACATAATATTACTCTTCTCTCATAGTTTCTTCTTGAAAAGTGAAGAGTTTCACATACACAAAGGATTTCCTGACCAACACAGAAGTAATTTTCATAATTAGCCAGCATTTCCATTTTGTAACTATAAAAATGGAACACTTTCTTTAAGAATTAACATTATGAGTCCGGCCAGCGTGGCTCAGTGGTTGGTTGTCGACCTATGAATCAGGAGGTCATGGTTCAATTCCCAGTCAGGGCACATGCCCAGGGTTGCAGGCAGGCTTGATCCCCAGTGGGGGGCATGCAGGAGGTGACGGATAAATGATTCTCTTTCATCATTGATGTTTCTTCTCTCTCTCCCTCTCACTTCCTCTCTGAAATAAATAAAATGTATTTTAAAATGAAAACACAAAAAATTCCTCCTTTGAGAAACCCCTCCAGGTTCCATCCCATTTCCCTGCTCTCTTTCACGCTTCATTCTACCACAGGGGGCTTCACTTCCTTCCCCTCACCAAAACCACTCTCATCGAAGGCAGTGACAGTCTCAGTGCCACCAATCCTAGGGTCCTTGTTCGTGTTCATCTGACCACGTTTCTCAGCAGGAGTCCACACTTGGGACAATATCCTCCTCTGGAAGCACTTCTCTCTTGGTGTCTGTGGCTACTCAGCCTGCACATTTTTACTCGTCCTTTACTAGCTTCTCCTTCAGGGCATCCACTGCTGGCTCCTCTTTTTTGCAGGCTCAAACTCCAGTTGTTGACATACACGGGACTCTGCCAGCTCTTCTTCTTATCTCCATCCATACCCTCTGCCTGGCTGATCTCATTACAGACCCACAGCTTTAAATGCCATCTAATTGCAATTACATCCAACTGGACATCTCCAACCCTGACATGTCCCAAGTTTTCCTTCATACCGAGTACAGGATTGCTGAACTCTTAAATGACGGTAGGAATAAAAAATCTATAGTGTCGCCCTGGTCGGTGTGGTTCAGTTGATTGCAGCGTCCTCCTGTACACCAGATTGTGGGTTAGATGCCCAGTTGGAGAGTGTATGGGAGGCAAGCGATCAATGTTTATCTCTCACATTGATGTTGCTCTCTCTCCCTCTTCCCTTCCTCTCTCTAAAATCAATAAAAACATATCCTTGGGTAAGGATTTTAAAAAATCTCTAGTGTTGCATTTTATATGAGTAACTTTCACAGAGAAGCATTTATTAATTTCACAGATCCTCTGGTAGGGGGATTAACAGGGAAATAGAATCCTTCAGGAGAAAAATCACAATTGTTTCCCAGGGAAAAGTCCTCTGTGCTAAAATAGTAACTTAGAACACAGTTGCATATTTCTGCATGCCATTTTAACCTTTAGAATGTATCACAAAACACAGTTACTCTGATCATAAGATAGAAGGCCGATAAACTGACTAGTGATGACTGGGTTGATTTTTCTTCATCATTTGGGTTTTGGTTCTAATGAATGCTTTTAACATTCATTCCTTAATCCATCCTTTCTTAAAATGAAAGTGAAGATTTCTTCTATTTATGTTATTGAAACTTTAGATTTGATGCCCCTGATTTTTCAGAGGTCTTCTGCAGCCTGAGTTTTGAGTCTAATCACTGTGCATACCATTAAAGCCGCTGCTGACCATCACCTGCCCTCGCCAAACTTTCGTACTAATTTCACATTCTTCTTTACCTTGTATTATGTTAAATAGTAGAAATTTTGGTTTTTAATAACAGACTTTGCTTTGTGATTGTGATTTTCTTCCCTCCTTACACTTACTGTGATGATTCAATGATATCTCTTTTCCTATTGCCGCCTGTGCTATTATTATCTCTCTCCTTCCTGTGGCCTTGGACTGTAGGTCAGGGGAAGAGACTGGAGTGACAAAGACAAAGACCTAGTTTCTAATCTTGGCTGTGCTACCAATCAGTCAGGCAAGCTTAGTATACAGAATTGTGAATTCTTTTAATGAAGAAACTGAGATCCGTGGGGTTAAATAACTTGGCCTCTTAGAAAACACTAAAGGAACAAGATAAATTGAAGACATTGTTATTTTCATCCTCATTCTACAAACCAATCCACTGTGGTTTTCATTTCCATACATCTTAATAAAATCTGCTGGATTCCTAAATATTGGCAAAACCTAATTCTCCAAGTTTCACAAACGAGTGAGTTCCAAACTCCTTTCCTACCAGACCTAGCAATAAAAAACTCTTCCCCTGAGATCTCCTCCATTGCAACTATGCAGATTAGTCCATGAGTTTAAAGGGGCCTGCACACTGCTAATGAATAATCCCCTCCCGCCCCCCACATGTCATCTAAGCTAATAAGAGTCCCCAGACAATGCATTTTGTTGAAATGCTACTTAATATTGAAGTTGCTGATCAGTTGGGCCCATGATCAAGTAAGTGTGCCAGGGCCATTCTAGCACAACTTCTAGCACAAATGTCCCTGCATCTATTAGGGTTCTCCAATAAAGTGGCCTCCATTCTCTCCTGCTCTGATCTCACCTCTCCAGTATCTGAAGGAAAACAAGACGCTGTGTCTTTGAGAAGATGGGCAGAGATTAATTGTACAATATTTGGCCTAGATAAGGTAAGGCTGCCTCTGAACAAATTCTTCCCAGCCCCCTTTCTTCCCTTGTCCCTGCTCCTTTTTCCCTTCCAAGCCAAGCTCTCTCCATCTTCTGAAGCCCAGTCAAGGTTATGCTGCCTCTGGCTGCCTTCTGACCCTCCTGCCCATTTGCCCATTATATCAAATTGTCACTCTTTCTACATTTTGCATTTTGTTTAAATCCTAAATGAAAACCCCTAATTACATTCATTGGATCTCAGCTAGATGTTAGAAGGAAAACAATTCAATTATATTGACCCACATCATTTATTCTGTCATTCATTCATTCAACTTGCATTTCTTGAGATATCTCATGACCAACACATTATTCGACTTGTATTTCTTTCATTTATGTCAGATATTGAATAGTATGATGACATATGAATATAAATGATATTTGCAAACTAACTAGAGAGATATATAAGTAGAGTTACCCAACGCCCAAAAGTTTTGTCCACCCAAATGATTTTTAGTTGATAAAAGTTTAAACTATGATGTGTGGAGGCAATGGGAAGGAGAAGGGAAGAGCTGATAGTGAAAGAGAGAAATTTACCTAAATTCTACCCTTAGCTTATTCTCCTTATGCCGGTAAAGATCCAGTGAGAACAGAGGGGGTTGGGGGAAAGTGTTCATAAATCTATTTTTTTTCCCAATAAAAGGATTAAGAGTTTCATTAGCCCTAGCCAGTTTGGCTCATTGGATAGAGCGTCAGCCCTTGGACAGAAGGGTCCCGGGTTTGATTCTGGTCAAGGGCACGTACCTTGGTTGCAGGTTCCCTGGCCCTGGTTGGGGTGTGTGCAGGAGGCAACAAATCATTGTGTTTCCCTCACATCGATGTTTCTCTCTGTCTCTCCCTCTCCCTCCCTTCCACTCTCTCTAAAAGTCAATGGAAAAATATCCTAGGGTGAGGATTAACAAAAGAAAAAAAAGAGTTTCATTAAATTCTATTTAAACAATTATGCATTTTGCTAGTGTAACTGAGAGGACATCATTAGAGTCAATGATAGAGAATTAGGTGGCCTAGACAGGTGGTTTAGAGTAAATAAAATCTTTGTATGTTAGGAACTGGATCATTCTGATCTTTGTGTTCCCAGCAAAGCCTACACAGTGCACTATGTAAAATCAATCCCTGATTAATTGTTTCCCCACTGAGGAATTAGTCATAATTAGTTACAGAATAGTCCTTTCCCTCATAGTGCAGACCACAATGGGTCCAAGTACAATGCTTTTGCCTCTCAATGAAAGGAGACAGCTATCATTACAGAGAAACAGGTACCTCTATGGCTTTTAGTCTTTCAGGTTCTGCCCTGTGTCAGCTACCAACAGCCTGCAGCAGAAGCGTCACTCCTAAACAAAAGCACACAGACCATGACACCCGGGACCCAGAGCAAGTTCATCTCCCCAAGTTCCCTTTCCATTTATTCAGCAGCCCCCACATAAATCCAGGTTTGCTGTGTTTGCAGCTCAGTCATGATTATGAACATGATGCATTTTATTGTAAGCTATATTTGATTACAGCACTAAACACCTTTCACATGTTCAGTCTCATGATGTATATTGGTTATCCATCACATTTTTTTTAAATTTCAAGGTGATATTTCTTAAGGCCAATTAAGAATGTCTTATCCCTTTTTTTAGAGAATAATCTATAAAGCAGCAGTAATGGCATTTCAATGGTAGAAACTGTCACAAAAAACACACACACGTGCTTTTTAAAAGACAAAATAGGAAAAAAGTGTGCTGCTTAAGAACAAGTGTTATGTTGATGTCTAAATGTTTATATGGACACCATCCATCGACAAACGAACATATCTAAAGCATTTGAACAAAGAGGCTAAAAAAATGCAGTTGTGATGATGCCAAATATAGCTACTCTTATATTTTTAGGTAGTAGCATTTTAGATTGCATTTTCGTGTATCTTCACTTACTCATGAGCTGCCCAATTCTATTAAAATAGCAATTAGTTGAAAAACAGAATTTATGTATCATATTAAGCAAAATAAGGTATTGACCTTTTTATGCCATTTTATAATGACCTTTTACTTTTAAATAGAAAATGACTTAACAAAAAACACCTCTCTAATTAAAGTAAAAAGTTCACATGTTAAGTTATTTTGGTAAAGCTGGAGAGGAAATGCATTCCTAAAATATAATACATGTTCTGATTGTGGTTTTTGAGTCTGAGCTTTAGATCAGGTGGCATCGCCTGAGGGACAGATTGTCAAATCCAAGGGGAGTAGCTACTCAGAGAAGGGGGTGGGGGGAGGCTGAAGCAATTTCTGACAGTTCAGTAGCTTTAAGAGGAATGGAGATTCCAAAGTGATTATGACAGAGCCCCAAATCGCCAGGGACTGGTTACATGGTTTCCAGATCCTTTTTTCTTTGCAGCATTTTGATAAATACAAACATTCTGAACTTCAGAACCTAAACTCTGAACTTGTTACCAATTGGGGTTCCTGGCTGGGACCTCAGTTTTTCTCATTGATGAAGAAAAGAGTTTAAGGTCAATGAAAATGAAGTAAAGTGCCGAAACCGGTTTGGCTCAGTGGATAGAGCGTCGGCCTGCGGACTGAAGGGTCCCGGGTTCGATTCCGGTCAAGGGCATGTACCTTGGTTGCGGGCACATCCCCAGTGGGGGGTGTGCAGGAGGCAGCTGATTGATGTTTCTCTCTCATCGATGTTTCTAGCTCTCTATCCCTCTCCCTTTCTCTCTGTAAAATATCAATAAAATATATTAAAAAAAAAAAAAAAAGGAAATGAAGTAAAGCAAAGTGGGATTTGTTGAAGATACACTCCAAGCGAGGAGCAGACCAGTTGAGAGAGACAATGACCCCAACTCCTGTGTTATATGGTTTAAATGAGGGATTTTCTGTGTATATGCTATCATTTGCATTCAGGGATGATTGACAGAAAAGGGTTATATAACTATATTTCTTCTGCACATACCCTTACTCATAATGCATTACAGAAAACCCCAGGGGAGGGGAGGGGGGTCAAAACCGCAATGCAAATTTTACTCTAATTAGTCCAGGACCCTAGCAAGGTCGCATTGAGGTCATTTTTCTGAGCTTGCACCAAGAACCTTTTGGTGGTCTACTGGCTGCTGGGCTGCCCTTAAAGAGGCAGTCTGAAGGCAATGTTGGTCTGACCACTGTCAGGACCCCAGAGCAGGCCCCACCCCAGCTGCTCAAGTCTACTTCCTACCTAACAAACTCACCATCTAAAATAACTAAAATGGCCCTAACCAGTTTGGCTCAGTGGATAGACTGTTGGCCTGGGGACTGAAGGGTCCCAGGTTTGATTCCATTCAAACGCATGTACCTTGGTTGCAGGCACATCCCCAGTGGGAGGTGTGCAGGAGGCAGCTGATCAATGTTCTCTCTCATCAATGTTTCTGACTCTCTATCCTTCTCCCTTCCTCTCTGTAAAAAAAATCAATAAAATATATATTTTTTTAAAATAAAATAGCTGAAATGGAAAAATTGTGTTTCAAAGCACTACTGTAAAATTCAGGAAAGTTCAGGCATCTGCTTTGCAATAGGTTTCCCTTCTAAAGTGTGCTAGCTCTCTTAGTGGTGTGCTTTTGTAAAGTGAATTAAAAATCTATCAATCACAATACAAATTTAAGATTTTATAAACAAAAGAGAGACTAGATTAGGGTCTTTAACTTCATTGCTTTTAGTAATAAATAAAATCTGATAAATATTTTAAAGGTTCTCCCCCTCCCCCTTCAAAACCCATTAACCAGTATTAACCATTACAACTCAAAATAGCTCAAGAGAAAATTTTGCTAGAGATAGATAGTGTAATGACAGAAAAAAATAAGGCCAGGTAAAGTATGTCCATGAACACATTATAACAATCTATCAGTCTAAACAGCTATTAAGTATCTATGAACCAAATACTGTGCTTGGTGCACTATATGGCTGCTTAATACTAAATACAGTTCAAAACTAATAAGCCCTCCAGGGCCTGTGCATTCTACATGGATGATTAGAGAACCAACTTACAAGATAAATTCAAAAAACAGAGAAGCTCTGTAATGCTTGTTTAGTTTCATCAGATACCTTATCCAACAAATAAGGGTTTTAATGCCTATTCCATGGGATCACTGAGAGAATTATGTCAGATGAACGTCTATAAAGCCCAAGAGGGATATTCTGGCACTTCAATGATAATAGCGGCTGATGGCTGATGTTGATCTCCTTGCTGCGGGTGTTGTTAATACAGAGATAGCACTGAAGGGAGGAATCAAGAAACTTCTGCTTTATGCATGATTGGATTTGAAGGACAGATTATATTTGAAGTCTAAATAAATGGGAATAAACACTGATGTTGTCTGAGGTCCTTCTTGAAAAGAGAGTAGGGGGACGAAGAGCCCAGGAAATGCTACTGTGACCTCCTTCTACGTCTGCCCTCAGGAGGGACCACAGTCCCAGGGCTGAGGGAGATTAGTCAGGGATTCAGGATCAGGAAGGAGTTGCCTATTGAATCTCTCTTCACGACGACATATCTCTGCTTGTTATCTCAGAAACTGAAAGGCCTAAAATAGAAAACCAAGACAGATCTTTTCCTAACACCTCCCAGGACCCGACTCTTCCATATTCCCCTTGAGTTAAGCCCAAAACACAAGAAAGCAGAGAGTAGGTGGGGAAGCAGACTGGGCCTGTTTTTCACAGTCTCTCTCCCTTTATCTATTTTACAATGCCCTGTTCCTCCTCTCTCCCTTTACTCCAACCCCCAAACCTTTGAACTCAAAATTGGCGCATCTTTATCCAGGTCCTCATTACCAAATGCTCCAGAAAGGGGGAAATTGAGGGTGCAGGTTTTAAATTATGCAGGGCAGGAATAAAACTTTACTTCTCCCCTCTCAGGTTCATTACCTGGGGACCTGAAAATTAGACTGATGAAAGACAAATTATCACAAGAAAAGGCATACAAATTTTATTTAATGCTAATTTTTACATGACGTGGGGGCCTACCTAGGAAAGAAGTGAAGACCCAAAGAAGCAATAGGCCTGAGAGCCTATATATAATTTTTAACAAAGAGCAATAATTTGTGGTGGTATACAAGACAAAAGAAAGGGGTTTTTAGGGGCTTCAAATTGTGGAGAGTTAAATAAATATCTGGGGGAAACTACTTGAAGATAAGAGCTATGTTAACAAAGCTTGTTTGTGCAGGTCTTTCTCAGTGCCAAAGTTCCCTCCTCTTTAGGGCCATGAAACTTCTCCAGAAGAGGGGATTTATGGCAGTTCTTATTTCTCTGGAGTTTTTGCTTTTAGTCAGATAAGGGCCACTCCAGGAAAGCCCTCTTTCTGCATCTGTTGAATCTCAAATATTTCTGCTCAAAATAATCCTTATGCTAACATGGAATATTTGGGGGTGTCATATTTTGACCACCTTCAATTACAATGACATATATACAAGACCAGAAACCATCATTTTTTATGATACAAAAGACCACATATAAATTCTCAGTAGTTTTTGTTTTTTGTTTTTTATCTTTATTGTTGAAAATATTACATATGTCCACCTTTTTCCCCATTGACCTCTACTAGCCCCCTCCCCCACCCCCATCCCACTCCCAGGCCTTCACCACCCTATTGTCCATGTCTATGGATTATGCTCTCAGCAGTTTTTGGCTCAAGTGACAGTGCTGCATTTTCAAAATGAAATGCCTTTTGCTTTTTAAAATGCTTATTATAAGTTTCATGTCAAGGTTACGGCATGTCAATGGTAGTGTCTGTGTCTTTCTGCATTCTAATACCATCAACATTTCTCTAGTATTCTATTACTTTAACACATTGCATTAAGCTCAAACTGCAAGCTACTATGACAAGAGATAACTGTGGCTGCTTACACCAGTATGCTCCTCTGTAAATCACACTTTGAAGAGTAATTTTTCTAATGAAGCATTGTTTAAATTGCTTCAAAGTTATAGAAATTATATCTTCGATTGTAAACACCAGAGTAGGGAGAAAAGCAAATTTAGTAATTCTACCAGGATTATAATAATGATAACTGCAGACAGACACAGTTTTAATGGGTAGGGCTCGTCACACTCCACACACACTGCTGATGGTTCTGGGCAGGGTAATGTAGGTGTCTCATTTAAACCAGGTTTATGAAATGGTAAAATGGACCACACTGTTTTTTTCCCCTCCCATTTAAACTTATTTTCATACTATGATTTTTTCAATATGTAGCCATGAAAATGGCCTCTTCAACAGAATGGAGATGGATATAACTTATTTTCTACTGTTAACTTAATTCCGTTTATTAAAATTGTATAGCACTTAAATCGTCACCTATGGCTCCAACCTGTTTGATATATGTATGTACCTGGGGGGTCCCTCCTGAGAGTGCAGTCAGGCAGGGCTGTAGGCATCCCGTAGTCAACTGGGGCTGAACAACTTCCCAGTCTCCCTTGCATCATTGTTGACCGGCCTCGTCAGGTCCTCCCTCAGGTCCTCCTCAGTGGACTTCTCCATAGAGCAGCTCACAGCATGGAAGCTGGCTTCCCCAGAGCAAGTGTCCCAAAGGGGAGCGAGGGGAGACACCAAGACAGAAGCCCCTGTCATTTTAAGATCTGATGTCAGTAGTGACATTGCATCACTTCTGCCATATTCTATTCAATTTCTACCTTTTGAAAGTAGGCATATGAAAGAATTTGTGGGCATATTTTTAAAACCACTAGAGCAGCGCTATGAAAAATGCTAACTAGAATTACTCCTGTGATGTTGTGTGTGTTTTTTACCACATCTACTAGATAATACTTGAAGACATTAATTTGTGTGTTTTTTTTTGTTCTCTTGTATGTTCCCTTTTCTCTTTTTACCAATTAGCTGGTTGGCAACTCATTGCCTTTAGAAACTGTGTGGTGTCGGCAAAAGCCTAATCCCTTAAAATAACCAAGTATCTATAGACACTAAAAAAAAAGAATTACATGTGGGGAGAATATATGAGGGTAAAAGAAAGAGAGGGAAGGCTCTTGAGAAATGTTGGGACCTGCACCAAGCTCTCAGACCACCTTGCAGGCCGTGAGATGTCAGAGACAGGTGTGGCTCTGATTTACCTGAGAGATGGAACATGGGTTGCCTCACAAAAGATCCTCATAGCTCTGATGAGACAGACGAACCTGAGAGAGCCTCCTGATCTGAAGGGCCAAGCAGACAAAGGCAATGACATGTGAAAAATGGCCAAGTTCACTCATTCTCCAATGACTGCCACTCCTTGTCCCAGTCCTTCCTTATCCTCAGGGGATGCCTTTCAAGACCCCCAGCCTGAAACTATGGATGGTACCAAACTATGGATAGTACCAAGACCCCCAGCCTGAAACTATGGATGGTACCAAACTATGGATAGTACCAAGACCCCCAGCCTGAAACTGTGGATGGTACCAAACTATGGATAGTACCAAGACCCCCAGCCTGAAACTATGGATGGTACCAAACTTTCCTCTACATACATACCTATGATTAAGTTTATAAATCAGGCATAGGAAGAGATAAACAACAATAAAATAGAACACATAGCAATATACTGTAATAAAATTTATGTGAATGTGGTCTCTCTAAAAATATCTTATTGTACCATACTCACCCTTCTTCTGTGGTGATGTGAGATGATACAATGCCTACATGATGAGGCGAAGTGAGGTGAATGATGTAGGCATGTGAAAGTGTGAGGCTACTGACCTTCTGACCTTGGGTAACAAGCACTTTACGGCTTCGCTTTGGCGTGTCCAAATTGCCAGCATTATTACTCTTGCACTTAGGGGCCATTATTAACTAAAATAAGGGTTACTTGAACACAAGCACTGCAATACCACGTCGATCTGATAACAAGATGCTGGCTACTACATGAGTAATGGGAGTGGGGAGTGTGTACAGCATGGATACCTGCAAAAAGAGATGATTCACATTCTTGTCAGGAAGGCATGGGACATCGTGCCATTTCATCACGATACTCAGAACAGCGAGCAATTAAAAACTTAGGAATTGTTTATTTCCGGAATTTCCCATTTAAATTTTTCAAACCACAGTTTATCACAGGCAACTGAGGCAACACAGAGCAAAAACATGAATAAGGGTTTAAAACATATAATCTTGTTGGGGAGGGGCAGGAAAATGGAGGCCTAGAGTCAGAAACTGAGCAATAGAAAATTTAAAAATGGTAATTCCTTCACATCTGAGTTGTGGCTGAGACCCAACAGCTACACTCCTGCAATACCCAGCCTGGCCAGGTCTGGCGCCAGGAACGTCACGGGAATGATCCGCTGACCTTCCCTGAAGCCAGCCCCTCACAGATGCAGCAACAGGTGCAACCCAAACTCATACAGCTGGTCAGAGGCAGGACCAGGATTCAAACCTGTTCTGGACTCCAAGAACTGGGCCTTAACATAAAATCAGACGGAGACTAGAAGCAGGATAAATGTTTATTAAATATGTGGCACTCATCCATGAGAACTTCTGAAGGCCAAAGGAATGTCCAATAAAAGTGATCTTGCACAAACATAGACGGAGATGAGATGGTGCTTCTCAGCTCACAAGAACATTCTGGGTTAGAGTAGTGAGCGCATTTACAACAACCTGTGAATGCCTGTCTGTCCCTCTTCCCATTAGACTGATGCCCTCAAGAGCAGAGCGTGGATACCATTTAACTCTCTCCCCACAGCAAACCGCACAGTTGGAGTTAGGTGCTCAAAATTATTTGCTCAAAATTATTTGTGGCCGGTGTTATCATTTTATAATTCCTCAAATGTCCTATTGTGCTTTTGAAGAGGAAGGAAAAAGAAGCTAAATAATAATAAGTGTTTATGTACAGAAATCCAAATTAGCTGAGTGATTGCTCAGCAACTGATGATTGCTCATCAATATGAACACAAATAATAAAAATATATTGCTTTCTTGCATTTTGCCAACTGGAAATTGCTATTATGCCTTTTGATTCTGATATTTGATTTCCTAGAACCCATTTCTTTATCATAGAAGTTGGAGCTTGCTTTGTATTAAAATAGAGATTGGAGAGAGATGTTACAAATATAGGAGGGAAATAAGCATATATAATAAATATATAGCGAGAGTACTGGTTAATAACATGTTGAAAAAAATGACTTTTATTATAGCTAAGTTACTAAACATGTTTTGGTAAAATAGAAATTAACCACGACTCAACTTTAGTTAGATATTTTTATTGTTAGATCTTATTTTACTTTAAAAAGAAAATTCTCAGTCTCTCTCACACACATACCTAACCACATACCTACATATACTCAGATAACAAGGCGTGCAAAGAGTTTTTTCTTTTAAATTTCCTCTGATTATAAAAGTAAATGTAAAGATCAACTTTTTTTTAAGTTTAGAAAAGTCAAAAAAGAGAAAATTTTCATATAATCATCCAGAGATAGATGATTCTACCTTTTCCCTATACTACTTAAAATGATATAGTATATGTACACAATTTTGTATCCTAATTAACATCATAGCATATGTTTACTCCATTAAAAACTCTTCATCTATAAGCTAGTAAATCAGGGGGGTTAATAAGGCTTGAAATAAACAAAGTAACTTCTTGACTTATACATATTTAGCCAGTAAATAAGATGAATTTGAATACTCTGATTTCCAGAGCATGCAGGAATATTTTTATATGTGGTCAAGCACATTTTGGTTCTGTTTAACTCCTTAAATGTTTATTGAATGCCTAGAATATGAGAGAGAATAAGAAAACAGTTTGTAAGATGCTTCTCCTGACCTCAGTGAACTGAAAATTTAGCTGAAAGGGCAAAATTATAATACACCAAACAGTTAAATAACAACACAAAGCAATATGTAATGAGGAATCCAGTGGAGTAGTGCACATCAAAACGGCCATAGACTTCGGGGGTAAAAAGATTTAATGAGGTTTGAGTGGAGGGCAAATGTGTGTGTCTGTCATCCAACGAATGTAAAATTACAGGCATAATCACAAATCAGCTTCTTGGCTATTTGTCCGTCTCTAGGATCATTCTGCAAATCTGCCATCCCATGGTTCCTTTAAGAAGTATGCAGGCAGTGGGGGAACGAGAATCAGCACAGCCCTTCAGTGTATGACTGCAGGTGTGGTGCAGTAGCAGATTATCATCTAGTTTCTTCTTAACTTCCCTACATTAATTGTCACATGCTAATTATACATGCAAAACCGGATTGTAATAAATAAACAGGAAAACCATGTGTTCATAACTGAAAATACACAAAAAGTTAAGCAACTGTTATGGGTTCCATTTTAGTACATTGACTATCCCCAAGGTTAATGAAGGCTAGTTTTCTTACACTACTAATTCAAACATATGGTCAATTCTGATCTCAGAATGATTTTAGGTTTTTCTTTAAAACATGGAAAAGATGCCAAAGCCGGTTTGGCTCAGTGGATAGAGCGTCAGCCTGCAGACTGAAAGGTCCCAGGTTCGATTCCGGTCAAGGGCATGTAACTTGGTTGCGGGCACATCCCCAGTAGGAGGTGTGCAAGAGGCAACTGATCGATGTTTCTCTCTCATCGATGTTTCTGACTATCTATCCCTCTTCCTTCCTCTCTGTAAAAAAATCAATAAAATATATTTAAAAAATAAAAAAATAAAAAAATAAATAAAACATGGAAAAGACATTTCTAATCTGTTTAAAAGAGAGGGGGGCAAGTTTTTTAAATTCCTTTTGAAACTAAAAATCAATATAGAAGCTTTAAACTAAAAGATGAACATTCAGGATGAGAACTAAAAAATGTTCTCACAGTCATTACAATTAAACTGAAACCACATCACACAGAAGCAGAAGTATTATGCACTTCATGTGTTAGCATTTTGTCTTCAGCTTTCTAAGCTCCCTTGAAATGTTGGAGTCAAATGTTGGTCTAGGACTCAGTAAGAACTACCAGCTGTGCCTCTAACCCCTGTTTAATATGCATAACACCCTTTACAAACTGTTATTTCCATGATGGCAAAGGATTTTACACTGTGACCTTTAGCATCAAGTCTCGGCCTTAGCAAATGAAAAATTATGCCATTTCGTAATGTCTAGAAGTGCAACATGAACATAATAGTAATGAATCTTGTTTCAAATCATTGAGGAATTATTACAAGTTTCCTTTATACCATCTTATCACCAGAATGACACAGCACAAGAATACCAAGATCACCCAGAGACTCAGTAGCCTAAGAGCCAACTGTAAGTTGGATTTCATTTATGGTATTAATCTATTTTTAATGATGTAAATGTTCAGTCTTTTATGTTAGAAAGACTACTGGGACAGACATCTGAATGGTTAGGGAAAGAGATTCAATGTTCCATTAGGCCATTAGTTCTGAAATGAGCCACACCCCCATTACATCCAGGGTGCCATCTCCTACCTCAGGGGTCCTCAAACTACAGCCCGCGGGCCACATGCGGCCGCCAAGGACATTTATCAGGCCCGCTGCCTGTCCTGCTTAGCAGCCGACTAGTCCTGGGCCCGCAGTGCGCATGTGTGGAATGTGTGCCGCACTCTCCGAGCCTGCTGCTGCCTGAGGACCGAGTTAAGAACAAGTTAGGATTTTTTTTTTTTTTAAGTTAGGAGGTCTATTTTATTTATTTTTTTATTTTGCAGTTAGTAGGGCCTTTTTTTTGTGGTTAAGGGGGGCCTTTTTTTTCTGAAGTTAGGAGGTCTTGTTTTTTGCAGATGGGGGCGCCTTTTTTGAAGTTAGGAGAGCCTTTTTTTTTTTAAAGTTGGTTAGTTGGTTGGGGGTGGTTTCTAGGGGGTTGCATCACAGTGATAACGCAAATAGTCAGCGCTCAGTGCTAATGCAAATTGTCAGTGCTCAGAGGTAATGCAAATGGTCAGCACTCAGAGGTAATGCAAATAGTCAGTGCTCAGTGGTAATGATAATTGTAAGTGCTCAGTGTTAATGCATATGGTCAGTGCTCAGTATTAATGCAAATTGTCAGCGGTCAGTGTTATCGTAAATGGTCAGCGGTCAGTGTTAATGCAAATGGTCAGCAGTCAGTGTTATCGCAAATGGTCAGCGGTCAGTGTTATCGCAAATGGTCAGCGCTCAGTGCTAATGCAAATGGTCAGCGCTCAGAGGTAATGCAAATAGTCAGTGCTCAGTGGTAATGATAATTGTAAGTGCTCAGTGTTAATGCAAATGGTCAGCGGTCAGTGTTAATGCAAATGGTCAGTGCTCAGTGTTATCGCATGGGGGCCCCAAACTGGTAATCTGCCTAGGGCCCCATGGGAACTTAATCCGGCTCTGCAGGCAGCTGAGGAGTAGGAAACCCAATTTAATTGACAGTAAGTGCATTTATATTTTGATTGCTATTCAGTTGTGTATGATGTTGTATGTTGTGTGCTGTGTAAGCCCCGGTTCACACTGTTGCGATCTCTGAGCAGTGCGAGTTCAGCCATATGCTAGTATTGCTTGTATGGCTGAACTCGCATTAGATTCGGAAGACAAAAGGCATACATGCCTTCTTTTTTCCTGCAGTGGAATCTGATCGCATGGGTCTTTTCACCCATGCGATCAGATTCCTGTGCGAGTTCACAGATCGCAGTGCGGTTCGCACAGGGTAGTGTGAACTGGAAAGGTGGTGGAGGAACCAGCTCTGTAATCGTGCCAGTTCCCGCACCGCACCAGTGTGAGCCTGAGGTAAAAGCGGAGTTCCACCAATATGGGCACTGGTGAGGCTGAAATGATGTGGACTGGCAAGGCTGCATTGATGGGCACTGACCAGACTGCATTGATGGGCAGTGCAGTCTATATGTCCCTGTGTGGGCAAAGTTATTGCTGGTATATTGTTTTTGTAGCGCTGTATATACATATATATATTGGTATTTTACTAATAGCAATTTGGAATCCCTAGGAAACAATGATATCAACAAAGAGAAAAATTGACTTGGAGTGTAGGATATTCAAAGAACAGTGGACTTATGATTACTTTTTCATGTAGTACGAGTAAAGAGCTGTGTGTTTGATATGCCAGAATATAGTGTCTGTGTTCAAAGAATGCAATTTGCGTCGACACTATCAAACTCAACATAAAGATAAATATGATTGTTTGGTCGGAGAAGTGAGAAAAGATAAAATATTAAAACTGAAAAATACATTGACAACTCAGCAAAATACTTTTGTGAAGCAGAAGCAGCTAAATATTTCATCACTGCGAGCAAGTTTTCAAGTTGCCAAGCTAATAGCGTGCACTGGCAGACCATTCGTGGAGGGAGAATTTGTTAAAGAATGCCTTCTTTCTGTTGCCAAAGAGATGTGTCCAGAGAAGGCCGATTTATTTAGTACAGTGAGTCTTTCAGGACCTACAATTACACGAAGGATTGAAGAAATGGGAGACAATTTGCATCAGCATTTGCAAAACTCCGCAAAAAAACTTTCCTATTTTTCCTTGGCACTCAACGAAAGTAATGATGTTCGTGATTCTGCACAACTTCTAATTTTTATTCGTGGGACAAATGACTATTTCGAAGTCACAGAAGAGCTTGCTGCACTGCAAAGCATCAAAGGAACAACTACAGGAGAGGATATCTATGAAAAGGTTTGCCAAACTGTGAATGGTTTGGAGCTGGACTGGGCTAAACTAGCCAGTGTGACAACTGATGGTGCTCCTAGCATGGTGGGGTCTAAGAAAGAAGTAATTGCTCGCATTAACCAAGAGATGGACAAACATAACCATTCTCATCCAATAGCCATACACTGCCTCATCCACCAACAAGCACTGTGTAGTAAATCACTGAAGTGGGACTCTGTTATGAAAATTGTGGTATCTTGTGTTAACTTCATTAGAGCTAATGCACTAAACCACAGACAATTTCAGGAATTTATGTCTGAGCTAAATGTTGCCTATGAAGATGTTCTGTACCACACAGAAGTCCGTTGGCTGAGTCGAGGGAGAGTTTTGAAACATTTCTATGACTTACTTCCACAGATTACAGCTTTTCTCGCTTTCAAAAAACAAAGAAGTACCAGAGCTCAATGATGCAGAATGGAAATGGCACCTTGCCTTTCTGACAGATGTAACAGAGCTACTCAACAGTTTCAATGTGCAACTTCAAGGAAAGGGGAAGCTCATCTGTGATATGCAATCACATGTGAAAGCATTTGAAGTAAAATTAGGCCTCCTCATCAAACAAGTGAAGGAGGAAAATTTCTGCCATCTCCCCACAACTCAAAATCTGTTAGCGGAAAAACCATTGGTTGCATTCCCAAACAAAACATGTGTGGATTCACTGGAAAAGTTGCAAAAGGAGTTCCAATTTAGATTTAAAGAGCTTCATCTCCATGAACAGGACATACAGCTTTTCCGTAACCCATTTTCTATTGACATTGAAAATGTGGATACAATTTACCAAATGAACTGGCTGAACTGCAGAATTGTGACTCTCTGAAAGATGCATTCAAGTCAAGCAGCCTTCCTAATTTCAATGCATCTCTCCCCTCTGAGACATATCCTAATCTCAGGAACCATGCACTCAAAATGGCAACCATCTTTGGCAGCACTTATGTCTGTGAACAGACTTTTTCCAGAATGAAACATCTGAAATCTCCAACCAGATCTAGACTAACTGATGCACACTTGCATCACTTGTTACGACTAGCAGTGACAAATATGGAACCAGACATTGACCATCTCATTAGCCAAAAGCAGGCCCATAGTTCCCATTGAAATACTGGTAACTTTGTTGATTTAACTTTACTTGTTCTTCATTTTAAATATTGTATTTGTTCCCATTTTGTTTTTTTACTTCAAAATAAGATATGTGCAATGTGCATAGGAATTTGTTCATAGTGGTTTTTTTTTAAACTATAGTCCGGCCCTCCAATGGTCTGAGGGACAGTGAACTGGCCCCCTGTTTAAAAAGTTTGAGGACCCCTGCCCTACCTAGCTCACTTCTGCATCCAATTAGAAGCTGCAAATCCTTGATGCATAGGGCATAAAGTAGGGAAAACAAACTTTTTTATTATAGAAAATGTTATTCTTATAAAACTCAAGGGTACAGCACAGCTTTAGGGAACAAGTAGTCACAACATACCATAAAATATTTATTGTGTTTTATTTCTATTTTACAGTTAGAATTTTATAGACTGTGAGATGCTCTACAGAGTAAGCCACCTGGATATAATAAAACAGGCAGAATCAGGGAGGTGACATATTCGGACTATTTTGTCATGCTGTATATGTCACAAGAGAGCAAGGACAGCTTTCATTACTAGTCATTTGAATTTCTGATAGATATTATGGAAAAATTTAAATCTTGTTAATTTACTTTGGCAGCTTGACAATGGGCTCATTTGCAGTTCTTCCAGGGAATTGCAAATTTCCCATGCTTTGATTTGGGGTGAGGTGGCATTATTCATCTAAGATCACATGCTGGAATTCAGAACTGAACATTAATCAGAATATATTTTTTTACCCGTCAGAAGCCTAAGTTATGATTTTTAATGTGTGAAAGAAATAGTACAGGAGAAAAAATAGTTATAAGCTTATAAAAATTCAAACATATCCAACACTGTTATTTATAACTTTTTAAATCTAAATCTTATTGGAATATTTTCATAAAGCTATAAGGTAAGTGCTCTTATACTAACCCCTGCCAAAAATCTTCCAAAATTTCTTTGACTAATATTTTGAGTGATATAGTGGGTTTTTTGTTGGTTTTGTTGGTTGTTTTTTTTTTGTGTGTGTGTATGTGTGTTTTTAAAACCCTAAGCTTTTTCAATCTTAGAATATACTCTCCACAAACACAGGCAATTTTCCTTTCTTCCATCCGAGTCCTCCGTTTGGTGCCCTGAGCATTTATATTGCTGAATGAACTCCATTTCTCAGGAGTAAGTGATGAGTGGGGTCCAGGACAAGTTAAAGAAAAAAAAAGTGTGAAAAAAATTCAGAGATATATTTTGTGGATGCTCTGAGAACAGTGAAGCCTTTTTATTTATAGATGAGATTTAAAACTTCCAAGTTGCCTTTTAGAATTTTCACACAGGCCAGATATCAAAAGAGCCTTATAAAGCATGGATATTAATCTCAAGGGGAAAATAGTCAAAGGAAAAGGTGTTTTAAATTTTTTCCTTTTCAAAATGCAAATTTCTTTTTGCTGGCTTTTATGTTCACGAATGATCCTTAATTCCATAGGATGATAAAAGTAGTTAGAAAATTTAGGATGACCATGTTTCCACTGTGAAATTGTGGGTTTCTAAGAAAATCAAGCCATTAAACACAAGACCAGTGAAAGAATAAGTTTGATAACTAAATATATGTTGGAACAAGATAGTCGTTCTCTGATGGTTTCTAGACACATCTTGATGTAGTTAACAGTCTGCATATGCCCTATAATATTGAAAATTGACAACCTGGAAAGGCTACCAGCATACAGGAATATGTATTGGTTCATTACTTCTGTTCATTTCCTTTTCTGAATCTCTATCTCAGAGGACTTTCAGCTAACATAGGAAGGCAAAGCTAAAGAAAGTACTGACCTTTATCTTCTTAATAAGTAACTGAAAAGCAAGCAGAGGTGCAATTAAATTGTATTTTCATTATTCAGACATCTATATTCTCACATGACTCATTTGAAATATGCAAAGTTTAAGTTCAATCTGTCAGCTTGGAAATTTGTTGTAGATTTAAGGGCACTTTTTACTTCATTTTATTTTACTTTGGTGTTTGGCGTTTTTTATTTAATAGAAGTAATTAGCCACTGCCATCTCATCTCTTTGATGTAGCAAATACTCTGGCCTGAAGACTCAGCCCTCCTCCTTTCTCTAAGTCCTGACACTTGCAATGTCCTTGCCATAAGGCATCCTTTCTTCTCCTTCTCCCTGAACATCAGTCTCAACTGGAGACTTCAACGCTGTGGAATACAAAAGAGTCCATTATGTGAAATTTGTACGGATACTCAATTCCTCAGCAACGCAAGCCCATGAAATGATTTCCCCAATATCCCATGGCAGCTGTGAACCAAGGGATGCATGCAACCTCTCTAATGATGATGGCAACTATATTTCCTCTCTGATGTGGTTCTGTCGTAAAAGCAAAAACAGAAACCAACCAACTACTGTGCCCAAAGCAAACAGAGCACTAATAACTATTTATTCAGCCAGGCATTGCTGGACTGAAGCACTGTAATCCATATAGAAACCTTATAAGAGAGAACCTATTCTTATCTCCATTCCACACGTGAGCAGAGCAAGGCACTGAACAGTTAGAGCCAAGCACACATAGCTAATATGACAGCATTAGGTCTAGCCCCAGGCCCCATGCTCTGAACCACTGTGTACACACACACTTTTCTATGACTGGCCTTATACACACCTTTCTATGACTGGCCTTATACAAACATATTTTTTAAATGTAAGTCATATGTTGTCCATGTTTCCCAAACCCAAATGGGGATACATGGTTAAATGATTTTTCTTGATTTCTGGATTTGCTTCAATAAATATTAGTTTACTTTTTTTTTTTTTAATCCTCACCTTAAGATACGTTTTTACTGATTTCAAAGAGAGAGGGATGGGGAGACAGAGAGAGAGAGAGAGAGAAAGAGAGAGAGAGAGAAAGAAATTGACGTGACAGAGAAACATTGATCAGTTGCCTCCTATATGTCCCCTGACCAGGGATCAAATCCACAAACTAGGCATGTGACATGACCAGGACTCAAACCCACAGCCTTTTGGTGTATGGAACCATGCTCCAGGTGTATGAGCCACCTAGTCAGAGCTACTTATACTTTTTAAAACCAAAAACATTAAGTTGTTCAATTATATGATTAATGAATCACCTTAACTTGAAAAGAATCAAGTCACATGAAAAGGTAGAAGGATGGGTTGCCAGAGTCACAATGAAGGCATAAATTTGTAAATTAAAATGTATGTCAACAACATAGCTCTACATTTTGTTCACAGATGATTTTCTTCCCCTTTTCTGAAAAAAAAAAAAAATAAGCCAAGCATGTGTTTAGTGGGCATGTCTAAGCTTAAAGCATCTCAGTGCACTTGTACCCTTTCCATTGGACTCTATTAAAGTGTTAGCCTCTTCTTTGTCAGTCATTACTTTGCTCTTAATGGCTTTGATATAAAGAATATAAAGGCCTCAGATGGTACCTGAATATAATAAATTGCAGTTATTATCAATGTTGTCATTTTCATTATTAATAATGCTTCTCTTTAAAGAAAGTATTGGCTTTGTCTGCCTGAGCGGTTGCTGTCCTTGCCTCTCCTGGTATATGCACCGCCCACTCCCTTTCTCGGAGGGATTCTTCCCAGCTGCCTGGGCTTCAGCAGCCTGTCAGTCACAGCGCCCACCCACGCTGGCTACAAGGATGGGTTATGACGCATGATGATTAGAGTCTTACTTGGAATTTCCAGATGGGAAGTGAAGACAAGTTCTTCTTTTATTTTGAATTAAAAGATCTAAGAATGCAACCCCAGAGCTGTCTAGGGTCACCTGTAAAGGAGCCACAGAGACTCTGAAGCCAATTCACAGGCAGTTAAGCAAAAAGAAATAACCAGAGTCCAGGATGCCCCTTATCCTTCCAGGTATAGTAATTATTAATGCCCTGTTTACATTTCGTTTTCAGAAACTTGCAATTGAAAAACTCCTAACAGAATATGTTATTTCTTCATTCACTCAATCTTCCATATGCATTTATTCATCAGATGTCTACCATGAATCAGATTTAAAAGGGAATTGTACATCCTGTTCTCAATATTTATGAGAAACTGACTAGTTAGGTTTCAGAGGAAACTTATAATTCCAGGTCTGTTTGAGTTTGTTTAAATGGCTTAGTCTTTAGGAGTGATTTATGACTTTCTGAAAAAGGGCTCTGAGCCTCAGCTCCATGCTGACGGTAGAGCACTGAAGGCCAGGCTACTTTATCCCCCATTTTTAAAATATCTGAGTCCAAAAGTAATTTGTACTATATTTTAGAATACACGGAAGTACAGAAAACACACACACACAGGAATAAAAATCATCCATAAACCAACCACCAAGAAGTAACCTCTGCTAATATATTGGTATATCTGTTTCCAGTAAGACCTCGTTTTGTGAGTCTGTATGTTGAAATTATTTTGACCCATAGAGATATCCTATTCATTTTTTCCTCTTCTGTCACAACTAAGTGAGATGGCTGTTCAAGGTTTAATAAAGATGCTTCAGCAGGATAATTAGAGCAGCATTTAGCTATGCCTTCTCATTAGGGGCAAAGTTGTGCCTCACTGACAACTGTCCATGGTCAATTGGTTATGTTCAGCAAGAGATAATTACAAAAGCTGCCTGAAGCTGCTACTTGAGTGGTTAAGCATAAACTGGATGATATGTGTGAGTTGTCCATCCTAGTAGACCAAAGAGGAGGCAGCAAAAATCTGGAACATCTAAGTTTTGAGGCTTAACAAGGGTTCCAGCCTCCTCTCCCCACAAATGAAGAGCACCAGCAGATCCTCTAGTTTGCTCATAAATGAATCCCATCACAAACTGACCCATTAGTTCTTTCATAGAATTTAAGGTCACCCAGTCCTATCCAGATGCTTTGGTAAACTCCACAACTCATTGCAGAAAATAAAATGTGAGTTTTTCCTCCAGCTTTGTGGTGGGTGGATCTGTGACCCTCCTCAGGAGAGACCTTGCTTCTCCAGAAGCAACTGGGCAGGCATAACTAGCTCATTTCAGATTAAGTCAATTAGCAGACAGTCCAGTGCACAATTTCTCCTTTCACATGGGGATGGACTGTTAACAGGCACAAGGAAGTTTCTTGGGGTGATGGAAATGTGCAAAAACTGGATTTTGTTTTAAAAAATATATAATATATATAATATATACAAACAATAGAATATTATTCAGCCTTAAAAAGAAGAAAATTCTAACACATGCTACAATTTGGATGAACCTTGAGGATATTAAGTGAAAAAAGCTTTTTACCAAAGGACAAATATTGTCTGATTCCACTTATATGAGGTACCTAAAGTAGTCAAATTTATAGAGACAGAAAATAGAATGGTTATGAGGGGCTAAGAATGGGACAGGGGGATGGCTGTTATTGTTTAACAGATATACAGTTTCAGTTTTGCAAAATATAAAGAAGTTCTGGAGATGGATGATGTTGATAGTTGCCCAGCAATGTGCATGTACTCAATGCCATTGAAAAAAAGATTAGTGAATTTGAAAATAGGTCAATAGAAGTCATATAAGCAGAAGCACAGAAAAAGAAAAGACTTTTTTAATTTTTTTAAAAAATATATTTTATTGATTTTTTACAGAGAGGAAGGAAGAGGGATAGAGAGTCAGAAACATCGATGAGAGAGAAACATAGATCAGCTGCCTCCTGCACACCTCCCACTGGGTATGTGCCCCCAACCAAGGTACATGCCCTTGACTGGAATTGAACCTGTGACCCTTAAGTTTGCAGGCCAACGCTCTACCCACTGAGCCAAACCAGTCAGGACAAAAAGATTTCTTAAAAATAAACAGAAACCGAATTGCCTGTGGCATAATGTCAAACAGTTTAAGGCACATGTAATTAGAATTCTAAAAGAAAAGGAGAGAAAGAATCAGGGTGAAAATTATATTTGAAGAAATAAGGATCAATTTTTCTAAATTTGATCAAAATCAGCAAAGTACAGATGCAGAAAGCTCAGTGAACTCCAAGAAGAATAAAAACAAAACCATGACTGGCAACATCATAAACTTTTAAAAAAACAAAAGATAAAGAAGAAATTCTTAAAAGCATCCGAGTTTAAAAAGACTCAGGCCATAAAGGAAACAATAAAATAATTATGACTTACTTCTCATAAGAAAGAGAAAAATCCCGAAGACAATGAAACAACATCTTGAAATGCTGGAAGAAAATAAACGCTTGCCAATCAAGAATTTTTGTATTTGGCAAAACCATCTTTCAAAAACATAGGTGAAATAAACCTATCTTCAGTGAAAAGTTGATGGAATATGTTGCCAATAGATCTTCACTATAAGAAATGATAAAGCTCTGCCCACGTAACTCGTGGTTGAGCATCAACCTATGAACCAGGAGGTCACTGTTTGAATCCTGGTCAGGTACATGCCCAGGTTGTGGACTCGATGCCCAGTGTGGGGCTTGCAGGAGGCGGCCAGTCAATGATTCTCTCTCATCATTGATGTTTCTATCTCTCTCTCCTTCTCCCTTCCTCTCTGAAATCAATAAAAATACTTTTTTTAAAAAAAAAAAAAAGAAATTTTCTCAGGCTAAATGATACCAGATGCAATTTGGATCTACAATTAGGAAAGAAGAGCACTTGAAATGGTAACTACCTAAATAGGCTGTTTTTCTTTCTTTTCTTTAAATATCATTTGACTGTTTAAAGCAAAACTGGCAAAAAGGTATTGTAACTTATTACATATCTAGAGGTTAAAATGATAAAACTAGTAGAAAATGTGAGAGAAAGTATTCGTGCAATCATAACACTGAGATTTTTACATTATATGAAAAGTGATATATTAATTTAATTTGGAATGTGATCGTTAAGGATGCATATTATTATCCTCAAAGGAATTCTTTATCATGGCTTAACTATACTTGAACATAATAATATTTCCATTAAAACTATTTAAGAAACATCATGTGAAAGTTACTTTAAAAACAACACCACTCACTGGGAAACACTATAAAATTACAATAGGATGTAAATATTTTCTATGGAAAAATAAGATTTTTCTCTAAGTAGTCAAATATTTTCCAAGTCATTATCTCTCATAGATTCAGAGAAGATTCTAAATAAATCAGGATGCTGTATTTGACTGAAAGATTTTGGCAAAAATACCACAAATTTTCAAATTTGATTATAATTCTATCTTTCCCCACTTCTAGCCTTATAATGCAGGGTACATTTAAAATATGACTACTTTAAAAATCAGCATGCAAGTTTAGAGTAGAGAACAAAACTCTCAGTGGAGAAACTACCCAAAAAAACTGGTAATATTTTTTATAATAATAAAAATAGCAAGTAATTATTGAATGTCTATCATAAATGCCAAGGATAAAAATTAAGCACAGAGTTGATAATAACCCTGGCCTTCAATGAAATCTTCATCTAAATTAACACACATATAATAATACAAAAAATACACAAGTAACTATAATTCAGGAAGAAATGGGGGGGGGGAATCTAACAGAAAAACTATTAAGTTTAAAGGAGAATGAGATCATCTCCAGCTGCAAAGATTAAGAAAATCTTCAGGTCAGTTGTACTGAATCTTGAAGGATGAGTAGGATTTTCTTAGTGAAGCGTATAGGGCTGAAACAATACACACAGAGGCACAAAAATGGGAAACTATGGAGTGTGTGAGGGGACAATCCAATTATTCACTTCATCTCTATCACCACGACCTACAAAGGAGTTACGGAAATAAATTGGACAAGTAAATTGGGGCATCCCTGAAATGACATGTAGGTCACCCCAAGAATTTAGAACGTTAATCTTGTAGTTCTAGGGAGTCATTTTCCACATGTCAGGGGTCTCGAATAGTCAGATTATGTTCTTGGCGAAGATGAATATGGCAGATGGACGAGAGGCAAGAGAGATTACGGAGTCCCATATACGACATCATGCGCACCTGGAGGACCACAGCTCGGCAGAGATTAAACTAGGCTGATACTGGAACAGAAGCCAGAGGTCATTCCTTGGAAGATCCTGCCAAGGGACTCCCAACCCACCTCATATCCTACACTGAATGCCTCCAGGGTTGCAGTCCTGCATTAGGCACTGTGTCCCATATAAAAATGAGTGGCATCTGACTATCCAAGAGCAAATAAAAACATACACAAATAACCAGAACATGAGCTTGAGTGAAATAAATGCCATAGAGAAGCTTTTCCATCTTTCAGGGCACGGTCTGGTACTACCTGGCCAACTGCAGCTTCCCGGGGAGCTCGGGGAGGTGCTGGAACTTGAACACAGCCGTGTCCACTAGGGTAGGGACGTACTGGGAGGACAGGCTCCGCTTCCGGTGAAGGGGAAGTCTGTTCGGCAAGCAGAGTGCAGAGCCCAGAAGGCACTGCGACTAACGACGGGGAGAAATTCAGACAGGCCGTCTCACCACAGGGCATCCAGAACTCAGTGTTGTGGCCCTACCTTTGGACGGAGCAGAAACAGGGGGTCCAGAACCGCTAGTGTTCACAGCAACAAGCAAAGGGGCCACAAGGGCACCAGCACATTCTGTCACCACACAGGAGAGTCCTTCCTATCGGGCTGGGGCTCAGTGGCAAGACCCCCAAAAAGAAAGGAAGCAGCAGGCTGCCATGAGACTCGAGAGCAGTGATGTTCAACCCTTTTCATCTTATAGCACACATAAACTGATTACTAAAATTCTGCAGCACACCAAAAAATACATTATTGTTTTTGTCAATCTGACAAAAAAAATAGGTAAAATTTTGATTCATTCACATTCCACAGCTGTTGTTGTGTTGGCTGTTGTCATTTTTCATTTGACAATCTAAGTGAAAAGAGGTCAGTGCCCCTGACTAAATAGGTACTGCATGTTTTTAAAATTGCGGCACACTGGTTAAAAATTGCTGCCCTAAAAAGTCCCCACATAATAGAGACTCTCAGAGTCTACTCAGGTAAACAAAAACTTCTGAGGCACAAAGAACAAAACAGGAAGCCAATTACCAAAACTGAGCTATAAATTTGAGACTATGTATTAGGATCTAACCGGAAAGCCAATTAACAGAATTGAAGTCCAAAGTCAGAACCAGTCTTGGTAAGCTAGGATTATTTAAATCCTCCCCTTCTTTCTGGTCAGGATCTGTCCTACAGAATGGGAGCAAACTTTATCTATACGGAGGGGAGTGTGGCCAAGGCCGCGGACCAAAATGCATTGCATTAACCTAGGAGAGAAGCTGTGATTCTGACCGAGAGAATCAGAAAGAGGTATCATCGAACAGACAATATTGGAGCCGACACTTTTTAACAAGAAAGATATCCTCAAGGTGGAGAAGAAATAGAAGGACTTGCCAGGCTGCCGGAACAAAATGTGCAAACAGGGAGGCTAGAATGTCAATGATTTGGAGGGTAGGAGAGGAGGGTGAGGTCGGTAGGACCTGGAAAACCGAGGCCCCAAAGCAACTGGAACTTTGCTGTATAAGAAACAGGTAGACATGAAAGATTTTGAAGAAAAAAAGTGTCAGGGTGCCATTCTGGACAATAAGCCTGTTATGTCTGACCTCCTTTTGACCTTCTTAGGAGTTTTTATTTTTAATTTTTAATACGTTTTTATTTATTTCAGAGAGGAAGGGAGGGGGAGAGATAGAGAAACATCAATGATGAGATAGAATCATTGATTGGCTGCCTCCTGCACACCCCCTACTGGGGATTGAGCCCATAACCCAGACATGTGCTCTGCCTGGAATCAAACCGTGACCTCCTGGTTCATAGGTCAATGTTCAACCACTGAGCCAACCAGCCAGGCCAAATGCTTTTCATATTGCCATACCATCCCATACAAACTTTGACCTTTGATATCCTGACCAGCCGAATAATTGCATTACTCACTAGAGGCCTGGTGCATGAATACATGCACGGGTGGGGTCTGCTAGCCGGTCCCATGTGGAGCATGGGATGGGCCAGCAGAGGGGAGGGGACAAGGGAGGTTGGCCAGCCCCGACCCAGATGGGAAGGGGGTGATCGGGGCGGGGCCGGCTGGGGGGAGCGTCCACAGGTGGTTTGTGTATGTCCCACCTGGTCCCCCAAGACCAGGAACTGCACAGGCACCCCCAGAGCACCAGCGTCGCATGTTCTTTGGCACACTCCCTCAGTCTCCTCCGCGAACTTCAGGGCCTGGGAGTTGTAGTGTGCTTCCTCCACAAAGGGCCCTCCTGTAGACTGGGTTCCGGTTTCTGAGAACTATGCCTCCTGGCATACCCCGCGTGAGGGCACCGGGTATTGGCCAGGTGGGGCGTTTGCCCCATGGGCCTCATCTGTCAGCGCAGAGTGGAGGACCCGGGGAAGCCGGCCGCGGAGGGAAGGAATGTGCTTGAGTGCTGGGCCAGCGGGTCCTGTTCTGCCAATCATTGTAAACAGGCGGAGGCAGGGCAGGGTGGGCATGGGGTCCTGAGGCTGGCCAGGGGCGCAGCGTAGGAGGCTTCCGTGCTGCGGCGGCAGCATGAGCACAACGAGGCGGTGGCTGCAGCGCGGGTGGGCGGTCTTCAGCGGCGGGCACAGGTTAGTGAGGGGCAGCGGTGGCATGCAGGGGTCGCAGTGCGCCCCCCTCGCGTGCCCGGGGAGCCCTCTCCACACCCGCCTCTCAGTAGCGGCTGTCAGGCAGCCCGCGGGGCTGGGCTGCAGTTGGGGATGGGGGCGTGGCTGCCCCTTAGTATGGGTTCTTCCAGGCAGGCTTTTTCTTAGTTCTCGCCCTCTTTGCTGTGCGCTCATCCCACTTCCTGGCCAGGCCCCCCACATGGCAGCTGCATTTGTAATTTGGTGCTCTTGAGGTCTGGAGGAGCACAGCTAGGAACCAAGCCCCTCCCCGCTAGGGCTCCAGGCCTCAGGGAAGCTCTTGGGCATCTTGGAAAGAGAAAGAGGGGGGCGGGGGGCTGATCGGGGGCGGGGCCGGCCAGGGGAAGGGGTTACGGGAGTTTGTGGGGGCTGATTGGCCCCGGATCGGGCTGGTAGTGCAGGTCATAGTGACTGGTCGCTCCAGTTGTTCTTGTAGGTCCACCATTCTGTCCTGGGTTTTATATATATAGTCAAGTGTGCTGCATTGTGTTATACTGAGTGACATAGGCCTCCCCAGCTCAAGATAGTAAATATAAGAAGTTTAAGATTAAAAAGAAGAAGGTGGTACCTAGCTGGTTTGGCTCAGTTGATATAGTGTCAGCCTGCAGGCTAAAGGGTCTCGGATTCCATTCTGGTCAAGGGCAAATGCTTGGGTTGTGGGCTCAGTCCCCAATGGGGGCGTGCAAGAGGCAGCTGATCAATGATTCTCTCTCATCATTGATGTTTTTATCTCTCTCTCCCTCTCACTTCCTCTCTGAATTTATATATATATATGTATGTATATATATATATATATATACATATATATATATATATATACATACATATATATATATGTATATATATATATGTATTTATTTTTTAAAAAGGTGAAAATGGGGACTGGGGAGAAAAGAAATAACAAACACAAAACTATTTCTAACTGAGTACAGAAAGCCAGTCATTCAGCAAAAAATTGAGTTATACTTCTAAATATTGCATAACACTATTGTTTTTGTCTCAAAGATGCTTCAGTGTAAAGCTAAGGAAAAAAATCTGTCATTTATCCTTAAAATAGGGAGGAAAGAGGGGAAACAATAGCAGGTGAAAAGATACCTGAAGGGAATCACAAAAATAAAAATTCAAATTCCATCATTTTGGTTTAAATTAATACAATGCATTTGGGTAGAGAAACATTTATTAAATCCATAAGCATATCTATGGGTTCTTTAAAAATTCAAAACATTAATTATCAGAAATATGTTGGGGATAAGAATTAAGCTATGAAATTGCTCATTTCATGAACCTAGTGATCTAAACTGAAGTATTAGACCTGAGGTTATAAAAACCTCATGATCAATCCAGTCACACAAATTGGCTCCAGAACCCAAAATGAATGAAAAATGGCACTTTTTTTTTTTAATACCTCTGGGAAGGAATTTTGTCAATAGCCCAGTAACAAAGAAATGTGATATTCTGCACTTTTGATTCTCCCATGAGTGAGATATTGGACTGAGAAGGAGAAAGAGTGAAATTTGGCAAACTCCAGGAATATAAATTAGTGTTCAACTGAACTCAGATAACTTGACTCTCTATAACACTGGCAGACTTCTTTGCAGAAAATAAATTTTTCAGCTTTGTCAGAGTTATTTTCCTCTATAATCATCTTTTAAGCTTAAGAACTAAAATGATCCTTTGGACTTATACAATGGCATTTTTGGGTAAAGCGGTGGAGCCTAACCCTGGCTATCTTAAGCCAAAAGGCAATTGGATGGAAAGATCGTGGCAAAGCTGGAGCACCTGATCTGGAAAATAGAAAGGCACCAGGTCTCCCGCAGGCAGCAGGCATCCCTGTCCAGGTCACAGAGCAGCACCCTTGTTGAAGGGAGTGGATGGTAAGACAATTTAGGATATAGTTGGACAAGATACACATGAGGGATCACTCCACATTTCACATGTATAAAATAACACATTCCCTTATTCTATACCAAGAAATCATTTCATCTGGCCCAATCTTTTGTGGGCTATGGTTGAAACCAGGTTTGGGTTACTCAGCCAAACAAATTATTGGAACCACATATATCTACTTAAGCTTGCTCTAAAAGCAAAACATCTGGTAAGCACATCCATATTTAAAAATTCAGCCAGCTATATGAATATATTCCTCCCTACTGGTCAAACACCATCACTCATGCCCATATATATACTTTACAGATATTTTCCCATAAGACTAGCAAAGCCCTGAAATTCTTAGATGTGTGAACGTTTTCATCCAAGGAATGACTTGGTAATTTGTGCTCAAGTCACATTGAGATTTAACTCATTATTTCTCTGAGCAAAGCAAAGTTAAAGCAGATAGGGAATTTAGAAAACAGGTTTCTTCTTTTCCTCAGGCAAAAGAATAAGAGTCTTGAAGCAGGAGAACAATGTCATCAGAGCAGGGAGAGGAGATTGTTCCTCGGGAAAACAGAAACTTCATTTGGGGTGGGGAATCAGGTTACTCAGATAGGAGTCCCCTCATGGACCTCATCCCACTGCCCAGGCTCCTACTGTGTTTGGTCGATGACGACATTCCCATGAAAGTGACATACAGAGTGAAAAATGTATTCCATGGATGTAATCTGGCACTTTACAGCCGTGGGCAAACTACGGCCCGCGGAGCCGAAAGAGCGGAGGGTTCTCTTGCTCTCCCCTCCGCTCCTTTACTTTGAATTTATATTAGTTCACACAAACACTCCATCCATGCTTTTGTTCGGACCCTCCGGTCCAGTTTAAGAACCCATTGTGGCCCTCGAGTCAAAAAGTTTGCCCACCCCTGTTTTAGGATCAAAATCTGCTTCTGAGTTTTGGCTACTGCAGCCTTATAACTGTAAGATAATAAGTTCTTTCATCACAGTTATAGAACATCCCTGAATTTTATTCCATGGCTTAAACTGAAAATGGAGATTTGAGTTTTATCACTCTGGCTTTATGCCATTCAGTCTTATCAGAAGCAACCACCCATCAATTTTTCATATCTTTCATGCTATTTTTATGGTGGTACCAACGTGGTCTGCCAGAACCTTGTCCTCGATGGATCCTCAATCACAGAAATCCACAGGCAATCATTTCATTCACTATCTTATCACTAAAAGCCATGGAGTACTAGATTATCATCCCAGAAAAATAATAGGACATTCAATTCCTTCTACGCTATCTCTGAATGAGAACCAGTCTCCAATTCCTCATGTTTGCTCAAATGCCTAAACCTTCACTTCCTGATACACATTTCTGAATAGTTTAGTTAAGAGACTGTGTAGATTCCAAATCTGGCTCTGCTATTTATCAGTTATATGAATTTAAGCAACCTCACTGCACTTCAATTTTCTTCCTCTGGAAATCAGGACAATAGTGCCTACCCCAATGGCCGTCATGAGGATGAGGGAGTTAATAATACATAGAAACACTTTAGAACAGTGCTTGGCTTATTGAATGTGCTCAATAAATGTTAGCTTTTGGTTCTGAAAATAATGGTAATAACGATTACTAGTATAATTGTTATCAGCCAAAATTTTAATATATAAGTGAAATAAACCCAATGTGGACATCTTAAGCAAAAATAGAGAATTTTTTAAAAATACATAGTGGCACAGAATGGGCAGGAGGCAGGAGGACCAGGCTGGGGAAAGAGGAAGGGGCAGCAGAGGACCTGGAGGCTGGGTTGCTGCAGTCACAGAATAGCAGTCACTGGGCAGCAGGACGTCTTGTCCACACACCACCACCATGGCTACAGTGAAAGACAGTAACCGACCAACCAATTCCAGGTTCTTCTGTCAACACCGAAGTTCCTGGAGAAAACACGCAATTGCTAAGCCTATGGGTACTAACTACCACCATGACTACACAATGGGAGTTTTCTCAAATGCTCATTGAGGAGCAATTAGGAAAAGAGAATTTGAAAAGCCAAAAGATGACAAGTGTTGAATATCACTAGGTAGCATCAGTGTCAAAAAAATTGAATAATCAGTCATCCATGAGTATGACAACATGTGACTAACATGAAGTTTCCTCTGATTTGAGTCTGATGTTCAAGTATCATGGAAAGGAAGCTTTTGGCTTCCCTAGACATTTGAAGTGTCAAGTAACACCGCCTTCCCCAGAAAACATTTCCAAAGAGACATAAATGTGCACTAACTTGTGCAGCTCTCCCTGGCATCTCTTCCTCTCCAGACTTGCTCCGTTTTCCCAATCAGGAATGCCTGTTTCTTCCCTCACTAGCTCTAGAAAGGGGCAAGACCCCTGAGAAGCAGAAAGGTCAGAGATGGCTTCAGGGAGGGGGTGGGCTCAGCTCGCCTTTCCAGGAAGGGAGATGTTGTATAAGGAGGAAAAGATAAGGCCCATCAGCCACTGAGTTGAGGAACACTTCAGATGCCAGTCACAAGTCCAGGTTGTTACCTGTGCTTCTAACCAACTGGTTATAAATCAGAGGGTCCCACAATCCCCTCCTTGGGTTTGATTAACTTGCTAGAGAGGCCCACAGAAGTCTGGAAACCAGTTTACTGGCTAGATTACTGGTTTATTACAAAGGATATTAAAGGATATGAATTAACAGCCAGATGATAAGGCATATAGGGTAAGGTCCAGAAAAGGGACTAGGGTGAGCTGGTCATCCCAGTCTTGGAAACCTGGTCATAGACAGAAGGGAACTTCTACTGGAGCTGCCTGTTTTCAAATGCAGTGAGGCAGTGACAGCCCCTGGTGTACAACCCAGGATTATGCATGTTTTCCTGCACCGTGCAAGCTCTGCAAGTTCTTGTACAGGGAGCCTGGCTTCTTATTTGTGTTGGATATTTTCACTCAACTTGACAGGTGGAGACTTTCAGTTGAGTTAGAAAATTCAAGAAAGTCTTGATAGCCAATGGTGTCGAGAAGCTCCTGTCTCTTCAAATAACATTAACAATCATCTCTTGAGCACTTAGCATGTGTTAAGCACAACGCTAAGTATTTACATGCATTACCCCAATTAATTCTCACAACTTTATGGCAGAATACTATAAATATTCCAACTTAAAGTTGAAGAAATTGAGGTTCAGAAAGGCTAAGTAATTTAGCCAAGTCTACACTGCTAGATACATATGATGGAGTCTGATGGATTTTCAAAGTCTACTCTCTTAATTATTTGCTAAAATGTACTGTCTATTTATAGAGTAAAACAGATACTGACAGTTATCAAATTTGTGACAAATATATACAAGAGGTTTTTTTGTCCTTTATAACTAATAATTTTAATAATTCACCCTGTTCATTATTAGTTAAAGTATTTAATGACTGGGGAAACACCCACGGTTTTTTGGCATAAACATTTTTTCCTTCTTTGGAAATGTAATATCATTACACACAGATAAAGAATGACAACTCAGAAGCAACCGGAGGACGGTTATGGTTATATTCTAAAGTATTTTTGTAACCTTTGTATCACTTTCCGACCTTAGCGAGTTAACATGCTTAGAGAGAGGGTTTAGCCCTCCGGGGGATGGGTGTCACCCAGCTCTCAATGCTGGCGCTCTCCACATAAGCAGGGCTGGGTCAGGCAAGAGAGGACACACAAAGTGGGAACACAACTAAAAAAATATGGCATCTGCCCTATAACCGGTTTGGCTCAGTGGATGGAGCGTCGGCCTGTGGACTCAAGGGTCCCAGGTTCGATTCCGGTCAAGGGCATGTACCTTGGTTGTGGGCACATCCCCAGTGGGGAATGTGCAGGAGGCAGCTGATCGATGTTTCTCTCTCATGGATGTTTCTGGCTCTCTATCCCTCTCCCTTCCTCTCTGTAAAAAATCAATAAAATATATATATTTTTAAAAATTATGGCATCAGACCAAACAGCCTTAGCCAATAAACCAGCTGATATCTGCCTAAATTACCATGACAAGGACTGGTTTTTAAGGCAGCCATGAAGATGTATTACTCACATCTCCTTTCAAAGAATCATACTAACAGCCTCCAGCTGCCGCCTCCCCGCCCCCCACTGCATCACCCAGTGCTACCCAGGCCACTCTTGCCCCAGGAGAGTCCCAGCTAATAACTGAGCGTGGTTGGGTTATTAGTGCCAACCCATTCCTGCACAACGTGGGACTCACGCCAAGGCCCACCTTTGCTTAGGGACACCCCATCAGCCTGACCCAAACGTTCTTAGAGCTGGTCAGTGGACTCTTCCTCCCTAACCCTCCTTCGTCTCTCCTTTCACAAGTGTGAGACCACATTGTGGTTGAAATGGAACTGTTCATTAGAAATAGAATGTGAGCCAGCTATGTAATTTCACATTTGAAATAGCCATATTAAACAAGTGAAAAAAACCAGGTAGCTACATTTTAATGATATGCACATATATTTAATGATATACTTATTCCAAAATATTATTTCAGCATATAGTCAATATTTTCAGGTTATTAAGGAGGTATTTTGCATTCTCCTATGTGTGAGGGGGGAGTTTTTGGGTTTTGGTTTTCTGTTTGCTTGCTTGCTTTATGGTACATTTTAGAAGTCTAGGGAGTGTTTTACACATCCCATTTCAATTTAGCCATATCGCAGATGTTCAATAGTACCATGTGGCTAGTGGCTACCTACTACTTCTCTTTTATATTTCCTAAACACTGTCTTCCAAAAACCCTTTGCATGTCTAATCTTATCTAAACATCTGCCTCTCAGAGGACGGGAAATGACAGTTTGCCTAATTTTCTCTGGTCCAAATACAGTTATCAGATGCTGATTCTTACAAAAACCATTCATGTGATTTTACTCTCCTATTCAAAATCCTTCAGTGGCCACCTTCATTTAAGTGAAAACCTCTCCACTTGCTTTCCAGTGGCCTCCACAATATTATTATCCTTTGCATAGTTTCACTAAGAGCACTCCCACGCCCACCTCCCTCTAGCCTCCTCAGTCCCCTAACATTCCTTCAAACAAACCAGCCTCTTTCATGCCTTCAATGGCTCTTGTTGTTCCCACATCCTAAAATATTATTTCTTTCGATTGAACTTATTTCAAGATGATTTTAAAGAGTCAATACTAGTATTACCTATCTGCTTATCCATACACTTAATATTTAACAATTATTACCACTAGCATATTCATTTACAAAGTGATATATGTAATTTTCAGAAGACAAACTAAAGTAATATTCACTTCTAATAGTCACTTAACCAGTATGTATTTACTTAGGAAATATTTACTCAAGAGACAATAAACACTGGGGCAAACACAAAGAAGTGGAATCAATAATTCCTGCTTTCAAAGTGTCATGGTCAATTTTATGTGTCAATTGGCTGAGCTCTGCTGCCCAATTGTTTGGCCAAACACTAGTCTAGATGTTGCTATAAGGTGTTTTGTTTTCCAGGTGTGATTAACATTGACAATCAGTTGACTTTACATAAAGCAGATTACCCGCCAGAAGGTGAGTGAGCCTCTTGTCATCGATTCAAGGCCTTATGAGCAGTAAGGGAAGGTATTTTGCTTCAAGATTGCAGTACAGAAATTCTGCCCACATTTCCAGCCTGTTGGTCTGCCCTCTGAATTTCAGACAGAAGATTTCACCAACTCTCCCCTGAATTCCCAGCCACCCAGGCTGCCCTACAGATTTCAGACTTGCCAATTCCCACAGTAAACCAATTCCTTAAAATAGAACTCTACTTGTTTGTACATATACCTATTCTGTTTCTCTGGAGGGCCTTAGCTGATACATAAGGGTTTTTCTTTCTGTTGTGGAGATGAAAAGTTAAATGACAGCACAAGACAACAATATGTTGCCAAAATAAATCATTAAGTTGTAACTGTCAAATTTATGCCACAGACACTACATGTCCAGGTGTTTGGGAAAAAGATAAATCATAACGGAACAGTGATCTCGGGCAAAGCCCCATCACTCAGCACTTTGGTGTTTAAACTTCAAACTATCTATAATTATAAAACTAATTTGTTAACATCCCAAACCCACCTTTTAAAAAAGCACATCCCACATTTGGTCTGTTTTGGCTTTTGATGAAGTGTGTTTCTGCTGAGATAGAGGAGAAGAGAAAGCATGACCTAGTTAAACTCCGGCAAAACTAATCTTGCAAGCTGATCAAAAAAACTGCCTTGTAGGAATTCTCTTGTTAAAGTGTCTTGGGAATACCTCAGTTGAAGTTTAAAAGATCCCAATCTAAATCAGGACAGAACTCTAGTTTTTCCCACTTATTAAAAAAATGCAACACTGTCCTCTGCTTTATTAGAGAGGCAATTTTATTTTAACATGACATTTTTAAAAGGCTAAGTTGCTTCATTTTCCCTAAGTTGCTACATTTTTAAAAGGCTAAGATGCTTTTTGACATACCCACACCCTCTTATGCAAAATAATTTTAAATTTGGCAAACTCAGTTTACCTTCCTTTTCATCACAGCTGACATTGTTGAGGTTGTGGTTGTTCAATAACAATCAATTGATGGAACACATAATCTAGAAGAAAAGATTAATAATAAAGCACACATTTTTGTATAAAAAGCCTTATGACTGAAAAAGGATTGTTATCCAAATTATACAAAGAGCTCTTAAAATTCAACAATAAAAAACAAACAACCCAATTTAAAAATGGGCAAGAAAGCTAAATGGAAACCTCACCAAAGAAGATATATAGATGGGAAACAGGCATATGAAAAGATGCTTCCCATCATATGTTATTAGGGAAATGCAAATTAAAACAACGAGATACCACAACACACCTATCCTGATGGCCAAAATTCAGAACATTCACAGCACCACACACGAGCAAGGATGTGGAGCATCAGGACTCTCATTCATTGCTGGTGGGAATGCAAAGCGGTGCAGCCACTTTGGAAGACATTTTGGTTGTGACTTACAAAACTAACATATTTTACCATTCAACCCATCAACCATGCTCTTTGGTATCTACCCAAATTAATTAAAAACATATGCCCACATAAAAGCCTACTCATGGATGGTTATAGCAGCTTTACCCATAATTGCCAAAACTTGAAAGCAACCAAGATGAAAAATGGTGGTACATCCAGACAATGGCCTATTATTTAGTGCTTAAAAAGAAGAGAGCTATCAAAGCCATAAGAAGACATGGAGGCAACTTAAATGTACAAAGTGAATGAAACTGCTCTGAAAAGGCTGCATCCTGTATACTTCCATCTACATGCCACCTGGAAGGGGAAAACTACGGAGACAGTAAAAAGGTTAGTGGTTGCCAGGTGTTCGTGGGGAGTGAAGGATGACTAGGCAGAGCACAGAGATTTTTAGGGCAGTAAAGCCATGCTGTATGATACTACAATGTGGCTACATGTCATTATGCATTTGTAAAATGTGTCCAAACACACTCTCACAGAAGCATCCAGAACAATGTTTGACCACATATCTAGGCACCTTATGGCTCAAACAAGTTGACCATCACATCTCCTTCCAAACTAGGTGAGGAAACACATCTCTTCTTTCACTGAAGTTCCTCTCAACTCAGTGCTGTCATGCAAGTGTTTGTGGACATCCACACCTTCCTGAGAGTAAGAATGACAGCATCTCTGCTTCTATGGAAACTATTCCTTTTGCCATTAAGAAAAAAAATGTAATGGAACTCTAAGGGCAAATGTTTATTTGTTGAATGGCATATTTAGAATTCAAAGAATTTTCCACCTGGTGAAACAACACATTCTGTTTTAGTAGGAATTCCCAGGGCAATCCCCTTCTGTATCCCGAGCTCTGAAAGCAAATGCCACTTTGTAATAAACTTTCTTTTGACCAGAATATTCTTTAAAGAAGCCTCTATGAGTAAAGTTGGTTGATGCAATGCAATTAGAAAATAACAGTTTATCTGGAAATTAACGTGACCATTCATCTACCAAACCAGTGGACTTTGAGAGCCAAGAGAGTTTTAAAAATAAAAAGGTGTTAATTGGTCTGTAGCCTTCAAGAAGGAATAAGGAAATATAATCACCCTACGTTTAGGTACCATTGCTGTTTGAAATGTAAATATTGGTTGACATTGAACTGTATATTTGAAAGGAATGCTGGGTGTTTAGTGCCTGCCTGCACAGCCTGGCCCCTGAATGCTTGGTGTCTATGAGAATTGCTACAGCCAGCTGGTCCTATAAAAGAGGGGGCTGATGGCCTTCTCACTGGAACATTAGCCAGCAGGACACATGTCCATTTGGTGCTTCTACCATTACTTCTGCTATGACTTGCTCATAGAAGTGCCATCCTCCCCTACCCTGGCAAGGAAGAAACCAGTTTCCTTAAGACCTGCAAGCTTTAAGAAGGATTCTCCCCAAACTTCTCCATCATCAGCATGCACCAAACCCTGTTTGGAATGGTGAGAAAGTATAACCTTGATTTTTCTTCTTTAACCAGGGATCCTCACTGGTACCAAAAAAACCAGAGGCAGTAGAGGAAGTATCAGGGCTTTAGCCATTTTTTCTGGGTCCCTGTCTTTATATAAATATATTTCTCATTTGAGAGAAAAGAATCTGCTTCTGGGGCCCATCTAGCCTTTGAGAAAATCAACCATATGTAATTCATATATAAAATGTAAAATTCTCAGTTCATTTTAAAACTGCAACTATACAAATGCATTCATTCACTCAGTAGACATTTGTTGACCACCAATGTGCCATAAAATGTTATAACTGACACTTAAAAGGCGAAAGAAAACTGGATACATGGATCCCCAGGAATAGAATGTTCCAGGCAGAGGAACCCATGGGACAAAAGAATTGGTTATCTTAAAGGCAGAGAGAGTACGGTGGCTAGAAGGAGAGAGAACTGAGAGGTCTACAAGGTTCTCTCTCAATAACCTGGAGTTAAGGCCTAAGAGAAACTAAGACTAGGATTCATATGAGCAAAATATTTAACTAGCCAAACTTTTTCATTCTCCTAGATCTATCTTAGGATTGTTAGATCACCAGAAAGCATGGTCCCAGAGTCACACTATCTCAGCTTCTCAGCAGTGAATATTCACCAACTTTAAATTGTAGGACATACTTTATGACTGTGTTTTCTCAGCCTGGTCATGTCATGTCAATATAGTAATATGTCCAGAAATAGAAATAACAAAGAAAGCATAGATATTAATTCTAGGACATCAGATCATGACACTAGGGGATTAAATATTATTATTGCTAATTAAGTAATATCAAAAGAGCCAAAAAACTCAGTGTATGCCCTTGTAAGCCCTGGGGTAGAATGAAGTAGGAAATGAGAGGGAAAAAATACCCTCTAGGGACCCAACGTCAGATCCTGCAAGAGTATCAGGGCCTTAACCAGGGAAGTGGTGCCATTTGGAAAGCAAGAGGGGAAGAGGACAAACTTGGTTCACTCTCCGTTTGCCTGGATCAGTCTTGCCACTGCAGGTGAAGAAACGTGAGTGTCAAATACAAGCTGTTGCTGGAAGCATTTTGCTAAAGACATGAAATCTGACTCTTGGTCTTGCTCCACTAACTGAGCTAGAGAAAATGGAAAGCTCTTTTCACATTTTTATTTGTTGTTTAGCATTATTTTAACAACCAAGTAGATTTTAGGACCAGAAATTATTGACCCCGTAATTCCACCATTTTAATAAAATTTAATTCAATAAAATTTTTAAATATTTTCTGTCTTTATTTCTAGTGTTGTTGTATAGACTCGCTTATATGTAAAATCATTTTAATAATTTTATAGGTAGAATCTCATGTGTTTATAAAGTTGTTTTTGGAGAGATGGAGAAAGTTGAAATAGGCTGGACTGTTTGGGTGGAATACAACTCTGCCTTTAAAATGTTCACAACATGGTGATAACTTTGCCTTCTGTGCATCTGGTCTCTGAGCATATGCTTCTCACTTTTATCAGCAACATGGGCTTCATGCAGATCAAGCACTTGTCAGAGAAATGGCCTGCAGCCCAAAGCTCCCTTATATACAATATGACAAAGGCAGGTGGACAAGAAAAGTACCTATTCTTTTAGGTCTCCCGAGCTCTACCGTGATATTGTTAGATCAACAGAAAGTGCAATTCCAGAATGCCGTTACCTCAGCCCTTCAATTTCACACTATAATCTTTTTTTTAATTTCTTTATTGATTAAGGTATTACATATGTGTTCTCATCCCTCCATTAACCCCCCAACCGGCCCCCCTCATGCCCTCACCACCCTGGTGTTCATGTCCATTGGTTAGGCTTATATTCATGCATACAAGTCTTTTGGTTGATCTCTCCTCCTTTTCCCCACCCTCCCCTACCTTCCCTCTGAGGTCTGGCAGTCTGATCGATGCTTCTCTGCCTCTGGACACACTATATTCTTTATGAAGGATTGATATTGGAAGATTTCATGCAAGAAGCACCCTTTCCCCTTTTCACTGTGAACTACATTTACCTATGAAACAACACTCCTAGTGTAAATGTATTGCCAGGTTTCACTTCAGGAAAGTGTTGCTTTCTGCAGCACTTTTTCATAGGCTTTCTTTACCTAAAAATTAAACCATAAGATGACGATATTGCAAGCCATAATTCTTTGCAGTTTGGCTCAACTGCTTGGAAAGTAAACCACATTTGTGACCCATTACAGCAAACATTTCACCTCATCTGATCTGTTAACATCTCTTCCTGCTCTTTATAAATAGTTCTCATTTCCATCATTAATTTTCCACTGTGTTTACCTTCACAAATCACATTAAATTCTCTGTAATACATATATGTATCAAAGGAGTGGTACATATTCAAAGTATAAACAAGCAGTTCAGGGAGTCAAGACAATTCTGTGGATCGAAGAGGTCAAGCCTTCAGTGACTTCATTGTAACTTTCTGATTAGAGAAAAGAGGCTATTTCTTCAGGAGTATTGCTTAAACAAAGATGGTGAAGAAATCATCTCTCTAGCAGTGAATACAGTGAAGGATTGTTCAGGGAAAATAGTAGAGCATGAAGTTGGAAAGACATTAAGGCCAATCTGTAGAGTGCTTTGAACATCAGGGTCATGAGTTATTTCCCACTCTGTAAGTAGTTTTTGAATAGGGAAAAGACAGATGAAATTGGCTGGATAATTATGACCACGATGGCAGCATCAATAAATCTATGTCCCTCTGGAGGACAGGTCATTTGTTGTATGGGATGGTGGGAGTTTGCTTTCAGACATAAATTTTGTGTCCCAGCAGGATGTCTTGGTGGAAATGCCCAACTGATTGTGAGGTCGGCATCTGGAACTTGATATCAATGTCAGAGAGGCATATTTGGAAATTATCCACATGGAGGAGTAATAGAGAAGCAATGAGAGGAGATGAGTGTTCTGGGCTCATTCTTCTGAAACAAATATTTAAAACAACCCCAGAATACTATGACAACCAAAAAGAAAAAGATTACAGTCTCCTGGATGGGAGGGCATGGGGGACAGTAGGACACTCAAATACCCTCAAAATAAGGCTTTCTCACAAATAGCATAAATTTAGAGTAGTCTTAGTTGTTTCGTTACTAGGATTAGAGAGTTCTTGAATATTTCTTTTGTCAAGGTGATAATAATAATGAAGCTGAGACACTGCAAAAAGAAAATATATGCTATCTATATACTGAGAAAGCAAATTCTGTAGGGAATAACAAAAGAGCAATACTGCCAACTCAGCTGGAGAAAAATGAACAGGAGGCAGTGCCTCAAGGTTGTTCAGTGACACCCTTATATTCCAAATATTACCCAATGTCAAGAGAAATAAGTTCACGCTATAAGAAAGCACAGCCCTCTGTTAATCACTACAGAAAATGGGAGGAAAGGGAAAAATAAAGGTAATACCGGCACCTTTATAGCAAAGGTAAGTCCTCTGGGATGTGGGACTCAGACATATTATAAATGAGCAATGTAAGTTAAATTCAAAAATAGCCTGGGGCTAATGGCATGTTGTCAGAACTGGTTATCCTGAGTTGGCTGGGTGTGAAGGAGAATGCTGCAGAATGGGAAGCTCAATGTGACCCATGGAAAGAGAACATTAGAATGCAGGGATGAAGCTATAAAAGGCAGAACTGGAAATTAAAGGACAAGATGACAGGCCAAGGAGTTTGGACTCCACCCTGAAGGTAATGGAATTTATCAGAAATTTGTAAGGAAGGGGAACAACAGATTCAATTTATGTTGGAAAAGGCAACTCCAGTGCAGGAGCACACACTGCTTGGTGTGGGACAGAGACCCAAAGGGGGAGACTAGTGACAGATTCATGCAATAAGATGGGCAAGTGCTGCAGAGGGCCTGTGCTAAGGAAACCGCTGGGGAAAATGGGTTGTGTGGGAAGAAAGATAATGACCATTGCTTTTCAGTAGAGTCATGGACTTTAGAAAGCAACTCTCTAACATGCAACTTTTTAACCACCATCCCTCTTCTTTCCTCATGCCTTTTTATAAACCCGTCTGCCAGGCAATACAACTTTCTTAGAGGTGAGGAGTAATAGTGATACCATCTCACTTAGCAAATTAAAATATAGACTGTCCAGGGTTTATTGTAGAGCTAATGCATGGGCCTGATGCTGTCGTCCTCCATTTCCTCTTCCTTTTGGGAGTTTCTCTTTTGATTGTCATGTTCCCAACACATAGGTCTCAAAGGATGTGGAGTCTGTCTACCTTTAAGCTCTAATTAAATCTGAACAAAGCTCTTTCCATGCTTCCTCTTAGCACTACCAAGATCACTAGGACCACTAAGATGCAAAAAGGAAGGCTTGAGAGAGACTATAGTCTTCTAAGCTCAGCCCTTGTAGCAAGCTTTCTGATCACATCACAAATGTATTGGAAACTGTAGCATTTGGGAACACACACAGATCTCAGCTAAATTCCAATCCTAACTCTTCTAAAGAGTCAAATGACCTTAGCCAGGCCTTTAAAGGCTCTAAATCAGTAATATCTGACTCAAAGGGGAATGGAGACAATTTAGACATAACCTTTGAAAAGCAACTGACATATATGCGTGGGCATGCATACCAGTTAGTAATTTAATTTGGCTGCTAGCAGAAGAGACCCAACTCAGGTGGATTAAATTTACAAGGGTTTATTCTCCTACAGAAAAGAAGTCCAGAGAAAAGCAGTCCAAGGCTGGAATGTCACCTCCAGAAGTTTCCAAGGACCCAGAAGCCTCCTATTTTCAATCCTCAAAGTCATGGCCTGGTCAAGATGGCCGCTGGGAACAAGGGGGAAGAATTCAGCCCTCCCTCTGGGAGCCTTCCCAGAAGTGACTTCCATTTCCATATCATTGACCAGAACTCAGTCACCGGACCATACCTAACTGTGCAGATCGCTGGAAAAATCTACTTTTTCAGCTGGGCACATTGCCCTTGGTTCTTTTACCAAAAAAGGGAGAATTGACTTTTGATAAGCAATTAACACAGTCTACTACAATTCTTATTAAATGTTAGTCCTTTCTCTTTCAATATAAAAACATTCAACATAATATTTAATATACTCTTTTTTTATTGATCAGTGACATAATAAATGGCCATGAAGAATATTTCTTCATCTTTTAAGAAATTATTGATATATCATCCAAAATGTTTAATGTTCCTTGACTTAGGCAATAGATTTTTGCCAGAACAAAAATCTATCTGTCCTGATTGAAAGAGAATTGGTTTGTTTTTGCTTTTATCAGAGGAGAGCTATACTTTTTAATTTGTCATATTTTGCTCTGGTTTGCTATTTTGCACTCAATTTTAACATGAACCTTAGTCTAAATTACAGATATAATCTTAATTGGCTCTTTTACTTGTACACTTATTTTAAGATTCTTGGAGCATTTGCACTTCAGATTCTTTTGAAAGTTTAAGGAAGCTGAAATAAATAAATCCAAAGATGCAGCCCTTGTTCAGAATAGTTCTTTGATTATTCTTCAGCTCCAGTGCTTAAATAATTAATAGAGAGTTGGAAAACTTAGCTTTCAAGGCACTATATAAAGAGAATTACCATTAAACTAATGCCAATGAGGCCTTAATATCTGGGATCCAATAAAAGTTTTTATTCATTTCAAATACGATGCCACTGAGTAGTCAGCAAACTATACTGAAATCCATTCTAAGGAACATTAAAGCCCTACACAAATTTCCAGGACTAGAATTGGTTGTGGCCAAATGCTTTTAAGGAGCTAAATCTAATATGACAAGAAAAAGGAATTGCTACATGACTGCATCTAATAAAATGGACATTTGAGAGAAGAAAAAGAAATCACAAGAGAAGTGGGAAACTCAAGATGAAAAGCAGCATATGGCCTGTGATGCTATGTAATGGGCAAAATACTGAAAAGTTAACAGATAAAGATTACTCAGTCATGGCTTTAAAAAAGAAAAAAAAAGCAGAATATTAAAATTCATCTGGTTAGGACAGTGAAAACAATTATTTTAGGTGTTTTTTTCTCAGCTACCCACTGTCAGAGAGAGCATATTAAGAAGTGAAGAAACAAGCAGAGGTTAGAGAGAGAGAGAGAGAAAGAGAGAGAGAGAGAGAGAGAGAGAGAGAGAGAGAGAGAGAGAGATCTGCTCATAGAAAGAAAGGCAATTTTAAAAAGTGACTTTGCTGTCCTCTCTTCACCTCACATCTCTAACCTCATTTTCCTAGATACATTCCAATTCCCTGACCTCTCTGATTGCTTCCTCACAGACCCATAGCTGTGCTGTGCACATCACTGCCTTCATGTCTTCCCTCATCATCATCCCTCCTCAGGAAAGTCTTCATATAGCTATACAGCAACCATCCTTTCAACACCAGCTAGATCCCTACACTTTCTTATGTTACTGCTCTCATCAGTATCCTTTCTCTTGATGCTCCTATACTTGGGCTCTGCCATGCAACACAGCATGTAAACAGACTAATAGCATTTGAGGTTCTTTGGCATATATTGGTCTCAGAACTGGAGGGGAAGTCACCTGGGACCGAAACCATGTTCCATGTCTAGCTGACCACATTCCATGTCTAGATGATCACATTCTATGTCTAGCTGACCACATTCCATGTCTAGATGATCATATTCCATGTCTAGATGACCACATTACATGTCTAGATGACCACATTCCATGTGTAGATGACCTAAGCTGAAAACAGATAGTGGCAGATACAGACAGGGCAACCTAGACCCCAACACCTGTGTGTGCTTTCCCCCTTTCCTCTTTGTATGCCATATAATACTAGTACATGCAACTATTAACTCTCTCCCAGGAACAACCTACCATTGGCACCTGGCCATATTTTTATTTTCTTGGTGGTTCTCCTCCTTGACAGCAGGGAAATAAGAGAAGTGAGTGGAAGGTTTTGAATTTCAAAGACTGAATTGGCTTTGCTGTAAAGGACTTTGCCCTTCAACACCCTCAAAACTATCTTCTGCCTCATCCCATAACAACCACATGGCCATTTACTTGGCATTTGCCAGGAAGTCTAGGGATCCATTGCATTTTATGCCTTTTTTTTCCCGTTTATCACTCAACAGATATTTATTGAGCATTCACTATATCTCCTAGGGCAGTGGTCAGCAACCTGCGGCTCGCGAGCCACATGCGGCTCTTTGGCCCCTTGAGTGTGGCTCTTCCACAAAATACCACGTGCAGTAGTGCACGTACAGTGCGATTGAAACTTCGTGGCCCATGCGCAGAAGTCGGTTTTCGGCTCTCAAAAGAAATTTCAATCATTGTACTGTTGATATTTGGCTCTGTTGACTAATGAGTTTGCCAACCACTGTCCTAGGGGATATAGTGGGAATACAGCACTGATTAACATAACAAGCCCCTGCAGTGGGTGGAACCCTCCAAAAAATTTGTTCATCTGGAACATATAAATTCAATCTTATTTGGAAAAAAAGGTGTTTGCAGTAGTAATCAAGCGCAGGATCCTGAGATAAGATCATCCTTGATTAGGATGGGCCCTATATCCTATGACAAGTCTTTAGAAGAGAAGGGGAGATAGAAAAACAGATGCAGAGAAGAAACAGAAGGAACAGCAATATGAAGACAGATGCAGAAATTGGAGCGAGGCACCTAAGAGCCACACAATGCTAAAGACTGCCGCAGTCACAGAATCTACAAGAGGCGAGTATGAAAGGCCCTAGAGCTTTCAGAGGGAACACAGCCCTGCCAACACCTTGATTCCGACTCTGGTCTCCGTGACTGTAAGAGTATACATTTCTGTGTCTAAAGCCTCCAAGTCTGTGATAAATTGATTCAGCAGTACCAGAAACTATTACATTCTATCATGGAACCAACATTAGAGTGAAGAGATAAAATAAAGTAACAAGAAAGTGTAATATAGTGAGTGCTCAGTGTGTAAGAAACAAAACAGGACAGTGTGACAGAATGTCCCCAAGAGCCACTTTAGATTAGAGGGTGAGGAAGACTAATAATCTCTTCTAGTGTTTCCTGGGAAATACTATTTGTGGGGGGAATGTATTATGTCCAAATTTATTAACTTGAAAACAATTTTCCCATGTGCATATTAAAGACTATTTTCTTCAGATCATTTTAAGGTGCTAGTAGGATGTTAACATTTCCAGATATCTGGTTTACAGCATCATTACACGTATCTAATGACCTGGATGGGACATGCAGATTTCCCTGAGTTGTAGCCATACCACATAACTTAAGACTAAAATAAAGTTATGAAAGAAATCCCTTATCTAGGAAGTAGGTAACAAATGTCATCACCATTTAACATCATCCACATTATATCTCTTCATATAACAATTAGTTGAGTACCTACTGTTTTCATGATGCTATGCAAATGTTAGGAATACAAGATAAAACAAAATTTAAAAAATAGCCCAGTCTGTGTGGCTCAGTGGTTGAGCATCAACATATGAACCAGAAGGTCATGGTTTGATTCCCAGTCAGACCACATGCCCAGGTGGTGGGCTCAATTCCCAGTGGGGAGGGGAAGGGGGGTGTGCAGGAAGCAGCTGATCAATGTTCTCTCTCATCGATGCTTCTATCTCTCTCTTCCTCTCTGAAATCAATAAAAATATGTTAAAAAAAAAGAAGAAGAAAAATAGAAATGGTCCTGTACTAAAGGAGTCTGCAGTCTATGGGGAAATATTAACATTGAGTGAGTCATCCTATCTAATAAAAGAGTAATATGCAAATTGACCATCACTCCAACACACAAGATGGCTGCCCCCATGTGGACACAAGATGGCCTCCACAAGATGGCCAGCAAGGGAGGGCAGTTGGGAGGGACCAGGCCTGCAAGGGAGGGCAGTTGGGGGCAATCAAGCCTGCAGGGAAGGGCAGTTAGGGGTGACCAGGTCTTCAGGGGAGGGCACGTAGGGATGATCAGGCCTGAAGGGGAGGGCAGTTAGGGGCAATCAGGCTGGCAGGGGAGCAGTTAGGCATCAATCAGGCTAGCAGGGGAGTGGTTAGGGGGTGATCAGGCTGGCAGGCAGAAGTGGTTACGGGGAATCAGGAGGCCAGGCAGGCAAGCAGTTGGGAGCCAGCAGTCCTGGATTGTGAGAGGGATGTCCAACTGCCTGTTTAGGCCCTATCCTACTGGGATCGGGCCTAAACAGGCAGTTGAACATCCTTCGAGGGGTCCCAGATTGGAGAGGGTGCAGGCTGGGCTGAGGGACACACACCTCCGTGCACGAATTTTGTGCACCAGGCCTCTAGTTTCAAATAAAAAAGAATGTTTAAAAATAAATATAGGATGAGGTGGGTGGAGACCAAACAAGGAGTCCTGATAGTAAAGACCTCCCTGGTTCATGTATTTTCTTTATTCAACAAAGATTTCCTGTGACCACTATATGCCAAGCACTGTTTTAATCACCTGGGATATATCAGTACACAAAACAGGCAGGATCCCTGCTCTCGTGTGGGATTCCCCCTACCAGGGAAGATAGTCATTAATAGACCCAATGAATGGATTATTTAATATTTTACAATTAGTACTCCTGCACATGAATCCGTGTACCAGTAGTTCTCTGCTGGGCCTGGCTGCTCCGCGCCCGCTGCCCAGAGGCTCTCCACAGCCCAGAGGCCCATCGGCGGCTGGGTGCGGAACACTTTCCTCATTGCCAGGGCAACAACTCAAGCGTTCCCCCCACCCCCACCGCTCCGTGCCCGCTGCCCAGAGGCCCTCCACAGCTGGGGTGGAAAGCTTGCCTTGTCGCTTCGGCGACGAAGCAAGCATTCTGCCAGGCTGCTCATGCTGCCCACTCTCAGCAGCTGCTCCCCTGGGACTGAGGGACTCTGGCAGGGCTGAGAGGACTGGACGCTGCCATCTTGTGGCTATGGGCGCTGCCATCTTTGCGACAGAATGACGGTTAATTTGCATATTACCCTTTTATTAGATAGAATAGGTAAGTGCTATAAGAAAAGGCAAAAGTAGAGCAGAATAGGTAATATTGGGAGGGAGGGGTAGAAAACAAGATTGCCATTTATGTAGCTGCTCAGAGAGGGTGTCATTGAGAAGGTGACACATGAGCAAAGATTGGAAGGAAATGATTAAATTAGCTGGCCAGGTATGTGACAAAAGAGAATTCCAGCAGTAGGATCAACCAATGCAAAGGCCCTATGGCAGTGTGTACCTCACATGCCTAAGGGCAGCAAGGAGGCCAGTGTGCCTGAAGTGGAGGGCAAAAGGAGAGGGGAATAGGAGACATGGAAATGGGACCAGATACTTACGGCCTTGTAAGCTGCTGTGAAACCCACTTTTCTCATAGTGAATGGAGAGCCATCATGAGAAAGGCTCTTCCCTTATCTCCACATTGTCTCAGTTACTTCATGGTTCAATTTCACTGTGATTCCCAACTTAATTATCACAGGTATTTGCTATTGCCTACAGAAAGTGTATCATTTTATTTCCACATAACAACCATGCACAAGTCCCTCCCTTCCCCCACTGCTCTCCACACACAATCTAGGAAAATTGCCTATCAGGGGATAGAAGGGCTTGCCAGAACTCTGACAGGAAAATGGCATTAACACATTTATTAAAGGTGAAGGAATAAAGCCCATTCATAAATCAAAGTGAGGTAATTTTAAAATGTCACTCTGGCAGGAGAGGGAGCAAAGATGAATGGCCTTCCAATGGACATGAGGGTCTGAGGTCCGGTCCAATGTCCAAGCATTTTTTACCCTGTCAGCAGTAGATGGGAAAACTGGGCCAAGGGAAAATTTTTCCTTTTGAACAGGAAAATGAGAAAAAAATTAAACTGAAACATTAAGAAAACTGAATACTGAAAAGCCACAGAGATAAATCCCTGATACTTCAAGTATTTAAATCATCAGTGATCAACTGATTTAGGGAGGGTTGGCTCATACTTCCCCAATTTTTACAAGTCTGGTTGGTACCAGAAAAGAATCATGTATTAAAGTTTACTGGTCTTGCATTGTTTTAAATACTATTTGCAAAGACGGATCAATGATTGTTCTTACACCATTCTTACATAGAAGGATGATCTCTAACAGGATCTGTCATTCAAAGAAGGCTCTCCCCTAGTCACAGTTAAAGAAATATTGAAAGTTTAGTGTTCATAACCAAAATTTGTTTGACATGGGTACATAGAATAAATTATGAAAAAATACTTGGAAAAGTTTAAAGCACTGCATAATTATAATAATTAAATTATTTATCTCCAATTCTCCTTTTTCTATCTTCTTGATATGGTAGAAAAATGAGCCATCTTCTCCATTTCTTTAACACATTAGACAGTGATTGGCACAGATCAGTCATTTAAAAAATACCTACGGAGTAAACTAAGTAATAAAAGAGTAAGAAAAATAGAAAGTGAAAGAAAGTTTGAATTGCCTACCAAAGTAACACCAAGAAAGCAATGATCACCCTGGTTCTCATATCCTCATCTTTATTGTGTTGAGGTTGAATTAGATGATCTTAAAAGTTTTTCAAAAGTGTTATGACCCAAGACATAGCTTCCATGTTAACCATGTACTCATTATTTATATTTATATTTATATTTGAAATTGTGACAGCTCCTTTCTTTCTTCCAATATGCTTTCAGAAAATGCTAAATGCCTGCTCACAGATGATTTTTCACTGGGAATGTTTAAGGTGGGCTGTTTCCTCAAAGCATATAGACAGTTGCAGTTCTCTCATCAGTGAGTTGAATTTACACATTATTGTGAGTTTCCTCAAAAGAATTAACCTTGTCCTACAGATAGGGATGCATGGAAACTTCAACCAATGTACTTACTGATTCAAAAGACTGATCCTTTCCCATTTTAAGATCTATTATGTTTCAAATTTATTCCATTTGACAATTATTTCTTTAGGATTGATAATGTACTAGGCATTGTGCAAGGCACTGTACCCTTGGTCCACAGCCTGTATTTGGTTTGCATCATATTTGAAGATTGTAATTAATTTCCTGCATGTGAATAAACATCCAGGTAGTCAGAGAAACTAAGCTTGAAAATGCTTTTTGTCACTTTCAGTAAGACAACTTGATAGAAAGAAAATTTTAATTATGCTGTTGTTTACTCTCCACTCCTATTGATAAACCATGATAATTATTCATCATTCTTTCTTTTTGTAGTTATGGCACCTGATGCTATATTTATAAAAACAGACAGTTCTAAATATCTGTCATCAAGACATTCCAAAGTTTTTTCTGTTAGCTGTGAAATGTTTTTGGCTTTAAAGAAGGTATTATTGAGCTCATCAAATATATGCAGCAAAGATGGTTTTTACCTCAAAAGAAAAACAAATTTTTGAGGATCGAAAAAATGGCGGCAGAATAGAGAGACGTGTCCTGAGCCTTGTACCAGAGCAGATAGAAAGAAGAGCTGAGGGTCGCACAGAGAGTGTTTGTTGATGAGTTGAGGGACAGCTATACTCCAGGAGACAGTGGGGGACTGCTGGACAAGGCTTCCTGGACTGGGCAGCCCCAACTGCTGCTGGGTTCCCTCACAGAGCGACTGGCTTGGACGTGGAGACCACGCCATCTTGAAAGGGAAAGTGGAGGTTGTCTGGAGCCTGAAAATCTACAACTATGGCACCCACCGAAGAGCTGTGAAACCCAGAAAACTGGTCCCCACTTGGCGCAAACACACGGATTCAGAGGAGCTCTGCACTCCACCATGGAAAGGAGAGAAAGAACTACATAACCAGACACCTGGAGAAGAGAGACCATGGGGAGACAAAGAAACAGCCCGCATATGAAAGAAAAGCAGGCATCACCAGAAAAGTAAACGAAATGGAGGCAAGCAATCTGTTAGAGAAAGAATTCAGAGAAATGGTCATAAGGTGGCTGAAAAGAATGGAAGACAAATTCGACAATATGTGTAACAACCAAGAGGAAATGAAGAAGAAACAAGAAGAAATGAAAAATGACATCGCTTCAGTAAAGAACCAAATAGAAAGCATAAAGAATATACTAGAAGAAGCAGAGGTCTGCATCAGTGAGCTATAAGACAAGGTAGGAAAAAATACCCAAGTAGAGTAGCTTCTAGAAAAATAAAAATAAAAAACAGGAGGAGAGCCTAAGGGAATGTTAGGACAACAGGAAACAGAACAACATCCGCATAATAGGGGTTCCAGAAGGAGAGGAAACTGAGCAAGAAATAGAAAACCTGTTTGAAGAAATAATGACAGAAAACTTCCCTGATATAGGGAAGAAAAAACCCACACAAATCCAAGAAGCTCACAGAGTCCCAAGCAAAATGAACCCCAAAAGACCGATGCCAAGGCACATTATAATTAAATTGGCAAACACCAATGACAAAGTAAGAATCTTAAAAATGGCCAGAGAGAGACAGAAAGTTACCTACAAAGGAACCCCCATCAGACTAGCGACTGATTTCTCAACAGAAACGCATCAGGCCAGAAGGGAATGGAATGAAATATATAAAGTCATGCAAAGGAAGGGTCTGAATCCAAGAATACTGTACCCAGCAAGGCCATCAATCAAAATTGAAAGTGAAATCAGGAGCTTCACAGACAAAAAAGGACTAAGGGAATTTATTACCACCAAACCAGCAATGCAAGAAATGCTAAAGGGTCTGCTATAACAAAAAGAAATAGGAAGCAAAGAAGGAACACAGGGGTAAAGAATAAAAATGGCAACAAATAAGTACCTATCAATAATAACTTTAAATGTAAATGGATTAGATGCCCCAATCAAAAGACATAGGGTAACGGATTGGATAAGAAAACATGACCCATATATCTGCTGTCTATAAGAAACCCACCTCAGGAAAAAATACACACACAGACTGAGGGTGAAGGGATGGAAAAAGGTTTTTCAGGTGAATGGAAATGAAAAAAAAGCTGGGGTAGCAATACTTATATCTGACAAATTAGATCTCAAAGTGAAGGACATAACAAGAGATAAGGAAGGCCACTTCATAATACTAAAGGGTGCAATCCAACAAGAAGAAATAACTCTGGTAAACATATACGCACCCAATACAGGAGCACCCAAATACATAAAAAAACTCCTGGAGGATATCAAGGGAGAGATTGACAGCAATACAATCATAGTAGGAGACTTTAATACCCCACTATCACCATTGGACAAATCCTCTAAACAAAAAATCAGCAAAGAAACATCAATCCTAAATGACTCACTAGACCAGATGGAATTAATTGACATCTTCAGAACATTTCACCCCAAAGCCACAGAATATACATTCTTCTCAAGTGCAAATGGGTCATTTTCAAAGATAGACATATGTTGCAACGGTCATAGGCAAAGTCTCTTCAAATTCAAGAAGATAGAAATCATATCGAGCAAGATCACAGTGGCATAAAACTGGAAATCAACTACAATAAACACAATCCAAAGAAATCAAACACATGGAGACTAAACAGCATGCTATTAAACAATGACTGGGTTACCAGAGAGATCAAGGAAGAAATAAAAAACATCATGGCAACAAATGACAATGAAAACACAACAATCCAAAATCTATGGGACACAGCAAAAGCAGTCTTGAGAGGGAAGTTCATAGCTCTACAAGCCTTCTGCAAAAAACAAGAAACAATGGTAATAATTTACATAACCTTACAACTCAAAGAGTTAGAGAGCAACAAGAAAATCCCAGTGTAAGCAGAAGGAAGGAAATAATGAAGATCAGAGCAGAGATAAACGACACTGAGACAAAAAAAAATACAAAAGATCAACAAAACCAGAGCTGGTTCTTTGAAAGAATAAACAAGATTGATGAACCTCTAGCCAGGCTCACCAAGAAGCAAAGAGAGAGGACCCAAATAAACAAAATCAGAAATGAAAGAGGTGAAATAACAACAACCCCACCAAAATACAAAGGATTGTTAAAAAATACTATGAACAACTCTATTCTGACAAACTGGACAACCTGGAGAAAATGGACATATTCCTAGAAAAATATAACCTTCCAAAACTCAATCAGGAAGAATCTAAACATCTCAATAGGCCAATGACTATGGAAGAAATGGAAGCAGTCATCAAAAAGCTTCCAGCAAACAAAAGCCCGGGGCCAGATGGCTTCACAGGGGAGTTTTACCAAACATTTAAGGAAGAACTAAAATCTGTCCTCCTCAGATTAGTCCAAAAAATTCAAGAGGAAGGAACACTTTCATGCTCCTTCTATGAAGCCAGCATCACCCTAATACCAAAACCAGATAAAGACAACACAATGATAGAGAATTACAGGCCAATATCCCTCATGAACATAGGTGCCAAAATCCTCAACAAAATTCTAGCAAATCGGATCCAGCAGTACATCAGAAAGATCATACACCATGACCAAGTAGGATTTATCCCAGAAATGCAAGGGTGGTACAATGTCCGCAAATCAATAAACGTGATAGATCACATAAACAAATTGAGAGAAAAAAATCACATAGTCATATCAATTGATGCAGAAAAAGCATCTGACAAAATCCAACACCTTTTCTTGATAAAAACTCTCAACAAGGTGGGAATAGAAGGATCATACCTCAACATAATAAAAGCCATATATGACAAACCTACAGCCAACATCATACTCAATGGGCAAAAACTAAAACCATTTCCCTAAGAACAGCAACAAGACAGGGATGCCCGCTATCACCACTCCTGTTCGACATAGTACTGGAAGTATTAGCCATTGCAATTAGACAAGAAGAAGAAATAAAAGGCATCCAATTTGGAAAAGAAATAAAGCTGTCCTTATTTGCAGATGACATGATATTGTACATAAAAAACCCTAAAGTCTCCATCAAAAAACTAATAGACTTAATAAATGAATTTGGCAATGTAGCAGGATACAAAAGTAATGCCAAGAAATCTATGGCATTTCTATATACCAACAGTGAACTTACAGAAAGAGAGACTAAAAAAGCAATCCCATTTATCATCGCAACAAAATAATTAAGAAACCTAGGAATACACTTAACTAAGGAGGTAAAAGACCTATAGGCAGAAAACTACAGGACACTGAAAAAAGAGATAGAGGAAGACATAAATAGATGGAAGAACATACCATGTTCATGGATTGGTAGAATCAACATCATTAAAATATCCATACTACCCAAAGCAATCTATAGATTCAATGCACTCCCCATTAAAATACCAACGGCATATTTCACAGACCTAGAAAGAACTCTCCAAAAATTCATCTGGAATAAAAAAAGACCCCGAATAGCCACAGCAATCCTGAGAAAGAAGAACAAAGTAGTTGGGGTCTCAATACCAGATTTCAAGCTTTACTACAAAGCCACTGTTCTCAAAACAGCCTGGTACTGGCACAAGAACAGGCATTATAGACCAATGGAATAGAATAGAGAATCCAGATATCGGCCCAAACCACTATGCGCAATTAATATTTGACAATGGAGGCACGAAAATACAATGGAGTCAAGACAGTCTCTTCAATAAATGGTGCTTGGAAAATTGGACAGATACATGCAAAAAAATGAAACTAGACCACCAACTTACACCATACACAAAAATAAACTCAAAATGGATCAAGGACTTAAACATATGACGAGAAACCATAAAAATACGAGAGGAATCCACAGGCAGAGAAATCTTAGACATATGCCGAAGCAATTTCTTCACCGATACCGCTCCTAAGGCAATGGAAGCTAAAGAGAAACTAAACAAATGGGACTACATCAAAATAAAAAGCTTTTGCACAGCAAAAGAAACAATCAACAAAACAACAAGAAAGCCCACTGTATGGAAGAACATATTTGCAAATGTTATCACTGATAAAGTTTTAATCTCCAACATCTACAGGCAACTTATACAACTTAATAAAAGGAAGATAAATGATCCAATAAAAAAAATGGGCAATGGACCTAAATAGAATCTTTTTGAAAGAAGACAGAAGGAAAGCCAAGAGACATATGAAAACATGCTCAAAGTCACTAATCATCCGAGAGATGCAAATCAAAACGACAATGTGGTACCATCTCACACCTGTCAGAATGGCTATCATCAACAAACGACAAGTGCTGGCATGGATGTGGAGAAAAAGGAACCCTCATGCACTGCTGGTGGGAATGCAGACTGGTGCAGCCACTGTGTAGAACAGTATGGAGTTTCCTCAAAAAACTAAAAATGGAACTCCCATTTGACCCAATAATCCCACTTCTAGGAATATATCCCAAGAAACTAGAAACACCAATCAGAAAGGATATATGCACCCCTATGTTCATAGAAGCACAATTCACCATAGCTAAGATTTGGAAACAGCCTAAATGCCCATCAGCAGATGAGTGGATTAGAAAACTATGGTACATCTACACAATGGAATACTACGCTGCTATAAAAAAGAAGGAATTCTTACCATTTGCAGCAGCATGGATGGACCTGGAGAGCATTATGTTAAGTGAAATAAGCCAGGCAATGAAAGAAAAATACCACATGATCTCACTCATTATGGAAAATAAAGAACATTATAACCTGATGAATAAAAAGATAGATACAGAGGCAGTAAAGCACCGAACAGACTGTCAAATTACAGCGGGAAGGCTGGGGAGTGTTGGGGAGGGAGGGAAATAGATCAACCAAAGGACTTGTATGCATCCATATAAGCACACCAATGGACACAAGACACTGGGGGGTTGAATGCAGGCATGCGACAGGTGTTAGGGGAAATGGGGGAAGGTCAATGGGGAAAAAAAGGAGATATATGTACTAATATATGTAAGACTTTAAACAATAAAAAAATTAAAAAATAAAATATCCAATCATAAAGGCTAAAAATGCCACAAAGCCCCATAATTTTAAACAAGCCTTTCCTCCATGTACTGCAGAGCATACATTGTTCATCATCGTGTGGTGCTTGGCTCAGTTTCCACACAGGTTTACCCACTTGTGCAAGCGATTAGGACATGTGAGTGTCACCACTGAGGCACTCAGAGGAAGGAACATACTCCTGACGGTTTTTTCAGAAGTCAACACTGTTCAGGTATTTGCTGGGATTAGGCCATGCTGGAGAGTTGGCCCCAGAAGAGAACATGACCAGCTGGCAAACCCTGACCCTTGGCCACAGGGTTAAAAATAGTGACCTATGTATATTTATGATGTCAGATTAGATTCATAGCAGCTTCAAGTTATATAAAACATTTGCTTCAGACACACTGGCCTCAGAATCCTACAGATAGACATTTGAATCCCCTACTCTGAGTAACTGAGCCATGTGACTTTTAGGAAGGCACTTAAACATTGATACGGTGAGGGTAATAATACAACCCAATATGGGGGTATTCTGGTGCTTAGATGAAATAAAAAAAAATGTATAAGATGCCTAGTGGAGCTCCTGGCACAGTAATGCCCTCAACAAAATGGTAATTGTCATGAATATTAACAAGACTATGTCCAAGTTAACCCACCACGGGCCAGTTTAAGATCACCACCAGTCTGAGCTGTGTTCTGGGAGGGCTGTCCATCGCAGAATTCTCTCCTGTCACGAGGTGACTTGGGAAGCCTGCTGGGAAGGTTTGGCTTTGGAGGTAAGGGGACCTGCCTTCGCTGAGCCCCGCGTTGCCAGGAACCCTTTATGCTCCTCCTCTGCTGAGTGGAGGCAGCTAAGCTGGCTGGTGTAAGAGGCACAAATCCTTTCTTAAGATTCTGGCTGTAGACTTCCTAACCACAGATTTCAAGGAGCTAAGCTTTCCCCCAATATATGCAAAGCAATGGTTATGTGCATTTTTCCTAGAGATAAAAGATAATTCCTGGCTTTCATCAAATTCTCAGAAGTCTTTATTATCTAAATTAAAGGTTAGGAACCTCTGCTCTTAATCTGGGTTTGGAATGTGGATTTGAGAAATTAAATGGAAAGAACATTTTAAAATTCCCAATCTGGGGGTAATTAAACTTTTTTTAACACGTTTCTTGTTTCCATTCTGTCACTCATTTGCCAGAGTGAATGTCATTGTGCAAATTCTGACAAACTCAGAAGCCTCTCCTGGTTACATACTAATTAGGAAGCAAGAATCTCTAAAGCATTTTGCTTTGAAAATGTTAACTTTTTAGAAACAAATCAGAAAATTGATTTCTCAAAAGTGTTTAACAGGTATGAATTGTGATTTCTGAGACAGTTTTGCCAAAGTACTCAAAATGTCAAGAAAAAGTGGTTCTTTGTATATGGAAGTGTTTATCTGTTTCTGCTTTCCAGTCGCTACTAAATGGTATGTAGAAACTAGTGGTGCCTGTTACCTTATTGGTTTAATTATAAGTAAGTTTTTATTTTTTTTAAGAAGGGTTGCAGGCAATATTTCAGGGAACATAATGTGTGCCCTTATCTAATTTTCTGTTTTGTCTGCGTGCACAGTTCCAGGATGTGAAGGACAGGTGTGGGCTTGCGGTATCCCAGGACCAAATTTCAGGCAGGAGAGACGGAAAGGTAATAAAACACTAGCTGCTTTAGGTTAGCTCTGGGGTGGGGGGGGGGGGGAGGGGATTTTTTTTCTTTGGTAAATTTTCATTGAATAAATGGCAACATAACGAAACTTAAAACATCCATTCCAGTGTTTGATTGAAGGTCTCCTGTAGGGGAAACACTTGGGAATTCTTTCAGATATGAGAACATTTGAAGTGAGATTAGGAACTGTCGAGGTGAGAGCATTTAGGGCTGTGAGAGCATATATGGCCCCTGGTGAAAGGCTGTGGAGCACAGGATGGAACAGAATAGGTAGGACAATGTGGGAAGACTGCTGGCCTGGTCTAGGGCAGCCACGATGAAAGGCCAAAGCCGTGTGAGCTGGAGCGAGATCACCGCCTGTGAGCGTGTGAAGAGCAAAGGCGTGGCCATGCGGCTGGTCGGCTGTGCTCTGTAGGGGTTTTGTCAAATGGAGTAGCAGTGCCTACTAGCAGATTCCTGGCCTTGGGAAAACTCGCATGTGTCTGTCCCTCTCCCCGCACAGAAACCTTCAGAGAGCTCCTCGTGATTTTACTGGAAAGTCCTTCCTCTGGTCTTGCTCAACAGCAACAAAAGAAATAGGTCTTGCTTTAAACTACTGGGTTATACTTATCATTGGAAGCATGTATGCTTAGAGCTCATCTGTTACCACCGTGGCTGGCAAGGCAGAGATGCTGGAGTGGCATCCACCAAAGCCAAGAGTCTGGCTTCCAGAGTGCTCGCTTCCAGAAGGTGAACAAACGCTGGGGGCCGAACTGCAGATTTGGCTGGCAGCTGGGAATACGGTGCGTCCTTCCACGCCTTCTGTTCCAAAAGCGTTTTTACATAAGCTGACTTCCACCAGGGGCTAAAAAGAGATCCCTCCAGAACTGAAAGAATATTGTTATTCCTTCCATATGGCACGGGTACTGTTATTCTAATATTACCCCAGTCTGAAAGCCCCAGCAAACATTTTCATTATAATCAGATGTAATAAAACATGGAAATGAGTGTCTTCAGTCAAAGGGTGAGTTTCATGTTTTTCAAGAAGTGCAAATGGAGTCCAATAGCTCACTGGATGCAGATGAAGAACTTGAGGGGAGGAGGAAGAAGCAGAAAATACTCAGCATTGGTGGTGGATTCTTGCTTTTTTTCTTTCATCGTCCATGATTGTGTGATTGTATGTCGCTATGGGAAATCTTTTGTGTGCTTGTATGTCACTATGGGAAATTGGTGCATTTCTCACAGGTGGCCAAATGCATGTTTTATAAAGTGAATCACTCTAATGTTAGATTCATATACAAATATTGGAATATAAGCAGACTTACACTTAGGACATGTTAGGCATCCTTCGTTAACATTAACTAGAAAACTGAAAAGCACAATAGTAATCACTATTTTAGCCACCACTTTGAATTAACTGTGTAGGTTATCTGTGTTGTCTCTTTGAGGCCCTCCTCCCCCCGCCCCCCCCCCCCCCGGACCTCCCCCTATGTCTCAATCATTTTCCTCCCTTTGGCTTTTATTATGTCCATCTTTCTGTGTTCTCTGTTCTATAGCTTCAACTGTTACCTCTCAGCAATGTCTCTGAAAGAGAATTCTGCTGGGGAAATGTGGACCTCTCTCATTTAGAAATAGCTCCCTGATGTTTTGGTTTCAAAGGCAAAGACTTGAATTATTCTCCTCATGAGTTACGGGAACACTCTGCTCTCCTTTTCCCAACGTCAAATTGCCAGTATTTCCAAGTCACGTCATGCTGAAAGCTGCATTCGTGGGTGATCCATATGTAATACTGAGAGACTGCATTTGTTTTGTGATTTGATAATGTGACTGTGAAAGCAACTGGGAAAAGGAGAAAGGCAAACTCAGGGCCAGAATGATGCTTGAAACAGTGTCAAAGGCTGTCAAAGTGCAAGAGGAAGAGGTGGGAAACCTCTCACAGGGAATCCAGGGAGCCCCCAAAGCATTTGTCTTTTACTGTCTATCTGTTCTCTACCAGAGTTTCTTTACCTTTACAATAATATGGACTTCCACAGGGTTATGTCATACGGATTTTATTTTTAAAATATGCCCTTCAGAGTAGACATAGTCCTTTAAAAGGTAGAAAGTTGCAAGGTGTCCAGTCCACAGAGCACCTCCAAGAAAAGCTTACATTCTTGGTCCTCTCTGAAGAACTGCTATGTAAGCTGAGGCTCAAAGAAGCCTTCTTGGATAATAGCTGCCACTTGTCAATATGGTTCGGAACGAGCATCTTAATAGTCTTTCCATTTTTGCCTTTGCTCGCTAAGCCATTGGCCGTTACTCTCTGAGCAGAAGTTCAGTGCACTTTAGCCATCGATGAGTCCCCAGAGGTCACCTGTGTTTCATTCTGTGGTACAGGGAAGAAGCAGTCCTGCGGTGGTATTGGTGAGCAGGAGTCTGGGACAGTTCTTCATTGACTGAAAGGAAACATATCAGTTAATACGCTGGAAACAGCTGAGTGCCATTGGTCATTTACTGCTTACTCACCAGTGGTTATTGTCCAACATTTCTACACTGGTGGCCCCAGCAGTCATGGAAGTCCATGTCTTCTGAGCCAGTCCTATTGCAGGAGCTCTCCTTACCTCCTCAACCACTCCAGCAACCTGTAAATGCTTATTTCTAAAGAATGATCCTGGTTATAGCAGACAGATTACCATTGTAAAAACAATTATTACATGCTAAGTATATTTTATGTGTAGTAGATTAAGTATGGATTAAACTTACTAAGATCCACATCCTATATAATAAAAGGCTAATATGCAAATCGACCAAACGGCAGAATGACTGGTCGCTCTGATGCACACTGACCACCAGGGGGCAGATGCTCAATGCAGGAACTGCCCCCTGGTGGAACAGGGGGAGCGCTGCTCAGCCACAAGCCCTGAGCTGGGTGCAGTGGTGGTGGTGGGAGCCTCTCCTGCCTCCACAGCAGTGCTAAGGATGTCCCGGGGGGGGGGGGGGGTGGGAGCGGGCCTAAGCTGGCAGTCGGACATCCCCCAAGGGCTCCCAGACTGCGACAGGGTGCAGGCGGGCTGAGGGACACCCCCCGCCCTGAGTGCACAAATTTCATGCCCCAGGCCTCTAGCAATCAATAAACATTTACTAAGCAGGTCTCAGCCCAGGAGCTGGGGATATGGAAATGAGTAAGACAAGGTTTCTGTCCCTGCTCCCTTCACCCTACCCTGATTGCTTAAATGTGTTTTGGGCATTTATAGTCTTTTGACATGTCAAATTATTCTTCCATTTCCTTTTGGCAACTTTTACTGAAAACTGACAGTTTCCAATTTTCACCACCTACACACTACTTAACTCCTTAAAATGTAACTTTAATTAAAGCTACTCTCACTAAAATATTAAAAACTTATCACCGATATCCTAATTGCTAAATCGAGTGGCACTTTCCAATCCTCAGTTTTCTTCCTCTGTAGCATTGGACACGAGCCATTCTCCATGCCCTGATCATTTTCCTCCCTTTGGCTTTGTTATGTCCATCTTCCTGTGTTCTCTGTTCTGTAGCTTCAACTCTTAACCTCTCAGCAATAAGAAATTTGCTCTTTAGCTCTGAGAGGTCTCTTGAGACTCCAACAAGTCTCCCTTGAGATCTTCCTGATAGATCAAAAAAATTCGTCTCTCTTCCTGACCATCACCAACACACATGAGTGAACCTGCTTTTTCACTCGTAAAAGTTTTGTTTTTAGAATTGTAACTAAACAAATTATTCAAGCCAGAAACCAAGAGCTTATAATCTCGTGGGAGATAATACATATTTATAGAATCAAACCTGAAGAGGTTCTTTTTGATCCCATGTCAAATCCAAGTAATTTATCCCTGCCAGGCACTTTCTATGCCAGGTACCCAGGACACAGGGGTTCTCTGAGGCCTTCATTGCTTGTCTTCTTAGTCTGGAGAGGGTACACATGCATTGGATAGTGGCAGGCTCTAGGTTACATGAGCCTCAAGGTTTAATAGCTAATATTTCTTGAGCAGTTATTATGTGCCAGACACTGTGAAGCCCCTTGCATACCTTGTAAGTCAGCATTGTTTTTTTTACTTTACAGAGAAACAAATTGAGGCAGAGAGTAATCCAGTGAAGCAATTTGCCCAAGATCACAGAAACTGATGGACTCAGGATGAGATTCTAGACAATTTGACTCCACAGCCACTCAGTTACACTGTCTTTCCACATAGATTATTGCTAGTTCAAAGGTATTGCTTGAGATGGCCCTTGCTTAGATTAAAAGCTCATTGGAATATGAATAATTCCTTTCCTTTTACTCTTAATTACCAAAGGCTATACTGTATGACCTGTGCTGTGAATGAGGAACCAAGATGCGAATCGTGACCTGAAAATGGGTGACCTGAATAGTGGGATTGAAAGACCTCTAAGATAGAGACACCAAGAGGAAGCTTATCCATCGACAATGAGTTATCTATATAGTAACAGAGCACTGAGTCATTAGTGCTCTTTCCAGCAATAAACTTCAGATGGGACCACCAGTACATTAAGTGACTGATGCACAGAGTTTTGTTAGCTCCCTTTACCTCCTCAGTAAAGGGAGCTAACAAAATGGAGGTTCATAAAGTGTTTGTGCTGGCACAATGCAGAGAGCAGAGAAAAAATTAGTTTTCTTCTAAAAGAGCTTGCAATTTGGCCATGATTTTATTTCAGTGGGTCTACAAGGAGAGCGCAGAGAGAGATTAGACAGGTGAGGTTAAACAGGTGGCCTTGAAAATCCCTGTCTGCAATTGTGAAAAGTTCTACAAGTAACCACTTTTTCTCTTGGGGCCACAGGTGAAGAAATGTGATCTTTTTGACTCAGGGCTTTGTCTTCATGCTTAGGAATGAATCACCATGATCAGTAATTATAATTACTCCTGTTACATAAAAGGCTGATCAAATCCTCTTAAAGCTTTTGTAAAATTTTTATCTTGTTGCAAATTCTTTCATATTGGTGGTTGGTTTATTTGTCTGGGATAAAAGGATTCATTCATTCAACAGATTTCTATTGAACACTTATTCCATGTTCAATACTCCAAGGGTAGTGATTGGCTGAGAGGGCCAGCTCTGGATTAGGCTGGCCAGGATTCAAATTCTGTCTCTACCACTCTTTTTAGGTGAATGACCTTGGACAATTTGCTTAATTATTACAAGATGATTTCAATAATATTTATTATTATAATGACACAAACACTTCCTTTTGGAAATTTATAAGCCAGCAGAGGTAATAATGACTAATAATAATTGTTAAGAACAGGCACTCTTAAGAATCACATATGTGTCACCTCACATAATCCCCACACCAACCCTACAGTTATTTCCTGCTATTATTTCTATTTTACAGATAAAGAAACAAGTTTCCAGAGGTTGAGTGGTCATTATTACAGAACTAGAATTTAAAACCCATTTAGTTTGACTTCATAGTCTGAGCTCTTAACAATTTCACTCTGCTAACTCTTAAATTATTCTGATTTTCCCAATACTTCTTTTCCATTAGGATTGCTGACTACTAAAACATATATATGAAGTTCAGTGAAAGATGTCTAGCCACCCTGTGCATTTTCAATACTTGAGTTGTCTGTTTCAGAGTGTAAGTTGCAAAAAGCCAGACTTTGCTCACTTACCTGACCTTATTTTGGATCTAATGCCGTACAAAAACTTTAAGGCATTCAATAGACACTTTTTAAAATAATAAGAATTTGGGGGCAATGTTGGATATTTTTTAGAGCAATTTGTTCTTAATCAGAATGATGGTATTTTGGGGACAAGGAGAGGCACTAGAAATGTAAGTTTAGGAATCTCAGGATTTGGGGAGACAAGACAACCAGAAAAGAACTTCAGCTTTCCAAGACGTGAGATGAACATGGCATGTTTGATAAAGGGACTGGCAATGGCAAGTTCAAGATTCAGACCTCTACCTCAAGAGCTACTCCTCAAGGCAGTTTACAGATTAAAGAGAACAGGATGTTAGAGCAGTGGTCGGCAAACTGCGGCTCTGTTGACTAATGTGTTTGCCCACCACTGTGTTAGAGAATTTTCTTTCTTCCTTTGGGAGAAAATTGATGTTCTCTACATACTAATTAAATTTATGTGCACCATTACCTCCCAAGTGCTGGCAGTGTAGGGATTAATGTTGAATAATTACTATACCTCCACATGCTTTCCATCATGTCTTAAAATGCCTCCCCTGTCTGACAAACTAGTATGCATGAGGCAGGCAAACTGATTTCCTGTTTCAGAATGCAGGAGTTGGGGGTCCTGTGAACACACCAGTTAATCTGTCACTGTCCCTTTCTTTACAGGAACAAAATAGGAATGATTACACTTGCCATAACCCTGGTTGGAAGATTAATGATGTGACATTTGACCATCTGTTTACAGTTTTAAGAGGGAGATGCTAAATAGAGATATTTTATTTGGGGCCAAGTCATCTCATTTGTCCTCAAACTGGAGAGAAGGTGGTCCAGTCAGCTAGGTAGTCCTCTCTTAGCATCCTCCAGATGGCTCATTGGCAGGCCACTAGTAACAGAGCACTGAGTCATTAGTGCTCTTTCCAGCAATAAACTTCAGATGGGACCACCAGTACATTAAGTGACTGATGCACAGAGTTTTGTTAGCTCCCTTTACCTCCTCAGCACTCTTTCTGTATTCCTTATCTGTAGCCCAGAAGATCAGGCACACTTCAGTGAGAGCCCATGGAGAAGAACCACAGAAAATGGAGGTTCATTACATCGCTGAGATGCCCCTTAGCTGTTTAGAGGGTCCTACCTCTGGCAGGAGTATTCAGCTTTAACTTTGAAACAAGACTTAAGGAGAAAGGGCAGGTCATTCTTATGGCCCTTTGACTAGACATGTACAAGGCCAGAGGCAGAAGAATACTCAACATCTCTCCTCCAATTTCTAATGATTTTGCCAGGTGCCTTTTGTGGTTCTCCAGAACTGAGTTTGTTTTATTTCAATCCTGCAAGCCCATAGGAAAAATCTGTTCCAGTATCTAGGAAAATCCCTGGTATGTGGTAGGTTCTCAAACATTTGTTGAATGAATGAACAAATGAATGAATATATCTCTTCCTATCCAGAAGTATAATGCAAGTTTGGAGCAAGCCTCAACGTTGGTGAAAGGGCTACCCAGAAAGCATTGTCTCTCATCATGTGAGGCTGACCTTGCTATCCCTTGGGTAGGTGCTATGTTGCAAAAAATGGAGACTTTGAGAGGGATGGTTTAGCAAGTCTAAAAGTCAAGGAAAGCTCAGTAGCGCATCAGAATTTAGGATGAAAAAGAGAGAAGAAAATGTGAAGAGACAACAGGTCTTTGGGGCCTTCTACTTCTTTCACTGAAATGCTTCAGAAACAGTTCTAATTTGATTGAGCTACAAACTTAAGGTGATAATTTTTGTCTAAGACGTGGTTTCTAGACAACTTATATAGCAGGAATGGGTTGAAGACAGGGTGTCGCGGTGAGGTGATCACAGTGATGTACATATGGAACACTTCCTCTGGGTCTGGACCTGGGCCTGGGAGCAGCACCCTGCCTGCATTTTCTCCTGCCTCAGCCTCCTGAGATGCCTGGCCACACGCCCAAGGGCAAGTTGACTTTCCAGGGCATTCTGAAGGAATGGGATTGATATGCTTATATCTCAGAATTATCTAAATAAGTAAATTACTGTAGACCCATTTCAATTTCACAGATTATAGGTATTTCTCCCCAAATATCACCCAGGGATAAAGCTATAAAATCAAAATTCATCTTTTTTTGCAGAGTATGTTCAAATATCAGCTGTCCTGCCAAATGCTGAATGATCTGACCTATAATAACTGATAAGTAGAGGCCAGTAAGAGACTTTGGAACCCATGTGATTATCTTGTACTGTTGTTTGCCTCATTTAATGCTTGATATATTTTGAAGATACTAAAAATTTGATGTCGCCAAAGAGGCAGCCAGAGATGACACTTGGAAGTGACATGAGCATCCAAGTCCCTGACTGTGATATTGGCATCCTATTACTGCTCCACAGGGTGCTCCATGTCAGTGGGCACCTGGCACGCTTGTGACTGACAGTGACCATTGCAACAGTTTGAAAAGACCTTCAAAGGGGAATGTTTGCAGTGGCCAGGCATTAAACCTACTTGGAAGACTCTGAAGGTCGCTGTAATTAGGAGCTTGGGGGTTTCCAATTTTCCTTTTTCAGAGGCTGTTTTCCAGGGCTCAGTGGTGTGAATGGCAGGTGGCAGAACATCCAGAAGACTGGTCTTGGGGGCAGTGGAGGATAAACTGACTTAATAAAGAAGGGGATTTATCACACGAATGCTGTGAGCAAGGCGGACTACAGCTGGGCCACTCAATGAGAGAGCTGTTCATTAAAATGAGACACAAAAAATGAAAGGCTAGGGGGATATTTGAGTACATGGTGATCGGAAATTTATGATTCCATAATGTACTCTCTGTCCTCTAGGATTTTTTATGTTCTAAATCTCATAAAAATAAATATCCCCAGTTGCACTTCTATTTGTTTTTAGATCATATGTGATCACATTCAAGATTCTGAACATCTTTTACATAATAACTAGAGGCCCGGTGCATGAAATTCGTGCACGGGTGTGGGGGGGTGTCCCTCAGCCCAGCCTGCACCCTCTCCAATCCGGGACCCCTCGAGGTATGTCTGACTGCCTGTTTATGTCTGAGTATGTCTGACTCCCCTGCTGGCCCAGTCACCCCTAAACGGGCAGTTGGACATCCCTCTCACAATCCAGGACTGTTGGCTCCCAACCACTCGCCTGCCTGATTGCCCCTAACTGCTCTGCCTGCCAGCCTGATCACCCCCTAACCCTTCCCCTGCCAGCCTGATTGACTCCTAACTGCTCCCCTGCCAGCCCGATTGTCCCTAACTTCCCTCCCCTGCCAGCCTGGTCACCCCTAACTTCCCTCCCTTGCCAGCTTCGTTATCCCTAACTGCCCTCCCCTGCAAGCCTGGTCGCCCCTAACTGCCTTCCCCTGCAGGCCTGGTCCCCCTCAACTGCCCTCCCCTAAAGCCTGGTCACCCCTAACTGCCCTCCCCTGCCAGTCTGGTCGCCCCTAAATGCCCTCCCCTGCTAGCCTGGTCACCCCTAACTGCCCTCCCCTGCTGGCCTGGTCGCCCCTAACTGCCCTCCCCTGCCAGCCTGGTCACCCCTAACTGTCCTTCCCTGCAGGCCTGGTCGTCCCCAACTGCCCTCCCCTGCCAGCTTGGTCACCCCTAACTGCCCTCCCCTGCTGGCCTGGTCGCCCCTAACTGCCCTCCCCTGCCAGCCTGGTCGCCCCTAACTGCCCTCCCCTGCAGGCCTGGTCCCCCTCAACTGCCCTCCCCTGAAGCCTGGTCACCCCTAAATGCCCTCCCCTGCCAGCCTGGTCACCCCTAACTGTCCTTCCCTGCAGGCCTGGTCGCCCCCAACTGCCCTCTCCTGCAGACCTGGTCACCCCTAACTGCCCTCCCCTGCAGGCCTGGTCTCCCCCAACTGCCCTCCCCTGCAGGCCTAGTTCCCCCCAACTGCCCTCCCCTGCTGGCCATCTTGTGGCAGCCATCTTTTGTCCACATGGGGGCAGCCATCTTTGACCACATGAAGGTGGCCATCTTGTGTGTTGGAGTGATGGTCAATTTGCATATTAGCTCTTTATTATATAGGATATCCATGAAGGCATTGCTTGGACTTGGTAAGTTTTTGTGGAAAAGAAAGGGTTTTAAATATGTTTTTAGTACTTTAATATAATACCATCTAACTTAAGAAATATTATTGTTTTTTGTTGATCTTGCTAAGATAGCTATTAACCTGTATGATAATAATCTGTTGTTTTCTGGGTGCACTGTTGGCACACAGTCTCTCAAGTTACAGTCCAGCTTCATTAATTTCAGTTACAGCAGAATAAACAGTCTCAATCCAGGACCCAACTGCCCACATCTAAATCACTTTAAGCTTCCTGAGGGTTTTTTGTTTGTTTGATTGGTTGGTTGGTTTTGGGGTTTGTTTTTATTTTTACCTTAAGTCTACAGCCTCATGGAAAGTTTACACCAAGCCATCAAATATCTATTAGGGCTTGACATTTTGCCAAGCACCAAGTGTTGGGCCCATTTCCTTCCTAGAACTCAGTGGCTGAGAAAGAAATGTGTGTGCACACTCACAGGCATGTATACATATGTCTGCCAGCTAGAGAAAGCAGAACATAAAAAAGTCTTAATGTTTGTGAATCCATTGCCCTGAGAGACAGAGACAACCAATCACACATGAAAACTGCTGAGTCACAGTGTGACTGCCTGCGAGAGGCTGCTGTTAAGGGGTCCCCACAGCGGGCCTTCAGAGCCTGGCGCACAATCCCCACTCCTGAAAGGATCAAACTTTCCACATTCACCAGTGAAGATATCCTGAGGGAGCATTTCTTAAGTCCCTACAAATCAAAGAGATGTGTTGCTCCAGGCCTCCCAGAAAACACTGGGTTTGCATTGGCCTGTTCCAAAGGTGTGAAATGAGGAAGGACTTCCCACCCCTGCCTGCATGGCCTCACACTTACCCTCCATCAGTCTGACCCTGAAGTAGGCAATGAGAAGGAGCAGCAGCAACGCCACAGGCAGGAAGATCCCAAAGAGCAGGAACCAGCCCGGAAGCTCTCGCAGGAATGCCGGCAGCACAGGGCTCATTGCCAGTCACACAGACCCTGCCGGGCCAGGGGGCTGGCACTGGGGACGAGGGCACCGTGGCTCAGTCAGCACTTGTTTTCTGGGGAATCGGCCTTTGCTCAGCACATCTCGGTGGAACTTTTTGTGGACTTTGCTCTATTTAAATAGCCCCGTAAATTCTGAGAGGACTGCTGGCAGGTTACTCTGTAACTCAGCTACACAGGGCAGAGGAATTCAAAGGTGATTCTCCCACACCACTCCGAAGAGGAGGGTTTATCTGCCAGGCTGGAGATGACACCAGGAGGCTTAGATTTCTTTGTGTTCAGTTTATCTGGAATGAAAAGTACCTGATTTCAAGCAAACCACACACACACACACACACACACACACACACACACACACACACTCAACTTATATATTATACTCCCTGACATAGGAAGAATTTTCTAAATTTCAGAGCTAGAAATGACTTAGTAATCATGTTAATATACCTATGAACTTTTGTAAAAAATTGAATTTTCCTTTTTACAATAGTTGACGCAAATCTCAATGAAGGAGAAAAAAAATTCTTTCCATATGTAAAAATCTTCTTAGTATGTCTTGCTCTGAATGCTTTTCTGAGAGGTGCACTCGTGTATTCATTTATTCAACAGACGTATAATTCTACTAGAAGCCAACTCTGGACTAGATGCTGGGTGTGCAAAGGAGAGTAAGTCATGGTCCCGTCCTCTGAGAGTGGAGACAGGAATAGAGATAATGGGTACAACTGATAATGATGAAAGGGATGGTAATATGGCCCCTCCTCCTTCTCCCTTTGATCCGGGAGTGTTTGCTTCCTGCAATAGGAGTTTGAGCTCTCAGCTGCCTTCTGCTCATACATTCCTGTTGCCAACCATTAGCAGCAGAAGGTGGGCCCTAAACGACAGCGATGTGGGCTGTGTGGTAACCACAAAGTCTCTGGGGAAAGAAAAACAATGAACTATGTTGGCATTGACTTGATACGTCAAGTTGGCATGGACTGCTTTAGTGAACCTTTTTCAAAGATGCCAATGTAAGTGAAAACCAACTCAAGAATTACTTTCACATTGAAAGGATCTGTTGGTGAAATTGTAAAATTTTGGTGGGAACCCACCTTCTTGGGTTCATGCCTCTTCTCAGGTTCTAACCCTGTCTCCCACCTCCACTTGGCAGCTGCCTTGGTGAGTGGCTGGCTGGCTATCATGAGGGTGCTGCTGTCAGTGCCTCCTGAATTCTGTCACCAGGGATTCTGTATGGTCATGCTGATGAGGGCTCCCTAATTTATAAAATAATGAGAACGGGGTGGGTCTTGAAAATGCTTGCCTGGCATTCCTGAGCAGTAAATAATAGTAAACAGCTTCCTCTCAGAAGAAAGACGTCTTAATTTCAGAAAGAGGCATTTAGAGTCCCGAAGATTAAGTCAGCATGCACACTTTATTTACTTCTCCCATTCCACAAGCCCCTGAGTGTGTTGCTGCTATCCCCTAGTGTGCCTTCCAATGAGATGGCTCTCTGGTGCTCTTTCAGCTGGAACAGGATGCTAATTTGTAAAGTGTCAATCTGCTCATTTGAACAGGTGACATTGCCAGGGAGATGCTAGGCAGCTGTTAGGCAGACTGTCTGTCATGTTCTTTCTGTTTTATTCCATTCAGCAAGCCTTCATCGAATGCCTGGACAAAGGTAAGTGATGAGAGAGGAACATGCAAATACATATATACATGACAATAATGTAAGCTCCCAGACTGGCATATCGGCAAATGCAATGGAAGCACTGAAAAGAGACTGATTAATTCCAGTAAGGGAACTGGGCCAAGTTCATTAAAAATGGAATTTGAGCTGAGTCTTTGAACAAACATGTGACAGTGGGGCCAGGCAGGGCTTATGGAGGACAGGGAAGAATTGAGAGTGGCTAAATGATATGGGACTTGGGCCAGAGAGTGTCTTCAGGGGTGGAAAAGTGGGGTGGCATCAAAACTTACAGCTTTTTGACTGCCCTACTGTGGATTATGCTATTTGGACACGGGGAACTAAACAATGGTCTTTGGTCATGGAAGTGCATGATCTGACCTGGTTCAGGAAGTACTTAGGTAGCTCTTGAGAAAATGAACTGAAGAGAGATCAGAGTAGGTTGTCTCACAATGGTTTCAAGATGGAATGAGACCTAGGTAGGGCATGGCAGAGGGAAGGGAAAGAAGGGGACAAGCAGTCTGCGGAGATGACATGAACAGTCTTTGGTAAATAATTATACCAAGTTGGTAGATGTCACCAAGGATTCTAGCAATCATTGAGCATTTACTATGTATCAGACACTTTGTGTTTACCCATCATATTTAATTTTCACAGTAATCTTATGAGAAAGAGACTCATTATGCAGACAAATAAGCAAGGCACAGAGAGATTAACCCAAGACATATATTTACTAAGTCCCAAAGCTAGGATTCAAACCCAGAGCCCATGCTCTCAGCCAGTGTGCTATGTCTGGCTTGGGTGCCTGTAGATAGTGCTACAAACCTGATCCCAAGCTGGACAGTGGGTTTGGGTGGGGGAAGATTTATAGTATTGCCTCATGAAATTACAGGTGATGTAGAGATGTTCAAGGGAAACCTGGTGGAAATACAGAGTTCAGAAGAGAAGGCTGGTTTGTAATATAGATTTGGGAGTTGTTAGTATACGTGGCGGCTGGAGTCAATGGGGTGGAGAGATTGCTCAGGAGGAGTACATGAACATAAGTGAGAAACCAGCTGTAGACCTTAAAGAGTGCTCTCACTTAAACATGGGAGGAAGGATAAGAATCAGGGAAGAAAACCAAAAGAAAGCTCTGACAGATGGTTGGAGAAACTCAAAGGAAGTATGTTAGAAAAGGTGGTGGCAAAAGAAAGTTCCAAGAAGGATCAGGTGATAAGTGGTATCACTGACTAGATCTGAGGTAATTCTGAGCCACATGGAGAGTTTCAAGAGAGCATAATCTTTGAAGTGGGCTTAAATGTTTCCTTTCTTCTCCATTCCTCCTCTGCCCCCTCCTTTCTTCTTAAAAAGGGCTTTTGGGGTATAATTGACATAATAAGCTGTACAATTTGATACTTTTTGACGTATGTATATATGCCCACAAACTAATCGCCACAATCAAGTGATGAACGTATCCATCACATAAAAGTTCTCTGGTGTCCCTTTTCTATTTCTGTCTCCCACCCCTCCTCTCTGTCAGTCCTCAGTCAACCACATCTCTGTTACTATATATCCATTTGCATTTTGTAAAATTTTATGTGAATAGAATCAGATAGTATGTCACTTTTTTGTCTAGTTTCTTTCACTCTGCATAATTATTTTGGAATTCATCCATACGGTTGTGTGTATCAAAATTTCATTGCTTTATAATTGAATAGCAAGCATTTCATAGTATTAATAGCTATTTGTTTACCTATTTACCTGTTGATCAACATTTGGGTTATTTCTCATATAGGCTACTACAAATAAAGTGCCCTGGACATTCCTGTATAATTCTTTATATGGACATGTTCTCTCTGGCTGGATCATAAGGTAGGTGTGTGTTTAATTTTTTTAAGAATTTGTCAAACTGTTTTCTAAACTAATTATACCACTTTATATCTTCACCAGTAGTGTTATGAGAATTCTAGTTCCTTTACACATTCAATAACACTTGGAATAGTCAGTCTTTTTATATTAGCCACTCCAATGATATGTAGTAGTATCTCATTGTGGTTTTAGGATGCATTTCCCTGAAGATATTGAATACCTTTTCATGTGCTTGTTTACCATTTTGTGTATCTTATTTGGTGAAGTATCTGTTCAACATTGTTGACCATTAAAAAAATTGGGTTGTTTTCTTTTTGAGTTCTGAGAGTTCTTTATATATTCTAGATAAAAGTCAAATATCAGATATATGATTTGAAAGAATTCTTTTCCAGTCTTAGTTTTGTTTTATATTCTCTTAACAATGTCTCTGAAAGCACAGAGGTTTTTCGTTTTAATGAAGGCCAATGAACCAATTTCTTCTATGGATTGTGCTTTTCATGTCTAAGAAATCTTTGCCCAACTCAAAGCCATAAAGACTTTCTCTTGTGTTTTCCTCCGGAAGTTTTATAGTTATAGCTTTTATAATTAGGTCTATGAGCTATTGTGAATTAATTTTTTTGTACATGGTGACAGATATGAGTTAGAGAACTTTATGTATTTATTTTTGCTGATGGATATTTGATTTTTCTAGCACTATTTGTTCAAAAGACTATCCTTGCTCCTGAATTGCCTTTGCACCTTGTCAAAAACCAGAAGTCCAATTATTATATGTGGGTGTATTTCTGCACTCCCTGTTCTGCTCCATTGATCCAATTGTTAATCTTTGCACCAGTACCATTCTGTCTTGATTACTGTAGCTTTAAAATAAGTCTTGAAATTGGGCACTGTTAGTTCCCAACTTTGTTTTTATTTCAAAGTTGTTTTAGCTAGTATAGATCATTTTCATTTTCATATGAGCTTTAGAATTAGCTTACCAATTTTTATAAAAAGGCCTGCTGGGACTTTGATTAGTATTGCATTGACTAGAGAGATGAGAGAATGAATATGAGGAGAGAATTGATATTTAACAATATTGACCCATGAACATGACATATACTTCCATTGTACTTGGATCTTCGTTACCTTTTCACAACAATATTTTGAGCACTTACTATGTACCAGACACTATATAAATACACTTTGTGTTTATCATCTTATTTAGACTGGTCTTGAACATTTTTTTTGTCAGCTTTACCCCTAAATATTTTCATATTCTTATGCGATTGCAAAGGGTTTTGCTTGTTGCTAGTATTAAAGGTTTTCTTAATTTATGAAAAAATACTGCATCCCTGGGAATTTTTAGAAGATTAAATATCAGAATTTATTAAAACATCCTAGAGCTTGAGAACTTTTATCTGTAAAGGCTCTTAACCCAATCCAAAGTGGGTGCTTGGGGTTATGCTTCATAAGCATAGCAGCTCTGGAAAGATGGGTGTTTGAACACTGGTAATCTGTCTATTGAAATCACTGAAATTCAGGGTGGAGTTCCACAAAGAGTGTGTAATTTGCTACTGTAATGGCAGCAAATTCTTTGCCTGGTTCTTTACCATGTGGTGGGAATAATCAATAATATCATTGGAAAATATACATCTGTGAAAATAGTGGGACATATTACACTGGGGATTAAACTCCCCTGGTTGATTTTTTTAATAGTGAATGCTCCCATTGTTGATTTACATAACAATTTAAGGCACAAGTAATTGCAGATATTAATATTTGGGAGTAAAATTCTCTTATACCACCTATTATGTACTCCTGTGACAGCTGGGTAAAAGCCTTCCTTAGATAATTGTAACCCATTGATGATAATGCCAAACCCACTAGGCCTCTGATCTGGATTCTGCATTCACCTGACTAAGCCATAAAGAATGACTCATTCCAATGACATGACGCAGAACAATGAAAGGTCTCAAGTCCATCAGTGGAAAATGCTAAAGTGCCATTGACTGATATCTGTAATTTCAGATTGTGCTCAGCTACAAAACCAATAGAAAAGTAAAAGACAAACAAAACTAATGAATTTCAAATAAAGTGCTTTGACTGCATTCTACTGGTGGTGTTTTGCTGAAACTAAGCTTCCCTCACAATGTAAATGTAGGTCTGACTGACTATGGTGTGAGCCTTTTCAGTAGGAAAGCCCATATTCTTCTGCCTCTTGTTCACTGTCCCTCTGAGCTTGGCTCACTAGTGCATGTCAGTTGAAGTAGTATCACTTGGCCCCAGTTTTACAGTCAACACAAAAATGGGAACTCTGAAATCATGTGGCTCATTCAATAAAAAATATGATCACAGAAATGACAATAAAGAATTTAAATTCTTTGTAAACTTTGGGGAAATGTCCACCAGTTTTCATTTATTCATATCTGCAGAGAAGAAGTATTTATTGAGGCTTAACACATGCCCTGGGTGCACTGATTAGTGGGCTATGAACATATCTGTGCATAAGGCAAAGTCCTGTCTTTGTGAAACTTATACATCAGTGGGGTAGACAGATAATGTGCAATAGTAGGTAACAGTTATCGAGTGCATGTATTGTTCCAGGTCGTAGCATGAGAACTTCATTTGCTCCATCTTATTCCAGTCTTGTATTGATGCCTTTGAAGTAAGTACCATTTCTATCATCACCATTTTGTAAATGGAAAAATTCATGGAACTTTCATAACTCATCAAGGATCACACTGGGGAAGAGCGAGGGTTTGAGCACAGAGCCCAAATAGTTATCCACTGTACCCTACTGCCTCTCGACATCCTAGAGATATACATGTATAAGGTTAAGTATTGATTATCACTCTACAGAAAAATGAAGAAAATAATAGAAAATGCTAACGTTAGGGGGGCGGTCAGGAAAGGTGTACTGGCCTACTAGGGCGGCCATAACAAAATACCACAGACTGTGGGCTTAAACAACAGACATGTATTTTCTCACACTTCACAGAAGCTCCAAAATGTAAAAAAATTAGTTTGCTATCTTTTAAATTTGTTTTCTTTTCTCAGTCTATGTAAATATCCACTTTCATACAGAATTTTGTTTGCAATTTTGAATTCTTTTCTCTGAAATGGCCCCTCTTCCCCCCCAAATGTATACCTTTCAGACCTACAAAGCCTGGATCTGCTGCTGGGTAAGAATATAAATTTAAGGAAGAGTAAAGCCTCAGAGAAGTCCCAGAGCGGTGTGCAGACCATTCTGTGACTTCTAAGTTCTCCAATTTCTGCTTCTTGCCATGATCTCAGGAGGGTACTGACCCCTTTCTTATTGGTATCTCTGGCTGTTTGGAGGCCCTGGAAGGCATTTTTAATTTAATGGGCCCTCCAGAGGGGTGTTCACCACAGATGGCCACGTTCAATATAAAAGGCAAGTGGGGGGAGGGGGGAGGGGGGATGGGGGAGGTGGCGGCACGTGATGCCAAGGCGGTGAGTGATGCCACAGACTCTGCAGTATGGCAGGGATGAGCTTTGTGTGAGAAACTTCAACTAAACATCAGCAATTGATTTTATTGTGTTTAAATTGGGTATCAACCTTTTTCTGCAATTGAGTATTCTTCCTAAATATATGTCACAGAGGAGATAATCTAATGTAATACTATTATACAGACTTATAGCTGATCTTTGAAATATATTGTGGAATTCTCTTTTAAATACCACAATTTTATTTCTATTTCCCTTTAGAAAAAAAAATCCTTGTGATTTTCACAATATCCAAACAGTAAATCCATTGTGCTCACTTAGGCCTGAGTGTTTGCAGATAACTGACACGTCTGACTATGGCTTTGCACCAGGCCCGCGTTCTTTCATTAGCACAGTCAGTGTAACACGAAGGTCTGTATTAATCACAAGGGGTAACCTCTTTACCAGGACATTACTAGAACCTTTTGCCAAGGTAGTAACAGGAAAATGCAAGCTGTTTGTAGAAAGAATAGGAAATCATTTGCACGGCTCCTGGAGGCAACAGGGAGATTAATGCATGTTGTCAGTTCCACAGGTTTAATTTGACTTGCACTAAAATAGCATCAATACACATCACACCTTGCCATTCATTCCTCGTGAAGGCTGATTAATTTACTCTCATTTCACCCTGAATGCTGGCAGGCAGTAATGAGTTGTAGCCATCTGGCAGTCCTATTTTATCTTGCCCACTGCCCCTAAAAAAAAGCAGAGATGGGACATTCTCTTCATGGGCATCTGTCCAGCTGCTCAGAGCTCCCAGCCCTACCCTGGGGGAACAGGACAGATATCCTTCCAGATGGTGGATTCCTGAATGGGCACACAGTGTTTGTGTTGGAGATGGTGAGCAAAAAGCAACAGCACGGATGGAACTGGAGAGCATTATGCTAAGCGAAATAAGCCAGTCAGAGAAAGATAAATATCACATGATCTCACTCCTTTATGGAATATAATGAACAGCATAAACTGATGAACAAAAATAGAACCAGAGACATAGAAGCATCAAACAGACTGTCCAACCTATGAGGGAAGGCAGGGGGTGAGGGGGTATGAGATCAACCAAAGGACTTGTATGCATGCATATGAGCTTAACCAATGGACACAGACAGTAGGAGCGTGAGGGCCTGTGCTGGGGGTGGGAGCAGCTGGTGAGAGGTCAATGGGAGAAAAGGAGACTCGTGTAATACTTTAAATAATAAAGAATTTAAATTTTTAAAAAAAGAAAGAAAATTTTAAATGGTAGAAAAATAAAATAAAAAATGAATTAAAGAAAAGCCTCCTGATTTCAGAATTGGGAAGGTCAGAGCCTGTACGTCAGCATTAACAGTTATACTATGTACAAAGAGAATTGTGAAGTACAGCTACTGCTATAAAGTCGTATTTTTATAGATAACATAATAATACAAAGTACACAGAGATAAGGCTCTTTATAGACATATAAAGCAAGATTATTTATACTGTCTTAACTCCTGTAACCATCTGGTCTCAATAATTGCTTCCAAGTATAATTTTTTTCTTACCATCATATTTTCAGAGTAATCAGACATATTACCTTATTATGGGCAAAGAGCAATAAATAAGACTTATATAAAATTCCATTTTTTTCAAGGATAGCATCAGTGCCCCCCAAAATTGTTCATGTGTCACTTCCCAATCATCCCACCTGCAGCACCAGGCAACCTCTGATATTCTTTCTAAAGTCAAGGTAGATTAAATTGACCTTTTCTAGAGTTTCATAGAAATGAAATTCTACAGTTTGTATGTGTTTGTGTCTGACTTTTTTCTTAGCATAATTCATCCATGCTGTTGCATTTTTCAATAATTAATTCCTCTCTATTGGTGAGTAGTATTTCACTCCATACTCACTTGAATCACTATAGATATGCCATAATTTGTTTCCTATTCACCTGTGGATAAGCATTTGATTTCCACGTTTTATCTATTATGAATAAATTTGCGTGGACACATTTTCATTTCTCTTGAGTAAATACTTAGGTATAGAATTATTGAGGCTTGTGGTTAATGTATGTTGAACTTTATGGGAAACTATCAAACAACCTTCCAAAATGATTATCCCATTTGACAATCTCACTATCGATGTATGAGGAGCATCCCAGTTGTTCCCCATTCTCACCAATACTTGGTATTATCATCTTTCAGAAATTTTATCGATGCTAGTGGGTACGTAGCTTTACCGTAAGTCTTGAAATCAGGAAGTGCAAGTCATCCACCTTTGGGTTGTTTGGCTCTTCTAAGTCCTTTTCCCCCAATAATTTTAGAATCAGGTTACATTTAAAATAGCCTGCTGGGATTTTGATTTGGATTATGTTGAATCCATAGATCAATTTGAAGCTGATAACAATCTTAACATTGAGTCTTCCAATTTGTAAATATGGTCTACATTTCCACTTATTTAGGCATTTTTAATGTTCTCTTAGTAATCTTTTGCAGTTCTCAGAGTACAGGTTTGCACATATGTTGTTTATTTCTAAGTATTTCATGTTTTTGATGTTATTATAAACGGAATTTTTTTAAAAAACTAAAAGGAAATAAAAGGTAGAAAAGGATGTTTCCCTCCTATAACCTACATATTAAGGCTGGGTGAGGGGACCTATGAGACAGGAGTCAGGACATCTTTGGCAGATGTCTTCCATAAGGACTGGCGAAGACACAAAGGAAACACCACATCTGCCAAGTGGATGGACTTGCACACACTTAGCTTCTGGCCACAGAGAGAGGCCAAGTCCGCCAGCTGTCAGTGAGGGCGAGTCCGGGACAATGCCAGCAAGGGTGGAGTATGAGGAAGACAGGCCAACACCTTGAGTCCCTCTGCGAACTAATTACTCTGAAATCTGAAACTTCTCACCAACCTGGAAGTTTAATTTTGGTAGGATAAGTGTATTGCTTATCCAGCAACCACATACTTGATTACTTTGGAGCCACTTCTCAAACAGCGCACAGGGAAGGAAATGAAAGCCTAACGTTTATTGACTATCTCCTTTGCTTTTCAGTGTGTTAGATGCTCTCACAAACATTGTCTCATTGAAAACAATCTTTAAATGGTTCTATTTAATTTAAAGAGGAGGATGTTGTAATTGGCAGAAAGGAGGGTTGAATGTTTCTGTTACAGAGTTTGCTGGTTTGCTGGAAGTAATGGATTTCATTTAGGCTTGACTGTGGTTTTTATAGTTGGAAATCACAGAGAATGAATGTTAGTATTACATGAGAGCCTCATTCATTAGCGCACGTGTTCTTTTATTTTTCCACCCACTGGTCCTGGTTCTATTTTATTTCCCCCTGGTGATTTTCTAATCTGCTTTGCCCCTTCCTTTGTTATTTTTGGGCAGCGGCATGTATTGGTGACCTGCTGTTTTCCCCAGCCCTTAGACCTCAGTTATTGCACGGTGCTCTCCTCCAATCAGGGTCTCATCAGAGGCACACACTGCCCTCTGGGTTCTTATTTAATGGGCTACAATCAAGGGCTTTAAGACAGATCTGTTCTGCAATTATTTTTTATATTTTTTTCTTTTTTTTTTTTTTTTTTAGGGGAAATATCTTCACAGAAAAATAGGAGCCTCTGCCTCATCCTCTCTGCTCGTTTCTTATTCTTATTAAAACTGACTGTGGGCAAACGTATCATCTGGGGGATTGAGTGACCAATGTAAGGGAAGAATACTATGCTTGCTGTTGTGATTGTTTTAATGGAGGAAATAGAATAAGGTGCTGCTCATTCTCACAGGTGAAGGAGGGCCTGGCCTCTAGGAGCCCACAACCCAAGAAGTGCTCATCTGGACCTTGGAACGTGGCAGGTGCTGCAGGGCCTGCTCTGGACCACCAACGGCTGACCGTGTAGACCTTACATGCAGAGTCCCAGGGCAAAGTCATCTCTTTAAACTTTGAGATCTTGAAAACCCTAGGAATATTAGGAGATTATTTAAAATAATCTAGTTCTTTGTTGAGGACAATCTGCCTTTTCTTTCTCTCTCTCTCTCTCTCTCTCTCTCTCTCTCTCTCTCTCTCTCTCCATTTAGATCTGGTGCTTCCAGGCTCCAAAGGTGAGGTCTCTGTTCTTGAGGAGCACACAAGCAATTTCAATACAAAATATTAGAAAGGTTTTACACGAACTACAGTAGGGAGGAGTGTACCAATCATGCCTTTTTTTTCTTTTTTTTCTGTAAGTCTGAGGCTTTGACACGGTGGGGCCTGGAAAGACTGCTATTCCCAGAGCTAGGCCCTTCCTGGAGACAGTAAACAACTCGCCCCACCAGGGAGCACACCTTTCACATGCAGACTAACCAATCCAGAGTCCACACAGCCACCACCTCTCCTACTGGCTGTTCACCCTCAGGACCAACATTCCTCCACCCTAATCAGTCCAATGCCAGGTACCAGACAATAAGAGACAGCCCCTCCCCCAGAGCCTGCTGAAATTATTCAGACGAAGCAATCCTAAATTTACTTTCCTTGCCTTGTCTTGCTTTTCCAGCAGAAACCACGATAAAGGCTCTTGCCCACATAGTCCCCTCACTCCCTCTGCTTCCTGACTGACCCCGGTGCTGCCCTGTGTTGCACCACCTGTCTCCTCTTGGGAACTCTGATTAATAGCCTATCTTTCCATGCAGCCTTCTCCTGATCTATTGGCTTCGCTGGAGTAATAATAAAACCTGCATTTTAAAACAAGGGGCTACACTGGTCTGCAAGTTTGGAGAAGGCTTTTCCAAGGAAATCCAGGGTTTGGAAGGACTTCGAGTTTGAAAGGACCTCGAGGTGACTGTGATGTTACAATGGAGATGTGGGAGAGGAAAGGAGGGGGTCCAGGTGGTGAAACGGCCCCTATGAAAGCCGAAGTGTTGTGTGTTCAGGGACCAGTGAGTACGCAGGATGGTGTGGGATAGGATAAGGTGGAGAGATTGGTTGTGTTCGATAGCTCAGGGCTCATGGGACCTGCTAAGAAACTGGATTTTGTCCTATCTGTTTGAGAAGGCAGCAGATGTTCTAATCATGGTAGCAGCATGAGTAGGTATGTGTTATGGAAAGATAAAGCTGGCAGCTGCATGGAAGATGACTGTGGGCAGAGAAAAGATTGGAGCTGAAGCGGCTAGTTCAAGGCTGTCTCAGAAGTTCAGTTATGAATGTGAAAACAGGAATCAGTGAAAGTTAAAGATGAGACAGGCTATTAGGAATAGATTCAGGAATAGCAATTAAATCTCCGTACTCTTTCATATGCTGTCTGCTGCCACATTAAACTCCCTGGCTTCAGAAAAGGATTCCCCTCAAAAAAGAAAGTGAGTAAAAGTACCTGTAAGGCTATTGCTAATTACTTTAGTGCCATCTAATTGTTTCTCTACGTGTCTCCTATTGAGTTTGGCAATTCAGGACAACCAGTAACGTGAGTAAAGTGAATTAGAAAGGTTGGTATATTAGAATCCAAGAGGAAAAAAAAAAGCTTGCATCTTGATGATCTCAACTCTTATATAAGACTACCAGGGGCCCAGTGCACAAATTCGTGCACCTTAAAAGGAACTGTGGGCCACAAGGCTGCGGTAGCACACAGGTGGGTCTCGGCCCATCCTCTGCGCCGCTGCACAGCCCCTCCCACTGTGACCCCCGGTCCCCTGTCTGCTGGCAGCCCTGCTCCCGCCGCTGCCACTCCCATGCACTGATGGCACCAGCCCCACTCACACCCGCTAACGGCATGGAGCGATTGGGGCTGGTGCCTGCAGCGGGTGCGAGCGGGGCCAGCACCGTCAGCGGGTGCGAATGGCCAGCTGCTGCCCCGATCGCCCCTCAGGAGCGGGGGGAGGTGGAGAAGCCCTCAGGGATGATTAGGGCTGGCAGCCGCCACTCACACCCGCTAATGATGCTGAGTGATTGGGACTGGTGGTGGACACTGGCAGTGGGTGCGAGTGGCGGCTCCGGTGCCAGCTGTGGGTGTGAGTGGGGCTGGCACTGGCAGTGGGTGCGAGTGCCGGTGGGACCGCAGCACGCAGGAGCAAAGAATTTTCAGTAACCACCAGAGGCTTTCCCCGATGACGGCAACTGGTGCACTGACTTGGTCTGGCACCCCCGCTCACCCACTCCACCATACCACCGTGGCCAATGCCCACCATGTTCCACACACGCCCCCTGGTGGTCAGCACATGTCATAGCAACTGGTTGTTCTGCCATTTGGTCTATTTGCATATTAGCCTTTTATTATATAGAATATTCTTCCCTATTTTTTCACCCTTTCTTTCTTCCTTTTTCTCCTTCTCCCTCACCCTTAAAGTTATTTATTATATTCCCATATGCATTTGCTTTAGAAAAATTTCTTTTTATAAATATTTTTTTTATTATTTAAAGTATTACATATATTAGTGCATATATCTCCTTTTTTATCCCCATTGACCTTCCCCCAGCCTCCCCTAACCCCTGTCCCATGCCCTCATCCCATCCCCCGAGTATCTTGTGTCCATTGGTGTGCTTATATGGATGCATACAAGTCCTTTGGTTGATCTATTTCCCTGCCTACCCACTGTAATTTGACAGTCTGTTCAGTGCTTTACTGCCTCTGTATCTATCTTTTTATTCATCAGGTTATAATGTTCTTTATTTTCCATAAATGAGTGAGATCATGTGGTATTCTTCTTTCATTGCCTGGCTTATTTCACTTAACATAATGCTCTCCAGGTCCATCCATGCTGTTGCAAATGGTAAGAATTCCTTCTTTTTTATAGCAGCATAGTATTCCATTGTGTAGATGTACCATAGTTTTCTAATCCACTCATTTGCTGATGGGCATTTAGGCTGTTTCCAAATCTTAGCTATGGTGAATTGTGCTGCTATGAACATAGGGGTGCATATATCCTTTCTGATTGGTGTTTCTAGCTTCTTGGAATATTTTCCTAGAAGTGGGATTACTGGGTCAAATGGGAGTTCCATTTTTAGTTTTTTGAGGAAACTCCATACTGTTCTCCACAGTGGCTGCACCAGTATGCATTCCCACCAGCAGTGCACGAGGGTTCCTTTTTCTCCACATCCACACCAGCACTTGTCGTTTGTTGATTTGTTGATGATTGCCATTCTGACAGGTGTGAGATTTTGATTTGCATCTCTCAGATAATTAGTGACTTTGAGCATGTTTTCATGTGTCTCTTGGACTTCCTTCTGTCTTCTTTCAAAAAGATTCTATTTAGGTCTGTTGCCCATTTTTTTATTGGATCATTTATCTTCCTTTTGTTAAGTTGTATAAGTGCTTGTAGATGTTGGAGATTTAACCTTTATCAGTGATAACATTTGCAAATATCTTCTCCCACACAGTGGGCTTTCTTGTTTTGTTGATGGTTTCTTTTGCTGTGAAAAAGTTTTTTATTTTGATGTAGTCCCATTTGTTTATTTTCTCTTTAACTTCCATTGCCCTCGGAGCGGTATCGGTGAATAAATTGCTTCAGCATATGTCTGAGATTTTTCTGCCTATGGATTCCTCTAGTATTTTTATGGTTTCCCATCTTATGTTTAAGTCCTTTATCCATTTTGAGTTTATTTTTGTGTATGGTGTAAGTTGGTGGTCTAGTTTCATTTTTTTGCATGTATCTGTCCAATTTTCCCAACACCATTTGTTGAATAGACTGTCGTGACTCCATTGTATGTTCATACCTCCTTTGTCAAATATTAATTGAGTGTAGTGTTTTGGGCCGATATCTGGATTCTCTATTCTATTCCATTGGTCTATATGTCTGTTCTTGTGCCAGTACCAGGCTGTTTTGAGAACAGTGGCTTTGTAGTACAGCTTGAAATCTGGTATTGAGACCCCAACTACTTTGTTCTTCTTTCTCAGGATTGCTGTGGCTATTCGGAGTCTTTTTTTATTCCAGATGAATTTTTGGAGAGTTCTTTCTAGGTCTGTGAAATATGCCGTTGGTATTTTAATGGGGAGTGCATTGAATCTATAGATTGCTTTGGGTAGTATGGACATTTTAATGATGTTGATTCTACCAATCCATGAACATGGTATGTTCTTCCATATGTTTATGTCTTCCTCTATCTCTTTTTTCAATGTCCTGTAGTTTTCCACATATAGGTCTTTTACCTCCTAAGTTAAGTTTATTCCTAGGTTTCTTAATATTTTTGGAGCAATGGTAAAGAGGATTGCTTTTTTAGTCTCTCTTTCTGTAAGTTCACTATTGGTATATAGAAATGCCATAGATTTCTTGGCATTACTTTTGTATCCTGATACATTGCCGAATTCATTTATTAAGTCTATTAGTTTTTTGATGGAGACTTTAGGGTTTTTTATGTACAATATCATGTCATCTGCAAATAAGGACAGTTTTACTTCTTCTTTTCCAATTTGGATGCCTTTTATTTCTTCTTCTTGTCTAATTGCAATGGCTAATACTTCCAGTACTATGTAGAACAGGAGTGATGACAGTGGGCATCCTTGTCTTCCTCCTGTTCTTAGGGAAATGGTTTTAGTTTTTGCCCATTGAGTATGATGTTAGCTGTGGGTATATCATATATGGCTTTTATTATGTTGAGGTATGATCCTTCTATTCCCACCTTGTTGAGAGTTTTTATCAAGAAAGGGTGTTGGATTTTATCCAATGCTTTTTCTGCATCAATTGATATGACTATGTGATTTTTATCTCTCAATTTGTTTATCTGATGTATCACGTTTATTGATTTGCGGATATTGTACCATCCTTGCATTCCTGGGATAAAGCCTACTTGATAATGGTGTATGATCTTTCTGATGTAGTGCGGGATCCGATTTGTTAGAATTTTGTTGAGGATTTTGGCATCTATGTTCATGAGGGATATTGGCCTGTAATTCTTTTTCATTGTGTTGTCTTTATCTGGCTTTGGTATTAGGGTGATGCTGGCTTCATAGTAGGAGCTTGGAAGTGTTCCTTCCTCCTGAATTTTTTGGAATAATCTGAGGAGAATAGGTATTAGTTCTTCCTTGAATGTTTGGTTAAACTCCCCTGTGAATCTGTCTGGCCCCGGGCTTTTGTTTGCTGGAAGCTTTCTGATGACTGCTTCGATTTCTTCCATAGTTATTGGCCTATTGAGATGTTTAGATTCTTCCTGATTGAGTTTTGGAAGGTTATATTTTTCTAGGAATATGTCCATTTCCTCCAGGTTGTCAGTTTGTTGGAATAGAGTTGTTCATAGTATTTTTTTAACAATCCTTTGTATTTCGGTGGGGTTGTTGTTATTTCACCTCTTTCATTTCTGATTTTGTTTATTTGGGTCCTCTCTCTTTGCTTCTTTGTGAGCCTGGCTAGAGGTTCATCAATCTTGTTTATCCTTTTAAAGAATCAGCTCTTGGTTTTATTGATCTTTTGTATTGTTTCTTTGGTCTCTATGTCGTTTATCTCCACTCTGATCTTTATTATTTCCTTCCTTCTGCTTACACTGGGCTTTTCTTGTTGCTCTCTTTCTAACTCTTTGAGTTGTAGGGTTAGGTAATTTATTACCATTGTTTCTTGTTTTTTGCAGTAGGCTTGTAGAGCTATGAACTTCCCCCTCAAGACTGCTTTCGCTGTGTCCCATAAATTTTGGATTGTTGTGTTTTCATTGTCATTTGTTGCCATGATGTTTTTTATTTCTTCTTTGATCTCTCTGGTAACCCAGTCATTGTTTAATAGCATGCTGTTTAGTCTCCATGTGTTTGATTTCTTTGGATTGTGTTTATAGTAGTTGATTTCCAGTTTTATGCCACTGTGTTCTGAGAAGATGCTCAATATGATTTCTATCTTCTTGAATTTGAAGAGACTTTGCCTATGACCTAACATATGGTCTATCTTTGAAAATTACCCATTTTTTTTTTCTAGAAGCTGCTCTACTTGGGTATTTTTTTCCTACCTTGTCTTCTAGCTCACTGATGCGGTCCTCTATATATATATGGGAGAAAACTCTTATAGAACAGCCACTAATCCCAGCAAATGCCAGCAACTTGAGAAGAATGTATATTCTGTGGCTTCGGGGTGAAATGTTCTGAAGATGTCAATTAATTCCATCTGGTCTAGTGAGTCATTTAGGATTGATAATTCTTTGCTTATTTTGTGTTTACAGGATTTGTCCAATGGTGATAGTGGGGTATTAAAGTCTCCTACTATGATTGTATTGCTGTCAATCTCTCCCTTGATATCCTCCAGGAGTTTTTTTTATGTATTTGGGCATTCCTATATTGGGTGTGTTTGTTTGCCAGAGTTATATCTTCTTGTTGGATTTTTCTCTTTAGTATTATGGAGTGGCCTTCCTTATCTCTTGGTATGTCCTTCACTTTGAGATCTAATTTGTCAGATATAAGTATTGCTACCCCAGCTTTTTTTTCATTTCCATTCGCCTGAAAAACCTTTTTCCATCCCTTCACCCTCAGTCTGTGTGCGTCTTCTTTTTCTGAGAGGGGTTTCCTGTAGACAACAGATATATGGGTCGTGTTTTCTTATCCAATCCGTTACCCTATGTCTTTTGATTGGGGCATTTAATCCATTTACATTTTAAGTTATTATTGATAGGTACTTATTTGTTGCCATTTTTATTCTTTACACCTGTGTTTCTTCTTTGCTTCCTATTTCTTTTTTTTACAGCAGACCCTTTAGCATTTCTTGCATTGCTGGTTTGGTGGTAATAAATTCCCTTAGTCCTTTTTTGTCTGTGAAGCTCCTGATTTCACCTTCAATTTTGATTGATAGCCTTGCTGGGTACAGTATTCTTGGATTCAGACCCTTCCTTTGCATGACTTTGTATATTTCATTCCATTCCCTTCTGGCCTGATGACTTTCTGATGAGAAATCAGTCGATAGTCTGATGGGGGTTCCTTTGTAGGTAACTTTCTGTCTCTCTCTGGTCACTTTTAAAATTCTTAATTTGTCGTTGGTATTTGCCAATTTAATTATAATGTGCCTTGGCGCTGGTCTTTTGGGGTTCATTTTGCTTTGGACTCTGTGAGCTTCTTGGATTTGTGTGGGTTTTTTCTTCCCTGTATCAGGGAAGTTTTCTGTCATTATTTCTTCAAACAGGTTTTCTATTACTTGCTCAGTTTCCTCTCCTTCTGGAACCCCAATTATGCAGATGTTGTTTTGTTTCATGTTGTCCCAAATTTCCCTTAGGCTCTCCTCCTGCTTTTTAAATTTTTTTTCTAGAAGCTGCTCTACTTGGGTATTTTTTTCCTACCTTGTCTTCTAGCTCACTGATGTGGTCCTCTGCTTCTTCTAGTCTACCCTTGATGCTTTCTATTGAGTTCTTTACAGCAGCGATGTCATTTTTCACTTCTTGTTTCTTCTTCATTTCCTCTTGGTTGTTACACATATTGTCGAATTTGTCTTCCATTCTTTTCAGCCACCTTATGACCATTTCTCTGAATTATTTCTCTGTCAGGTTGCTTGCCTCCATTTCATTTACTTCCTTTTCTGGTGATGCCTGCTTTTCTTTCATATGCGGGCTGTTTCTTTGTCTCCCCATGGTCTCTATTCTCTGGGTGTCTGGTTATGTAGTTTTCTCTCTCCTGCGTTGATTTAAAGGCACAAAATACAACACAACCAGGTACCACACACAAGGCACTGAGCCGAAATGTATTCACGATATTAATAACCCCAAATAAAGGTGACCACCAGAGAAAGGCAAATTAGAGGATAGGAGAGAAAGAAGAAGAGAAAAAAAAAGGATTGCAAAAATGAAATTGGGAAAAGGAAAAACAAAGTAAGAGAGAAAAGAAAGAGAGTAAGAAAGAAAAGGGGAACAAACTGTATATATGGGGATAAAACTCTAATAGAACAGCCACTAATCCCAGCAAATGCCAGCAACAAGTACCTGGAGATGAAAACAAACTACAAACATCATCTAATATCAAGCGAGGCAAAGGAAAACAGAAGCAAAAAACAAAACAAAACAAAAACAACAAAAAAAGAATAAGCAAAACAATCTCACAAATAAGCATAAAAAATTGATATAATCAACATTCAAGCAAACAACAACAAAAGGACAGAGAGAAAAACAATTTTTTGGATAATGAAGTACGAGAAGAGAGAGGTATGTATGGACTTGGAGCAGGAGATTGGAAATTAGATATATAAGTATGGTGAAATTTTAACAGGGGGTCAAAAGAAAGAATAGGGAAAATCTAAAGCTGGAAAAGCGTAAGAGAAACAGGACAACAAAAGGGGGAAGGTTAGGAAGAGAGTGATGGCATAAAGGTAGAGTTGAGACAGAGTAAAATGATGCTGAAGGAAAGATGAAAATAGAATGTAGAACACTACTCCCAAAGTAAAATAAAGAGAACATAAAATGACACTTAAAATAAAAAAGGTAAAATAGTAGTAGTGATAATACTGATTGAAAATAAAAATGTAATAATTAAAAAGGTAAAATCAAGTGAGGAAAAAAGAAAAAAATTAGTTTCTTAAGCAAAAGATGAAAAAAAATTAAAATTAAAAAAAAGTGCAGTAGTGAAGGTCCTTCACTTCCTCTATTTTCTGTTTGGCACACCTGTTTCCCAGTCAGGACACTATTGCAGTTCCCTGTGTTCCACTGCTCCTCAGTGTTGTAAGCCAGTCCTGATTTTTAAGCAGGCAGTGTGTCTTATTTTCTTGTATTCCTTTATTTGTGATTACACAAGAGTCAATTTGTGATTCAGCCCCTGGGTGGCAGTGTTTCTGGATTGACCTCTGGGTCTATAGGTCCTCTCTAGCCTGTGCTTAGATCCTGCTTTCCCTGTGGCACTCAATACCGGTTTGTGGGAGTGGGCTACCCCAGAGCTGGTTCTCCAACCGTCACTCCCCACTCTGATCCCCAGGTTCCAGAAAAACAACTTTCCCCTGCAGTTTCCCAGGGTGTCCCCAACTGGGTGATCCTATGTATTGGGCTTAGCAATCAGAAGCAAGGATTTAAAAGGGAAATCACAAGTGTGCAAACTCCGGGGCTGCGCGCAAGTCTGCTCAGTCCTTTTCCCCCCCTTGTGTCCAAGCAGCCAGCACACTTTTAAAATTTCTAGACTGTCCTGCGCCAGATCAAAATGCGCTGCCTTTTAGAGATCCCCCCCATCAGCAGCTCTGAGGACCCCCTTCCACATTCACGGATCATGCCAGCCCCAACAGTCACGGATTCTTCTAGGTGCAGACTTCCCCCGTTCCTCCAGCTCCCGCAGTGCCCATGCTTCTCTGTCCTGCCAGAACCAGAGACCTCACCTTATCCCAGGCGAAATCTGACCCCTCCGTGGTGGAGTGTAGACCTCCTCTGAATACACAGGTTTGTGCCAATTGGGGACCGGTGTTCTGGGGTTCGCAGCTGTTCGGTGGGTGCCGTAGTTGCAGATTTTCAGACTTCCGATAATATCCACTTTCCCCTTCAAGCTGGCATGGTCTCCGCGTCCGAGCCAGTGGCTCCGGGAGGGGACCCAGCAGCAGGGGGGGCTGCCTGGTCAGGGGAGCCCCATCCAGCAGCCCCCCACTTTCTCCTGGAGTATAGCTGTCCCTTAACCACCAACAAACACTCCCCATGTGACCCTCAGCTGCTCTTTCTATCTGCTCCAGGACAAGGCTCGGGCTAGTCCATTTATTCTGCCACCATTTTTTTTTTCCTGATGGGATATTTTAACAAAACAGTACAATGAATCCCAGGTTTAGCAATTACCAACTCATGGCCAATGTTGTTTCATTTAAACTACAACTCACTCCTTCCTATCTTCATATCATTCTTATTCCTATAGTAGCCTGACATCATATAATTTTATCCATAAATAAAGACATACTTAATGAAGTTCACCCTAGGCAGTAGTTATGGCTAGTTTGTTTCATTGCCAGAGTCTTGATGGTAATGATTGCATGGACTGCAGTTGATGCCATGGATAATGCTACAGTATGTCATAAAGAAAAAACTACTCAAGATAGTGAAATACCAAAAATCTACCAGGTCTACACATTTTTTAAAAAGCTTATTTTTTATCCTGCTGTGACTGTGGAAAGTGCATTTCTTTGTTTCCTGTGTTCTACACAGGATTGCTCTAAGAGTTACGTAAAATAATACTTGTCAAAACCTTGTGCAACTAAAAGGAATTACTGCTTACCACCCACAAGTCATGTTGTGTTTGACTTGATATACAGTTAGTACCTGGATGTCTCCCCTCAGTGAATCTTGCGGACCTACTTTCTTATTCTACCCTTTGGGGTTTTGAAAGCTCGGTTTATAGAGATTATAACATCCTGAGAAATAGGATGTTATAATCTCTATAAATTTAAAAAAACAAATATTAAAAAAAAACAACAGCCTTGCCCTAGCCGGTTTGGCTCAGTGGATAGAGCGTTGGCCTGCGGATTAAAGCGTCCCGGGTTCGATTCTGGTCAGGGGCATGTACCTTGGTTGTGGGCACATCCCCAGTGGGAGGTGTGCAGGAGGCAGCTGATTGATGTTTCTCTCTCATCAATGTTTCCGGCTCTCTATCCCTCTCCCTTCCTCTCTGTAAAAAATCAATAAAATATATTTAAAAAAACAACAACAACAGCCTTGCTGCTGTAGTCACAGGTGACATTACCAGCATTGTCCCCCACAGGTGTTGTGACCTCTCTTGGGCCCCACGCTTTGCCTGTGCTGAGCTGAGCCAGCCCGAGCCCTGACTGACCTCAGAATCTCCCGTCCCACTGGAGCTGCTGCCTCCCATCGCTGCACCTGTCTTCAGCAGTACGGAAAGATACTGTTCAACATCCCTGGCAAGATCACCCTCTGCTTTAAATACGAATGTTATATATATAAGCTTTCTGCTGGAAAATATTTACAGAACCACATTTGATTCCAGAATATTTCTAAGGCTTGGCTAGCTGAGATAGGCTTCTTCAGAGAGGACAAGTTGTTTCTGTAATCATTCTAGAGAAAGGGAGAAAGACCTTTCACAGGTGAGAGAGAATTCAGTGGGAACAGATCCCAAAGAAGGCAGTCATGCACACTGCGTTTACCACGCTCCCTTTAAATGACTGGGGAAATTCTACATAACATTTTAAATGGAATGCTCTCCTGTTGGTCATTCGCTGTGTCACGCTTTTAATGTTTAAAAGAAAATCAGCACTTAATCTGGTGGGTCTCAGCACAAGCTTCACCATGAACTGTCCCGATTGGAAGTGGTCACAGCCATCCGTAGAGCCCATCAGCCTTGAAGGCCCAGTGGACAGCAAAGCAAAACATGAAACAGAAGCAGGATTCGGATGGCACAGCTAAATTATTTCCTGAATCAAAACAAAAAAATACACACACACACACACACACAAAAAAAAAAAAAAAAAAAAAAAAACAACGACAAGCAAAATGATCCCTTGGAGATTTAGTCAAAGCTGGGGTGGATTATGGAAACAGGCAGGAGTAGTCTGGCACTGTAAACATTAGGGTTACAAACTTTTAACACTGCCTTGGCCACTTGAAATCAGTGATGATGGCAGCACCTAATTATCAAAGATCTGAGTAACAGACTCTAAAAATGCAACAACCCACAAAATGATCGGACTTCTGACTGAAGATATCTCTTGATTTTATTTTTTAAACCTTTATAAAAAAAGAAATGACAAGACTAGAGAATAAACCAACTTTATTTTATAACAGTATTACAGAAAGCAAAATATCATTTAATACAACTTGAAGCTGCTATAAATCTAATCTGGCATCATAACTATACATCAGGTCAAAAGCAAAGGGAAAATGTTCCATACAGTTAATAAGTCCCTATCAGGTCTCTGGTGTCAGCTTCAAACCGTCTAGCTTTCTGATGCCCATCCAAACACCACCACAGCCCTGCCCACTCCTCTTCCCCATGCCCTCAAACCTGTGTGAATCCCACTCTGAGAGAGACAGACCTGCTCAATAACAAAAGGTCAGTTTCACATGTACACAAGGAGGTTTAATACAAAGCAAATGTTCTACACAAATGTCCAAATAATGGAAAGTACTGAAATTTGGACATGTTAAGAAAGAAAGCACTAAGGTTTTAAGCTGCCTGAATACTTCAGTAGGAGGGAAGACACTGTTGTCTCTTGCTCCTCCCTCCTGTTTCTGGAATGCTGCCGAAGAGCATGTCTGAGAGGCGTTGGCACTGCGGTGTGGTGGGGTCTCCGCACACAGCACGTGGTCAGTGAGCTTCTGCGTAATTCTCCAGTCTGGAGTCTCTGACTTTCTACTAACAGTAAAAAAGTCACAGGACTGGAAAGTCAAAAGGGATCCACATAAAAGATATTCCCAATGAATTTCTAAAACATTAGAAAGGTTTTGAGATGTAAGAAATGCTTTTAATCCGTACTAGTATATTCTCATACAGTGTATTTACTGCAATTCGAGAACTGTAAATATTTACTGTAATCGGTGGTAGTTCAGTGGGAATGGGAAGAAGGAAAGCCACTAGCTAAGTTAGTCACAGCGTTTTCTTTCCGCACAACAGCACCTGTTCCAGTGAACAGCACCTCACCAGCCGGGCTGGCTTTGTTCACTATCATTGGATCATCTGAGTCATAAAAAGCAGGTAGTTGTACACAAAGTAAACAGGAAACAAAACAAAACTCCCTAATTAAAATAAAAAAGAAAGAACCAAGATTATTTAGGAGTGGTTATAAAACAAAAAATATATTAAAATGCGAGGGAACAGTGTAGACCAGAGCTGTTAAGGTAGGGTTTGGTGTTGGCATTTTAATTCTTCAGGCTTCTGGTCATTGTTACCAGTTGTAGTAAATTCGCTGGAGTAGTGGTGTGGCATTAAGACTTGAAACGGTCAAAATTCTTCAGGTTCACAAAGTTGAATGTTGTTTAATGAATGGATTTCTAGGAGGAAAAGAGACAAGGCTTAAATATTCTAAAGACAGAGGCTTTTTTGGGGGGGGGGAAATGTAGGTTACATTCATCAAATTCCATATCAAGGAATCCACAGTGACTATCTGACTGGTTCTACAGTAAATAATATGTTTGCCAGGAGCCATACATGACACCCTATTCCACTTCAAGGCCTTAAATTAAAGTATCTTGAGAACTGACAAGCATATTAGAAATAACTGGCAAGTAAGAATAAACCAAAAGCGAGTAAATTGTAAAACACAGGTAATTCATACAGTAAAAATATAAAAAAGAGAAACCAATATAGGTTTTAAAAGTAGATTCAAGTACAGAAGAAAAACCAAAGTCAATTTTGAATTCACTGAAATGAACAGAAAGGGTACTTAACTTCAGGTGTGGAGAATGGAATGGAGGAAAGAGGCCCGGAAGTGAGAAAGTGCCGAGTATTACGATGGGTGTACAGATGTACGGAGGGTGGGCAAGAATGAATGTGAGGAACAGGACAGTGAAGAAATGGACATTACTGAAGCTAAGTAATGGCATGGTGAGTAACTGAAGGTAAGGTAAAAAACATTGGGTACATTTTTAAATATCAGACCGAGAAATATGAACTTGATCTAAAAGACAAAGAATAAATTCAGAAAGAGCATTCAATGAAAAGATCAACTGTCAATCTACTGCAATGATGCGGAGTGGAGTGTGAGAGGAAGGACGACAGGTCAGAGCCGGGGCTGGCCAGTTCAAAAGGGGCATGAGAGGAGGAGGCTGGGTGTGACTCTCCTCTGGTTCTGAGGAAGGTCTGTCCTGGCCTGAGATTTACATTTTGACAACATCACTGTGGCTTCAGAGTGATGAACAGACTCAAGGTGGAGGGGAGTGAAGACGGGAACGCCAGTCTGGAGGCCACTCAGCAGCCCAGGCTGCCAAGGAAGATGACATAGGTCAGGGATGGCTGCTGGAACCAAGGACCCAGACTTGAGTGGTTGCTACAGAAATCAGGTAGAAGAGACTAGGAAGGCAGTACCAGAGAGTACTTTCAGGTTGGAGTCTTGAACCTCAAAAATAGAGGGAGAATAAGAGGCTTACAGCCTGGGTGAAGTCTTAGAGCTAGAGATACAGATTTGTCCGCACAAAGGAATAAGTGAAACCAACAGATGGAATTAGTCTTGTGTAAGTATAACAGAAAAATGAGAGACATGAGTCTTGGGAGCCACAATGAAAGGTAAGTGGGTCCAAGAGAGGACTCAAATAGAAATGGACAGGGAGGCAGACAAAAAATAAGGATGGTGCATTGTCCCTGAAAGAGAAAGAGTTTTAAGAAGACAACTTTTCATTTTGTATTTCAGCTTGATTGCAAGTTTTGGCAAAACATAAGTGATTACAGAGGATGGTGGAGAGGTAATTAAGGACCTTTCCAAGACACACTGGTCCCAAATTAAGTCCTGTTTTAATGAAAAATCTCCCCACTGTTTAGATGTATCACAGGTATTATAGCTTCTGATTATTCAAGACAGATTGATTAATCAAATTCATTTTTTTCCACCCCGCTGTCTGCTTTGGGCTATTTCATTACTCATTAGTACTTGTGCTTGATTCTAGGCAGGGAAAAATCAATGGAGAAAACACAAAGTTGTCTTTTTTAGGTTAGTAATTATGAAAAAAAAATGTGGGGGGTGGTGAGGAGGGAATGGATAAAACTACCCATCGGATTGGATCTGGAAGTTATCTGTGACCTTCAGTCACACTATCTAGCTATCTATTCTTTTTCTTTATGGGCTGTTAGCTATCTGTTTTCTTTGCTTAGTAAACATGCATTGTTGTTGAACTCAGCTGCCACTGTGCCTAGCTTAGGCTATGGAAAATGAACCGCTGAGGTTACAGTGCCTGGAAACCTACAGAGAGAACGAGGTTGAGGATTCTGTTCTCCATTTCCTTTAAGCTCCGTATCACTTTATTTCACTGAATTTGTTTTCACCAAAAATTAAAATTTCAATTTGTAAAATGAAGTGAAAATTAAACTTGTTTAAAAGTCAATAGACAAATAAACAGGAATCAAGGAGTATGTAGGAATTGAATGAACGAGATCTTGATTTCAAAGAGCTTCAATATTTATTGAAATATATAGAGAAAAGATATAGTCACCATGTAAAGTCAAGTATCATTTACTTTCATTTATTCATAATCAAACCACTAGAAAGTAAAATAAATCAATTTTTCTGAGAAATAATATAAACGATCATCCAAATAGCTTTCAGAATCCAAGAAAATTATAGTTATTATAACTTAATGTTAAACACATTTTTCTTGTTCTTTTAAAAAGCAGTAAATTGAGTATAACTCTGAGTTAATTAGATATTCAATGTTTCAGAACCCCCAGTTCCTTATTGTCCTAGAGGAATAACGAGTAACTTATTATATGATTTTTTTTTTTAATTTACATGTCCACCCATCTTTCTGACTGCTTTTTGCACTTGAACACATATAGAAATGTATTTCTAAGCAAACATGTAACATTTGAGCTGGGAAGGAGCAATGATAAGGATGGAATAGCATTAGCCATTTTAACTTCCATTTTTTTGGCATGTAGCTGTGAGAAATAAAAACTTAGTATTTGGCCATTCTTACCAGACTACATTTGGGTCTAAATGATTTATCACATAGCCCAATCAAAGTGAAAACTAGCAACTGGTTCTTCGCGTACAAGCTGTAAAGTTTTAAGGATTCTTTTCTTTTTTTTAAAGCTTAAATTCTACTCATATTCATAGAAGTCTTGATATCATTATACAAATTGACAGGAATTAATTACTGGCATTAATTCAACCTGCCTTCACTTTTGACAACATCATAATATTCATACCTGGGGTTTGAATAAGACCATAGCTGTTAAGTATATGGGTTATACTTTATGTATCAGAATTTTGGTCAAGCAAAACAAAAAACAAACAAACAAAAAACAACAACCCTCAAACCACTGTTTTCATGCTTCAGTTTCCCATCATTACACTATACAATGTCAGTGAACATTTCTACCTACTATACTCACATTCCATAGTCTGTGTCTCCCTCTGTTGGCCAATGTGAGAATTAGTTTCACAAATTTGTAATTAGGTAGCTATTTCTTTCATCTAATCGCAGGTCTAATTCTATGTCCAAACTCTTCATGGATACATGCCTATTACCTACTTTGCACTAAGTCCTCATAGAGGGTGCAGAGTGTTTTTATCTTTCTCAGTGTGCCGTGATGAGCAGTGGGAAATCAGTCAAGTAAGCACAGAAGTTCTAACCTCATCTGAAAAAGCACAATCTCCGTTTCTAGACACAGGGGTTCACATTGTGCATCTCAATCTTGAGCACACTCTACTCCAGAAATTGATTCAGTGAGTTGCAAATGTGCCCTTTTAAAAAAGCATTTGATCCAAACCACTGGAAGCACTGGCTTTTAATAGTAAAGACTCATTGATTTCTTCAGGCCAAATTTCAATGAGTTTTCTTTAAAGCTGACAGTCGTTTTTCTATTAGAATCTTTATGCCTGACACATTCAAGTCACTCTACTTAAGGAATTACTACCACGCAGCAACTTTAGAAAACCCTGTCAATTTCACCTCATTTTGAAACATGACTGTTTTATACAATTTGGTTTGACTTGTTGTTCACTTAGCTTTATATCATAGCTGCAACCTCAGAAACATTTTGTACAAAATAAATGTTTCTAAAATGAGTCCTGTGTCAAGAACATTGGTGGGAGTTATTATTTGAAAGTTTCCAATCATGAATTCTTGTGAAAGCAATGTGATGTGAATTCACACTGACAGAGGGTCAGTTCTGGCTGTGCCAGTCACTGACTGCATGATTTGGGTGAGAAAATCGAGCTCTCTAGGTCTCAATGTCCTCATTTACATCATAGATGATGGTAAGACCTAATTCAGATTTTAAATGGCACCGTACTCAAATAAAGCTGGGCACAGAGTAGACACTCATTCAATCAATGTTAGCTAATATTCTTTTTATAGATTTTCATACATTGTATTTCACTCCTAGTTATGCTTTCAAATAAAATACAATTCTGCTCTGAAAAATAGAGATGTTCAGTTCAGTTCAGTTCAGTTCAGTTTCTTCATGAAGAATTGCCTGAATCAGTATAATGGTTCCTCACAGGGTACTTCATCTGATCTAGCACGCTTTCAATCGATCTTACCTACTCCTGATGAATAAAACTTACTGAAGGACAGTGCTCTTCCCAAGCTCAAATCCCCAGTGCAGATGCGCTGCAGAGCGAAGTCTAAACTAAGGTACTAACATGGAATGGAAGACCCTAGGCAATTTGCTTTTGACAAATCTTTCTAGGTCTGCTGGGAACTCCACACCAAGCTACAGTGCAGGAATTGCTCTTCCTGATACCCATTCCATTGTTTTCAACAGGCTCTTTCCTCTCTCCCCATATGTTCAAACCCTCCCCAGCGCCCTGCACAGGGAGCTTTCCTGCCACTGTGGCAGGGAGGTCTTCTGATCTGCAAACCCAAACAGCCCCTCCGGTCAACCTGCATAGCTCTTTATCCAGGCTTCTCTGGAAAACTACTATTTTTTACCCTATATGCCATTTATATACACGTTCCTATACTTTAGACTTTTTTTTATGAACTGTTATAGTCCCTTGAACATGTATGTCCACAATATATACTAATGAATCCATGAGCTACAGCAATAGGGACTAATCTTCAAGGTGAGCACAGAACAGAGGCTTGGGGAGAAAAAAACAGAACTGCACTACGTCTCCAGGAAGAAAGCACTACTGCCTGTCTTCACCATTATTTTCATCTGCCGATTTAAGTGAAAAATTCTGGGTTCATTTTTCTGAATAACTGTCTCTGTGAAATCCCAGGACTCTTACTTCTTTAAAAATACTGGTTTTCCCAAACGTCTGAAGCTTTGACAGAGATTTCTAAGAGTAGTTATTATCTGGCCGGAAAGCTAAAGTAAGGTCTTCTGGTTCACTCTGCCACATTCAAATCTAGTGGGAACTTGCCATGAAAGCATTTTACAAAATCTTCAAGCTTCTTTTACATAACAAATGCACTACAGTTAAGGTTATGTTCCCTATGCTTTACTCCAGCTAAGCCTTTGCAAATCCTAGGTTCATAAGATGAGTAGAGATAGAAGGCATTTCTCTGTAGCATCAAATAAAAGGTGCACTTATAAATAGTAACAAAACCCTTATCTTTTAGAAAACCATCTGTGAAGCATTTATGAACAGAACTTGCTAAGTTTTCATTTAATATTTTCTTTATAGAAAGGTTAGTCAGAATCAAAAGAATTCAACTCTATCATCAATTCTCTGATTTATTAGTTTACCTTTTTTTCTTACATCTTCAACATCCAGTATGTTCTTTTATACCGAAAGCACATCTCCAGTTGGAACAGGCACTTTTCAAATGCCCAATAGTCCAGTGGTATTGGCTACCACACTGAACGGAACAGGTCTAGATTCCCACTGGCTCTAATGCTAGCTGAACTATTTTGATGCATGAGTTAAATAAGCATGGGGCTAACATGTCCTTGGAATGTAATCCTCACAAGGACTGGAGCATCTTAAAAAAACACACACACATACATATACACACAAACTTATTAGTTGCCATAGCAAAATTCCCTCCTACTGCCACACACACATTTACATGTTCAAAAAATAGTACCTGGGATGTCGAACATTAGAGAAGTTCTTGAGACTAATGAAGTTATATTTAGCTCCTCAGGTGGATGGTATTTTCATGACTCTTGAGTATAATTACCTATGGCAAATTACTTTAATCCCTAGGATTCTGTTTCCTCATAAAAGAGGGTGGGGTGAGAAGATGCTCTATGCATAGCTTTAAATTATATGTTTTTCATAACCACTACCTCTACCCACCTCAGAGGCCAGGCGGCTAACAGATTGGTAGGGAGACCAGGTACCAACAACCTCAACATAAAAGATTCTGGCAACTTGGAGTGGTCCTCCCTGTCTAAGGGTGGCAGCTCTTACTAGTCACAATAGCCATGAGAGAAAGCAGGCACAATGTTAGAGCTTCCAAGGTTTCTAAATGGCTTAAGCATTAATAATTAATTCAAACTCTAAAAAATATTGTTTTGTCCAAAAAAGAAAACTCCAGATATGGCCTGCATGCATTCACTTTGTAGATTTTGTCTTGCCCTTCTCCCCCTTGTCTATTAACCCTAAATACTAATGAAAAAGTGGGGGAAACATGCAGCATTTGCATGGAATTAATAACTTTAACAAACTTGTAAGGGAGAAAAGATAATAAACATCTGAATAGGAAAACAAACAAAGGACACAAACTGGCAATTCAGAGACACGCAATATGTGTGTGTGTGTGTATGTGTATTTCAACCTCACTAGCAATGAAAAAAATACAATTAAAAATGCTCTTTCCCCACAATTTAAAAAGAAGAGGGAAATACGCTTTCCTCACCAGATTGGCAAAGATTTTTAAACTGTATAATCTTGAGTGTTGGCAAGAGCACGGGGAACAGGGACACTCATAAGCTGCTAGTGGAAGCCTAGCTGTAGAAACTTTAAGGGAGACATTTAGCAATATGTCAAAAACCCTCGGTGACACACCTACTCTAATTTTAGAAAATACTTGCCCTGGAGAAACAATGAATTTAATGTACAAAAATGTAAACACAAGTATGATCTTTATAGGTGTATCTATAATTGTGAAAACTGTGGAATAATCTAAATAACTATTAGTAAAGGTTAAGTAAACCATCAAGCATCCATTCAACAGCTGTTGAAAAAGGATGAGGTAATGACAAGGAAATTTATCTACAATGTACTGTTAAGTGGCGGGGGGGGGGGGGGGGGGGGAGAAGCAAGGTAAATATAGAGTTGACAGTCCCAGCCTACATAAATTGAGGTGTGAGTGCGTGAGTGTGAGTATGTATTCACACATATGCACAGTGAAAAGGAATTAGCTCTCTCTAGGAGCAAAGGAATTATGGGTCACTTACACTTTCAACTGCCTTTTCCTTTTTAAAAATTATAACCTCCTGTTTTACTATGAGGGGAAAACAACAATAACAACAAAACACCATAAAGATAGGTTCATTTGCAAAAACAACAGTTGATTTTGTCCAAGAGCAAACCCTGGGGAATTAGTGGCTACCAGGTGCCAATGCCTGCACGACACAGCGGCCTCAACGCCTCCTTGGTTCAAATACACTGAACCAAATACATTGCAAATACATTGTAGTTCAAATACATTGCAAATGGCTATGCCTAAAACTCACTAAATCCAAAATGGCTTCTTATTTCTATTTATAAGAGATCTTCATTTAAGTTTGATTAATCTATATTCAAAGCTAAGTTGTAATAAAATGCTAATTTTAGGAATGAGACTCGTACAACTAGGCAAACAAAATACAATAAAAATGCAACACGTTTGATATGCCTGCAAACCTCCTGGCTTCTGGATTGAAGCTAGTCACCTGCAAGTCCATAGGCTTGTGTTTCTTTTCAGGGACAGGGTGATGCCACCCGTAAATGAGTAGCTCATGATTAGCTAGAGTTCAGTTCAGCCAACATGGTTTTCTCCTGTCCAGTCAGTTAGATAGCTAATACTAATTGCCTACTTGGCTTGTGAGTTCATTTTGAAAACATGGATATCACCCTAACATTGAAATGCTGCTTTGAACACAGTGTTGAAATTGGTGTTCATAGATGCACAATAAGCACAGAAAGCAAAACCACTAATTTAGTTATGTATTTATTGTGGTTTGGGGATTGGGACTCAGGGTTTATCTAACAGGTTCCAAGGAATGATGGATTTGCCAGGCTTTTAGCAATCACAGCACTAGCTCTGGTGGCTCTGTGAAACCTAATGCAATGCTCTCCATCGTCTCAGATAAAGACAGGCAGAGCGGACCAAAAGGCCAAAGGCCTAATTATTGTTTTCCAGATTCTTGAAAGCAGTCTTCGTGTAAAATCCCTTTTCCTCAGCCTATTACAGGGCTTCGTCCCTACTTCTTGACTGAAGCACTCTGACAAAGCCCCCAGGTTGTACCAACAATTTCAAAGGACACACTCACTTCATTTCTTTGCCATATTTAATACTTGATTACTCTCTCCTTCTTAAAGTTATCCTCTTCTTGCAATTTTCATGACATCCTTTCTCCCTGTTTTCTTCCTACCTCTGGCTCCTCCTCCTCTATTTCCTCAGCTCCCCAGGTCACAACACTCTGACCTGGCCTTGGGTGACCTCAAACCAAAGGCTTCATTAGGAGATGACACATTCGGATGACCTCCAAATTCCCATCTCCTGATCCAAAGCCTGCTGTGCTCTCTCAACTCTTGGCTACCTCCTGGACCTCTCCATGTAGACTCTTCTCAAAGTCAACATCTCTGGGATAGAAAATCTTCATTTTTATTTGACTCTTTAAACCAAAAAGGATTCATGGCTGACTTTATGTGTCACAAAAAATTCTTACAACCTGCCTTGGAAACACGTTCTTCTGTAAATTCCATTATCACCCCCGGTTTACAGAGGGCAGAACTGAGGTAGAGACGCAAAATAACCTACCCAGGTCACACAACAATGAAGTAGATTTTAACCCTGCAAATCTGCTATGCTACACTTTATGCTACACCATCTGGTAAATTTCCATTTACCCATATTGTGTGTGTGTAATACGGGGCCTTACAGACTCACTTCCAAGCTTCCTCCATAATTCCTGTGACAGTTGGTTCCTCCTACATAGTACACAGAACAAAAGATATACTTTTGCTCTACGATAGAGCAGAGGACTGGCGATACTGCACATGCTATGTGAAAAATGAAACACGTATTCCACGACTGCAATGACAGGAACCACCATCAACGCATTTTCCCCAGCTATACACCTGGGCATTATCTGGGAGTTTTCTTCTGCTCACCCACCTACTCAGCTTACTAACTTCCATACCTTCATGCAGTCACCCCGTCACAAACCTCTACCTAATTACCATCTCTCAGATACATGAGGAGTTCCCACAGCTTTTCAGGATAAAGATTAGCCTCTTTGGCTTGGCTCATAAGGCTCTATAAGATCGAGCCTCTGCCTCCCTGCTCCCTTCACTCTCCGCAAGTGGTCTGCAATCCAGCTACACCTGACCTTGTGAAATTCCTAGAGTATCAAGTTCACAGCACCATAACCCGTCTGGAATGCCCCCTTCCATACCTTTCTTCACTGAGCTGACTCCTATTCACCTGGAAGCTCAAGTGAGAGGCCCCATTATGATTATTTTAGAGACCTTCCCTTTCTGTTCGCACTCAACTCAGTTGAGAACATATAAACTTGAAACTATTCTGCTACCACTGATTTACTGTCTGTGAGTATGACCTTGTTTGATTTGAAATCTCCATGGAAAAACAGGAAAAGCTATCTGGTGGGCACTCCACTGATATTTGTATAATGAGCAAATACATGAATAAAATGAGTAGATGGTTGAGTCTTCGGCTGTTCACTGCTTCCAGATGAAAAGGAGGCATCTTCACTTTTACCCCACATCAACGACTGCTCCAGAAGTCAGAGGCTCATTGAAGTCTGGGTTCAGAGAGCTCATGGTGCCAACTGAAGTGAGTCACAAGCTCCCCTCCTGGGCCCATTCTTTCCGAAGCCACACACCCACCCACCAAGCCTGCACTCTCCTTCCTCCTGACTAGGACTGCCTGAAGACCATTCCAGTGGGGATAGGTCAGTGACATTGTATCCATTTGAGGGCTCATAAATATGCATTTATGACAAACTGACAGGATGGACTAGTCCATAAGAGGACATAAAGAAAAGGTTACAAAGGTTTAGTGAAGTACTGCTCTGAAGTCTGTGTTTTCTTTTTCACGGTGTCTGAATCGAGCCCCTCTCTGCCTCACAGCTGGCCAACCCCTGCTGAGATGGCAGATATGAAGGTTTGGTCCATGCAGGTTGTCCTTTGCCCATCTTTCTGTCTGTTCCACCCCCACCTTGCAGTGCTTGATCAAAAGCTCAGAACTACTCCAAAGGGAGAGGTCAGGTCAGGAGGAGAGTTTTTCATATCTGACAAGGGGAGCCGGGGCAGAGACACAGTTATTTACTCTCTTCTGGCGTTCAGATACTGTCTGGGTCCTGCTCTTTGCCTCGGCCCACCTGCTGCCTCTGTGCTTTCCTGGCAGTGCAAACACACTCTCCTCTTGATTGTCACCAGCAAAGGGAGTTTTTCAAGAACAAGCTGCAGCCAGAGGGGGTGGAGATGCTAAAATGACTTTAAGGCACTGAGGTAACTCCTATTCTTCCTTCAGATATCAACTCAAACTGTGTTTCTCAAGTTACAATAGGTTAAATTTATAATAGTTCAATTCTGTCTGTTTCTTCTACAAGTTTTGACTATTTCAATCCTCAATGCCTAGCCCTACCCTAGCACATTTTGATACTCAAATATTTTTTGAACGGATGAATGAATTTTTCCAAATCAATCTAGCTTGCTCATCTTATATGTGAATTTATACTTTAACTTCCTAAATACGTTTAATAAGTTGCTTATAAGAGATGACCTCAAAGACAGGCAAACTTCAAAGGCTGTGTGTGTGTGTGTGTGTGTGTGTGTGTGTGTGTGTGTCTCCCAATGCAAAAATAAATATAAGGTGCCAGGAATAACTGATATAACTAATTCATTTTAAAACTTATTCAATGCCACAAAGGAAGGTGGGGGTGTTGGTAATATTCACAGTGATCACTACTGATTCAAAGAATTTAGAGAAGAAATACCCACTCATTATATTAGTATACCCTTATAATAAGTCCTATGAGTTTAAAAAAAAAAAAAAAAGGTAGATTTATCCATCCCCACTGATTTGTACAATGTCACATAGTTTGAGATCTGGCAAGATTAAAACATAATACTTGACCATCTGACTCCCAGCTAAGGTGTTCTCAGCCTTCCATATATAAAACTATCAGGGAAGTACATCTCAAAAATAAAAAGATCAACATTCAGCATATTATACACCACATTTATTCAGGTAACTAGATAATGTGTTAAAATTTTAACTGATTTCTGCTTATAGGCACTTTATACACCTGTGTTAAAAATAGCATGTAAATAAATAAAGGGTAAAGTTGCTAGGTGTAAGACAATATAGAAAAGCCAATTGTATCTCCTTTTCCAGCAACAGCTGGAAAAGATTTATAAGACCTCTCTCTGGGTAAAATAATCATACAATTTTATTGAAAGAAATTAAAGAAGACCTACATAAATGGAGAGATATTTTATGTTTGTGGAAAAGAAGACAATATCATAAAGATAGTTTTTATTATACTAAGTTAGAGTGGATTAAATTCCAATTAAAATACCAGAAGGTTTATCTTAGAACCTAATAATCTGACTTTGAAATTTATATGAAATAAAAAGACCCAGAACAGCCAAGATACTCCTAAAGAAAACGAACACAATTAGGGAGACACGGCCTACCAGTATCAAGATCGTTTTAAAGCTACAGTGAATAAGACAGCATGGCATTGGAATAGGGATGGACACATGAACAGATGGGAATGAAAGCGCCCAAAAACACACCCATACATATAAGAAACTGGATACATGACCTGCAGATTAGAGGGCGAAAGGATGGGCTCTTCAATAAACAATACTGGCACACTGGCTACTTATACAGAAAACAAATGGATCACTGTTTCTCATCACACAGGATAAATAATTACTGATGATTTAAGAATTGATATGTGAAAGGCAACATTAAAATTGCAGGATCAAAAATATCTTTAATATTTCAGGGTATGGAAAAAAACATAAGCCATAAAGGAAAGCTTGATAACTCAACTATATTAACTATATTAATAACTAAATTCAATTTATTAATAACTATAGTGGACTAATTAATAATAAAAGGCAAACCAGAACACATAAAATTGACAAAGGATTAATACCCAGAATCTGTCCATACTCAATAAGAACAAGAAAGGTATCTAAGACAAAAGTTAAAAACTTAAAGGGAAGGCTGTGTAATGATTGAACCTCTCTCTCTCTGCGATGAAAAAGCACTTGGCCTTGCCACAGATGGAAGATGTGTGTTCTGTGACCAGCCACCCCTAGATTAACCAAAGAACTTATATGCATACTAGAGGCCTGGTGCACAAAATTTGTGCACTGGCGGGGGGGGGGGGGGTCCCCTCAGCCTGGCCTGTGCCCTCTCTCAGTTTGGGAGCCCTCGGGGGGATGTCTGACTGATGGCTTAGGCCTGCTCCCTAAGCCAGCAGTCAGACATCCTTAGCACTGCCATGGATGCGGGAGAGGCTTCCGCCACTGCCATTGCACTCGCCAGCCATGAGCCCAGCTTCTGGCTAAGTGGTGCTCCCCCTGTGGGAGTGCACTGACCACCAGGAGGCAGCTCCTGCATTGAACGTCTGCCCCCTGGTGGTCAATGTGCGTCATAGTCGCCAGTAAGGCTGAAACTGGCTCTCCAACATCCCCTGAGGCATCCCAGATTGCGAGAGGGTGCAGGCTAGGCCGAGGGACCCCACCGGTGCATGATCGGGGCTGGGGAAGGATGTAGGAGGTTGGCCAGCTGGGGAGGAACCACAGGAGGGCTCCAGGGCATGTCCGGACCATCTCGCTCAGTCCCGGTCAGCTGGACCCCAACAGCAAGCTAATCTACCGGTTGGAGCGTCTCCCCTGGTGGTCAGCGCACATCACAGTGAGCAGTTGAGCAGCCTTAGCAAATTATTAGCATATTACACTTTGATTGGTTGAATGGCCAACTGGATGACCAGACACTTAGCATATTAGGCTTTTATTATATAGGAGGATGTGCATAACCCATGGACACAGTGTGGTGAAGGCCTGGGTGGGGGGCGAGGTAGGGCGGGATAGAGGGGCTCAATGGGGAAAAAAAGAGGGGGACTTGTAATACTTTGAACAATAAAAATAAATCGAAAAAAAGAAACAAATAATAAAATCCATATATAATTAGGAACATTTAATAATTTCATTAAGAATTCTTTAGCCCAACTTTTAATAGCTATATGTAGTCATCACATGATGACGACAGCAGAAGGTACAACCAACCCTACTGGTAGCCATTTAGGTTGTTTCCAATTTTTTGCTAGTATACATAAAATGTGATAAATACATTTGTAATCTTCATACATATCTCTGATTATTTAAGATAAATTTTTTAAAGGGGTATAAATGGTAGGCATGTTTAAGTTTTTGCCAAATTGTTCTCCAGGAAATATTACTAATTTATACAGCAGCATATAAGTATATTTTTCCTCCCACAACCTCCCCAACACTGGTTAAAAACATAAACTTTGGCAGATTTATAAGTGAAAACTTGTACACTGCATTTTTCATTGATATTGATTTAAGCCAGGGGTGGGCAAACTTTTTGACTCGAGGGCCACAATGGGTTCTTAAACTGGACTGAAGGGCCGGAACAAAAGCATGGATGGAGTGTTTGTGTGAACTAATATAAATTCAAAGTAAAGGAGCGGAGAAGAGAGCAAGAGAACCCTCCGCTCTTTCAGCTCCGTGGGCCGGATAGAACAGCCAAATGGGCCGGATCCGGCCCGCGGGCCGTAGTTTGCCCACGGCTGATTTAAGCAATAGTGACGCTGAACATTTGTTTATGTTCACTTAGTTTCTATGTGGTTTACTTGCTTAATCCTCTGCCCATTTTTCTACTGAAGGGTTTACATTTTTTGATGGAACATAAGAGTTCTTAATAGAAGATCAAAGATGGCTGCCAATGGGAAGGCAGGCTGCAAGATAGTGTGTGAGTGAGAGAACGAAAGGAGAGTGTGTGGACGTACGGGGAGTCTATTTGTGAGTGAGGGACAGCTATATTCCAAAGGACTGTTGGGGACTGTTGGACCGGGCTCCCCTGACTGAGCAGCCTCCACTGCTGCTGAAATCTCTCCCAGAGCGACCAGCTCTGCCGCAGAGACCGCGCCATCTTGAAGGGGAGAGTGACTGTGATCGTAAGCCTAGCCTTACCTTCAATCGGGAAGAATCTGATACCACCTGGGACCCTACAACCACAACACCCAGGGAACAGGTGCGAACCCACAAATACCGGGTCTCAAGCAGTGTGAATATGCGGACTCAGACGAGCTCTGCACCTTCTCACGGAAAGGTCAGATTTTGCCCAGAGAAAGGTGAGGTCTGCGATCCAGGCTGAAGGGAGAAACGTGTGCAGTGGGATCTAGAGGTTCAGAGGAAGTCTGTGCCCCACAGAATCCATGGATGTTGGGGCCAGCGTAGTCTGTGAATGTGGAAGGGGTCCACAGGGCTGTTGACAGAAGGGAACTCTAGAAATCAACCTAAAGCTGGACTGGGCACAAAAAGGCAGCCTGAAGCTTTACCAGTAAACAGGCTGTGCTGTGCCAGGGGAAAAATACGTGCACAAAGCCATGAGCAGAGTCACGCGCAGTGCCAGGGCGAAAAAGTTCCGAGTTCATGCACTTACTCTGGCTCTTTTTTCTCTTTAAATCCTTAAGCCCAGTACATAGGATCACCCAATTAAAAACACTCTCAGAGACTGCAGGGAAAAGTTGTTTTTGTGGAAGCTGGGGATCAGAGCAGGGAGAAATGATCAGAAAACCAGCTAAGGGGCAGTCCATTCCCCCAAACCAGTATTAAGTGCAGCAGGGAAAAGAAAAACTAAATACTGGGTAGAGAGGACTTATAGACCCAGAAGTCAATACAGAAACACTGCCACCCAGGAGTTGAATCAAAAACTGACTTTTGTGTAAATACAACCACAAGCAGGTTGGGTAACAAAAAAAAATACTGCCTGCTTGAAAACAAGATTGTGGCTTACAACACAGAGGAGCTGTGGAACACAGGGAACTTCAATACTGTCCTGACTACCTGATAGGAAACAGGTGTGCCAAACAGAACAGTAGAGGAAGTGAATGACCTTCACTACTGCACATTTTTATTTTTTATCTTTTACTTAAGAAACTAAATTTTTTCTCTTTTTTTCTCACTTTATTTTACCTTTTTAATTATTATATTTTATTTTTTGGTCAGTATTATTACTACTACTATTTTACCATTTTTTAAGTTTCATTTTATTTTCTTTTTATTTTATTTTATTTAATTTTGGGATTAGTATTCTACATTCTATTTTCACTTTTCTTTAGCATCATTTCACTCTATCTCAACTTTACCTTTATGCCAACACTCCCTTCCTCACTTTTCCCCTTTTGTTGTCCTGATTCTCTTACTCTATTCCTGCTTTAGATTTTCCCTATTCCTTCTTTTTACCCCGTTAAAAATTCATCCTACTTATATATCTAATTTCTGATCCACTGCTCCAAGTCCATACACACTTCTCTCTTCTCTTACTTCACTATCCAAATTATTTTCTCTCTTCCCTTTTTGTTGTTTGTTTTTTGTTGTTCTTTTTTTATTTATATTTTTGTTTTATTTTGTTTTGTTTTGCCCTTCTTTCTCTCTGTCAATCAAAATTGAGGGGGAAATCAGGAGCTTCACAGACAAAAAAGGACTAAGGGAGTTTATCACCACCAAACCAGCAATGCAAGAAATGCTAAAGGGTCTGCTGTGAAAAGAAGAAATAGGAAGCGAAGAAGGAACACAGGCATAAAAAATAAAAATGGTGACAAACAAGTACCTATCAATAATAACTTTAAATGTAAATGGATTAAATGCCCCAATCAAAAGACATAGGGTAGCTGAGTGGATAAGAAAACATGACCCATATATCTGCTGTCTACAGGAAACCCACCTCAGAAAAAAGGACTCACACAGACTGATAGTGAAGGGATGGAAAAAGGTATTTCAGGCGAATGGAAATGGAAAAAAAAAAAAAAAGCTGAGGTAGCAATACTTATATCTGACAAATTAGATCTCAAAGTGAAGGACATAACAAGAGATAAGGAAGGCCACTTCATAATACTAAAGAGAGCAATCCAACAAGAAGATATAACTCTGGTAAACATATACACACCCAATACAGGAGCACCCAAATACATAAAAAAAACTCCTGGAGGATATCAAAGGAGAGATTGACAGCAATACAATCATAGGAGACTTTAATACCCCACTATCACCATTGGACAAATCCTCTAAACAAAAAATCAGCAAAGAATTATCAATCCTAAATGACACACTAGATCAGATGGAATTAATTGACATCTTCAAAACATTTCACCCCAAAGCCACAGAATATACATTCTTCTCAAGTGCACATGGGTCATTTTCAAAGACAGACCATATGTTGGGACACAGGCAAAGTCTCTTCAAATTCAAGAAGATAGAAATCATATCAAGCATCTTCTCAGATCACAATGGCATAAAACTAGATATCAACTACAATAAAAAAAATCAAACACCTGGAGGCTAAATAGCATGCTATTAAACAATGACTGGGTTACCAGAGAGATCAAAGAAGAAATAAAAAGCATCATGGCAACAAACGACAATGAAAACACAATCCAAAATCTACGGGACACAGCAAAAGCAGTCTTGAGAGGTAAGTTCATAGCTCTACAGGCCTACCTCAATAAAACAAGAAACAATGGTAATAAATTACCTAACCCTACAACTCAAAGAGTTAGAAAGAGAGCAACAAGAAAAGCCCAGCGTAAGTAGAAGTAAGGAAATAATAAAGATCAGAGCAGAGATAAATGACATAGAGACCAAAAAAACCAACACAAAAGATCAACAAAACCAAGAGCTGGTTCTTTGAAAGGATAAACAAGATTGATGAACCTCTAGCCAAACTCACCAAGAAGCAAAGAGAGAGGACCCAAATAAACAAAATCAGAAATGAAAGAGGTGAAGTAACAACCGATCCCACAGAAATACAAACAATTATGAAAAAATACTATGAACAACTCTCTTCCAACCAAATGTACAACCTAGATGAAATGGACATATTCTTAGAAAAATACAAGCTCCCAAAACTCAACCAAGAAGAATCAAAAAGCCTGAATAGGCTGATAACTACTGAAGAAATTGAAACAGCAATCAAAAATATTCTAGCAAACGAAAGCCCTGGTCCAGATGGCTTTACAGGGGAGTTCTACCAAGCATTCAAAGAACTAAAACCTATCCTCTCAGACTATTCTAAAAAAATTCAAGAGGAAGGCACACTTCCACGCTCTTTCCATGAAGCCAGCATTACCCTAATCCCAAAACCAGATAAAGACACCACACAAAAAAGAGAACTACAGGCCAATACCCTTGATGAACATAGATGCTAAAATCCTCAACAAAATTCTAGCAAATCAGATTCAGCAATACATTAGAAAGATTTATTCCGGGGATGCAAGGATGGTACAATATCCGCAAATCAATAAATGTGATACATCACATAAACAAACTGAGAGATAAAAATCACATAATCATATCAATTGATGCAGAAAATGACAAAATCCAACACGCTTTCTTGATAAAAACTCTCAGCAAAGTGGGAATAGAGGGATCACACCTCAACATAATAAAAGCCATATATGACAAAACTACAGCCAACATCATACTCAATGGGCAAAAACTAAACTCATTTCCCCTAAGAACACAGGAACAAGACAGGGATGCCCACTTTCACCACTCCTGTTCGACATAGTACTAGAAGTACTAGCCATAGCGATCAGACAAGAAGAAGAAATAAAAGGCATCCAAATTGGAAAAGAAGTAAAACTGTCCTTATTCGCAGATGACATGATACTATACATAGAAAACCCCAAAAGACTCCATCAAAAAACTACTAGACCTAATAAATGAATTTGGCAATGTAGCAGGATACACAATTAACACCCAGAAATCTATGGCCTTTTTATACAACAATAATGAACTCACAGAAAGAGAAATGAAAAACAAACAAACAATTTTATTTACCATTGCACCAAAAAAATTAAGTTACCTAGGAATAAACTTAACTAAGGACGTAAAAGACCTATACTCAGAAAACTACAGGACATTGAAAAAAGAGATAGAGGAAGACATAAACAAATGGAAAAACATACCATGTTCATGGATTGGTAGAATCAACATCACTAAAATACTAAAGCAATCTATAGATTCAATGCAATACCTATTACAATACCAATGTCATATTTCAAAGATCTAGAACAAACTCTACAAAAGTTCATCTGGAATTTTAAAAAGACCCCAAATAGCCACAGGTATCCTGAGAAAGAAGAACAAAGTTGGAGGGATCACAATACCAGACATCAAGCTATATTACCAAGCCACGGTTCTCAAAACTGCCTGGTACTGGCAATAAGAACAGACATATAGACCAATGGAACAGAACAGAGAACCCAGAAATTGACCCAAGCCATTATACTCAATTAATATTTGACAAAGGAGGCAAGAGCATACAATGCAGTCAAAACAGTCTCTTAAATAAATGGTGTTGGGAAATTTGGTCAGATACATGCAAAAAAATGAAAGTAGACCACCAATGTACACTATACACAAAAACAAACTCAAAATGGCTAAAGGACTTAAATGTAAGACAGGAAACCATAAAAATCCTACAAGACTCCATAGGCAGCAAAATTGCAGACATATGTTGCAGCAATATCTTTACAGACACAGATCCTAGGGCAAGAGAGACTAAGGAGAAAATAAACAAATGGGACTACATCAAAATAAAAAGCTTCTGCACAGCAAAAGAAACCATCAACAAAACAACAAGAAAGCCCACTGCACGAGAGAACATATTTGCCAATGTTATCTCTGATAAGGGTTTAATCTTCAACATTTACAGGGAACTCATACAACTTAACGAAAGGAAAATAAACAATCCAATTAAAAAATGGGCAAATGATCTAAATAGACACTTTTCGAAAGAGGACATTCAGAAAGCCAAGAGACATATGAAAACATGCTCAAAGTCACTAATCATCCGAGAGATGCAAATCAAAACAACGAGGTACCACCTCACACCTGTCACAATGGTTATCATCAACAATCAACAAACGACAAGTGCTAGAGAGGGTGCAGAGAAGAAGGAACCCTCCTTCACTGTTGGTGGGAATGCAGACTGGTGCACCCATTGTGGAAAACACTATGGCGTTTCCTCAAAAATTTAAAAATGGAACTGCCATTGGGCCCAGTAATAACACTTCTAGGAATATATCCTAAGAAAACAAAAACACCAGTCAGAAAGGATATATGCACCCCTATGTTCATAGCAGCAGAATTTACAATAGCTAAGATTTAGAAACAGCCTAAATGCCCATCAGCAGATGCGTGGATTAGAAAACTATGGTACATCTACACAATGGAATACTACGCTACTATAAAAAGAAGGAATTCTTACCATTTGCAGCAGCATGGATGGACCTGGAGAGCATTATGCTAAGTGAAAATAAGCCAGTCAGTGAAAGAAAAATACCAGATGATCTCACTCATTTATGGATAATAAAGAACATTATAACCTGATGAACAAAAAGATAGATACAGAGGCAGAGAAGCATCTAACAGACTATCAAATTACAGCAGGAAGGCTGGGAAGGGGGATGGAGGTAAGAGATCAACCGAAGGACTTGTATGCATGCATATAAGCATAACCAATGGACGCAAGACACTGGGGGTGGGGGTGGGTGGGATGAGGGCGTGTGCCGGGGGTAGGGTAGACTGGGGGAAGGTCAATGGGGGGGAAAAAGGAGACATGTGTACTACTATTTGTAATACTTTAAACAATTTAAAAAAAAAGAGTTCTTAATATATTCAGGATACTAATTCTCTGCCAGGCATGTTAAACATTGTCATTTATTCTTTACTTTTGTTTTTGTTGGTTTGCTTAAAGTTTTACATAATCAAGGAAATCTTTTCCTTTCACGGTTCATTCTCTGATATACCATTACTAACACCTATATTAAAAGAATTTAACTTGGCTCTCCCATTGTGCCTCTTGCAATAAAATCCCTCACTAAATGAAGGCAACAGCACCTTCCTCAAAGGGTCATTGTGAACATTAATTTAGATAACTGTACTCCTGTGCTTTTAAACAGTAAAGCAACTTATCAATGTCAATTACTTGCAGCCCTCAATACCTGCCAGTTATTAACACCAAATGCCCTGTGGTGGAAAGTTTGTAATTCTATCCAGGCAACCTGAGCAGATGGACTTGGGGATAACACAGTCTGGAAAATCAAATGGGACTACAGGAGAAAGACACTGACATAGAAGCCCCTTTCACATCCCTCAGCAGGTTCAGAACCAGAGAACAGTCACAAGAAAGGCCCCGGACAGCACAGGCTCTCTTACCTTGACTTACTCTTCCCCTTCGTCCAACTCAGTTTCCTTGTGCACCACCACTCTCGTGACAGACATGTCGGGGTGCTGCTCTCTGGCTTCCCTGATGGCCTGGGCCAGCGCCTGCCAGGGTTAGGAGAGAATACTATCAGTGGGGGAAAAGGCTCCTTTCTCAGGGTGGCCAAACACATGCCTGCTGAGCACCTGGGATTCCGCCTCTGCTCTTTGAGGAAGCAGGAGGATTTGAAATGGGCTCATTGTTCCTTTTAGAGGCTGCTTCTCATTTCCCCAGAGTCCCCATTTGTCCAGGCTACTGTCAAATAATAATACATGTGGAAGAAGCAGGCTGGCTCTGAATCCCAGCCGTGCCCTCACCCCAAGACCTGGGAAAACAAACCTGCTCTGACCTTAGCATCCTCACCTGTCACCCGAGATTAAATGCTCAGGCTGCAGAGAGCATGTTAAGGTCTGTTGTAAGGATAGAAGGGATAGTGTACAGCATACAGCATAGAGCTTACCCTGCACACTCAAGTGACACTTGCTATTGCCCAACTGCCTGAAACCCCAAGGTGTAGGACCAGGTCTCACTAACCTCTGTCCTCTTGGGCTCTCAGTAATTGAGTAAAATGTTTGTTGAACTGAAAAATGTTGCAGTAAAAATATCTATAAACTTCTAAGGCACAGAACAATGAAAACCCATCAATGATAGTGACACTCAATCAATACAGCTTAAGACCAGAGTAGACAGATCCCTACTTTACAGCTGAAAACAGTGAAGGAACAAAGGTTAACCGGTCTTTCTGAAGGCCATCCTGCCGGGGGCTGCAGGGCAGGAGTGGGCCTCCGGGTGCCCTCCCACTGGTTGTCCTCTCTGGACCTGCTGTGAACAGCAACAAGGTTTCCTGCAATGTATCAGAAAGTGCTGTGGCAAAGTGGAAAGATCCTATTTTTTGGAGGGGAAAGATTTTTAAAGAAAGTGAAAGAAAACACCATAGAAGAACACTCAAAATCTAGGATAGATCTCTGAAACAAAGAAATTCTACCAGGCTAGAGAGCACCCTACCTCATAAGGAAAATATACATCTAGAAAAAGCAGCATGATGCTTCCTGTTGCTATCAACTGCCTAAGGGACAACTTCATTTCTTGTTTGGAATATAGTTTCTGTCAGCCGAAAGGTTACTGAGCAAAACCCGGAGCCTCATTCCACACAAAAGAGGTAAGCTGCAAAAGAAGAAATGGTTTTTACACCAAAAAAACTTTGCACATAAGCTTGGAAGTCACTTGGGGGTGCTTATGTTTCCATTGGGGGACAATCTCTCGCACCCCACCTGTGTCAGGACAAAAGCAAAGTCAGACAGGGACCAGCTTCCAATTTGGGTAGCAGCTCCACTGCTTATCTGGTAAGCGGAGCAGGAGAACCGGAGGGCGAGAGTGGAGTGGGGCGAAGAGCAGGGATCTTATCTCAAAGAAGGTCAGAAGGTGCTTCTGTGTATGGACCACAATTCGAACAGGAGTATATGTGTGTTTAGAGAAAAGAGGGAGACTAGGACGATTAAGTTGTCTACCCATGTTGGTCTGTGGAATCCTAACTGGGAAGGACTGGAGCTTTCATGGAAGTCAGATGTAGCCACAGGTAATTTATCAGATACTTTTAGGTTTATGTTCACTCCAAAGATCACATTAAAACAGTGTAATTGTTAAAGCGAAAATACAAATTATGTTCATGGGAAAGTAACACATGTGAAGCATGCTTTAATTAGAAAAATAGACAGGCCCGGGCCGGGTAGCTCAGTTGGCTAGAGTGTAGTCCCACACACCAAGGTTGTGGGTTTAGTTCCCGGTCAGGGCACATACAAGAATCAACCAATGAATACATAAGTGAACAACAAATCTATCTCTCTCTCTCTTTCTCTCTCTCTCTCTCTCTCTCTCTCTCTCTCTCTCTCTCTCTCTCTCTATCTCTCTCAAAATCAATCAATAAATTTAAAAATTAGCAAGTAGAGAAACTAAAAAACTGCTACAGTCATCTTTAAACAGTCAAAATCCGTTTGCCATTAGTTCCTTTCATTCCATGATATCAGACATGTAATTAAATAATTTAAATGTTACTTTATTTGATAATAATAGACTGTGAGAAAACATATCACATTGCCAAACTGAGAAGTTATTTTCTTAGAACTGGGTTTTGCTCAGTAACCTTCAGCTGACAGCTGACCGAGGAGCAAGGGCCAGGTCATTTACGCATCCCCAGTAGAGAGATAGAAGAGGGTCAAGGACTGACTGGCACAGGATAAAGAACCCGCAAAGCAGGTTTCGATGAAAGCATGCCTCTTTAATTTGCCAGCACAAGAGATTCCTTTTTTCCTGTCTTGCTCAGATGAAGCAATTCCTTCCACTATGAAGATTCTTTTAATGTAGGCAAGGAGCTGAAAAGGTGTCAATGATATTACAGTCACTACATAATCAACGTCAGTTTTGGGCAGAAAGGTGATTTCTCTCCTTTAATTTCAAGTAGTTCTGTCATCTCATCATAGGTTTTAAAGGGTAGGTGAACTCATCATGAGCTTCTAGTGACAAGCAGACCAAAAGCCACACTTAAATTTAGTCAAAAAGTGTATGCCATCTTATGATTAGACATGAAAAAGTATAAAAGTTGCATCTCTATTCTCATCATTTGGATATCTGACCTCAGTTTTAAAATGGGTTGAAGCACATCATACGAATGTGAGGCGTGTACTCACAGCAAGTTAATGCTGCAGCCATGTCATGACTGTTTTCACTGTAAGAGTTATGAACACGTGCTACTTGGGTGCTTACATTTCAGTGTGTTTCTTCTACCTGCCTTTCAGAAGCAGTGTTGCCTAGCTTTGCGTTTTCAAGTTAAAGCAGGCCAAAGGACAAAAGAATGCACATAAAATAAAATCTGAGAGTAATCCCGAAGAGACAATAGTGGCTTTTGAAAGCCAGAAAGGTCTCTGTTCACCGAAGACAGAGTAAAAGAAACAAAGGCTGGGAGAAGACCCAATTTCCTTTATCCACCACAGAAAGTGGGCTCCTGCTAGCACGCTGTAGGGATTAACAAATGCTTGCTGAGCGAGAGTCCTAGAGCAAAAGAGCGAGAATACCTTTGCTCTGACTTAAGGTCAAAAGAACTCAAGATTGTACAGTGAACAGAGGCAGAAAAATCCTCTACATGGGAAACTGGAGGCTTGGTTTCCACGCAGGTAATTGCCTCTCCAGTGGTAAATAGGCTCGTGTGCTGGTCATTCACTAGGAATCTGCGCTCTTAGGTCAAAATTCAGAGTCAGGGCAACCCTTCAACCTCTAATAATTCAAGGAAATAAAAAAATACATATGTAATATGTAAGTAAACCCTGTTTACAGGGACTTAACAAAAACAGTAATTTCCTTAGAGGCCATAGCAGAAAATCTATTTCTATTTCGGTTATATACAGTGAGACTTTCTTACATGAGAAATTTTGTTCTCTAAAATTCTCTTTCCTGAATTCAACATTGCATTCAAAGCTGGGTAACAAACATTTGTTCCTCCTCTCCAGCTGGTTGGTCAACTGAACATTTCTTTTTTTTTTCTTCAAGTTGTTGTACAAGAAAACAGCTTGGCCCAGCCAGTGTGCCTCAGTGCTAGAGTGTCAACCTATGAACCAGGTCAGGGTTTGATTCCCTGTCAGGGAACATGCCTGGGATTCTGGCTCAGTTCTGGCTCAATTCCCAGTGCAGGAGGCAGCCAATCGGTGTTTCTCATCATTTATGTTTCTCTCTCTCTCCCTCTCCCTTCCTCTCTGAAATCAACAAAAAATTTTTTAAAAAGAAAAAGAAAAACAGCTTGGTCTTCTTTAAAGTTGAGTTAAAATCACTCAGAAAATAATGAAACAAAAACTTATCACTTGAAACTGCTATCTAAAATTAAAACTACTCTCAAAGTCTCCAGCAGTTCTATTTACCACCTGCTTTTAAGTCATGCATCCTGCTCAACATTAGAAAGGAAGCACAATTCTTTCAGTATTTTTTCTGAATACATATAAATTTTCACTTTGTAAAAGACCTTAGATTACTTTCCACCATCCCTCAATAATAGTAATAATTAGGAGTAAACAACCCAATTTTCCTAATGTTATAAAAATTTATTTTAAGTTCCTAAAGGTAGTCATAAGGCAAACTTAGTAGCTTAGTTTCTGGAAGTCAGTATCATTAAGCTGCCATTCATTTTCTAATCACTGGTGACTTGCCTTAAACCAGGCCCACATGAAAACCTAACAACTGCCAGGCATCCTCACAATTATTTTGACCCCAATGTACACAGAAAGCCAGTGGGAAATAAAAAACAATCCCTGTTTTAAGCTGATTCAGAGGTAGGAAGGCTGAAAGGACAGGTATGTCCAGGCCTTTATCCACACTTAGGATTCAGCTAGGAGGCACGGGGAGGAGGGATAGGATATACTTTATGTGACATGATGACAGGCACAAAACTTAGAAAATAAACACGGTCAATTTCAGAACCAGAACCTCACAACTTTACCTGGTCATGGTCAATATCTGTATCTCCTGTGATCACGATGCGTTTCTCAATTCTTGTTTCAGATATTCCACCTTTTATCGTCTAAAGGTCATAAAGAAAAGAAGGGGGAAACCAGTAATCACTAAAGCTGTGTACTGTACACACAGTCAGGAAAAACAGATGGGGCACACCTAGACCTTCTGACCATTGTAAGGCAATGCACACTGAGTGGGGAAGGCTGATGTTCTGGAAACTTACCTTATTTTTAAGCTCAATGGAGAATCCTGTCATTAAAGCTATAGCATCTGTAAGTTCCTCAACTGAAAGTAACCTTAAAACCTAATGTATCAAGATGCAGGTGACACTACGAGGGACTAGCTGCCATTTAATACACATGGTTCCACTGGGACACTGTTAGAACTTCCTGAGTCTCCTCATTCCCAATTAGTCAATTTTTTAAAAGAAGAAGAAGTAATTATTTGGTTTATGGAAAGTTACAAGGAATTCTAACTATTTCAGTATCTTTAGGTTTGGAAATTGCTTGACATTATCGTTTCGTCTGCTTAATTCTCGTCATAGAACTCTATTTGGTGATTTTGTTTCTTTCTTTGGTTTTGTGCATTAACAGAAATAAAGAGGACTTGGCTGTATGAGGTTGGTATGTTCAATCAATGCTGTGATCACAGCTTCTGCATGTAGTTGTACATGTGGACATGGCACATGGCTGACAAGGCTATGTGACGGGAAGTGCGGGCAGGAGCTCCTGGTTGAACTGCCACGCAGTCACCGGAATAGAGCAGCTAACATAACAGAGCCTGGTCCCTGACGCTGAAGAGATCACATGCCTGCAACATCCTAAAGAGACAAAGAGCAAATCCACATGGTCCTGAGGAAGCACACACCCATGTTTGGAACTCTGATAAATGTATACACTAAGTCACAGTGATTGCACTTCATCATACGAAACAAGGCTATCACTTGCCTTAATAACTGCATGTGCTTTAAAATGCTCAGCCATACCATCTCTCATTTATGTGTCATTTTTTAATTTACAAAGTTTTTGTGGTTGAAATAAGGGGTATGGAATGCACAAAGGATACATTTAAGACCTTCAGGTACTAACCAAATATGAGAAGTAGAAACAAAAGGGATTTCTGGAAAATAAGGTTGGAATTAGCAATCTGAGGACTGTGGCAAGCATGAAAATCACTGAGAGGGCCCAGGGTTTCAGTGGGTCCCAAGTGGGACCACAGTGCTCACACTTGTAACAAGTCAGGCTGCTGCTAGTCCAGAGACCACACCTACAGAATCTCTGGTCATCTGATGCTAAGCAAGTTAGAGAATGACCTGGAGACACACCCCAAGTCAACACACTAGTATCGTAAATCAATGAGGGGACGTCTACATTATTTGAAGAACTTGTTGAAAATGCTGAGTGATAGTCAACATTCACTTTGTATATTCTAATAAACCTGTGCTTCCACTTTTATTAAATTCTCTCTGTTCCTGTAGCTGTATTCATAACATATTTTTACCCCCTTGCACTTTACGAATTGCAATTTGTTTTAAATACATTTGTCAATGGAGCCCAATTTTCTTGGATACTTTAAATGTCTGCATGTTTATTCCACTGGCACTGTCTGTGTATTACTTTGAAGTGTGTACAGGAACCAAGAAACAATTCAGAAAGGATCCTGTTTGCAATGTACCGTCCTCTCCCTGGGATTCCCCTGCACTGCTTTACCTTAGTGATGTGGGTGGTAGTGGTTGTCGACACGGAATCAGATGTGATGGTTTGTGCAGTCAGTAACGTGCCCGAGTCACCAGCAGCCCCGCCATCAATCTTTGGATAGTTGGGGGGAAAATACAAAGCAATGCTTAACTTCCATTATGTTGTCATAGAAGATGCCCTTCCCATCAAATATGCATCTTTTAAAATCTTTGTAGTTGGCAGAAGATGCTATCAGCCTTTTCATGTTTATAGTGGTAATTTATTGACCAGCATTGGCTGACGTTTAAACAGAGTAAAATCAAAGACTAAATGCATGGGAAGAAGCAAACCCCAGACATACAGAGACAGAAAAAAGGAAGAGTGAAATAGGAGTTGGGTCTGAAAGCTATGGGGGTCATGAGAGAAGTTGACTGAAAGCCATTTGTATAAATTGAAAAAGAAACCAGAGAACCAGGCAGAGACGTTGCCACAGTGACCAGAAGTGCTGGTTTGTTATTTAAGCACAGGTGGGTAAAAATAGATAAACGTTTTCTCAGATTACTAAGCAACAGAACCTAACTAGAATAGACTAAACTAACATCATTTGGTTATTATGCTTATCTTTAGATTTTTAAACAACACTTTTCCTGTAACAGTTTGTGTGTTGTGAGTATATATATCGAGATATATATTTCAATAAGTATGCACGCATGTGTACCCTATATATATCTATCTAAATAGATCAATAGATAGATAGATGATAGATAGATAGATAGATAATATATAAATCCTGTGCAGATAACTAAATAGGTTTTAATTTGTTTTGATACTTTTCTGGTAGAAAGTTCTAGAGTTTACTGGTTAAATACAGCAAATTAATAGTTTTAGTTTACACTAAGATCGTAAACTAAATGTTAGTTTAAGGTCACCATATAGTATATTTGCCTCCTGTTTCCTGACATAAGGAAATAACTGGAAGGTCCAGAGCCCTTCTTACTGTAAGGTAAGAGGAAATCTCTCTCACATTTGGTTTATGCAAAGTATTTCTTCACAAGGGCACTCTCCACCATAGAAACAGGCGGGTACCTGCTCTCCCACCACACCCATGCATCAAAAACCTGTTTGTGTGCATGTGGGCTCTATGCATGTTCAAGATAGCGTATCTAAAATAATGTTGAGGAATGTTTCACATATACATGCATTAAAAATATTTAAAAATATTTCAAGAGGGTAATAATCTGCCATTTTTCACCATGGCACAATCCTACTATGAACACTAAATTTCTCAGTCAAGAAAACAGTTGTCCAAATTTCTAAACAGTTCCGTTTGAAGTGATAAATACTTTCCCTTTTTCTGTTACCCTTAAGGTTAGATATCTTAATGATTATCTCAAATATTTACAGAATCAATGTCTGAATACTTAAAATCAAACATACATTTGTTTAGAACAGCTATCACATTTACGTAAGATAATGACTTATGTCTTCAGAAAATAATCCCACGTGAAGAAGCAGCACAAATGTGTGTGCACATGTATGTATACTTGCAAGCAAGAGTTGACTGGATCTATCTTCATGGGGAGGGATGCCTAAATCCTACTAATGCACAAATTACATCATATCCCATAAACTCTGTATGATGATCTGTTTCCCAAGTATACATAAACAACCCTAGATACTTTAAGCCACAAATGGCTTATAATACTAGTAATATGAACAAGATTGGTACTGCCTGTCTTCAATAATCATGTATATGCTTCCTCTCTGAAATTACTGGGTCACTAATTTGATTATAGTTCTCTGTCTTAATCTAAGAAGCAACATAATAAGTTATGTTGTTGAAGTACAATTATGAAATGGAGATATAAAAAGGTACATCAAAGTTAGAAACATGTAAACTAGGAGAAGACACATGGAGAGATAAACAGACTAAGTGAAAAAGAGCTCAGTCCAAATCTAGAGCTTTTGTACCTGTGGAGACTCATATGTGATGGTCTTGGTTTCCGTTTGAACAATAGGGACTTCCTTGGTGGAGATTTCTGTCCTTTGTGAGGCATCAGAAATTGTTACCATCTCTGTCTTTACCACAGGTGGCTGAGGTGGAAAGGAAGATGAAAATAAATTCTAGAGGTAATGTAGTAAAGCACTTAGTGGAGCCTTCAAAAATAATTGTAAGAAATATGTATATCCAAACACACACTCATTCACAAAAGAAAAGAGTAAAAGCAAATAATCTAAGACAAAAGACACAAAAGAAAAACACTTTCCTTCAAATATCATATACATATATACACATGTATGTATATATGGTAAGAATAAATTAACATAATGGCTTCATAAATTATGGTATGCTTCAAATTATGATATGCTTCAGATTATGATGGTCCCCAAACTACTTACGTGTCAAGCCTGGTATACAGTGATATATAAACTTTAGCTTTGGGTAAGTAATGATAAACTTGAAAACACAGAATGAACTATGTGAAGTGACCTGCCTCGATTTTTACTGCGGTTTAAAGAACCACATGATTTGTATGAAGGCTTGTTGTCTTTAACTGGCACACCATCTAGGTAGGCTAAGATTTGCTCTTTTCTTCAAAAAGCCTTTTCTGCTCTACTGACAAGGAGATTCCCTTTTCAGAAAGATTACCTTCAAGTCTTACTGTTTCCAATTATACTTGTCTAAAACTTGCAATGTTTCTTCTCTATTAGCTAAGTTAAACTGTTATACTTTATCTAGGATTAGTCCACGAATATGATAATAATGCTCTGAACAATGAAACATTAAAAACATTAAAGGAGAGGTTCACGGCCCGTTAACATGGTCTGCTGAGCATGTATGTTTAATACAACGCCAGACTAACTATTACCAGCAAAATACTACCAAGTGTAATGTAAGGTAAGTGTGGAAAATAATAGAGCATTCCAGGACTCGCAAATGTGTTCTTTGAAGAGAACCAGGAAGTTTAAAAGTGATATAATAAAAATCTTTTTAATTATTTCAAGACAAAGTCACTTCAAGATTTTCCAGCTCATCAGAGAGAGAAAATGTGGACAATCCCTGCACTGGGGGCAGCTCAACTTAGAATGAAGACATATTCACCTGGAAGTTTGCCTTCCTTCAACAAAACTTTAACTTCCACTTCAGAGACACTGCACCTAGAGACCAAGACTTTATCCAAGAAGAATGAAGTAAGTTCTCTATCTTGAAGAGAATAAAGAAAAGACTGAGGTACCCTGTAGATAATCCACTGACTATATGATCACTTGCAAATAATCCAGAATTGATGATAGGACAGAATGAAAAGAGCACTATAATCTATTAAACAATTAGCCTCTGGCTGCCTAAAAGGAAAGAAAAGGATTTAACCAAACCATACAATCCCCAGAATCTAAAAACAGAAATCACAGTGGTATTCAAGAAATACTATTTTCATCACTGCCAGATGTTGAATTCAGAGCACCATGGTAATCAGGGCCTGCTGCCATTTCTAAAACTCTCAAGCTGAAGAGACAATGAGCCAAAAAATCAAAGCCAGTCACAGCAGCAGCACACACACTCACACTGACCATTTTCCAATAATGCATATACAATTTTCTAATTAAACCAACAAAAAAGGCATTAAGTATGAGGAAGCAGTGCAACCAAAGACAAAAAGTTGAAAACATCTAAAACATGCAAGGAAAATTTAGATGTGAAACAAGAATGGAAAAATGATGTGGTGGGTTGTAGGAGAGTTTACTGGATCAGGTGATTCAGTTGCAGGAAAGGAGCTAGAAACTTGGACCGAGCTGGCAGAAAGTCTACAAAGCAGTGCTTTCCCCTTCCTCCCATGAGATCAAAGTCAGAAACTTGCTGAAAAAGCTGAGGGAGAGTTGGGAGGACAAGAGAAGAAGAAAAGCAGGTGTTCTCCACCTGAGAAGTAGCTCCAGAGTTTAGCTCCCGCTTGAGTCTCCCATTTACCTCTGAACAACAAATAATTTGTGGCAAAACATCAATGTCAACATGAGACACCTCTCCGTTAACTTTATGTTGCTCGTCCTCTGTGTCTTCGCTCACATCTTGCTTAAATGCGCCTTCGTGTACACTCTTCTCTGCAGGTATCTTAGGGGCAACTACATGCTCCTGGGTCACTGTTTCTACTGTGCTTACACTGGCCCCTGCATGTCTGCCTGGGCTGGCTTCTGGCACTGCTGCCTCTCTCTCTACTACCTGGGATGCTTGGCTGGCTTCTTCCTCCACCTCTTCTTCATCCTCCTCCTGCTCTTCCTTTATGGTGCCCTCAGTCACCCGGTGGTGGGGCTGGTACTCGCCCACATCTTCCTCCTCGCTCTCACTGCTGCTGCTGCTCTCAGAAGACAGGGAGGTGGAGTCTTTCTGTGTCAGAGGTTCCACCTTACGGATGTCCCCAGGACCACTCCCGGGTGATAGCTCTTTACCATTCATTTCTTCTGTGATTACTCTTTCGTCTTTCCCAACCTCTGCCTGTTTCTTCTCCTCCACTACATTCAGAGTCTCATGTGAACTCTGCACAAAAAAGAAGCGGATGAGGGAGAACAAAAATATATGAATAAATAAAAATGATGGAAACCCAAATCAACTGATGGTAGGTTCATGTCGTGGAGGAAAACAGTGATGGTTATGATGGCTGACTGAAAGGGAAGCGGGGAAACGTGACGGGTCAGAAGCGGCAGGCAATGGTGTTAACATGGAAAGGGGAGAACCTTAACAGCATCACTGGCTCCAGCGCAAGGCCCTTCGGACTCGGGAGCGCGTTTCTGTGAAACAAAAAGCAACCGAGGACACAAATCAATAAAGTTTTACCTTAACACCCACTAAACAAACATCCGACACTGCGAAGACGGAACAGTAACGAATCAACATCCACAAAACCTTTGCTCAAGGTCACATGAAAGACAAGACAGGTAAAAAGCTTACACAAGAAAGCAAAAACACAAAACAGACAGCATCTTCCCAAAGAAATAAAGTGCTTTTATTATAGTATATCTATTAGCTCTACTCGTATAATTGAAAAGACCAGGGGAAAAAACTGGAATTATACCAAAGCTTACTGATTATCTTAAAGTATAAATTTTAAAATTATAAAACCTATTCAACAAACAGTCTTGGTCTTAATTAGATTATAAAGCCTGTCTGAAACCCTGACTCCTAAATGAATATAGTATTAATAAGATGAAACTTTTGTTTTAAGCTGGCTCATTTAAAAACACAGCTTTAACTGGCAAAATTATTGTTGATCTCAGATAACATAAAAATGTTATTCCAGAATTGGCTATTAACATCCAAATTAGATTACAGATTAGCAAACCGGGTACATGACATTAGGGTGGATGTCAACAATGATCCCAAGTGTTTTCTCTTAGAATTTAGCCCCACTACTAGCATCTTTGAAAACCTAAATGAACCAACTTTGTTATTTGAGATGCTCAACCTTGCCCCCCTGCAGACGTTTACTCCTTGGGAGTGAATTCACTCTAGTAAGTAGTACAGTGCCTAAATGTTCATTATTATTATTATATGTCAGTACATTATTATTATTATTATGTAATTTCAAATGTTCAGATGGGTTCTGCCCATGTTCAGGGAATTCCTTAAGTTCATTTCAAAAAAAAAATGAAAACAATTATTTCATTGACTATGGCAGGCACTTCAGATTTTTCCATGTAAACAGTTTTTAAATGATAAGCCATCAGAAGATGCCTGAAAGACACTTGGGTTTTGAATATTTTTAATTCAGGAAACATACTTAGCTTCTTTCCTTGGTTGAGGGTTTCCCTCCACATAACAACTCCAAATCTGGGCTTTAGTGTTTTAAATGATTCTCTGAATTTAGGTAAGTTTAGGAAGCGGGGGTTAGGGGGGGTGCATCCAATCTGTATCCTTTCCTTATGTCCAAATTCAGTCATTATTTCATGAATGTTTTTCCCAGGAAGAATTAATTTCATCAATGAAAGCACTGAAGGGAAGGGTTCCTGGATATTTAAAAAATAAAAATCACTCTCACATGTGGCTTTTAAAAACGGGAAACAAAGTAAAATGCACCTCAGGCAACTGTGAGAAGGGCGAGGAAGAAAGTGTTTCACAAGGTGCATTATAGTTCACACCAGTGCCCTCTGCTGTCCAAGTGGTGGCTGAGGTGAAGGTAGCTTTCATGCTATCAGAAAAGCCCTTTTCACTAAACAAAATTGATGTTATCTCCTCTTCTAGGCTCTAGAGAGGTCAGAAAAGGAAGAGCAAAGAGTTACCAATAAGTTGGAACAGAGAGCAGTGACCTACTGAAAAAAAGGAAAGGTTATACAAGAATCACAGAACAGCATAAATTGAAAGAAAGGTGAGGATTAGCAAAGATTCTGCAGCAGGTGCATGTGGCGGTTTGCCTGAATGCCAGCTTTCCACCCTGCTTGAGAATCAGTGATAGTTCTAACCTTTGAAAACAGGCTAAAGCTCCTTGGTTTGTCACTAAAACTTTTATCAGAAACTGAGCATGGCTTACCCACCCATCAAACACTGTTTTGTATATTCTTGAGGCAGCTCTTCAGAGTAGGCCTCTTTCTGCACAGAAGGAACTCTTCAGTGGCCCCTCCACCTGAAATGCTTATTCCTGTGTTATAGCTTGGTGACCCTATCCTGCCTCCAGTGCCCTTCTGAATTTCGTCATCTGTCTGAGGTACACCTAATATTCCATATTTTGTGCATGCCCTTCCCTAACCATTCCAGCTCCTACTAACTCTTCCCCTTTCCACATTACTTTGTTCACAAGTGATCTGATAGCAACCCACAGAAATTCCCTCAGACATGCTAAAATGCCATGGAATAAATAGTACCTTCCCCTCCCTCCCCCCCGCCGCCCCCCAATAAGAAACAGGTAAGGAAAAGAATTCTAAACAGGAAGACAAACTCAGGGGTGAAAATTCAGTGAGCAATGTTAAAATCATCTGTCCCTGAAAAACTAAGACAAATGTAATCTTCACATTTCTGGCCCTTAAGTGATGGTCCCTAACCTGCACAACAGGAAAGTTGAGGACTGTCCCAGGTACCAGAATGCCAACAGCAAAGAGTCACCATGAAGCACCCACTGCTCATAAGAGCTTAAAGATGGATGGACGGATGGATGATTGGTTAGGTGGATGAATGAATGACATTTTAGGGATGCCCCTTTTGATACAGTGCACTAGGAGGAGTGAGGAATAAGGACAATGAGATGAGGAGGGCTAGATGCATAAGCATTTGCAATATTCAGGAGAAAAAGAAAGCTTCTGGGTTAATTAATTTTCATTATAATCTCCATAATTACACAATCACTAGGGGTTGAGTTGGTGGAGAGGGCTTCCTTGCCAGTAAGAGATCATGGGGACTTTAAATAAGCGTGATGCATTTAAATATTAAATAAAATAGATATTTCAAAGGTACTTCAAAACTATAGTCTATGTAATCACTACTAACTCATGAGACTCTTGTATTAAACAAGTTTAAGTATGTCATAATTCTCACAATACATAAAAAGATATACCACAGTTATCTATTAAAGACTAAATGATTTGATTTCCAACTTTCTGCTCTATTCTCAAAATTACTCATATTCAAACCGAATCCATTTTGAAAGTTCAATGCATTAACTTTTAAACAAGAAACTACTCCTGTTTTTTAAATCTGTGAAACCCATATTACAGAAATCTGGAAAATTTGGTCAAATTATACTCATGCATAATTATTTATTTTACATTTCACTAAGGATTACAATTTAAAGATAAGAAAAAAACTCTGCAAAATGAAGATGCAACAAAGGCAAAAATTTGTAAGATATCCTATTAAAAGTCAAAACATTGCAGTAGACAAAACTACTCACACACTTTCAACTACTAGCAGTGATACGTTGTTATCTGGGGAAAAAGACACATTGCAAGCGGTAAACCAAAGTTTGTTGGGAGGATGGATGAAGGATGATTGCAGTAACAAGTCATATGTATGTCAAATAAGTACATATTTTCCTGCATGTGCTGGAGAGGAAAAGAACAAGAAAAAAGCAGTAACTTCAAGTGCAGATAAACCATTTTGGAACTTAACAGGGGGCAAATTCCAGGTTTAAACTTCACATAAAGTGTTTTTAATGTAATGTCTACGACATCATATTTTACATTGTACATTCCTAAACCATGACATCCAGAAAAATGATGAACTGTAAATATCTTCAACAAAATTCCAAAGTCTCCTACAGCAAAAATACAAGGACATTACTTTAAATTGAACAAATCTACCATTTGACTTGCTTCTGGGCGTGGAAGTGTCAAAAATACATAATGTTTTAAAGCATGTAATATTAATGTCATCATTTTACACAGAGTCTAATTGGCTTTGGATTTCATGCTAACATTTTAATATATAAATATGCAAATAAGCTTTCTTATTTGCAATATTCTGGAAATATTTCACCTTAACTATACCTCAAATTCCTTTAGAGCAAGACTTCATCTTCCATTTATTTTGCCTCCTTCTCCATTCCACTGTATGTTCTGATAAATAAAACTCGCTACTGATTTACAAAATCAGACTTTTGTGGAAGGAAAACACTTACTACTGATCCCTGCTCTTTTTCAGATCTCCTGTATTCCATTCCTCACCCAGCAGCAGAGTGATCTCCGTCAGACCCAGTTAAAGCTCCCCAGTGGCTTCCCACTATTCCTGTAATAAAATTCCAAAATGTCAATATGGCCTTTAAGACCCGACAGGATCTGGGGTCTGACCTCCTCGACTGTTCCTAAGCTCTTATCATTTGGTCTTTCAGTTCCTTAAACTAGTTCCTGCTCGGGCTGTTTCATGTGCTCTTCCCTATACATGGAAAACTTCACATCTGCCTCCTTCTCATCATTAGGGTCTCAGCTGAAATGCCAACTCTTCCTGGACACAACAGTAAATCCGCCTTCCCAATCACCTTTGAACACAAAATTATTTCGTCTTCTACACCAACTTCTTTACCCATATTTTCTAATTACTCCTTTACATGTCCCTGTCTGTCTCCTCCAACAGACTCTAAGCTCTCTAGCCCCAGCAATTAACTGGCTGACCAGCTGGCTAAGCAAAACCAGGAGAAACAGAAGAATAAGAATGTAAAAGCAACAGAAAGCTAACTTCTTAGTAATGCCAGATATTCATGTATGCAGAAGCACAGAGAGAGGTCTGAGGAGCTGCTATGGTACACAAAAAAAATCTTTTTTTCCACATTGAAAGTCTTAAAAATGAATATTCAAAAGGTTTCCAAAGATAATTACTAAACTACTAACGTAACTTGCATAGAATTTGTTATTTTAACACCACCACAGTATACACAGCATTGTACAAACAGTGCATTTTCACATGAAAGCATGGTTTCCCAACTGCCAGCCACATATATCAAAATTGGGGTAACTTATTAAATCAGTTGATAGTCTGCATTTCAAAATGTGGATTTTCAAATAAAGTACTTCTGCAACATCTCACCTAATGACCCTCTCTTTCTCTACATGGAGATTTAAATTTTTTAATGCTCAAAAATTATTTTCAAAAAATTTAGATTAACACATAAGAAAAAAAAGAATTACTTATAGCTGTGGACAGAAATAAAAGGAAAAGAGGAAAAAGCAAGAGTAGATCCAAGGATGCAAGGTGAACACCTTGTCTGCTGCCTGGGCTTTTTCTTCAACTGTCCGTGTTGACGCCATCTGATGCTTCTCGGTCATGGATAAAATATCCTTGAAAAGATGGTCTCCTTTTCTCTATTGTTTTAAACAATAGACATAATCAACAAATAAGACAAGTACATCACATTGACAACAACACAAACATAGAACAATTGTGTGGGTCAGCGGAACAAACTGGATGAAGGGGCACACACAGTGAGGCCAAAACCTTAGCATGCCAGACACTGTTTCTCCAGACAACACAAGAGTCAATGGCTGAAATACGAACACTAATACCTTCAGAAAATCTAAAAATGAGAATTTAACTTATATACAACTTTATAAGACCCTACAACACCATGGTGTTTTAAATCTTAGTATTTTCAAAAGTTGTTTTTTTTTTTTCAGCAATTATCTTTGCTCATCTGTTCTTAAAGAGCTATTTTCCTTTCACAGTCACAAACTTAGAAATTTAAATCAACTAACAGCTCTGTTTTTAATGAAAAGGTTAATAAAAATAGCATGAGGTTATCTAAATCAAATGTGCCCAATCTGGCAACACTCAAGCCAGACTGGATGATGAACTTATGGAGAAGTGAGGGGCATAAGAAAAAAGGGAAAGATGAAATTGTAGGGTAAGACCTTTATATATTTTTAAAATTGTGTATTAAAGATAGCATAATCACTGTCTCCTCAAGTATGATAAAGAGCCCATGAAAGTTCTTGGCTGATAATAAGAAATTTTGAGAGCATCAGAAAAGAACAAATACAGATGGGAATGAATGGAGAAGTATTTTGGGAATAGATTCTAAAGGCAATACGATATTGATGGGGAGAAGTAATCACGGAAAGAAAAAAGAATGTTATGGTTGAAAACATATTTAAAACACTCGTCTACATGTCATTATGAGGAAGTCTTAGTATTAACTTGTATGATACAACATTTTGCAAGTTTCCACCAGGGCTTATCAGTCTTCAAAGCTAACTTTAACTTATTTTCCTCTTAGTAATTACCTTAAACCATTCTAAAAATGATCCACATTAATTATTTAATTATTAAACAAACTTTCTTATTTCAGAAGTCAATATCTGAAAACCTTATTAAATATAATATAATCTTAGTTTCTAAGTCATCCTATATAAAAACACATTGCAACTGAGTAAAATAGTTATTCTGAAACTATTTTAAAAGTACTTTGAAACTCATACAATTTACTTAAGAACTAGGTCGACACATATTACATTGTTAATAAATATTTAGTATTTTAAAAAATTGTTAGCAATCACATTTAAAAAAAAAAAACACCACACACCTGGGAACATTTTGTAACTTCCTGGGAATCAGCATCAGAGATTAGCAACCTGAATTTTACTGAAAAGCTGGAGACATATAGCCAACAAATAGCTAGTGACATACCCCTTGTATCTGTAGGGATAGAGGTGTGATACGTCGTTTTTCCCATTCATTAGGGCGCGGCTCAGGTGTGGATTCCATAAAATTGCGCTTGAGTTCACTAATGCTAGCCTGATGTTTCAGTATGTCCTCCTGGGCCTTATCCAGGTCCTAGCAATGTGTAACGTAATAAAGGGAGGAAATCCAAAAGGGAAAAAAAAACCCAGTAGGACAAAAATAAAAATAAAACCAAAAAATAAGACAAAGCATACTTACGATTAAAAAAACATACTAAAGCAAGAAAAATGCCAAGTCTCAAATGCCATATCACCTATGAATAACCTTAATGAGTTCCTCAAAATTTGAACATAAAGCCAATATGTAATTTTTTATGATTCACATCTTAAAGGGTTCTAATGTCTTCTTTGTTTAGAATTTTTTAAGGAATAACTATTTACATTATTAGAAGGAAGTCATGGAACTAATACTCAAAATGGCCAATAACTCTTCTTTCTAATAGTTAGATTTGAATGCAGCCTATGAATTTGTTCCTGTAGACTCACCTTCCTGATTAGGGCTACTACTAAAGTTGCCTTCTGTGAACATATTAAATCAAGTAAAAACAGAGAAAGGTGGACTCAGAAGCACATTTGGCCTCATGGGAAAGCCAGTCCAAGATCATCTACCACAAAAGGGGGGTGGTAGGGTTGGCAAGGACTGACTTTTTTCCAGGAAATTCCAGCAGTGGCTTTTAATCTTAAGGAATAAAAATAACAGCTTCCATAGGCTGCTTGTATTTGATCTCTCCATAAAATAACCTCATACTGGTTTCATGTAGTTGCTAAGCACAAATGTGAGGCCCAGCTGCCCCACATACCAAATGATCCTTATACAGACAAAAATGCAAGAGTAATTACCAGGTTGATTTTTCACTGGAGTAGGCCCTGATGAATGGTATTTGTGGGATTTTTTATATTCGCCCTGAAAACTAATATTTGTGGGAATTAAAACTAACTATTGTTTAGGAAATGGTTTTAACTGAATTTTAACCTTTTTTTTTTTTTTACATAGCAAAAATCATGGGGGCCACCTGTTGATTACATCCCACTCCCAGAGGAACAGGTCATGCATCTGATAAAATTAGGTATTCCGTATTCATGCACAAGCATAGTTGCTCATCTATGAGCTTCTACAGCCATTTGCAAAAACTCATGAAAATCTAAAAATCTTTGCATGGCATGGAAAAATGACTGTGGCTTGAGATCAGGCACATTTCTTGTATTTGTTCAAAGCAATGTTATGTATTATACTTTAAAGCATTTTAGTAAGTTATGCAAAAATACATTTCCAATAATTATCAAAGCTGCCAAAAGCAACCAAATTGATTAGTCGGATTATTGAGAATTGCAGTTCACCACTAAATACATTGCCATGTAATGCCCCCTATATAAGGAGAAGAAAAGTTCTCGTGTGACACGGGGAATATAGTTGACATTCCTAACTGGGTGGCTAGGTTTTCTTTCTTCCCCCGCACCCTTTTTTGTCTTTCATTTATTCTTTCTTCTTTATCAAAACAATCCCATTCATTAGCATATTTCACATGGAATACTTTAATTGAACCACATTCCTAACTGCATGGATTTTAGTGCCACCACCCACCTCCACCCTCATCCCCACCCCAAACTATTGTGGACACAGATCAACAGTAAAATGATTTAATGCCAGATCAACAAATATCTGTTCTGGTTAAAGTATATTAAGGATGGGATCACATTACTTCAGAATCCATGCCCTGAGATAACCCATTAGGAGAAAATAAGTTTACTTATAGAACTTCAAGGTTAATGGATAAAAACTATTCATCTGATGAAATAGAACTTGTTTTCCCAGTTGTCACTTTGAGAACTTCTAGTAAATATATTCCTACCTAAGCCACTTTAAAAGAACACAGTCAGACTGGTAACATGCACTCCCGAGTTGGATTTTCCCCATGCATTTCATGCGCTGTGCTTGAAAAATGTTGCCAGCCAGCCTGTGAGTGACCTCCCATCCATAGCAGCCTGGCAGCCATCAGGACAGTTGTTTTCTTAAATTATACAAACCTCCAACATTAAATTGCTATGTCTGACATAAATATTATCCCCTTCTACTCTCAAGGAATTTTTCTGTGAAATTAAATCACACACAGGGAGAAAAAGCAAATAAACGTAAGTGTATCAATCAGCAAGCACCAGAGTTGGATAGTCTAAGACATTAATAGTAATAAAAATTTTAAGAACCTAAAGCCACAACAAGCAAAACTGACAAATAAACCCTGAAAGAGCATCATCCCACACACAAGAATAATGGCAGGCAGCAGCCACCAGGTTTTAACTTTGTTGAAAAAATATCCACCTCCTCCAGCTGTGTTTCCTCTTCTTCCATCTTCGCCTGAAAGGTCATACAGCAAGTAGCCAGAAACAGAAGTATTAGTGGAAACTCTACCACTGGTGCAAAGAAGCTGTATTTGAATTTCAATGGTGAACTAGCATTACCAACCTTTATTGCGTGGCCCTCAGAAGATGCAGAACATTAAGCCACCTGGTCTTTCTTCACCTATAGTGTTGTATAAATGATGGAAATGATCCTTTGCAAGGGTGGAATGGAGAATGGAAGCTTCACTCTTTCTCAGTCCCTACTTTACATGCACTGCTTTTGAGTATTTTTTTTTTAACTTAGGAATAAAAATCTGAGAGTGTAAAAATGGCATAATTCAACCAGTTCTAATTTGAAATGTCTAAATCCATTAATGATAAGGGCAAAGTAAAATGATGTAAAATTTGGCTTTCCCTTTATGTCAGAGACAAATGTTCCCTATTATTCAGTTTTTTACATAGATTTCTTTCCTTGGTGAAGAGGGAATTGGCTTACTATGCTACATTCATGTTACAATGGTGGGTATTTAAAAACACTCTTTAAACTATAGCCACTTTTCTTTCATAAAATCCTTTAAGCAAGAATCAGTTTTCATAGTCGGACAAGTCTTAGTATTTAACATCCCAAAAGAATAAATTTGTAAATTTAAAACTAGCATAAATACTAATGACTACTGACTGACTCAATGACAGGAATGGCAAGAAAGAAAAATACTGGTTCTGATACCAAAGGAAAATGGTTTAACCTTTACATGTTAATTGACAGCAGGATCATATACATATCATATTCAAATGATAGTGTCAAATCTGAGAGTTCAAAATGTTCTTTTTTTAAAAAAAAAAAAGTATTCAAGTATTCAAGTTGTTTTCTGAAAAGTTAGCAAGGAGCTCAGAGAATCTTTTTTATCAGAAGTTAAATATTAGACACAGCCAATAATCTGTTAAGAATTATCTTCCAATTCCTGGGTCAACACTGAATTCTCTAAATTGTCCATCTTTCACATCCGCAGGTACCCTTTAAGATTCGTGTCTTCTCAATGCCTAATCATAGCATTATCTTCACATTTGTCTTTAGGTTTGCTCTAAATTACATGACTTACTCTATGTATTGATAGTAACCACAGGATACTAAGACACTAAGTCACCAGACCACATTTTACAAAACAATAAAAAACATACTGCATACATTAGCACGGACTGTTTAGCAGTGCAGAGGTAGCCCTATAAAGGGGTAAAAATCTTCAAACCAGACATTTAATGTTAAGAACACTAAGAGGCCCAACCTTAGGGCTATATATTCTAAATTTTCAAAAAGCCTTGTTTAATTTTCCATACACATTTGTTAAAGAAAAGATATCTTCCTTACAAAATATCTGACGGTGACTCTGTCACATAATTATATGATTTAGAGTTAAAAAAAAACAAACCCACACAAAATAAAATACTATCTGAAATTCATCTGGTCTCCAAATGCTACAATAATAGAGAGACAAGGAGTTTCTGAGATTAGAACTACAAATGTCAGGAGTAAAGGAATAAAGATGCATAAATGCAAGAAGAATGAGCTTGGCTTTCTAACAAAAGAACTAATAGAAACTCTACTTATACATATAAATTACTGTGATGTCCATGGCATCCTAAGTTCTTTTTTTAAGACCTAATAAGGTTTACAGATATTTATAAAAGAATCCTATAACTTTGCTTTCAACTTAGCATGGCGCTCTCAATGGATGTCAATGAAAGGGAAGTTGCTTACACTTATTGCTCATGCACTGAAATATTATCTGTGTGAAAATGTGCAGCTCATACTATATTGAGGGTAATCAGTGGTAAAGTTTATGCACATGTTTACACTCTACATTGGGAGGGGTATAAGATGAAGTGTAGTTTTGTGGACTGCACAAACTGAAGCTTATGTTGGAGTACCAACAACTACTTCCTCTTCCTCTGTTCTGTCATTCGAATCACAGTCATAAGACACATGAAAGGATGTCGCTTTGGCCTCCAGGTAGCAGAGGGACAGAGCCAGAGGAAGGGAAAATGTGAGGGAAAAGGGCACTGACTGAGAAGCAGAGAGAAGGAGCCCAAAGATGAGGATGAGGGAGGGAAGGAATGAAGGGGAGGTGATCGGAACATAGTGCTGGACGTCAGCGGGGAGGAAGGAGACCCAGACCTTGGGGAGGCTAGGAAAAGCAAGGTACCCATCTTCATCGAGGAGTGAGGGGAAGCTGGGTGGGAAGCATTTACAGAAACTGAAAGGGAAGTACCCAAACTCAGAATCCTTGTGGTCAGCCTCTTTTAAAGGCTTCTCGTGGGTGGGAGGACAGTCAATCTGAGAAGGGGCTACAATAGGATCCAAGACAGAATCCAGGACATCGACGTCACAGTCCCCCTGCTCTGTTGTTTCCCCTGTGGAAAGGAGTTCTAAGCTGTCTATTGTGATTTGGTCGGCCTCCCCAAAGGGGTCTTCCTCCGAAATGTCTGAAAGCAAGTCCATTTCAGGGACTGGTAACAGGTTTGGGGAAAGACATGAAGCATAGCGGATGAGTGGTGAAGGTGGGCAGATGAAAAGAGGCTGTTTTCAGAAGCAAATCCATGGTTGAATGTGAAATTACACGGATACATTCAAAGGAGAAATGGAGGCAAAAGAGGAGAGAAGAAATAAGTAGTTAGTGAACAACTTTACTCAAAAGTAGGGATTGTATTAACACAGTGGGGTTAGAAAATGAATTAAATGATCCATTTTTAAAGAGGAAAACTGAACTACTTTTATCATAAAATGTATAGGTATAGACTGATTTAACTATTGTTTTCTGACTGGTTGCAAATAAATCCAATGAAACTCAAACAGCATTATTACTTTTAAACCTGGTTGCTGACAGACATTCAAAGCATTGGCAAAAAGGCCAACATACTCCATCTTTTGCTGAATAAAGATAAGCAGAATTTCCTTTGGAATTTAAAAAAAATAACGATGTATCAAACTAACCAGGCAAAATGGAACAGACTTCAAATTGCTGAGCTCTTCTGTTTCAGATATGAGGAGTCACTCTCCTAGGTTCCTCGTCAGCATAATTTTGAAAGATTCTGACAAGGATACCTTGTTGGGCGTGATTTCTGCTATATTTAACTAAATAATTTTCGAACAAATAGTTTTTGAAATATGATACAAATTCTTTAACAAAGGTATGCAGGTGATTGGATGGCACGAGCTACCTGGAGCCCTTGTCCTTGTGGCATAAGAGTCTGCATGGCTCCCTACCCTCCTCTATGCTGAGAATTAGAGGTTGTCGAATTCTTGAGAACTGGCAGCTACTTCATCTGGCAGGTTCTTTATGAATTCATGCTGCATGTCTTCAGAATTTTCAAAGTTAAAGTATAGAGAATATTGTAAATCCACAGAATGATTTCATTTGTGTGTGTGTTGCTTTGTGCAGATATAGAAGAGATCTGAAGAACTCAAAGCCTCTTCAAATCAACCTCTAAGTGACTTCACTTGCCCAAGGTAACATAAATAACAGTGACAAATTTGAAAACATAATACAGGGTACTTCTCTATTCATTATGGTGTATACACTAAATAAAGCCAAAAGCAACACACCATTTTCTCACTGTTCACTAACACTTACCTTTGCTTAAGAATGTCTTCTTCATCAGTTATAGATTACTAATGAAAAATAATATTTTTCATAAAGACCATCTTTGCTCATTTCAAAAAATGTAACTCAACATGATTAAAGTAATAATACAGGTTATACTTTAACATTTACTTGTAACAAACAAATATAAATTTCAAATCATCATAGCTTTTATCATTTGAGGATTTAACTAAATAGAATGATTATGAAGAGTTAAAAATTACTTACTTGCATTAACATAATTTACGTTGGAATATTTTGCTTTGAACACCACTCAGAAAAAGGTTAGAGACCTTATCCAAACAAGCAAGAGCCTTCACATATTTGAAAATTGGGAAATCATATCAAAAGAGAACATACATTGACTAATTTTAAATATTATTTGAGTTCTGAAACAACAAATGCAACAGATAGCCTCTAGTCTAAGCACACATTTAAAATCACATACTCTACTAATTTACCATACCTTTCCTTCAATGAGGTGCACATGTGGGGCTTTAGTGGGGCTTCTGATGTCCCTCCTGCCATCCCCATCCTGTACTATGGCAGTGCTGACAACTCCACGGCCATATGCCGACACCTCCCCAGGGCCAGGAGAATCCTTCTTAAGACTTTGGTCCACAACACCAACTAGAGCTAGTAAAGAATGATCATTTGGATTACATTAGGACATTTAAATGGTCTAACTTTATGAAACTTCCCCCTATTACACAGATAAGCAGGCGGTATGTACTCAAAAGGAACGTTGCTTGAGCTCTGAAAATACCAACATATCAAATAAACTAATTTTTAAACCTTTTTTAAAAGTTTATTTATTAGTTTTAATTTCTTTTAATCCTCACCCAAAGATATTTTCCCATTTATTTTTAGAGAGAGTGAAAGGGGGCTGGGAGCGTGCAACCGAGGTACATGCCCCTTGACCAGATTAGAACCTGGGACGCTTCAGTCTTCAGGCTGATGCTCTATCCACTGAACCAAACCACTAAACTCTAAAAGTATTCTGAATTTTAATCCATTAACCACACAGGCTCCTAAAACAGGTTTTTTTAGGGGTATATTCTTATCATGGGATCAGCCAGCAGAAGGAGCTCTAAGATCAGCTGAAATGAGAGTCAAAGCAGTGTCAGAATCACAATATGAGCATTATTTTAATTCTCTAGGATTTCTTTGATCTTATCTGAGATTATTTCTGAAACAAATAATTATCTATTTATTAAAATTATTTGCTTCAACAAGTTTAAAGAATTTGCCCATAAAAGAACTTTAAATGCCATTTAAAATTGTGATAAGACAGTAAAGGTAGATTTTAGGGAATGAATTTCTGTTTAATAGTTTTCATTTCTCTAACGTCCCTCCTAAATGCCTCAACTTGACCTAACAGTAAATCTAATACATAGACACCCTCCCACTCAGCAAGCCTGGCCCTCATGTATTCCCTTCATCTCTCCTACAGATGGGCAGGAACATAGATTGTGTTGCAATCTTTGTCATATGGCAAATCAACCCAAGATGGCCTCAGATCTCAACAAGGAAAAGTGAGTAGCAGCTGGCAAAGCCTCTGTCTATCTGTAGTTTCTCCCTCAAACCACAGGAACAACCACTAAGGTCATTTTACTTGTATAAAAAGTGCTTGACTGGCCCAGATCCATGCTCAGTAACCACAAAGGCCTTTAGGCTGCAAGCCTTTGGAGGGCAGGGACTGTATGTGATCCACCACATTGAACTTGGGAGGCATCAAGCACCTCTAACCCATGTTTTACAAGAAACCTTTGATCTATATCCCTCGCATACCCTAAAACTTCCTTCTTCCCCAGTCTGCTGTTTTGGCCATACTTGCTTGCACCCAGTTAACTCAATCCAGAAACCTCAAAGTCTCTTCCTTCACCCCTCAACACCTGCAAGTCCAAGCAAGTGCTGGATCTATTCTAAATGTGGCCAGTTCTTCCATCTCTATTTGACCACCCAGGTCCCTCAGGACTCATGCTTTTGAAAGCCCACAGAATGTCATAAAATGAATTCACATCTTACATTAGGTATAATTATTTTCCAGGTGTTTTTTTTAATAAACTTTTGAGGAGATTTTCATAGGTTTCACTTGGAAAGTATAGAGCTATGAGTAATTATTTTAACTTATGATTATGATTTCTAAGCGCCCCTATACATACTCAAAAATTATTGCAAAATGGGAAAAATTTGACCTAGAAATAGTTTCAGATATAATATCAAAATTTTAATGAGCTTCAAATTTAAATTTACACAATGATGTTGACAAAATGTTGACACTGCATTGTTTTAAGCATTTATTAATTTCAGTTTGAAGGGGAATTTTTATTTTGGGAGGGGGATTTAAAACAATTTTTTTTTAGGTCTTAAACACTTGTAGAATCCTGAGAAGCTTGTAGACCCCAGCCACTGAGCTTGGGGTGCCAAATGGCTAATTGGCCTATCATCCAAGGCAAGACCACCATTACTCTCATCTGGACTATTCCCAACCAGTCCTCCTGCTTTCTCTCTCATCCTCTAATGATTTTAGACATTGCAAAGTTATTGTTTAAAAATAATAACACTGTGTACTTATGTGCTTGCACAAGTGTGTACACATCTGGACATATACACACTATACACACACACACACACACACACACAAACTTTCAGCAATTTCCTGCAACACCTAGAATAAAAACCACATTCTTTACCATGGCATGCAAGGCCATGTGTGACCTGCCCCAGCCTACCTCTCCCCATCACATACTAAGCTCTGACTACACTTGACTTCCTTCTGTTCTGGAATGTAATAAGCTCTCCCTAATCATACAACCTTCAGACCCACTGCTCCTGCTATCTGCGATGCTTTATCCCCTGCTTTACTCAAGTCTGCCTCCTACTCATCCTTCAAATCTCAACTGAAATGGTTCTTCTTCCTCATGTAGGCCTCCGTTCCCAGATGACCCAATCTAACTAGTGTCCCTGATTATTATATTTTCCATTTTCACAAAATCATTGCTTCCCTGCTCTCAAATGCATCTTGGTCATAAACTCTTTTAAATGACTGTTTTGCCTACTTTTTCGTTTGATTTTCCAATCTTGGATTCTCACCGTTCTAAAACAGCTTTTCTGGATTGACTTTTATTATTATTTGATTATTATATTTGATTTTAGATATCACATTAAATTTTATGTTCTCTGTAATCACTAGAAGACTGTGAAGCCTTAAAGAGAGACCTATTGATACATATATCTACACCAGTCTAGCCTTACTTAAAAACTAAACAGGAAAAAGAAAACACAACACATGTCAACAACAACAACAATGGTATGTTAATGGACAGTGGTGGGAAAAAATAAAGCTCAGTACCAGGTTACAGCCTAGCTTTGCTTTGAGGAGGGAAAAAAAGGGAGACTATAGCCCTAACCAAATAGTTCACTGGCTGTCTGGTCCTGCACTGGCATGAAAAGCCTTCTATTTTTCATAATAACACAATAATCCTTTTGATAACTTGCCCATCTGATGAATTACAGTGTCCAGAACACAAAAGGAAAAATAATGGATTACTGTGTGATGTTTGTGGCTTTTACTTGTAAAAAATCATTGTTTTCAGATACAAACCTATTATAACCCTCTGCGCTAGTTGCCCATAAGATGGTGCATTTCCTTAAGCACAACTGATATACCTCATAGAAACTGCAGTAGTTTACTCTTCTTTATAAACTGTAAAATTTGTAATATAGGAATTATAAAGCCTCATAGTTTAAAACAAAGGATGAAACAGACAGCATTCCAGAAAGAGGAATGATTTCTCTCAGGGCATTAAACAATACTGCCTGCATTTATTTAGCACTTGCATAAATTCTGTGCAGCAAGGGGCAAAGTTTGTGAAATATTTACATGAATGGGCACATTTTTCAGGTTTACTTGAAAAATGTTCAGTCGCCAATTAGCTAAAAGTTATAGCTAATTGTACATTGGTAATTCACTAAGTTTAAATCCCTACATTTGGGAATGTGGACATTTATTTGAACCAAATTTATAGTCACCTTGCAATTTTGGGTGGTCTCATAAAAATATACTAAAGATTCTTCTGAATCAATATTTAATAATTATGTATACAAAGATGCCCAACAACAAATCCTGGGAAGTATCTCCATGTGTATGCCTGGTTCTGTTTTCCAAGTTTATTCCAGGAAAAATAGATCAAGACCAGGGGGTGTTTATCCTTCACTGAGAGAATATTTTTATGTATTAGCATATTGTCTGTTTCAGGTAATCCTATCTAATAAAAGAGTAATATGCAAATTGACCGTACCTCCACTACAGCCACACCCACCAGCCAATCAGGAGCGAGTATGCAAATTAGCCCAACCAAGATGGTGGTTAATTTGCATATCCAGGAGTAGAGCGAAGACTGAAGACAGCATAGAAGGAAGCCAAGTATTGCAGAAGGGAGCGAAGCTGCAGAGAAGCAAGCAAGTGGGGCTGTGGAGAAGGGAGGGAAGCAGGCGGGGCTGTGGAGAAGGGAGGGAAGCAGGCGGAGAATGGAGGGAAGCAGACCGCCCCAGGAAGCCCTATTGCAGGAATCTTCCTGCAATGGGCTTCTAGTTATTTATAATATAGTTGTTCAAGTTCATATTTCAGAAAGCTATCAGTAACAACAAGCAATCAAAAAAGATTTTTGCTGCCCTAACCGGTTTGGCTCAGTGGATAGAGCGTCAGCCTGCGGACTCAAGGGTCCCAGGTTCGATTCCATTCAAGGGCATGCGCCTTGGTTGCAGGCACATACCCAGTAGGGATTGTGCAGGAGGCAGCTGATCGACATTTCTCTCTCATTGATGTTTCTAACTCTCTATCCCTCTCCCTTCCTCTCTGTAAAAAATCAATAAAATATATTTTTAAAAAAAAAACAAAAACGATTTTTGCTGATAACAGTAATAAAAGATAATTTTTTTAATTTTATATTACTATTTTTTACATGTTTTGAGATTAATCAACTAAAATGTTGAAAAGCTACTTCTTCTGGTAGAAAGTCATCCATACAAATTATTTTCACTTAGTTAGAAAAAATTTAAGTCCTTCATAAAGTATTCTAATTTAAAATTAACCTTAGCTTTTTTTTAGAAAACCTGCTATTAACTCAAAATTAGGGTAATAAGATACATACATGTATAAAAAGAAGCAACATCAATTTATTTCCATGTATAATTTATATAAAACTACAAATATGTAGCTAATTAGAATTCCAATAGGAAAAATATACAAATTTTACACTCCCCCTTGGGTGAAAGAAGAAACGAATATATTATATTTCCTTCCTTTTTGTTAAAATACATTTTAAACTGATCCTTTGAAGCTGTGAATGGTTTCTCATATGCTGAAAAGTTTGGTAAGCTTCAGTCAGTTTTTACAATCATAAAAATTTGAATGTTTTAAGTTCCTTTGAATAGAAGTTCAGATGTTACCACACCAAAAACCTTTAGAATTACATTTTTCCAAAAAAAAGCCACATAAAATATATCACAATTAAATCAGACCAGTAAAAACATGTTTGTCCATCATCTCATCAATGAGAACTCTTAGCTAACATTTGTGCCCACTGATAATGCAAAAAAACATTTAGATTCAGAATTGACAACTTCAAATCCTACCAAATTTTCTTGTGAGCATTAGAAATGAAACTTTATTTACTCAGAATAAAATGGCTATTCCTCTAGGGTATTTCGGGGGGGCTTATCAACTTGATCAACATTTTCTGATCCCACTGGATTAGAAAGATTAATGGAATCCAAAACTGTCAAAAAACGTCTTTACCTCCATCTAGAATCCTGGAGGCCCGCTTACTAGATGTGCGCTCAAAGTGTGGCGCGGGCCTGTCAATGAGGGTGCTTGCCTGGCGGGTCTGGGCTTGGGTGCGGCCGCTGTAGCGGAATTTGGACCCCAAGGTCAGGAACTTGGCCTTTGGTGGCTGCTCTGGAGACACAAGCCTGTAGGGGGGTAGAAAAAGGAACAAAATTAGAATTTATGAATTCTTTATTAACTTTAAAACTCTTAATATCTCATTTTATTAAGCATGATTACTCAATATTAAAAAAAAGGATGACTAACCTAATGAAAAAGAACATTATTTATATACCTTCCTACATAAGAGCTTAATGATAGTGATAAGATGAATAAATCCATATTCATGTATTTATGAATATGTTTTCCTCGACATGAGCCAAAGTGCAGCTGTTCTCAGTGTTTATCAAAGGTTATTTATTTGTATTAGCTTAAATCATTTAGATAAACACATATGTCTGAATTCTTGCTCCTAGCTGTAAGTGCCAAGTAGCAATCCCTTACTCTTAGTAATTCTTAATATTTATGTCTATTTTTCCTGGGAAAGAACATCTAACAAGGAATCCGTCCCATCAAGTGATGCTTTCCCATGAAGAAGGCAGTATTCGGTGGATCTGCTGAGATGACTAACTTCCTTTCTTGCTAGCACAGTTCTACTGCTTAAACCCGGGTTCATAATGGATAAAGTTAAACTTAATGTCAAATACTTCCATGTACACAAAAACATGTTCTTAAAGTAAATGAGCCAATCTTGTCTGGCATACAACTGAAATTTCCTCACTATCACTGTCTGATCAAGAGTTGGCAAAATATCTTAACAAAAAAATAATCTCAGAGCTCTTGTGGAATTTATTAAATATAAGAAGGCTTTAGTTGACAATTCCACAATATGGAGAATGCTATTTTTCCTATCATTTTTCCTATCATTCTCCAAGAGTGAATCTTTAAGAATTATTTAGCATTGCAAGTATCCTAGACCTTCTGCCCAATTTTTTAGAAAACTTATTTTGCTAAGGAAGCAATGAAAAACGTTTCAAGGAAAGGTAAAGCTACATGTAATAATACAAGAGACGATCCTCCACTAATTAAGGATTCTCAGTAGTCTTAAACATTCCTCTCCCTCTCCCCGAAAAGTGTTAGAATTAAACTGATGAAAGAACTAAACCCTCTGGGCTCTCCTGGCTTTAATCTATTCATGTAGTTGAAGTGTTTCTTTAAATCTTCCATTTTTTGCCAAAAGATTTTGGAAGGATATATGTCACATGCAAATGAAGGAAAGTTATTAACTAGAGGATTTCATTTTGTTTCTTGCCTGACACTGGTTGACCACATACTCAAAGTATTAGCTTGCAGATTAATTTTCTGATGATAAAAAAATCCTTAAGTAATTAAGCTTCAATTAAATAGAAACAAACATCAAAACAAAAAAGGGGCTGACTTCACCAAAGACATTTATTAGCTCTCTTTAAAAGAATTTTTTTTGGTGATTTAAGTCAATGGTAATATAAATAAGTTTTCTAAGAAAATGTAGATAAATCGACAAAATATTTCAAGAATATCACTTCAAGATCAGTTTATTTTCTTTTCATTTTACTTTTATTTTCCACATCAGACCTTATCTTCATAAGAATAACATCAAAACCACTACAAGGCATCTATCATTTCACTTTTGGAAATTTAAAAGCTATGATAAGGGGCTAATCATTAGACTATTAAAGGTCTGGAGCAAGATAATCTAAGTAATGATGTATTAAAGGAATCCAACTTCTACATATTTTACTGCTTAAGTAGTGTATTAACATTTTAATTTTATAAAATTCCTGTCATTACAAATTAATATTATTAATGTTTCTCTACGGAAAATGAACATTTTAAGAAAAATCCACATACCAATTACTAAATCAATCATACATTTAATAGAGTGCCATGGGTTCCCATAAAAGTCTCTATGAAGTGGCTGATGACACTAACACACTTAGATTTACAATACCAAAGTTTAAATGGCAGTTTAATGTCAAGCTAGAGAACCTCATGTTAATCTTGTTTACACACCACCATCACCACCACCAACAACAACAAAAAGCACTGAGAAAATAGCAGGAAGCACATCAGCTGCAAATTCATTTGGGAAATCTAGCACCATGGGTATACTTGTGGCTGCCTGGAGCCACACTACCTGGGTCTGCATTCCATCACTACCTGTTACTACGTTACTATGTATATGATTAAGAGCATATTTCTGAACTTCGCTGTTCCTCAGTTTCTCCATATGTAAAGCGAAGATAACTGCATCTGCCGCATAAGCTGTGTTATAAGGATTCATAAAATGAATCCATGTGCAGCACTAAGAATGGTGATGGGCTCTATGAAATGCTCAAGCAAGGACAGCAGCTTTATAATGTTCTTGTTCTACTAATATTAGTCTAGCTGAGTGGCTGTCAATCAACACAAAGATCTGTTTATGGCTTCAATCTGAAAGCCGTTTTAATTTCCTAAAGAAATTACTTGAATCTTTTAAGATAAACTAAAACAGAACAAAATCCACTGATCAGATTCAAAGCATTCTGCAGACAAATTATGATTTGCCCTTTCTGTGTTACATACATGTTGTGAGCAAAGTTATATAAGATTTAAAGATATAAAAATGCTTTTATTAATCATTATCCCAAAAGTCTGCAGGAGCAAATTGGTCTGCTTTTAAATTGAAGTCCATGGTATGTCAGCAAAAATGAAGGCAGACAGTTCAGAGTGATGAGTGATGACAAGGCATGGCCCAGGCAACAGAAATAGACACAGGAGTGGACTTTGCAGACAAAGGAGATTTGACACTGATAAGAGCAAAGAGCCATAATGGAGGGTGTTGCTGCATCTGCCACATTCTCCTCTACCACCTCCCAGTAAGTAAAAGAGCTATTTCAATTAATTTTAAGCTGTTTTCTTTCAATTACCTGTAAAAAGTATGATGTTCCACACACACTTTCCATAGCCTTTTCGCAGCCCGATGGTTCGGCAATTTGAATCCAATGGTACTCTCAAACTGTTCCAGCTAGAATAAACAAATCGGCATATTTCTTTAAGAGTTAATTGGAAGCTACTAAAAAACATGAATTCACATTTTCTCTAAAAAGTGATTCTTCTTGAAAAACTATGAGTACATCGAATATAATTTATACAAAATAAGTATTTCATAGACTGCAATACTAGTTTCTATGAAAAGCAGGTACATAACTATTGACATAAACAATGTCAACGTCCACTAAAACTAATTTTACCATTTTCCTATTGATCTCCACTTAGCTTATTCAACAACAAAAAATGAGCCCCCACAATGTGGCAGGCACTTACTATCTTTCCTGTTCTGTGAATCTGTGGTTGTTGCTTGTTTCATCAACAGGAATATATATGCAGGTTTATCATTAAGAACCTGACCTTTTTTTCACCACGGAGAAATAAAGAATAGTTCGTTTTCGTAAACTCAGTGGAAAAGAATTCAGTTAGCTCATGGCCATGAAGGAGAACACGGACAAAGCCTAATCAGATATGCCAAGGACTACACAACATGCTTACCTCTGCTGGCCTAACTTTAATGTAGAAGTTACTGCGCTTATAGGAAATTTTCAAGATTTTCGGCCAAGCAAAACGATTGATTCTCAGTCTGTCCTTGTAAATGAGGAGCCCATTAGCACACACACCCAGCTTGATGTCCACGCCTTCTGAGTCCTGCCAAGCAAAAGCATTTGACCACGGTTAGGGTTGTGAAAATTACACAGATCAGGAAGCTCATTAGCTCCTCAAACCATGACCAGGAATACCAATTTAATAGGTCGGCATTTAAATTTCAGTGACAGTACACAGGTTTATAGGAATGGTAGGACACACAACACATCTTCAATCTTATCATCTTCAGGGATTAGGTTTGATTTGCCAAAGAGGTACACAACATAACTACAGGACACAATATTCTTCAAAAGGCATTATTCATGTTCCTGAGCTTGGGCCTATGAGCTTACAAGGGAGGAAGGAAACAACACGATTTAGGTATCCTGAAGATACGAGTGTTCTCCAAGAGGCTACACCAGCCCTTGGGGATAGATAGTATGTTGGTTTAAAGTACATTCAGCCTTTTACTTTAGTAAAACTTATTTCAGATGGATTATCCTAGCTAATAGCTATTAAAGTTACACCTATATTCTGTAAAACAGCAATCCCTCCCAGAAAATTTCTCTTTTAGACTGACAGTGTTAAAATGTTTGAATTCTTTCAAGTAGTTATTCAATAACTCCGAGTGCTGACATCCAGTTCTTGTCATAGCATATTCCTTTGGCTGGCATATTTCAAAGGACTGCAGGCTATTCTTTAATTATTAATATTGTTTTAATTTAGAATAGATGACAATCTAGAATAATCACAAGACTGAAAGATTTTAAACTATCAAGTAAGTTTACAGACAAAAGTAAAAAATTGGCTCCTCACGTTTCTAGTAGTGTTGAAAATCTGATATGCACAATACTCAAAATGTACAAATTATTATTTATCTTTAAGGGAAAAACTAAATCTCATTCAAATATGTAAAATTGAAGAATATTATTTAAAGATATTCACAATTTCTAAATTCTCAAAAAGCATGCTGAAACAAACACTACATTTAGTTTTTAAAAAAATAAAAGTACAGTACTAGGTAACTGATGCCAATTGCTTTAGTTGCTGATATGTGAATAATTCATATATACAAATAAAATTACATTAGATCACCTGAGGAGGTTTAAATATCTAATCTATAAGGTGCTTTATTCACCAGTGTCCTGGCAGCCAGAATTCTCTCTAGGAACAGAGTAAAAAGCTGGGTGAGTCAGGCACAGGTGTCCAAGCAACTTGGCATCACTCACAAATGGTGCGTTTGCCAAAAACGTCACTGGCCATGACCACAGGAAGCAGACTGGAAGATTGCCCAAGACAGCATGTTCTCACCACAAGTGAGGAGGCAGCCCTCATTTGAAACATTGAACAAAGCCATCTCTAGTCTGAAGCAATCTTTAGACAGGACACTGAAGCTATTTTTTCTGACTTAATAATAAACAAAATCTGGATCCAAGTAAATGAATTGATTTTTGGTTGTTCCACACATTGTTTTAGAATTATCAGTATTTGTACGTTGAGAAATTACAAATAAAGGATAAGAAAGGGAAAAACATTGTATTTGACTTCTGACATTCAACCCCCAAGTCAGAGAAATAAAGTAAGAAAAAGGGAGCATCTCCTCTGCTGTGCTCACTGTCCCCGGAAGCTGCCCCATGTGGGTATCAATAGGATCCCAGGCCCACTGACTTCTGCATGGTTCAGCCTATGGAAAGTTCATAAAGAAGATCAGAGAGAGGAGGGAGGGAGGGGGCAGTCAAGGTTTTGAATACCCAGATTCCCTCCCTGTATGGTTGCCATCTTGCTGGCTGTGTCCATGACAATGACAGCTCCTCTCTAGATGGCCTTCCACATAAATCTCTCCTGAGCCCTACAATCACCCTTCGGATCCAGAGAGGGCTGGTGCTCTACTACCTCAGAAGTATCGCTACTCCTGTGGTTTCCCTGTACCTTTGTCAAGATGCCTTTTATTCAACACCCTCCAACTTGTCCTAACATGAGAGTGCCATTAAAAACCCTTCTGATAATAAAATATTAATTAAAAGATGTTTTAAATACAATCTCAAGACAATGAAAAACTATAAAGGCACAAAAACTTTAAGAAAGGTTCTTTTAAATTGCTATATATCCTTTTAAATGAACTACAAATATCTTGTTTATCAAATATTATCTGAGTCCATCAGATGATAAACAGAATGAATGAATGTTACTTTGCATAATCTCATTTTTATTTAATGCCTGAGTTCAACTGCTCTAAGATTTTTTTAATGTTTATTTATTGATTTTAGAGAAAGGGGGTAAGATTTGTTGTTCCATTTATTTATGCATTCATCAGCTGATGCTTGTATGTGCCCTGACTAGGAATCAAATCTGCAACCTATCGGAACGATGCTCTAAACCCGTGGTCAGCAAACTGCAGCTCACGAGCCACATGCGGCTCTTTGGCCCCTTGAGTGTGGCTCTTCCACAAAATACCACGGCCTGGGCGAGTCTACTTTGAAGAAGTGGCGTTAGAAGAAGTTTATGTTTAAAAAATTTGGCTCTCAAAAGAAATTTCAATCGTTGTACTGTTGATATTTGGCTCTGTTGACTAATGAGTTTGCCGACCACTGCTCTAAACAACTGAGCTCCCCGGCCAGGGCAACAAAATTTTTTTAAAACAAGAAAATATATCAAAATATTAACAGTGATTATTTCCCATAAAGAGATTTCAGTGATTTTCCCCCTTCTGTTCACCTCTATTTTCTATGATGAACATGTATTACTTTTATAATAAGGAAAAATCTTTAAAGAATAAAGAAGCCACTGAGGAAAAAAGAAATTTTCAAATATGAAGGACTATTAATACAAAAGAAAGAAATATTAATCTGAGAACTAGGGAGGGAAGATATCTTCGTGTGGGGGCTTTGCTGGAGATCTCACAAATCCTTTCATCTGGGCTTCCTATGCTACATCTAGGGATTGGCAGAGTCTTTTAAAAGCAGGCTACCACAGCTGCCCTCAGCATGTTGAGTTGTCTCTGAATATATTTCCAAATCCATCTTTCAAACCTTACCTTTTGTTCTCCTAGGCTCTCCCCATTAAATGATCATCCAAATAAGGATCATGAAGTAGGTGACATTTATTACTGGCATCCTCACAACCCAACCCAACCCAACCTTCTCCTATCACCTATTCATTCTTTTCCTCCCACCTCTCAAATTAGACTGAAGGTACTATGTCACCTGGAGCCTGGGCCAGCCTACTTTATCTTGTAAGAGGGAGAAGCCCAATTCAAGGGTTCCTTTATAACCAGGGGGTTTTTAGACAGTGGTCAATACCCATGATGCTTTTGCCCTTTCATGGTAGCTAAGATCTGCTCTCTGATCCTAAGACAGAGGCAGGAGAGGGAGCTGGGATAGAGGGCACTTTTGTTACTTCTGATAAGACAAAATCTGGGATGCAGAATAAACCAAGATGATGGATCAAAAAGGCTGATGAGTCTTGGGATAAGTACATATGAAAGGGTATTAATTAAAAATATTGGAAAAAGAAGAAATAAATAGGCGGGAGAATAAATGGACCCTCCCACAACTATAAACACCACAATTAGTCACCAAAGAAATATTACAGAGGCCCTGGGGTGAGGGTGAGTAGCCTTTTGCAAAAGGTGAACCAGACTATTCTAATGGGAGCCCTCTCAAAACTTCAGTCAACAGCCTGGAAAGAGGCCACCTCCCATGACATTACAGTACCTTGGCATGATGTAGGTCAACACCATACATGGAAAGCCTCTTCGCATTTTCTAAGAACTGAGAATCAGCTTGTGCTGGAGATAAGCCCCTAAGAATCAAAAGAAACAATATTATCTTATTGGTGGATCCAAAGAAAATGTGGCCAAAATGGGAGGAGGGGTGGATGAGCTTGGAGAGTTTGGGGTGCAGTGAGTAACATAGATAAATTTGCAGAAAAGTAGAAAACAAGTAAAACAGCTGAACTCTCAATCTCTAGCATTTTTATCTTAGGATCCTCTAATATAAACCTGTTTATTACAAAGATATGCACTTCTACCCTTACCCTTTTTCTCTTAGAAAGCTGCTTTCAATTTTTCCAACTGGGGAAAAACACCCCAGGAATAATGGATACAACATAATTAACAAAAAATAAAATGAAATAAAATGAAAGAAAAAAGTGATTTCATTTTTCTGAAACAAATTCTTACTCCTTAATTTTATTTCACTAGACTTGATCATAACAAAGATCAGAAGTATTTGTATTTGATTTTACACCTACAGCAGATGGTACATATCACATTCTATCCACACTGAACTTATTTCCCTTCCAATCTACATTCCCAACTAAACCAATTTTAAGAAATTGGAAGCAGGAATATGCCCCATTAAACTTCATATTGCCCATGGCATTTTAACACCAGATATTTCAAATTCAAATTACAATACATGTTTATTTGCATGTATAAAAATAAAAAATTAAAAGCATTTTGATATTAAATAAAAAATATTTAAAGTCAAATATTGCATTTAACTTTTATGTATTTATTGAGTTTATTGGGGTGACATCCTTATATAATAAAAGGCTAATATGCAAATTGTCCCCTCCCGGTTGGGTCGTTTGACTGCTCACTATGATGTGCGCTGACCATCAGGGGCGGCATGGAATGAGCCCTCCTGTTTCAATCCAATGAAGTCCCCAGGGAAGGAAGGCCCCAGCCAGCAGCCAGGGGAAGGAAGGCCCCAATTAGCCCTGATCGCCTGCCAAGCCTAGGGACCCTACCCGTGCACGAATTTTGTGCACCAGGCCTCTAGTTGGTTAATAAAATTACATAGGTTTCAAGCGTACAATTCTATATCATCTTTCTATCCATGAACACGGTATATGCTTCCACTTATTTGTATCCTCTTCAATTTCTTTCTTTAGAGTCTTATAATTTTCCGAGTATAGGGCTTTTACAACCTTGGTTAAATTTACTTCTAGGTATTTTAAGTTTTTTTGAAGCAATTGTGACTGGGATTGTTTTCTTAGTTTCCCAGATAGTTCATTATTGTTTATGAAAATGAAACTGACTTCTGAACATTTATTTTGTATTCTGCTACATTACTGAATTCGTTTATCAGTTCTGGTAGTTTTTTGGTGGAACCTATAGGGTTCTCTATATATAGTCTCATGTCATCTACAAATAATGATAGTTTTATATCTTCCATTCCAATTTGGATGCCTTTTATTTCTTCTTGTCTGATTGCTGTGGCTAGGTCTGCCAGTACTATGTTGAATAAGACTGATGAAAGCAGACATCCTGCCTTATTCCCAATCTTAAAGGCAACTCTTCTGCTTATTTATTATGATGTTGGCTATGGGTTGGTTTGTCGTATATGGCTTTTATTACATTGAGGTATTTCCCTCTATTCCCACTTTGCCAAGTTTTTATCATAAATGGATGCTGGATTTATCTAATGCTTTCTCTGCATTTATTGATATGATCATATGGTTTTCACCCTTCATTTTGTTTATGTGGTGTATCATGTTAATTGATATGTAGATATTATACCAGCCTTGCAGCCCCAGAATAAATCCCACTTGATCATGGTGTATGATCTTTTTAATATATTGCTGAATTCAGTTTGCTAATATTTTGTTGAGGATTTTTGTATCTATGTTCATCAGGCTATATTATTGGGCAATAATTTTCTTTCTTTGTTGTGTCTTTATATGGTTTTAGAATTAGGATAAAGCTAATTGTAAAATGAGCTTGGGAGTCTTCCCTCCTCTTGAATTTTTTTCAATAGTTTGAGAATAACAGGTGTTAGTTCTTCTTTGAATGTTTGGTAAAATTCACCTGAAAAGCCATCCGGTCCAGGATTTCTGTTTGCTGGTGTTTTATTTTATTACTGCTTCAAGTTCACTAGCTGTAATTGTCTATTCAGACTCTCTGATTCTTCCTGATTTAGTTTTGGAAGATTGTATGTTTCTAGAAATTTACCCATTTCATCCAGATTGTCCAATTTGTTGGCATATATTTGTTCGTAATATTTTCTTACAATCCTTCATATTTCTTTGGTGTCAACTGTTACTTCTCTTTCATTTCTGATTGGATCCTCATTTTTTCTTTGATGAGTCTGGTTAAAGGTTTGTTAACCTTGTTTATCTTTTCAAAGAACAAGCTCTTGGTTTCATTGATTTTTTATATTGTTTTTTAGACTCTATTTCACTTATTTCTGCTCTGATCTTTATTATTTCCTTCTTTCTACTCATGGAGTTTTTGTTATGTTCTTTTTCAAGTTCCTTTAAGTATAAAGTTAGATTGTTAGAGTTTTTCTTGTTTCTTGAGATAGGTCTGCAATGCTATGAATTTCCTTCTCAGGACTGCTTTTACTGTATCTCATAGATTTATGGGTTGTTGTGATCTCATTTTCATTTGTTTCAAGGTATCTTTTGATTTCTTTATTGATTTCATTGTTAACCCATTCATTGTTTAGGAACCTATTATTTAGCCTCCATGTCTTTGTGTGTTTTTCAGGGTTTTTTTTTTCTTATGATTGATTTCTACTGCTTTAAAAAAAAAAAAAAAAAAAAAAAACAGAGAAAAGTCAATAAATGTGGTCTGTCTAAAAACTTCTAATCTCTAAAAGTTTCTTTCAAATCATTATCTTCAAAATTTTCAAAAATTTTAATTTTGCAATGTGGGACAAACTATAATTTTGTAGCTTGATTTTTTAAAACTTAGCTAAAAGAAGCATTTTGTTTCCACAGAGATATAAAAGTTCTTAGCCTGTAACATGGTATGTAAGTGATTAAGTAATCCTTAGCTAAGCCAATAGTCATCTTTTGTAGATAGAGAAACCACTTCATATTTCAGTCTTTTCTCCTACGTCCATCACCACCCACATTTCTGATTCAAATCCGGATGACTAATCATCTCCCTTGCTTTCTTATTAAAGATTGTAATAAAAAAAAATTAAAGGGCAGAAGGAACATACAGTAAATGCCAAACAAGTATGTGGGTATGCTTGTTTCAACTTTGCGTGTGTATAAAAGGGATAGAAATGGGAGTAGAAAGATGTCTTAAGAAAAGGAAACTTTTCCAATATATGAAAACATTTAGCCTCCTGAGCATAGTTACTCATATTATAGTCATAAAGACCCTGAAAGATTATCTCAAGGACTGCAGGGTGTCTTGATTAGTACTAAGTGAAGTTCCAAAAGGAAACATGAGCTAATCCTACCAACTCTAATGTCTAGCAAGTTTTATAAAATAAGCTATTTAAATCTATCATGCCATTCTCTCTCCAGCCAGCAAGTCAACAGACCTGTGGGTTTTATGCAGCTCTACCACCTTCTCTTCCAGCTCCTTTGTCTGGGAGGGGGCAAACTGGAAGTCACTGAGGTCATGACTGGCATGTTCTTCTGGGTCATAATCTCCAAGTTCAGCTTGTAGTGTGTAAGATCCCAGGAGGGCATGAGTCACAAAAGAACAGGGCAGGCGTCCAGAGGCAATGTCCTGTCGGAGCTGAAGGCACAGGAAGTATCTGAGGAGCAGCGGGAGAAAAGGATTGAAGAGAACAAGTAGTTAAGATTGCAGCACTCATAATCCTTGAGTTCTAATATTCCTTTTGAAAACAAATATATAATATAGGTACTCTTCATAACCCTAGCAAAAAAAAAAAAAATCTTCTCTAATAAGAAGCCCACCTTGCTCCCTGGACTCCCAACTTTGTGGCTTATATACAGAAACTGAATCTAGAGAGCTAAGCAATAGAATGCAAACTCTGAACTTCTATTCCAGTAGTAGTGTATTATGACTATAATTATTACAACAAAGAGTTTTATGACTGAAGGTAAAAATTCCAATCACTGTCCCCTTGGATTTAAAACTAATCAAAATTAGCATGACCTCAAAAGTTGTAAAAATAAATACAATTTTAAAAATAGCGGTAGCGGGGGGTGGGGGAGGCCTGGTGGAGGTCAATTGGGGGGGGGAAAGAGATATATGCACTACTATTTGTAATACTTTAAACAAAAAAGGGAAAAAATAATAATTTTGTTCCCCCCTTCACTCTCCCCCAAAAACAGTGGTAGCCCTTTAAGCATTAGCAAGAAAAGTTAAAGTCATCCTGCCCTTTTTCCTCTCTACTCTTTTCAAACTAATTTCTTATTTTTCTGAGATACTTTTAACAACCATTATAAGTTAGCCTCTACTCTGAAGCCCTAACTTGCCCACTTACCCCATCTAAAGACGTAGCTAGTTTAGTCTGTGGTAGAAAAAGGATGGGCTTCACAGTGAAGCAAAGCTAACACTATGTAACTTTGTGCAAGATAATTTACTCACCTAAGGTTAATTCACCACGTGTAAAATGGGAAAAACTACCTCCCTCTGAAGGTGAGGGTGAAAAATTAGATAATATAAACACATTGCATGGTATCGTGGGAATCAACATTTGGTAGCTATAATCATAATAATGGTATTATTAGTTATAATTATTATTCCATGTACCAAGTAGCTTATCAAACAGTTATAAAAGATTCTGTTTTTTCACTAAATAACATGGAGAAACATGTTATTTATATTCTATGAGGATTTTTTTTTTTTTGGCCCCCTATCAAACTCCTTTTGGTGACATTTTAAAGCCTCATTGCTCAAATTTAACCAATTGCTAAGGTTACCAACGACCACTCCAAACTAAATGGCTCTCATTTTTGAAGATTTGTTAGTGACTGCCATTCCTACTGGCAGGTAGCCACCTTCGTGTGGACACTTCTGCCTAGCATGGATTTCCATGCCCCTGCCCCGACCTCCTCTTATCCTCTACCCAACACGTTCAAACAGGCGCACTGCCTCTCAGCCAGGCCTCACTGCTGTTCAGTCAGAAAGCACGACCCAGCACATGCTATCAGCCATCACACAGTTCAGTTAAACCTGGATTACTGGACACATCTGTCAGGCAGGTCAGAGACTCTTTATCATCATCATAGTCCCACAGCTGGCAAAGTATTTGCCACGTGGTGGGTGCTCAATAATTTTCTGAGAATGAAAGTTGTCTCACTATCACTGCAGTCTGAGTGTTTTTATGCATTGCAGAAGCTCTCTTTCTAATGAGGATTACATATTTCCTTGACTCCTAGAATAGCATGAGTATCACTGTACTAACTTTATTTTCATTTTTGAAATTCATTTTTATTGTTGACACTATTACAGATATCCCCCACTCTCCTCCCGCAATGATTCAGGTTATCCTCCAATTCTATAAGGGTAATCAAGAACAGTGCTACTTCTCCACATTTTATGACAGTTTTAAGGCCTATCCACAAAGATTCCATCTATTACTAAAATCTTGTTGCTCCCTTTTATAGTATTGTCTCTACTTTTCCCATTATCTCTACTTTTCCCATTGGTGCTTTCAAAGCTTAAGTTTGAAGTACAAAAAGCTTCCAAAAAAAACTGCAATAGTTCCCTGAATTTCCCACCTTGGGAAATTGATATTACAGGAAAGAGCATTCTTTAAACATTATTCTGAACACTATTTTTGCTTACCCCGCCTTCTAAATGTTCACTCAAGTCGTGGTGAAGATTTCAATCATGACAAGCAGGCCACCAGCTTACACGTACAGGCAAGGTGGCTGGTCTCAGGCTGCATTACCATGGCTGTTAGTTAGCTCACTAGACTGTATCATTTCTCCCCTTATACACAGAGACTGTTAAAGCCCAATTTAAAAGGAAAACCAAAGCACTGATGATGTAAGATGCAATCACCCAAGAATTATCATCCTCAAACAAAATACTGCAAAGAGCAGTGTATGTACAGAGGTGTTGGGTCACAAAGCCCCAGTTACTTGCACTCCTCCAGTGAGGCTCTGTAGCTTGTGCCTGCAAACCCGTCAACTTGTACACAGCTCACTGTGCAGTTACAAAAGTTACTATTTATTATTTACTAGCTGAAGCTAATTCAATCACAACTTAATTATTACCAGTACATCCCTATTCAGCAGTAAGTACTAAAGGGAAAAAATCTTGTTATTTAACCCAACCTTGGAAAGATAGCTCCATAATTCCTATTTCACATGGATATCACACACTCTCTTAAGCACACCTACGCAACTTGATATTTGACAACACTGGCCCAGTAGAAAGCATCAAGGCACAGTAACCGCAAGAATCAAAAGCAGAGTCTCCCAGTAAGACCCTCTAGTTTTCTAAAAGTATATATTATATATATGTAAATAAAAGTGTTCCTTGGCCATGTAAATAACCTTTTAAAAATATGTACAGATCACCCTATCGACTTACTCTTACTAAAGCTAAGAAGTCCTACCACTGGTACCCAGTTGAATAGGGATAAGACATGAAGGCACACGCAGACACAAGAATGTTCCTTGGTTACCATTCAAATACTCAGGCATTCTCAGAATCAGGAAATGCGTTCTTGCTCCTAAACCGAATCTTTTATTTGTAATTTAAGCATATGTTTGTATATTCCAGACAATCTCAGAGGAGATGAAATGAAATACTATTGGCTCTTACATAAGAAAGCGTAAATTATTATTTGATTGGGGCAACAAAAAAATTACAGTTCAACTGACTTTTAAAAATAATTTCATAAAAAAAATAAATAAATGAAAAATAAAAATAATTTCATTTTCTACCCTTATATCACCTTTGTAATATGAGACTAGTTCACAGGGACACATGGGTTGCATAATAAGAACTATCTGAGTATTGAAATGTGAGATATTAAATATCAATGATTTTTAAAGTATACCATAGGAAATAAAGTTGCCAGCAATATTTTAAAAAATATTTCATTACTCAAATATAAAGATAAATTAAAGTAAATAAAAATTTTCAAACTGACAACCTTTCAAACTATTTTGGAACATCCACTTCCAAAGGCACTTCTAAAACTCAACTTAAGAAAAAATGTTTTCATTCGAATAATGAAATTATAACCATTACCTTAGGGCACAGAAATAAATGAGAGTATAAGTAAAGGTTCGTTCTTTATGTAAATACTAGAGGCCCATAGCAGGAAGATTTCTGCAAGAATAGGGCTTCCTGTGGCCTGAGCAAAGCAGAGAAGGGAGCGAAGCCCGCCAAGGCGGGCTTCCCTCCCGCTGCTGCCGCCCCGCTTTCCCTCCCTCTTCCTTCTAAGCTGTCTTCAGTCTTTGCTCCACACCTGCGTATGCAAATTAACCGCCATCTTTGTTTGGTTAATTTGCATACTCGCTCTGATTGGCTGGTGGGTGTAGCGGAGTGATGGTCAATTTGCATGTTTCTCTTTTACTAGTGTAGATGAAGTACCTGGTGATATCTTCAGTCAATTGAGAAGGATCAGGAGGATAAAACTTCACATTAAAAGTGAACAGCCAGGGAAGATCTGTAATTATTAAATATCATGGTTACTCATCCAACCAACAAAAAGACTATTTATTTATTTTAATATTTTTATTTATTTCAGAGAAGAAGGGAGAGGGGGAGATAGAAACATCAATGATAAGAATCTTAGATCAGTTGCCTTTTGCATGCCCCCCACTGGGGATTAGACCTGCAATCTGGGTAAGTGCCCTAACCAGGAATCAAATTGTGACCTCCTGGTTCATAGGTCGACGCTCAACCACTAAGCCAGCTGGCCTGGTTATTTTCATAAAACTTAAAAGTACACTAGTTCCTGCATAAATCAGTTTAAAGAACTTCATTTTTTAATTTAAAGAAAACATCATTTATAAGACAAAATAAAAAATAAAGTAAAAATCCATTACATAAATAACCCAACATTTAAGAATAATAGGATCACATTTTTTTTATAAATGTTTACTGGTACTTAAACAAACGTTTTGTATGGTGATCTATTACACAAAAATTTTAATGTGACTTCCATTGAATAGTTCTGAGATAAGATTTGTTTTGACCACAGAATTTCTAGATACCAAATATTCTCCACTCTTTAAAGAAAAAAGCATTTTAAGATTTCTACACTGTTGGGGGAAGAAGGATAATGATCTAGTGATCACTATAGCTATTCAGGAAATTATTTATGGGTTATTTGAAGGAAGTATTAAAAGAAATCCCAAAGAAGGGAGATAGTGATAAATGTCACCATACGTTAAAACAATAAAATTATTTCCCAGGTTTTCTAAGTACACTATATGTAACATATACTTTGCTGTACTGTGTCAAAAAGAATGATTATATCAACCATGTTATAAATGACATTAAAAGTTAAACATCTATTTATACATTAATATTTAACCATTCAAGATATATATATATATATATATATATATACACACACACATATATACATATATACATATATATATATATATATATATATATACACACATACTAGAGACCCGGTGCACTAAATGCATGCATGGGGGTATGTGTCCCTCAGCCCAGCCTGCACCCTCTCTAATCTGGGACCCCTCGAGGGATGTCCGACTGCCCGTTTAGGCCCGATCCTAGGACATCCCTCTCACAATACAGGACTGTTGGCTGGCTCCCAACTGCTCGCCAGCCTGCCTTCCTGATTGCCCCTAACCGCTTCTGCCTGCCAGTCTGATCACCCCCTAACCACTCCCTTGCCAGCCTGATTGATGCCTAACTACTCCCCTGCCAGCCTGTTTGCCCCTAACTGCCCTCCCCTGCAGGCCTGGTTCCCCCCCCCCAACTGCTCTCCCCTGCAGGCCTGGGTCACCCCCCAACTGCCCTTCCCTGCAGGCCCGGTCGCCCCCAACTTCCCTCCTCTTCCCGCCTGGTCACCCCTAACTGCCCTCCCCTACAGGCTTGATTGCCCCCAACTACTTTCCCTTGCAGGCCTGTTCCCTCCCAACTGCCCTCCCCTGCTGGCCTGATCACCCACAACTGCCCTCCCTTGCAGGCCTGGTCCCTCCCAACTGCCCTCCCCTGCTGGCCATCTTGTGGTGGCCATCTTGTGTCCACATGGGGGCAGCCATCTTTGACCACATGGGGGCAGCCATCTTGTGTGTTGGAGTGATGGTCAATTTGCATATTACTCTTTTATGGATAGCATGCTTCAGGTGGCTTTTAAAAACGAACAAAAAACACACACAACTCTGGGAAGAGAGAAGGTATTATTTTCCCAAAGGGATCCAAATAATTCCAATGGCCTGAATTTAGAGTTGTGCTCGAAGTTCGTAGTATTTCCAAATTAAAACCAAAAAGTGTGCATCATTTCACTTCATACACATTTGAAGGCCTCACAATTGTTTTAATTTACAGACTTGAAGAAAAATTTCTTTTGACTCCCATTCTTTTGTCCAATGTGTCATTTTGCCTTTTTTTGCCAATAATCAGCATACTAACTATACTAATGAATGGCTACTGTGAACACACAAGAACTTTTGCTGGATTTTGGTTCAAAACAGTATTATTCTACTAATAAAGTCAATCCTATTGAATTTAAGAAAGAGTTCAGTTTTGCTTTACATATTACAAATCACAAAGGGATACAGGACTTCACTGGCTACGGAGAGACATGTGTTTCTTGGCCTGCAGCACCATGCTGGCTAGGACGCATATGCACTTCTTCAGCTGCTAATACATAATTAACAGTCATCATAGAACCATCAGTTCTTAATGGATCCTTACTTATTTGTTTTGTAGTTATTAAAACTAGCACATACTTGCCTAGACATGATTCCAGGGATACGTTTCTAATGGAACACATATTTTAGGATATATTTCCAATTCTAACATTGATAAAATGCACCAATAATGCTACATGTTTCATTTAATTACATATTATTGTTATCCTAATTTTTACCTAGCTATATATAAAGTCAATCTAGCTATGAGTTATTTATATATTAATCATATGTAAGCCTTAGTCTTATTATCTATGTAGTTTTGTTTGTACACATTTGAAACATAAAGATTTTAAAACATATTTTACACAGGAACCACTAGGTTGTCAGTTGTCAAAAGTAACTAAAAAAAAGGGATTAATTTCTACCTTTGCTAACTGCCAATTAACTGAGTAACAATAAATCCTAGCAGAGGCTGGGTTCAGATAGAACAAGCAGTTCTTTCATCCATTTTAACACCAGCAGAAAAACAGAAGTAAAATGCAACAGCAAAACTTCAGTTCCACAGCCTGCTTTAATGACTGGGACAGTACAGGTTTCCAGTTAGGGAACTAGCTCCAATAGTCTGAAAGAGCCAAATCCTACTTGTTAGTGTTATTCCTCTTGTCAAACCACAAGGGCAAAAGTCCTAAAATAACTTTTTAAAAATTTCACAGATAATCAAAACGTAAGACCATCCTATATAATAAAATGCTAATATGCAAACCGACCGAACGGCAGAACGACCGGTCACTATGACAAGCACTGACCACCAGAGGGAAGATGCTCAATGCAGGAGTTGTCCCCTAGTGGTCAGTGCGCTTCCCCCGTGGGAGCACCACTCAGCCAGAAGCCGGGCTCATGGCTGGCGAGCACAGCGGCAGTGGCTGCAGGCAGGCAGTAAGGAGCGAGGGGTTCCGGACTGCGAGAGGGATGTCTGACCACCAGCTTAGGCCCAGGGATCGGGCCTAAGCCAGCAGGTGGACATCCCCCAAGGGATCCTGGCCTATGAGAGGGCGCAGGCCGGGCTGAGGGACACCCTGCCCCGAATGCACCAATTTCATGCACCAGGCCTCTAGTGATTCATAATCAGGAATAGTCCTGCCTTTCAAAAGTTAGAAAATCTATGACTCTGAAATGAGTGGCACATAAAAATAATTAAACAAAAGCCAAAACAAAACCATAGGAAACAACTCAATGGAATATCAATCATGTTTCAGAGAGATACTTATGCTGAGAACAGAAAAGGGGGTTAGAAAAGGAGAGTAGAAATGATAGAAAAACTACCAAAAAGTTTAATAATTTCAGAGAGAAAGGAAAGAAATGAAAAAAAAAATGTAGAGAACCTAAAGTGGGACAGAAGGTAGGCGGAAAGGAACAGAATGCAAAGCACAGGCTGGTTCCGGTGTTTTGATGTCAGGAACAGTAAAGGCAGGGAATGAAACGCAGAGCACAAAGGGCATTCTGCACTAGCACTCGGGATGGTTTCACTCCGGCCCACAGGCCTAGAGGCTCTAAGCATTTTATTCTCCTGCCTGAAAGTTCCAGCTGTTGTGGCTCCCCAACTTTTCTGCTTCGGTCACTCACATACCCTGCAGTACATTAAGTACCGATTTCCTGTGAGAGGTTTCTCTGTGGTAAAAATGTTTCTTGGCACAGATATGGCAAAGCCAGCCACAGGCCAGTCAACCTGCAGAGGTAGAACCCACAGAAAAAACTGAAGCCAGTTAGGATGGGACACTGAAAGTCACTTTGGGAGTCCACGATGAGAACAAATGGGGATATGGAAGAAAGGGCCAAACAGGACTAATGACAAACCCAGACTCAAAGAGCACGTTAAGCGGCCCGTGGGACAAAGGAGTAGAGAAGGCAATGACCTCAGAGGACTGAAAAGATCCTTCTACACATTTTCTCCCCTATAGTCCTCACTCCATCACATCTATAAACAGTGTATCTATAAAGCCTCTGGGGCCAGAGATACGCTTTTTCAAGATGAAGTGGATAAAGTAATAAGTTTACCTGGGGTAAAATTTACATAGATAATAAAAGTTACAGAAAAGCAGCTTCTCATTCTTTTCTACAGAGAAAAAAAGTCAGATATACTTCAAAGTGGTAGGTACTGTGAGAAAACACTGAGGATTATGACTCTAGAACCTCTAGACCAGTGGTTCTCAACCTTTCTAATGCCGCGACCCTTTAATACAGTTCCTCATGTTGTGGTGACCCCCAACCATAAAATTATTTTCGTTTCTACTTCATAACTGTAATTTTGCTACTGTTAATGAATTGTAATGTAAATACCTGTGTTTTCCGATGGTCTTAGGCGACCCTGCTAGTGGTTCTCAACCTGTGGGTCGTGACCCATAGGTTGAGAACTGCTGCTATAGAGCCTCTGTTCTAGTCCATAAACTTTTGTGAAAAGATTAACTTAAAAGTATGATTATTTGAATACTCACTTCTCAGTTGTCCCTTTATTTGTTTTGCAGGATCTAGCCAATTCTGCAGGAGAGGAAAAAAGAGGTTAATCAACCCGTAAGAAATTTCCCAGAGTCCAAAATGGAACCGTTTACAGTTCACATACTTATTTAAATATAAACATCCTATATAATAAAAGCATAATATGCAAATCAACCAAACGGCGGAATGACCAGTCGGTGGGGGGGGGGGGGGGGGCGGCAAGCAGGCGGCGCCAGGCCAGCCAAGGCACATGCAAGCGGGCAGAGGGAGGGAACAGCAATGGGGGGGGGGGGGGCGACCAGCGGCAGTGGAAGGGAGGTTGGGGGAGGGGGGCTGGCACCGTCCCCTTTTTGGCCTGTCCAGTCACCTCCCGCAGAGGGCGGCCGGGTGGCAGTGCCAAGGTGATAGGGGCAGTGCCATCCCCTGATCAGCCGGCCTGGTCACCTCCCACAGAGGGAGGCCAGACTGCATCGGTAGGACATCCCCTGAGGACTCCCGGACTGTGAGAGGGTGCAGGCCAGGCTGAGGGACCACCCCCCGCCAAGTGCATGAATTTTCGTGCACCGGGATTCTGGTATTTTAATAAAGTCTTATTAGAAGTAGTTTCCACCTATTAGCATTCCACTGGGGTAAGTATTGACTTGTATTTGAATGTGTTATAAATAAAATATTACAACAGTTTTAAGGTGAGTCTCTTGGGCTTCATTTAATGAGATATGAAATCAAACACCTATCCTAATGATGAGATAATATATCTACATACAGTCTTTTTCTTTTATTTCTAAACTAGTGACCCGGTGCACGAAATTCGTGCACATTAAAAGGGGATTAATTAGAGGAAATCATTTAATATTGCTATTTGTCCTTTCTCTATAATAGAAGTGTCAGAGATGAAAGAAAATTAGTAAAATGTATATGAAAACCTTCCTCCTGTCAGAGTCTGGGGCTCACCACCGAACCCAAAGTCAAGTCCCCGCCCACCCACATGCACCTCAAAATCGCGTGAAACCCAGACCTGGCCGGCCCCCCCACATTGGGCTAGATCCAGACTCGACCAGTCCCACCCTTGTCAAGCCCTGCCGGGCTGGGGGCGTAGTCTCAGGTCCTCTGGCCCAGTGCCAGGATGGGGGGCGTGGCCTGAGGTCTCCCAGCCCAGACCAGGGCAGGGGCGTGCCTTGAGGTCCTCCATCAAGCCCCACCAGGTGGGGGACACAGCTTGAGATCCCCTGTCAAGCCCTGCTGGGTGGGGGGCATGGCCTGAGGTCCCACATCAAGCCCTGCCAGGCGTGGGGGCACAGCCTCAAGTCCCCCATCAAGCCCTGCTGGGTGGGGCGCGGCCTGAGTTCCCCTGTCAAGCCCAGCCAGGCAGGGGGGCGCAGCCTCAGGTCCCCTGGCCCGGTGCTTGGGCAGGGGGCACAGCCTGAGGTCCCCTGTCAAGCCCGACCTGGTGGGAGGTGCTGCCTGAGGTCCCCCAGCCTGATGCCGGGGTGGGGGGAGCAGCCTGAGGTCCCCTAGCCCAGCACCAGGACAGGAAGCACACCTTGAAGTCCCCCATCAAGCCCCGCCGGGCAGGGGGCGTGGCCTCAGGTCCCCTGGCCTAGCACTGGGGTGGGGGCGGGGGGCGGTCTGAGGTCCCCCAGCCTGACGCCAGGGCAGGGGGTGCGGCCTGAGGTCCCCTGTCAAGCCCCATGGGGACGGGGGAGGGCATAGCCTCAGGTCCCTGCTGATTGCTTGTTAAGGCTCCTTATGGGAACTTGGCCTCAGCTGTGGGTGCATCTATCTTTGTGACGGAGTGATGGTCAATTAGCATATTCCCTCTTTATTAGACAGGATTACAGTTTACACTCAATATTATTTTGTATTAGTTTCCAGTGTACAGTACAGTGGTTAGACACACACAAAGTTTTTAGTCTATAAACTGTCAGAAACAGCCTCTGTGGACACTGAAATGAGAGCTCAACAATTGACTCCAGCTCATAAAGGCTACAAATGTGGAGAGAAACCAAGATGGTGGCATAAGTAAACACCTAACCTGCTGCCTCGCACAACAATTTCAAAACTACAACTAAAAGACAAAACGGACATCATCTGGAACCACAGGAAGGCTGGCTGAGTGGAAATTCTACAACTAGAAGGAAAGAGAAAAGCACACTGAGACTCAGAGGAGCTGTGGAAGGCAGAGGTACGAAGGAGCACGTGCGGCGAGGGCTGGCAACTGAGTACGCGGCTGGCTTTCTCAATCCGGAGGGAGACAAAAGCTCCCAACAGCTCTGAACTCCAGTTCCGGGCGAGACTCTGGGGACCTAGACTCATACGGGGTGAAACTGGACTGTCTGGCAGCGGGCAGAACTCAAGGGCGGCTTTCTCTCAGAGGTGCTTGCAGCGATTACCACGGGACACTGAGACCCAGGGGCCTCTTAGGGCAGGGCTGACGGGAAACCATTGCTGTCTGCTCCGCCCTGAGACTCCACCCCATCCAAGCTGAGCACAGAGGCTTTTGCAAGTCTTGTCTCATAAAGGGGTCTCCAGCACAGAAGTTCTCCCAGCGTAGACACAGCTGATCCTCACAGCTAATTGGCGTGGAGGTCAATTCCTCCCAGTGATACCAACAACAATCAAGGCTTAACTACAACAAGACTGTGCACACAGCCCACAAAGGGGTGCACCAAGAGTGTCCACCTCAGGTAACTGGGAAGGCTAAGCCACTGGGCCCTATAGGACACCTACCACACAAAGCCACTCTATCAACTCAGGGAAGCAGCCAAAATGCAGAGACAAAGAAACAGGTCACAAATGAAAGAAATAGAGGAAAGCAAACGACTGGATATAGAGTTCAAAACCACTTTTATAAGGTTTTTCATGAATTTTCTAGAAAAGGCCGATAAATTTAGCGAGACCCTCAAGGATATGAAAAAGGACCAACTAGAAATTAAGCATACACTGACTGAAATAAAAAATAATATACAGAGATCTAACAGCAGACTAGAGGATCACAAGAATGAGGTCAAAGATTTGAAATACAAAGAAGCAAAAAACACCCAACCGGAAAAGCAAAAAGAAAAAAGAATCCAAAAATATGAAGTTAGTGTAAGGAACCTCTGGGACAACTTCAAGCGTACCAACATCCAAATTATGGGGGTGCCAGAAGAAGAGAGAGAGCAAGATACTGAAAACCTATTTGAAGAAATAATGACAGAAAACTTCCCCCACCTGGTGAAAGAAATAGACTTACAAGTCCAGGAAGCGCATAGAACCCCAAACAAAAGGAATCCAAAGAGGACCACACCAAGACACATCATAATTAAAATGCCAAGAACAAAAGACAAAGAGAGAATATTAAAAGCAGCAAGAAAAACAGTTAGTTACCTACAAGGGAGCACCCATACGACTGTCAGCTGATTTCTCAACAGAAACTATGCAGGCCAGAAGGGAGTAGCAAGAAATATTCAAAGTGATGAATAGCAAGAACCTACAACCAAGATTACTCTACCCAGCAAAGCTATCACTCAGAATTGAAGGGCAGATAAAGAGCTTCACAGATAAGAAAAAGCTAAAGGAGTTCATCACCGCCAAACCAGTGTTATATGAAATGCTGAAAGGTATTCTTTAAGAAGAGGAAGAAGAAAAAGGTAAAGATAAAAATTATGAACAACAAATACATACCTATCAACAAGTGAATCTAAAAATCGAGTGAATAAAAAATCTGATGAACAGAATAAACTGGTGAATGTAATAGAATCAGGGGCATAGAAAGGGAGTGGACTGACAATTCTTGGGGGGGAAGGGGAGTGGGTGGGTGCGGGAAGAGACTGGACAAAAATCGTACACCTATGGATGAGGACAGTTTTTTTTGGGGGGGTAAGGGCAGAGGGTGGGGTGAGAACCGGGTGGAGGGGAGCTATGGGGGAAAAAGGACGAACAATTGTAATAATCTGAACAATGAAGATTTATTAAAAAAATAAAAGGATACAATGTGAATTAGGAATTATTAGTTAAGAGTATATATACCGCGATCAAACACAATTATCTCAACTCCTAAAGCCAACTCCTCCTCCTCCTTAAACTTGGTCTTTCCCTGCAACTATGTAATGCTATGGAGAATACTGTCAGACTGGAGCAGAAATTTTCCTTCCTGGTCTTCCTGTAACATCCTGTTTAAACTTCATTCCAAGTTGGGAGTCACAATCATAAAAAACTCTGTTTCTCTTTCCACTTACTACTTTCCTTTGAGAAAGTTAACATAAAAAGACTCTAGGAAACCATTATAACATCTTAAAGCTGAAAAGACCAAACTTGAACTACTGAGTTCAACCTAAGGACATTCAATATTTGTTTTTTAAAGCAATAAGCAAAAGATCCATCTAAAAAAATGTTTATGCATTTTTATTTTTATACTTCTCCCACCTATCCACAAGTCATTATTAGAGTTCACCTTACTTTATCTTCATTAACACAGGAGAACAAGTACATTTTTTGAGATAGAGTAAATGGATTCAAATAACTGGATGTATAATAAGTTTCATTCATTCTATAAGTATCCCAAATAACACCTGTAAACAGAATTTTATTCTGACACATAAAGCAAACAATTAAAATGTTTATTATGTAGAAAATAATAGCCTAATGTCTCAACAAGATATTGAATTAATACAACAGACATTAACTTACAAAATAAGAAAGTAGTAATAACAGGATGCTTTGAAAGCAAAGCTGCACAAACCCCTGTGGGTTTCACTACACCTGTCACAGCTTGCACTTAGGAGAGCAAGGACCCAAGGTGTGCATGGCTCTGCCCTAACACTGGTTATATTCAAACCTCTCAATAAAAAAAACTACCAGAGCTTGGTCTAGTTTCATATCACTGGTGTCCCAGCTGCGTGGCCCAATGTTGAGAAGGACCAGTGGAACCCTCTAACGGTACCTCCAGTGCTATGTTAAGGAAAGCTCTAATTCTCCTCTTAGAAAAGAGCCTGGCATTCAGTTTCCTTGGCCTGCAGCTGCTGTCCCAACAACAGCTGGCTCACAAATGGCCGGCTATGATGAGTGAACAAAAATGAGAAAAACACATCATTCAGTCTTTAGCCCAGACAGAGGAGAGACTGGGGAACGGGCAAAGAAGGATCAAATGTGTTGGGGCATTTCATCCAAGGAAGTAACAACTACAGCAAAAGAAACTGAACCAGAGTCGCCTTGGGCCAAAAAGAAAAAAAAAAAAAATCCTTTAGAACATTAACACAGAGAGAGTGGAGGAAAAACTACTTAAAGACCTAGACAGCCCCTTCTAAATCTCCAGCTTCATTATGTGACAGGTGATCCTGATGCTTTGCTACAGAAGACAGAAAAAAAAAACAAAACACCACTCTGTTCGAGGAGGAAGATGATAGACACAACATCATCTTCTGTGACCCCCCAGAATAACTTAATGTCCCAGCCATTTGGCAATTTCCCTTTTCACCAGAAGAACCAACCCCTTGTATGAATTACCTGACAGCTTCTGCACAGCATGGAGTCAATAGAGGTCTGTAGACTAGACCGCGAGTGACAAGTTTCTATGCACCAGCCAGACAAATTCAGACTCAGTGTCATTCTCAGACCACCTTCCACAACATTGCCAGCCACATTATTAAGACCCCTATCCAAAAACTAAGTGGGCAGAGTTTACCTTACGTGATCAAGTAGGAGCAGCAGAAATGACTCCTTTCATTCATTCACCTATCCCTTTGCTAAGCACACTCACTTCCATACTGTAAGCTCCATTCCCACCAAGGAGTAGGTGGTCTTCTTCCTCCCCAGTACAACTTAGCAAGAGTCAGGATAGACTATATTACTTGTATCCTCCATAACACAGTTTTAAGCAACCAGTAGGTACTAAATTAATACCTGTTGATTAACATCTGCCCGGTGCTTGCTTCCTACCCTCCAATGCTGTGGTCATTTTAAAAGACCACAGATTCTATTAGTTCATTGAATTTATTTTTATTTAAATAATGAAATCCAATGAATATTTAGATCATGAGTGGGATATAAGTTTATGGCCTAGGAACAAAACTCAAAGTAAAAAAACAAAAATAACTTAATATGACTTTTGAAAGAAATACAAGTCTATTTAATAGACACAGAACTCTTTAACAAATAAATAATAAACTTCTTGGTTTTGACACATTAGGAGGAGGCTGGGTGGATCAAGAAGTAGACACAAAAAGGTGGAAAAAGTGAATGACATAAATGCACACACATCATTATAGATTATGATGCATCATTCTCATTTTTTAAAGATTTGGCTGCCACATTTATAGACTTTGGAATCAGAAATACATGGAGTCAAATCTGGCTTTCCACCAATTCTTGTGTGAACTTGGGCTTATTCCTTGGATTCTTTAAGCTTCAATTTCCTCAAGTGCAAGATGAGGATCGTAACATCTACCTCACAGGATAGTTCTTTTCCTGAAGACTTTACCCAATGTCCTTAACAGATAAGTTCTTTCTGCAATGATAAAATTAAATCGACATCATATTTTGGTATATATCCCTTCTTCACTAATTTTCTATTTCCAACAGACGAACAGAACTGGGGGGGGGGAGGTGATTATCTAAAGAACTTTTATTCATATATAGCCCATGGACATAGATAATAGTGTCCTGAAGGCCGGGAGGGTCGGGGGCGGGGAGAGGTGAGTGGAGTGGGAAGTAGGGAGAAAATAGCTTTACCTCTCTTGTCAGGTAGATGCCCAGCCTTCACTGGCTATATATTTTAATTGTTGACAGCTTCCTGCAGAAAGCCCTAGCATGTCACTGCTTCTGTGTTCCCACATCTAAGTGTTTCTTTGAACTCCTCCCTATCAGAGTCCCATTAGCAGTGTGAGTGTGCAGCTGCCTGTCCAGGGCCACTCACCACACTAGACCTGGATAACAACTCAAGAAACTATCTCTCCTCTAATTCCCCTTCAGACTGGATGCTGAGATCCCCAAGTTAGAAGTTTTCAAAATGCCTAGCCGTGTCTTCCTCACTCACATTTGGTGCTTGTCAATTTGGCCAGGTGAGAGAAATTAAATTTAACCCAATTCACACTGTAATACCAAATGTTAAAAGTGTAAGAGTAACTTTGCATTTCCCCTTAAGAAGTTATAGCACCAAAGCAGATCCCCTTTATTAGACCTTTGCCTAAATGAGGTCTACGAGAACACTTACCACAATGCTGGTGGTAAGCAGAAATGTTACAGACTTTCTATATTACAGTGAATCATTCACTATGCATCTGGGAGAATGTGATTCAACTTCTGTCTGCGGTGTTATAAGGTGTAACTGGATTGAATAAAGAATTTTACTAAATAGTTTATATCTGACAAAGAAAAAGGTATTTGAGTTTTTAGTTCTAGTTTCTGGGGGGAATGGCCTGGCTCTCAGGCAAACACTTCAATCAATTTTCATAAAGTTAGCTGTGGATATCAACTACACTTCTAATAAACTCCTCTTTCAATATGGCTTGAAGCAAAATGACATCAGAATCCAGGGCCAGATGCCAAACTTAATTAACATAAAAATTCAAGATAATATTTTTCCCCTTTAAAGAAAGTCCAAATTTCTTATTGATGGTTCTATGTAGAAATGAATACAAGAACTTCATGGGCTTGGAATTTCATATATAAAAGAGCAGTAACAAAGTGCTTGATTCCACATATTTTTAATGACATTTTCCATAGTAAAGTTTACACAAGAGTTCTCAAAAGACATGAAAAAGTGCTAACACAAATAATGATAGATTTTCATACTCAGAGTGAATTGAAAGGCTTCCAACTCAAGGTCTCAACCATGAAAGACCCAACACAGTACTACACTAAATCTAAAGAAAGTTAAGATTTTTTTCTACATGGAAACTTTTCACACAAATAACCATGACTTTACCCTCACCTTTACTTTACAAAAAGGTGAAATGGTAAGTGACTGAAGTTTCTATAAATACAGATATTCAGTATGAAAAAGAAAGCATTTTAAATATCTGTATCGTATGGTATCTTATTGTTGAAACAGCATGAGTTTCAAAGAAAATTGCACTGAGCTGAGTTGTTACAATGGTAATAATTTTCTGAGGAAAAATAGGATGCAATACAAATCTATATTTGAAAAATAAGAGTACTTTTGCCTAGATGTCTTAAGGACTAAATTTTATCTACACAAGCAAGAAGGAATAGAAAATTATACAATACTTGCCCTGGCCAGTATTGCTCAGTGATTAGAGCATGGGCCCTCGAACAAAAGGGTCTCAGGTTCAATTTCTGGTCAACAGCATGTACCTGGGTTGCAGGTTCGACCTTCTACCCAGGTTGGGGCATGTATGGAAGGCAACCAATGGATGTGTCTCTCGAATCAATGTTCCTCTCTCTCTCTTTTTTTCCTCCCTCCTTCCCTCACCTTCCCTCCCTTCCACTATCTCTAAAAATCAACAGAAGAATTATTCTCAGGTGAGGATTAAAAAAAAAAAAAAAAAACAGCAACAACAAAAAAATTATACAATACAAAAGTTATAAAAACAAACAGGTTATCTATGAGGTCATCACGCCCTCATGCCATGATGCCTTCACGCCGTAACAATCCAACACCAGGGGGCTGGATGTGCAGCGGGCATGTGTGGGTGGGCGGGGACTTGACGCTGCGTGCGCTGCGCAGAAGCGGGTCCCAGCAACTGTGTGTGGCGGCGCCGGGGGCAGGACCCCTGGCTCCGGCCTACCTCTTTGGGGCAATCCATCGAGGAGACTCGGATGGGTGGGCAGGACCTACCTCTTTGGGGAGATCGATTGCGGGGCTCCTACACTGTGAGAGGGCACAAGCCAGGCTGGGGAAACCCTCCCCCCACCCTGCTGAGTGCACAAATTTCAGGCACCTGGCCTCTAGTATATGAATAATTAAATATATTGCCAATTACATTTACACATTAATTTTCTAAAAAGTGAGTATTTCAGAAAGGTCACCCCACTGTTTGTTCTCCCAATGCTCTAAAAGCCTAGATAACAAAGTGATGACTAAACGTGTGAGCATTTTCATCTCCCATTTCATCAGAGAAACTCCAAAATAAACAAGGAATTATGAGATCCTTATTTAGCATTAGCATTTTTTTGTTGATGAAAATACTATGGTGAACACCTCCAAACTTAACCATATCTTAATATTCTCTGCCTTGTGACCTTAACCTCTTCTTCACTTCAGCCATCCTTTTTATGACTCAACACTTGGTCTTGTCATCACACAAAGCTCTCCACTTCATTAGACTTCATCTTCCCAGGTTAGGGCATGTATGGAAGGCAACCAATGGATGTGTCTCTCGAATCAATGTTCCTCTCTCTCTCTTTTTTTTTTCTCCCTCCTTCCCTCACCTTCCCTCCCTTCCACTATCTCTAAAAAATCAATGGAAGAATTATTCTCAGGTGAGGATTAAAAAAAAACCAAAAAAACAGCAACAACAAAAAAATTATATGAATAATTAAATATATTGCCAATTACATTTACACATTTGCAGGCATGCTTAATTCCAAGCACACAGGTAAGTTCAAGAGCTATAAATTCAATATAAAAGTTTTTAAATCAGTTCTTTCTGTTTCTAGCAATTAATATAGGATAAAGCATTCCATTATGTCTGCTTATAATGTAAGTGATAATGCACGTTCTCAGGTGCATTATCCCCTCTTCTTTTAAGTTTTCTACCCATTTATTCCCACTGTACCTCCTCTTTAACTTCTTTGGTCTTTCATTCCGTGGCCCTAGCCATTTCTCCCAACCTCTCAGTCCATTTCAGCTTCAGTTATGTTCATCCCTATGACACTGTGAATAATCAGCTTGATTACTCTCTCATCAGTATCTTCAGTTTTTTAAATCTTTTGTCTTCTTACCATAACCCCCATGAATATAGCCAATTTGGAACCCCCTTAAAAATAAAATAATTTTTAATATTTTTTTATTGATTTTAGAGAGAGAGGAAGGGAGAGGGATAGAGCAATAGAAACACTGATGAGAGAGACACAACGATCGGCTGCCTTCTGCACGACCAACCCCCACCAGGGATCGAGCCTAAAACCCAGGCATGTGCCCTGACTGGGAATCAAACCCGGGACCTCTTGGCTCATGGGTCGATGCTCAACCACTGAGCCATACTAGCCAGGTGGGAACCCCTTTAATACTCCATTTCTCCACTATCATACCCAGGTTGCAGGTGGCAATTAGAGAAAAACATCAATATATATTATTTTGCCATCACAATTGTAAAATCTACAATCTCCACAGGACTGTCAATAGCAATCCACTTACTTGTTTTTAGTAATCTGCCCCTCTTGGTGATGGCAGATTCAATATTTGGTGAGGGCCTGCTTCAAAGGAGTGGACAATGATAGCCAAATTCCTATCACTCTCTCTTTTGCAGCTTTGAGGGCCAACAGAAGGGCATGATTGGAAACGTTATCAAAACCTCCTTATACTGTAAAGTCTAAAAAGAATGCCTAGTTTATTTAGTCAAATGTCTAATATGTTATTACTTCTGAGAAAAATATTCTAAAAAGAGGTCTAATAAGAACACCCACATGTTATTCAGCAAGCAGGCATGCAATTTAATTATCTTTACCTTAAATATGGAATTAAGCCACAAATTAGGTATCAAGGATTTAAAACTAAACAAGTTGAGAAAATTTAATGCATATATAATTATCATTCTTATATCCTATATTTCATTACCAGGACATATAAATACAAACAATGATGGCATGTGGGTAAATAAAAGTTACAGCCTATATTCATCTCCTAACTGTTTTGTTCTGTTGACTGTGATGTGAATGTTCCAGATTAGAAAGGAACTCCTTTCACTGGGACCAAGTGCTTTGGGCATCCTCAGTCAGAATGTTCACAGTGTGTCTGTCCAGAGCCACCATCTAACAGACTTAAAAGGGCTTCACTTTAGGGTGCAACCTTGGACCAAACCTTTACTCTTCTACACCCACTAGCTTTACCAGACTTGAGTCCTAAGACTGAGAAAGTGACATAGAAAAGAGAAAGTCCTGTCTTAACAATGAGGAAAGTGGTAGAGGCTGAATGTTTGAACCCCACCCCCCCAAATTCATATATTGAAACCTAACCCTCAATGAGAGAATATTTGCAGGTGGGGCCTTTGGGGTTGATAGATCATGAAGGTAGAATCCTCATGAATGGGATTATATAAAGGAGGCTTCAGAGAACACACTGACCCGTTCACCATCTGAGGACACAACAAGAAGGCACTGTATGAACCAGGAAGTGGGCCCTCACCAGACACCGAATCTGCTAGCACATTGATCTTGAACTTCCTAGCCTCTTGAGCTATGAGATATACATGTCTGTTCTTTATAAGCTATCAGATACTTTGTTAGAATAGGCGGAACTAACTAAGACAAAAGTCTACAGGTTAAATCTGTGAATTGTCAGAACTGGTTAATTTTTCTCTCTTTAATTTACCTATGTAACTGAAAGTCCTAAAGTTCCTTGAATTAGCATTAGTCATTATAGAACTCTTATCCTCCTACTTAGTGTCTTGGGAAATTCCTGGAGCAGAAAAAATCTCTACACATTCCTGATGTCAGGCAGACCCCATCTCCTTTTTTCCCCCCAATAACCCAACAATAGGGCAAGAAACACCTTCACCCACATAGCTACCAAGTTCTGCTCCGCAAAGCAAATACTCTCTGGAACCTATAGACAAGTACATATGGGTACTCTTGACATTCCTTCCAATAGCCTCCTTCCCTGCTTTGTAGGCATGCTTAATTCCTAGCACACAGGTAAATTCAAGAGCTAAAAATTCAATATAAAAGTTTTTAAATCCGTTCTTTCTGTTTCTAGCAATTAACAGGATAAAGCATTCCATTATGTCTGCTTACAATGTAAGTGAAAAAGCAGACACACAATGGCAGAAAGTTATAGGTGATTCTGCCTACACACGTTTTCAGTATTTACCAAATTTATACAATGAACATAAAATGTCATAATAAAAATATGTTGTTTTAAAGCTAAACTTTGCACTAATAAAAAAAATTATAGTAATTTTCTATGATGATATAATTAAACCTGAAATTTCACTTACTTTCTGCTCAGGGCTTTCCTGAAACGAAAGTCCAAAGTAGTCCTTCTCCAAGAGGTTGAGATGTTCACACACTTTGTCAAATAATACTTGTCCCTTAGCACGTTTCTGAGGAAAAATAAATAGTATCTTTACTTTTCAAGCAACAAAGATTCCATAAGTACTATAAATAAAGGGCACCACGTCAAATAACATTATTTAGCTTAAAGTAGTATATTTGTTTTCTAACCTTTTATAACAATACAAAGCATAAATTCTAAAATGAATGCATGATTAGACAGAAGCTCTGTGTTTCCCTGCTGCTCTATATAAATGTAAAAGGACTAAAAAGTAAAATGCTAAGAGTTCACTTATTTTTAAAATGTACAAAAATATGCCCAAACTGACTCCCTCAGTTCCTCAATGGGGCTCATGTCATATCTACAAGGTATACTACCCTCCAGGAAAATCATTAGCTTTACTCAATGTATCCTAACACAATTTATCCCATCAGCACTTAGGTTTGATTTTTGTTCTGTGATATTTGCAGAATAGAAATTTTTTCTCATTATAAGATAATGCTTTTTCTCAAGAATGATACAGCATTCACTCTTTAGAACACAGTTTTAAAATACAAGGTAATGAAACTAGGACAATGAATCAGCTGCCCCTATGGATTTAACATATTTTTGTCTTGGTTTGTGTTTTGTTTTTTATTTTTTTTAAATATATTTTATTGATTTTTTACAGAGAGGAAAGGAGAGGGATAGAGAGTTAGAAACATCAATGAGAGAGAAACATCGATCAGCTGCCTCCTGCACACTCCCTACTGGGTATGTGCCCGCAACCAAGGTACATGCCCTTGAATGGAATCGAACCTGGGACCCTTGAGTCTGCAGACCGACACTCTGTCCACTGAGCCAAACCAGTTAGGGCTGTGTTTTGATTTTTAATTTAAGAAGCTGCTATCAAAAGCCTTTGACACCCAGAGGAAAAGTTCATTGTCTAATCAATGGCAGAACATAAAGTGGTGACTCATTTCCAATTAAGATGCACACCCTTGGGAATGCCCAACTGCTAGGTCTTGTCGCAGGCCTCCTGCCACTGCAATGATGTAAGCAGTCACTGGACTGCAAGTGAAAAATGAACAAGCCATCAGACTTTTTCATCCTCGAGACGAATGTCCTCCCACTATCAAAATGTATACTTGTTAATTAATCCAGTGTGTGAAAATTAATGTTTCTCACACATGTATCTATAAAAATGCAATCCTATATAATAAAAGTTTAATATGCTAAGTGTCCAGTCATCCAGTGACTGGTTGATTGTTCAACCAATCAAAGCGTAATATGCTAATGACTAGAGGCCCGGTGCACAAAATTCATGCACGGGGGGGGGGGGGGGGGTTGTCCCTCAGCCCAGCCTGCACCCTCTTCAATGTGGGACCCCTCGAGGGATGTCCGACTGCCCGTTTAGGCCCAATCCCCCCACTGGGATCGGGCCTAAACGGGCAGTCGGACATCCCTCTCACAATCCAGGACTGCTAGCTCCCAACTGCTCGCCTGCCTGCCTTCCTGATTGCTCCTAACCGCTTCTGCCTGCCAGCCTGATCACCCCCTAACCCAGCCTTGGGCAAACTACAGCCCGTGGGCCGGATCCAGCTGTTCTATCCGGTTCTCTTGCTCTCCCCTCAGCAAATTTACTTTGAATTTATATTAGTTCACACAAACACTCCATCCATGCTTTTGTTCCAGCCCTCCGGTCCAGTTTAAGAACCCATTGTGGCCCTCGGGTCATAAAGTTTGCCCACCCCTGCCCTAACCCCTCCCCTGCCAGCCTGATTGATGCCTAACTGCTCCCCTACCAGCCTGTTTTCCCCTAACTGCCCTCCCCTGCAGGCCTGGTCACCCCTAACTGCCCTCCCCTGCAGGCCTGGTCACCCCTAACTGCTCTCCCCTACAGGCCTGGGTCCCTCCCAACTGCCTTTCCCTGCAGGCCTGGTCACCCCCAACTTCCCTCCTCTGCCAGCTTGGTCACCCCTAACTGCCCTCCCCTGCAGGCTTGATCACCCCTAAATGCCCTCCCTTGCAGGCCTCGTCCCTCCCAACTGCCCTCCCCTGCTGGCCATCTTGTGGTGACCATCTTGTGTCCACATGGGGGCAGGATCTTTGACCACATGGGGGCAGCCATCTTGTGTGTTGGAGTGATGGTCAATCTGCATATTACTCTCTTATTAGATAGGATAGAGGCCTGGTGCACGCGTCAGGGCCAGCTGGTTTGCCCTGAAGGATGTCCCGGATCAGGGTGGGGGTTCCCTTGGGGCGTGGGGTGGCCAGGGCAAGGGGCCTGTGGTGGTTTGCAGGCCGGCCACACCCCCTGACGACCCAAGTGGAGGCCCTGGGATCTGGGGTATATTTATCTTCTACAATTGAAACTTTGTAAACTGGAGTGGAGCCAAGCCTTCTGCTTGCTCGGTGGCGGCAGCCATTTCTGTTGGGATTCATGTATCTTCTATAATTGAAACTTTGTAGCTTTAAGCGGAGGCCTGGGCCGGCCAGGGTGTGTGGAAAGCTTGGCTTCCTCCATCACCCGGGGCAACCCTAGCCTCCTGCTCTTCCAGCTCTGTGACTGCCACCATTTCTGTTTGGGTTTATGTATCTTCTATCATTGAAACTTTGTAGCCTTGAGTGGAGGCCTAGGCCGGCAAGGGCAGGCGGAAAGCTTGGCTTCCCCCATCACCAGGGAAACCCAAGCCTCCCTCCTGCTCTCTGTGGCCATAGCCATCTTGGTTGGGTTTATTTGCATATTCGCTCTGATTGGCTGGTGGGCGTGGCTGGTGGGCATGGCTTGTGGGTGTAGTGGAGTGATGGTTAATTTGCATATTACTCTTTTATTAGATAGGATATGCTAAGGTCGCTCAACCGCTCGCTATGATGTTCACTGACCACTAGGGGGCAGACAGTCAACTGGTCGACCAGTTGCTATGACATGCATTGACAACCAGGAGGCAGGCAGTCGACCGGTCGACCAGTCGCTATGACATGCACTGACCAGTAGATTAGCTTGCTGTTGGGGTCTGGCCAATGGGGACTGAGCGAGATGGGCCAGACACACCCTGGGGCCCTCCCGCGGCCCCTCTCTGGCCCCAATTGTGCATCGGTGGGGGTCCCTAGGCCTGGCCTGTGCCCTCGCGCAATCCGGGACCCCTCGGGGGATATTGGAGAGCCGGTTTCATCCTGATCCCGCAGGCCACTCCCCTCGGGAGGGCGCCAGACTCAGGGCTCACAGCTGGCGAGCACTGCTGCGGGGGCGGGAGCCTCTCAATCGGGACTGATTGGGTGCAAGCCCACGGCAAGTGCAGTGGGGCCTGGATGAGCAGGAGTGGCAGATAGGAGCTACAGGTGGTGTTGGACTGCAGGTTTCAGCCCGATTCCTACAAGCCACCTTGAGGGACCCCACCCATGTACAAATTTGTGCATCGGGCCTCTAGTAAGATATAAAAGACATTTTAATTTCAAGTTAGTACAACTGTGATAAGGGATTTCAAAAGATAGTTTTTACGGAAACTCAATTCAAGGGCTTGTTTCTCTCTGCTAACCTTTTCTTCCTCCTCTTTGTGGGAGCAGAGGTAAGAAAATCATGCCTGAAAGGCTTGCAAAGGAGAATCTGAAACTTTTATTATTAAACCTTTCATAGTAACACTAGTGTCCTGATGCACGGATTCGTGCACATTGAAAAGAAATTAATTAGGAGAAGTGTTTTAATATCGCTATTCGCCCCTTTCTCTATAATAGGAGTGTCAACCAAATTCATGATTGACAATGACAGATTGAAAGACACGCATGCGCCCTGGCTGGTTTGGCTCAATGGATGGAGCGTTGGCCTATGAACTGAAGGGTCCCGGGTTCGATTCTGGCCAAGGGCACATGCCCTGTTGCGAGCAGAAGGCTTGGCTCCACTCCAGGCTACAAAGTTTCAATTGTAGAAGATAAATATACCCCAGATCCCAGGGCCTCCTGGGGGGCGTGCAGGAGGCGGCCAATCAATGATTCTCTCTTATTATTGATGTTTCTGTCTCTCTCTCCCTCTCCCTTCCCCTCTGAAATCAATAAAGAAATATATTTAATAAAAAAAAAGAAACACACGCATGCGATTGGCGCCAGCGAAAGCTTTATATGTATTGTGCATGCACAAGTCAACTTAGCCTTTTATAGATATAGAATAAACTTGCTTAATTAAATCTGCTTTCTGATGCAGCTAAACTTTTTCCAGCCCAGTGAAGCACCCCAACTTCTCTTTCAGGTAATTTTCAGCAACACAGCAATAAATATCAACACGAAGCAGATTATTATTGTAGATCACGCAGGGAGAACAAATTGTAAAATATTTAACTGTAGCAGTGTTTGACTATATCCTGAGAAAACCTGAAGTCATTTTCAAAGTCCACTATTTCTTACTTCTTTTCAGTCAGGTCAAGTTTCTAAACGTTCTAAATCTCTGTTTTCCGGCTAATGAAAAGAAAATAGGATTCTACAGAGTCTCCTATCTACCTACTCCAGGACTTCTGTGAGGATCAAATGAGATGAGGCACGTGAAACGCTTCACAAACATTTGGTTAAACTGTAAAATGTTTGCACCTGGCTATACAGCAAGTCAGTTTCCTAGGCTGAAGAAACTCCAAGGAGGCTAGTCCAGGGGTGGGCAAACTTTTTGACTCGAGGGCCACAATGGGTTCTTAAACTGGACCGGAGGGCCGGAACAAAAGCATGGATGGAGTGTTTGTGTAAACTAATATAAATTCAAAGTAAAGGAGCGGAGGGGAGAGCAAGAGAACCGGATAGAACAGCCGGATCCGGCCCGCGAGCCCTAGTTTGCCCAAGGCTGGGCTAGTCGCTAGGAAGAGGAAGCCAGGCATTACTATGTGACGTCATTACCCAGCGCCCACAGAGACGGTTTCCGGGCAGGGATGGGCTGTGGGCTGCATTTTGCACCATGGGGTCTTGGCAGCATTGGCTGTGATTTGGTGGGGTGTTGCTCTGGGGTGGTGGTGGGGCCTGTGTCCCACTTGGGGGAAGCCGAGTGTTGGTTTGTCAGCGCCAGGTCTGTGGAGCCGTTTATTTTTAAATGGCCAGTGCGCTCCTGCATTTAGCATCTGCCCCCTGGTGGTCAGTGCACGCCATAGCTACTGGTCAGATGGATGGAGACTTAGCCTTTTATATATATAGATTTCTTTTCAAAAATAGAATTATATCAAATAGTAGAGGAAAGAGGAAAAAAGCCACAGATTACATTATTTCAACATCCGGAAAATTAAATTACTAAATATATTTAAGATAGATATGTTTTTACTAGAAACCTGGTGCACGGGTTTGTGCACCGGTGGGGTCTCTTGGCCTGGCCTGTGGACATCCCCCAACAGGCCCTGGATTGCAAGAGGGCCCCCACCGGTGCATGATCAGAGCCGGGGAGGGACCGTGGGAGGGCTTCAGGGCATGTCTAGCTGGTCTCGCCCAGTCCCAATTGGTCAGACCCCAGCAGCAAGCTAACCTACAGGTCAGAGCATCTGCCCTCCCTGGTGGTCAGTGCGCATCATAGTGACTGGTCAAACCATCAAACGGTCAGAAACCTAGCATATTAGGCTTTTATTGTATAAGATATGTCCATATATTTAAAGTGCATACAATTTATAGAAAAGTAAATAACAATATTGGGATCTGGACTCCAAATACCAAAGTTCTTATTGCATTTCCATTATTTACAAGAGGGATGGGAAATCTTTTTCTGCCAAGGGCTATTTGGGTATTTATAACATCATTCGTGGGCCATACAAAATTATCAACTTAAAAATTAGCCTGCTATATTTGGTAACATTTCATTAACTTACGCCTAATGCCTTGGCAAGGCCAGACCAAATGATTTTGAGGGCCTTATATGGCCCGAGCGCTGGACGTTCCCCACCTATGATTTACAAGCTATGTGACCAGGGTCGAGACACAACTTCCAACTGCCTCAATCTGCACATTCATGAAAGGAGGATAAGAGAATATACCACAAAGGGTGTGGTGAGAACTAAATAAGTTGTAATACATAAAGAGCCTAGAACACTGTGTGGCAAGTAGTAAGTGCTTAATCAATATTGGCTCCTATTATTTACAAGCTGAGGGTTTTATAACATGAAAAATGACTAATTTCATTTATGTGAAATTTTGCTTTAAGTTTTTAAAATGATGAAAGCAGCCATCATTAATTTTATTATTTGATCTACATGCAATTATTAATCTATATAACTAAAACTGAGTTTAGAAGTATTTTAAATTAATTTTGTGTGAAGGTGGCTCAAATCATGACAATTACTTTCTTAATGTGCAGTAAAATCCACTGTCTCTTCTTTATAGGAGTCTGGAGTAGATGTGAGATTTGGTGGCAAATAATAGCCAACAATATTTTAAAGGCAATCAATAATCTAAGATAGAACTTGCTTTCTCTCACATTAATTTCAACAGCACTGCTCACTCCTGAATCTCCAGTGAGTAGTAGACTGCTCAACACAACAAGTGCTAGAAAAAAAAAACTGTTTAATCAACTGAAAAAACTGTACGTAACATACTTTAAATGAGGTGACATTTAACCCACTGCAGCTCCTAATGACTGACCACAACTATAATTTCAGCTCCAGCTTTGTATTTAGGAACTTTCCTTATCTGAGATGATAAAAGGAGCAAACTATTATAGCTCCTGCCACATTTATCTACTTAGATATCACCCACTATGCATTTATTAAAAAGTATAAATGAGTCACAGAGGACATTTTATCTACTATAAAGCATACTAACAACTCAAAGGAAGCTTATATAAGAAGCTGATCTTTAATCAGAGTTGTCAAATAAGCTTATCATTTCTATGAAATCTGACTATAAATGACAACTACTTTCAAATAAGCCAACTACTGAAATTAAGCAGCTGTAGGCATTGTGAAGAAATGTGACAGAATCCAAAGGAGATTCATACTATTTCATTTGGTTATAATGCCATTTGAAATTAGGGTGAAAAAGACATTTAAGACAACCGATGTCAAAATTTATACGCCAGTTCAAAGAAACATTCTAACATTGGTGTAAAGTCAATTTTTGTTAACAAATCACACTTTCTTACTGGTTTCTGTTTCAAAAATAGAAACATGCTCTCATGCACAGAATTCCCCTAAAAGATTAAGAGGAAAACACCCAGAACACACCACCACAACACAATGTGGTGTTGGTAGGCTGGGCCGCACAGCAGGGCATCAGCGTAAGCTGGTGTCAGACCCAGTCCCTCCCTCATTCAACATTGTATAAGCACCTTACTATTTACTAGAAGAATCTGACAATGGACAAACCACTTAGTGGCCTTAGTAAAGTGTAAAGTGAGATCACAGCTGTCCCACAGCACACTGTGAGGATCAGATTAACCCAATAAGATAGTATATGTCCTAGTGCCAAACTAAGTGTCTTAACCATAGCTGAATTTCATTCCCAACTGTTCTGTCACTAGCCTACACCTAAAAAATGCCAAAATATCTTCTAGATGCTCAGATTGCTTCTCTACTATTCTCCTTACCGCTCCAGGAAACAGCTATTTTAAATGCTAGATAAGATCTTAACTGCACACACATATCATTTACGCTTCCATTCAGCATCTCCACCCGCAATGAACTCAAAGTCTGGCTGGAAAGACAAAAAATGCAACAATACTGTGAGGCATGTGCTGAAAGATGAATGTACAAAGTGGTATGGGAACACCAAGAATGGAATGAGAATGTGAGAAAAATCAGTTTCAACAAGACTGTGACATCTGAAAAGAATCTTAGAAGGAAGTGATTTTTTTAAGGCAGATAAACAGCATATTCAAAAGAACTTAATTTTCACTTTGGATGTTTAAAGTTTGACACAGCCAATTTTTATTTCAAAGATACTGTAGGCTACAATAAGATGAAAAAATTAACCCATGTATAATGGACAAGCCATGCAATATAACTAATAGATATACTGTCTTACTCTTGAAGTCCACAAGGGCTTGCCAGTCTAAAAAGCTCAAAATATACTGATCCAACACCTAATATATATCAGTTCCTATGGTAAGATATTGGGGAAACAACAATAAATAAGATATACATAGTCTCAGGAACTTTACATTCAACTGGCCAAGACAAAAAATAAAAAGGAAGCATCTCCCTACCATCCCCCAAAGTCCTATTAACCTACCACTTTGGACATAAGTAGGTACCTGTCCAACTGATCCAAAGACAAATGATCAATGGTTTATGAAATAGTCTCATACAAGAGTTCTACCCAAATATAATGTCTTAATTTGGGGATAAGATTACCAGATACGTCTTCCTGCATGGAATTTAAATACAAGACAGATTTAAACATAGACTTATGTATAGACACACACACAAAGTCATAGAGCAGAGTAGTACAAACAAAGAGAGAAAGACAATGAGAAGCAGTAAGCAAAAGCCAAGGGTGTGAGGAAGCAGACTTGTATTCGCCAAAGTATGTTCTCTTGGTCCCATGAGATGCTCCACATTTATACCCACATCCCCAAAAAGGAGAGCAGAGTGGGACAAGAAAATTTCTGCTTACCGTACACAACTAAGTATCAAAACTCGTATTTGCATATAAGATACCCTGAGAAGTTTTATGGTGAAGCAAAAAACTTGTGTCTTATCATTCAAACTGACGCTTCTCAAAATTATTTGGCTAAAATCCCCACTATCTTTCTTAAGATTGAGATTGGTTTAATGAAATATAGAATAATCTACCAATCCAACTTCTCGAATGGAAGTTTCAGAAGAGGGAACTGGGGTTCCAGAATGAGTCACCCCAAGATATGTCTCTGTGGTATGCAGATTATTTGGTGCTAAGGGCAGCTTTAGCCACAGGCTCAGGAGAAACTTCACCCTTACGCCTAGAATTTGAATTAGAGACCTTATCCATAAAAAAGGTTATCAGGGATAAACTTTCTTGACACACCTATATGCCAGGGCAAACTTACTTACTAAACATCTGCTCTTATCATCATTCAATGGCCTTTGAAGTCCCTCAAGGTGCATTACCTCCTCCCTAGTTCAGGATGTCTTATATACTTCAATCCCCTTTCTGTCTCTGGACCTCTCCTGCATGTGGGGTCTCTGACTCTCAAGTATGCAGAGTTCCCATACATATACACATACACATACACATACACATATACATACATATATATAAACATGCTTTAAATTTGGTTATTTTCTCTTGCTAAATAAAAATAAATAAATAAAATGCTTATTACTTTATTCCACAGCAGAATTACTATTCAACAGAGCACAGCTCAAAAAAGGAGGTAGGAAATTATGATGATCTGGCCCTAGTCCAGATTTGGGGACTGGCATTAACATTATCTTCATTATTCAAAAATGTCAAGAAAGGTAATTCATTTTAAACTGGTACAGGATTGGATGTGCCCAGCTGTCTGGAAGAAGCAAATGATTTCCATAGATAAAATCTCAACAAATATAATAAAAAAAATTAAACACAAGGAAACCAGTTGCTATTATTGAGAGTTAGACACAGTATCAGAATCAGATCTTCAGACTGTAGATGATAAAAATTACCTATCAAGCATAGAACACAAAATAAATGTTTTGTATGTTTAAAGAAATAAATGAAATTTTAAAGTATCATCAAGGGAAAAGAAACTATCAAAAAGCGGATTCTGAAAAGAATAAAATACAACACCTAGAAATAAAAATTGTAATAATTAAGTTATAATATAAATGGACAGGGTTTGACACAGCTAAAAAGAAAGGCAGTGAACTGAAAGATAGATATGAAAAAACTCCCCAGAATGCACAGAAACACAAAGGTATGAAAAATATTAAAGAAATTTACCGACATAAAAGACAGAATAAGAAGGTTTACATATATCACGTTAGAATTTTAGATGAAGACAATAGACAGAATAAGGGAGAGGCAATACTAAAAGACAATGGTTGATAAATGCTAAATCTCTCAAATTAAGGAAACTGAATGGTTCAATAACCAGATAAAATAAAATCTATTAATCTGAAATCATTTTATTCCAGAAGTTAATGATTATACTCATTAACATTCAAGAGATTTTAACATGCATTATTTAAAAATAATGAAAGGACTTTGTTTCTCAAAAGGTTTTAATATGTATTATTTAAAAATAATGAAAGGACTTTGTTTCTGAAAATGATTTGCTACAGAAACCAGAAATATTTTTTAAAAATTAGTATTCAAAAAGGCATGCAAGAAATCATTTTCATAAAACAGAGAGAGAAAAACCCTTTAAAGAGAGACAATGTTCAGATGAAATTGTAAGAAAATGACTGGAAACAAGAAAGGATTGTAAAAATATATTAAGAATTATATATATTTAAAAACAAAAATGCATTGATACACTGAAAAGCTTCATGATGATGTAAAGGATAAGCTTGAGAAAATCAGCAGAAAAAGAGGAAGAGAACAATAAATCAGAAGACAACTTCAGATAAAGCAAGAGAATGACTAAAAATAAGAATTGTAAAAAAATTTTAAAATTACATTTAAAGAATAAAAATCCATTGGTACTCCAAAAGTCTTCATCATGATGTAAAAAATAAACTTGAGAAGATCAAGGAAAAGAGGAAGAGAATATTCCAGTAGAAGACAACTTCCTACTTTTAGTCTCAATTAAACATAAAAATGCATAGAGAATATTTGAGACTGAGATTTTTTTTTAAGTCATTATGCAGTTAGTCACAGTGATATATATAAAAGCCACTGCAAATTACAAAGGACATCCCCAAGGTATTGTCCCACCTGATTCAAATAAATAATAGAATAAAGCCATCAAGACAAGAGGGAAGGAAACATGAGCTAGGAAAATATATATAGCAGAAAACCCAGAGAAGTTACTCAAGAAAAAACCTAAAACTGATCTGCTTTTAGAAACTAATTGAAAAAGACAAACAAAATGGCATTTTCTTCTTATCTCATAAAGTATATCAGATTATCAGAAGACATACTAAATGCTATGTATTAAATGTTCCAAGTTATTACTTTTTATAAGTACTAATCGGCAGTCAAACTTGCCTACCTATGCCTGGCAGAAATATGACCCACTGGTTCACAACTTTTTTGCCTTCACTCTGCTCACAACACTCTCCGTAAACAGTAATTCTCTTAACTTGGGAAGAGGAACCAAGACACAACTGTAGTGGAATCCAAGAACACTAGCCCTACCTCTTAAAAGCTGTATAGCCTCAGACAAGTTATTTAACTTGCCTCAGTTTCCTCTCTTTAAAATAAAAGCACTTACCTTATAATAGTAACAAGAGAAATAAAGTGTATTTTACTTAAAATGTTTGGTACATTACATGGTTTCATTAAAAGGCAGCTGAAATCAGGACCTTTCTGAGCTGCTATAAAAATAAAAATTGATTTCAAATATTAAAGAACTTTCACAGTTATGTCATCCAATCTCATTTCACAAATGAGGAAACTGAAGTTACAGAGTTTATATGATCTAACTTTTCAGTCTGATTTCCTGGATTTCTTTTAAAGAACTGAATTCTTATTTTCTCCTATTATCATTGTTTTGTTTTGTTTATAAACAATTTAAATTCTATTCCATGGAAGTTATACAAATATACATTTGTTGAATACAGATATTTTACACTGACGATACCAGTATATGTAGCTGTTCACTAGCTGTTATAGCAATTTAGGGGTACTAACACAGATAAAGAAGACTACTGATTTGTCAAGAAATACTCTAAATTTCTTTTTTACCTTGATTTATTACCAACGGCTGAAACCCTATCTCTAGACAAATCTCCTTCCCATTGAGGCCTATTCCAATCTCGAAATATTCATCTTTCTCCATCGAGTACTTTACCTAACATCTATGCTACTTACCCTTACATTCTACTCCTTGAGATTCATTACTTTTGGAGACTGTTTTTTAAGCAAAAGTATGCCTCCTATGGCAGTATCTCGTTGAGTAACTAGCTCACCAGTAGGCCAAGATACCTGTCAGGTAGAATGGCTTAGTGCCACGAAGCCAGCCAAAAAAAGCTGGCAGAATCAAGTCTAGAATTCAGGCCTCTGGCTTACAGTCTTACGCAATCTGCAGGATCTAGCTCATGGACTACCAACCCATAGATATTCAAGGAACTAAACCAAACACACATTGCCAAATAGATTCTGGAGAAGAACAACCACAGACCTACATTTTATTTTCACAATTCTACATTGTACTTAAACTCTTCCTTAGTAATATAAAGCATTTCCAAGTATGTCTTCGGAAGTAGAGGAATGACAAAAGCAGAAAAGCCAATCTGCCCCTTGCCCCTGTGAGCAGGCCATGTCCCACCTTCATGCAGAAGGGACAGTGGGGTTTCCTTCACTAAGACAGTCATTTCACTGTTACTTTCCTCCTGTGATCTGAAGCATAAAATCTGCTTTGTATCCCTTCTTAGGCAGGTCTTTATATAGTATAACCTGTGGAAATCTCCATTCTGGTAATGTAATTAAACAATTAAACCATGCAACTGTTAGGCAAACTTGCCAAGTACACTTCAAAGAGAAATCTTACTTTCTATATTGAATGCCAATAAACTTTACAATCTGTCTCCAACACTCCCCCCCACCCTACCCCCCCCAACCTCTCCCTAACCCCATTTACATCATTGAGTGGCAATATAAAATCAATGGGTTAAAAACTTTAAAAAAAAAAAAAGTCCTTTGATCTTACTTTTCAGATATCAGACTGTTTTTCCTTAAAAAGACTACATAATACAATGGAAGGAAACTTGACTTTGGGTGGTGAACACAGAACTATTATAGAATTGTACCTCTGAAATCTATATAATTTTATTAACCAATGTCACCCCAATAAGTTCAAGTAAAAATATAAAACGTTGCGTAACACATCAGAGATTTCCAAAGGAGAGAAACAAAACAAGACAATTTAGATGACTTTAAAGTATATTATTCAAGGATTGAAAGACTAGCTTTGGGGAACATTAAAAGAGAGAGAGAGAGAGAGAGAGAGAGAGAGAGAGAGAGAGAGAGAGAGAGAGAGAGAGAGAGAAAGAAAGCAATCTACAGCAGATCCAGCTGAAGAAAGGCAGACTGGAATCTGAGATGCTGAGGAAAGTCCCCTGGGCCTGTGCTGTTATTTGTGGCATTCATTATTGAGGCCAAAACATGACATTTCTGGAGGCCTCTCAACTTGGAGGAATTTGCTCAACTGCTTACCCGGCAGATTGCAGTCGATGCCACACACCACTGGCGTTTTATAAAACTCCATCACTGTCTCCGTGTAGGTTCCTCCACACTGCAGTTATTGTGTACCGAGGAAACAGTGCTGGGAAGTACACAATGCGATCCATACATTACAGCCCTGGAACTATGTATTTTGTGCTAGTTCTAAACTACACTATGCAAATATGAAAGGCCAAGGAAAGAAAGGTATGTAAAGAGCAAACATAACTAATACATTGTCATGGAGGATGGAGGAAATCAAAGAAAACCATACAGAAGGGAAAAGAGTGGTCTCAAAGAGTTTAAGGCCATCATTTATCAGATCATTCTTTTCCTACTAATCTGAGTGAGCTGTCAACACACCTGTGTTCCAAAATTCACTCAAACCCCAACATAAAGGAGGAAACCACATCCAATGATTTAAATTTTATTTGTTAAAAATGTAATTCCAGAAGTAAATGAGTCATTTATAGTAAAGGAATATTTTAAGTAAAGTTTTCCTGATTATTATATGAATTAATTTTTTAAAGTTTTTCCAATTATACTAAGAAAAATATATGTGTATATTGTATATAAAATATATAAACATGTAGAAATAATATATAAAATAAATGGATATATATAGACACAATACATGTGCATATACTAGTATACACATATATGTATCTTCTGGTTTTTGAGAAGATGAAAAGTTTTCACACTTATTTTTTATTAGTGATCAGGCAAACTATGTATGTATATCTGATGACAGACAGACAGACAAGCATGCATTATCAAAGCTATGTAAGCCTGTAGGTTTGTTATAAATCACTACAAAGAATCATAAAAAGAAATGTTTCCTATGTAGTATTCCTTTAAGACTAAGCTATAAAAGGGAATGGAAAAAAAGAAAAACCTCTCACAGCTCATTACAGAATCTCTATTTCTTTTCCTTCCACAGGATTTAAGGAATTATGATAGAACATTGAGGAAATTTTGCAGTGTTGTTGACATGAACAACATAAAATACTATTCAACATAGTTTTAGGTGCTAAAAATAAAATAAAAAGGCTGTTACTAACACAAAAACAAACACTAGTCCAGAACAGACTGCACAACATCCTCTAGTAACTGCATCCTGCAATAATTTTAAAAGAAATCCTAATGCAGCTAGCTAGAAGCTGGTATACTCGCCTTTAAATAATTAACTCCTCATGGCGTTGACATTCTTATACATTACTAGAGGTCCGGGGCACGAAATTCGTGCATGGGTAGGGTCCCTAGGCCTGGCCAGCTATCAGGGCCAATTGGGGCCTTCCAGCTGCCACGTCGGCTGGGGCCTTCCTTCGTTCCGCACCGCCCCCTGGTGGTCAGTGCAAGTCATAGCAATCAATTGAACTCCCAGTCTCCTGGTCGAACTCCCGAGAGGACACTGTGCATGTAAGACACTATCTCATGAACACAGTGTTTCCAAGTCTAAATGCAGTATTCAAACAGAATGATTTTTCATCAGCCCAGTCTGCTGGGTTTTGAAATGCTTTGAAATTCTTAACTGAGCACACAATTCCTCTCATAAGCAACCAGTTAAGTTGTGCTCAAAAACAAGACAGAAAAAGATATTTTATCTTTATGCTATGTGGAAAATCGCAAAACAACAACAGAAATCTGCTATTGATAGTATTCATAAACAAACAAGCAAAATATACTGTTTGCCACAAATTTAAGTCTAATTATTAGCTATGGTCTTTTTTCCCCCTGAGGCAAACAAATGCTAATTTTTCATTTTAAAAGATAAAACATTAAACTTTTCATCTTTCATCTATAAGCACATTCTATATTTCTAAGGTGGTTGTCATTTTTTTCCTGAAATCCAGAGGTTTTCATGACACAAGAATCAGCTAGCTGACCAGAGGAGCACCCTCTCAAAGGACTTCTATCTCCACACTGCAGAACAGGCCTGCATTCCAAAAACCAGTTCCTACTCTTCTCACCAGGAAATCCCAAACCAAGCTCTCAAATGGAGCTGCAGAAAACGTCATAAAACCCCCAGAGTGATGGAATTGAAACTTGTTAATAAAACTACATTTGTTGATGAAATATAAATATCTGCACACAAATTTTATACAGGAATCATACTTTTGGCTTTAACTACATGGTAAGAAATAATAAATAGCCCTCTCAGTCTAATACATGTCAGTTGCTCAGCTGTTTATAAAGTATGGCCCCTTAAATGCCTTCCTTTGGAAACAGAAGTTTAATGGAATGGTATTGTAGCGTATGAGGAAGAATCATCTAATCTTCATTTGTTCTAACCAAATAGCCTGCAGTTTCTCATATGCAAAAATCCAACTGTATTTCTGTTTCTAGAGTTTATTTTAGTGGTAAAGTAAATAAATTCATCTTTGACATTCTTCTTTTTTTAACTCAACTGGTTATGGCCAATGCCTCTCCAACTAGAGCCCAAGTCCTTTGACACTAGGGATTGGATTATTTAAAATTTGTACATTGTTTTTAAATCTTATGGGGGTTTTCTTATTTGTGGTACTAACTAACGTTTATTTTTTTAAATCTAAGAAGTTCTTTAAATTACGAAGGCCATTGTGAATATACTATAAGTGGTATGTGTTTACATCAAGCATGTCAAACTCACGGCCTCCAGGCCGCATGCAGCCCACAATGAATATTTTTGTGGCCCAGCCAATATAATGGTATGTAAGAAACATTTTAATAAAAATTTCATATAATATCCTATTATATGTAATTATTAATGACAAACTACAATGTTCGCTAATGACTGATTACTATAATCATGTTGCATTCATTTTCCCTTATGTGCCTTTCACGCAAGGTGCACCATCCCTATCCACTAATACTAGCAGCTGAGTATTTTAGCAGCCGATTGCCACATCATTAGTCTTGGACTGACTTGTTTGGTGTGCGCAACAAGAAATATTTTGCTTTCGGAGAACAAGAAAAATAGGTTTATTTGCAATACGCTTATTAATTTGTGCAGTTAATCAGTGTCTGGTAAGTTAATGTTCAAGAAAAAAATATTAATTTTTATTAAAATGTCCTATTATTTTATGTTAACGATTACTCATTTATTTCAGCACTTTGTATTCAGCATGTTTCTATCGAATAAACCTACATTTCTAAGAAAATTGAAGCTTTTGTTTTTTTGCGGCCCACATAAACTTAAACTTTGTTTATTTGGCCCATGTTAGCCTTTGAGTTTGACATGCTTGGTTTACATTATGGGCCTTCCAAGCCACTGAGGTATTGATAAAATATACGAATATTGGGAATTTATCCAAGTGATAGCACTTGAGTATTTTCATCAAAAATTCAAATAAAATGATGAGATCTTTACAAAATTATAATCGAGGTTTTAAAATATAATGAAAATAATAAATGCAACTAAAAATTTTCAAGCCCTTATTATATGCTGGGGATAACTGACAATTCAGCCATCAATTGAGTTATGAAACAGCTGCCACATGAGTGAGTGAACCCAGACACTTAATAAGACCTTCAGTCCTAATGTAGGGTCTCCTACCACTTTCCCATCACTTAGGGCAGTAGTCGGCAAACTGCGGCTCGCGAGTCACATGCGGCTCTTTGACTTCTTGAGTGTGGCTCTTCCACAAAATACCATGGCCTGGGCGAGTCTATTTTGAAGAAGTGGCGTTAGAAGAAGTTTGGGTTTAAAAAATTGGGCTCTCAAAAGAAATTTCAATCGTTGTACTGTTGGTATTTGGCTCTGTTGACTAATGAGTTTGCCGACCACTGACTTAGGGAAAATTCCCCACCAGCCATGCTAAATTTCAACAAGAAGCTGATTAAAGAATTCACCTGATAGCTGAGGAGCAGGTGTTCTGCCAGGGACTGCCTTGGCAGACAGCATGTTACAGCATTTCAAAGCAATTCTTAACTCTGGCTGCACAGATGCTTGAGCCTGACACCACACCCACTAAATGAGAATCTTCAAAGGTGGCATCTGTGCATCTGCATTTTTTTAAACTTTTCCAGTACACTTTTTTTTTTCTTAGAGTACTTTTAGGTTCACAGAAAAATTGAACAGAAGGTACAAGATTTCCCCATATATATTCTAACCCCCACACACACATAACCTCCTCTATTATCAACATCCTCAACAGAGAGGTACATTTGTTACAACTGGTGAACCTGCATTGATACAGCATAATTACCCAAATTCACAGTTTATATTAGGGCTCACTCTGAGTGTTGTACATTCTGTGGGTTTGGACAAATGTATAATGACATTATACATCCACCATTATAGTACCATACAAAGTAGTTTCACTGTCCTAAAAATCCTCTGTGCTCCTATATTTTTAAAAAAGTTAACTAAGGATTCTGACCATGAGGCAAGGCTGACACCACGGTAAGCAAACAGATCACTTCTCTCAGAGTTTAAGACTACCTGCCCTCACATTCCAAGTCCACCACCTTTTGGTTTTCAATCTGGCTAGGCAACATCCCTTTCATCCCTTGCAGGTCCCAATGGATAATACATCAACTGCTCAAATTTCCACTCAAAATCCTTTTTTAAAATGACTGGTTCATACAGCCTGGTAATATAACTTATCTGGCGATCTTTAATAACAACTACATTTGACACTAACTTTGAAAAAGAAATCACCAGGTAGAAAAACACAGGCCAGCCATTTGACAGAAGAACTTATCACAAAAGAGGCTCAATGAAACTATTCTTACCTCTACTGGCCAGGAGTATTTTAAGGATTTTTTTTTTTTTTTTTTTCAAATTTTTATTAAGGTATTATATGTGTACATATCTTACCATTGCCCCCCACCCCCACCCCACTCCCATACATGCCCTCACCCCCCAATGTTTTGTATCCGTTGCTTACTCTTATATACATGCATATAAGTCCTTCAGTTGATCTCTTATTTCCCCCACCTCTCCCTAACCTTACCACTGTAATTTGACAGTCTGTTTGATGCTTTACTGCCTCTGTAACTATCTTTTTGTTCATCAGTTTATAATGTTTTTCATTATCCCCAAATGAGTGGGATCATGTGGTATTTTTCTTTCATTGACTGGCTTATTTCACTTAGCATAATGTTCTCTAATTCCATCCAAGTGCCTACAAATGGTAGTAATTCCTTCTTTTTTACGGCAGCATAGTATTCCATTGTGTAGATGTACCATAGTTTTCTGATCCAGTCATCTGCTGATGGGCACCTAGGCTGTTTCCAAATCTTAGCTATTGTAAATTGTGCTGCTATGAACATAGGGGTGCATATATCCTTTCTGATTGGTGTTTCTGGTTTCTTAGGATATATTCCTAGGAGTGGGATTACTGGGTCAAATGGGAGTTCCATTTTCAGTTTTTTGAGGAAACTCCATACTGTTCTCCACAGTGGCTGCACCAGTCTGCATTCCCACCAGCAGTGCACGAGGGTTCCTTTTTCTCCGCATCCTCGCCAACACTTGTCGTTTGTTGATTTGTTGATGATAGCCATTCTGACAGGTGTGAGATGGTATCGCATTGTTGTTTTGATTTGCATCTCTTGGATAATTAGTGACTTTGAGCATGTTTTCATGTGTCTCTTGGCCTTCCTTCTGTCTTCTTTCGAAAAGATTCTATTTAGGTCCGTTGCCCATTTTTTTATTGGATCCTTTATCTTCCTTTTATTAAGTTGTATAAGCTGCCTGTAGATGTTGGAAATTAAACCTTTATCAGTGATACCATTTGCAAATATGTTCTCCCATACAGTGGGGTTTCTTGTTGTTTTGTTGATGGTTTCTTTTGCTGTGCAAAAGCTTTTTATTTTGATGTAGTCCCATTTGTTTATTTTCTGTTTGGCTTCCATTGCCCTAGGGGCAGTATCACTGAAAAAGTTCTTTTGGCATATGTCTGAGATTTTGCTGCCTGTGGATTCCTCTAGTATTTTTATGGTTTCCCGTCTTATATTTAAGTCCTGTACCCATTTTGAGTTTATTTTTGTGTATGGTGTAAGTTGGTGATCTAGTTTCATTTTTTTGCATGTATCTGTCCAATTTTCCCAACACCATTTATTAAAGAGACTGTCTTGACTCCATTGTATGCTCATGCCTCCTTTGTCAAATATTAAATGCGCATATTGGTTTGGGTCGATATCTGGATTCTCTATTCTGTTCCATTGATCTATATGTCTGTTCTTGTGCCAGTACCAGGCTGTTTTGAGGACAGTGGCTTTGTAATACAGCTTGAAATCTGGTATTGAGATCCCTCCTACTTTATTCTTCTTTCTCAGGATTGCTGTGGCTATTCGGGGTCTTTTTTTATTCCAGATGAATTTTTGGAGAGTTCTTTCTAGGTCTGTGAAAAACGCCGTTGGTATTTTAATGGGGAGTGCATTGAATCTATAGATTGCTTTGGGTAGTATGGACATTTTAATGATGTTGATTCTACCAATCCATGAACATGGTATGTTCTTCCATCTGTTTACATCTTCCTCTATCTCTTTTTTCAGGGTCCTGTAGTTTTCCGCATATAGGTCTTTTACCTCCTTGGTTAGGTTTATTCCTAAGTATCTTAATTTTTTTGGTGCAATGGAAAATGGGATTGCTTTTTTAGTCTCTCTTTCTGTAAGTTCATTGTTGGTGTATAGAAATGCCATAGATTTCTTGGCATTAATTTTGTATCCTGCTACATTGCCGAATTCATTTATTAAGTCTGTTAGTTTTTTTATGGAGTCTTTCGGGTTTTTTATGTACAATATCATGTCATCTGCAAATAAGGACAGCTTTACTTCTTCTTTTCCAATTTGGATGCCTTTTATTTCTTCTTCTTGTCTAATTGCAATGGCTAATACTTCCAGGACTATGTCAAACAGGAGTGGTGAGAGTGGGCATCCCTGTCTTGTTCCTGTTCTTAGGGGAAATGGTTTTAGTTTTTGCCCATTGAGTATGATGTTAGCTGTGGGTTTATCATATATAGCTTTTATTATGTTGAGGTATGATCCTTCTATTCCCACCTTGTTGAGAGTTTTTATCAAGAAAGGGTGTTGGATTTTGTCAAATGCTTTTTCTGCATCAATTGATATGACTATGTGATTTTTATCTCTCAATTTGTTTATGTGATGTATCACATTTATTGATTTGCGGATATTGAACCATCCTTGCATTCCTGGGATAAATCCTACTTGGTCATGGTGTATGATCTTTCTGATGTACTGCTGGATCCGATTTGCTAGAATTTTATTGAGGATTTTGGCATCTACATTCATGAGGGATATTGGCCTGTAATTCTCCTTCATTGTGTTGTCTTTATCTGGTTTTGGTATTAGGGTGATGCTGGCTTCATAGAAGGAGCTTGGAAGTGTTCCTTCCTCTTGAATTTTTTGGAATAGTCTGAGGAGGATAGGTTTTAGTTCTTCCTTGAATGTTTGGTAGAACTCTCCTGTGAAGCCGTCTGGCCCCGGGCTTTTGTTTGCCGGAAGCTCTTTGATGACTGCTTCAATTTCTTCCATAGTTACTGGCATGTTGAGCTGTTTAGATTCTTCCTGATTGAGTTTTGGAAGGTTATATTTTTCTAGGAATATGTCCATTTCCTCCAGGTTGTCCAGTTTGTTGGAATAGAGTTGTTCGTAGTATTTTTTAACAATCCTTTGTATTTCAGCGGGATCTGTTGTTATTTCACCTCTTTCATTTCTGATCTTGTTTATTTGGGTCCTCTCTCTTTGCTTCTTGGTGAGCCTGGCTAGAGGTTCATCAATCTTGTTTATCCTTTCAAAGAACCAGCTCTTGGTCTTGTTGATCTTTTGTATTGTTTCTTTGGTCTCTATGTCGTTTATCTGTGCTCTGATCTTTATTATTTCCTTCCTTCTGCTTACACTGGGCTTTTCTTGTTGCTCTTTTTCTAACTCTTTGAGTTGTTGGGTTAGGTAATTTATTACCCCTGTTTCTTGATTTTTGCAGTAGGCTTGTAGAGCTATGAACTTCCCTCTCAAGACTGCTTTCGCTGTGTCCCATAGATTTTGGATTGTAGTGTTTTCATTGTCATTTGTTGTCATGATGTTTTTTATTTCTTCTTTGATCTCTCTGGTAACCCAGTCATGGTTTAATAGCATGCTGTTTAGTCTCCATGTGTTTGATTTCTTTGGGTTGTTTTTATTGTAGTTGATTTCCAGTTTTATGCCACTGTGGTCTGAGAAGATGCTTGATATGATTTCTATCTTCTTGAATTTGAAGAGACTTTGCCTGTGTCCCAACATATGGTCTATCTTTGAAAATGACCCATGTGCACTTGAGAAGAATGTATATTCTGTGGCTTTGGGGTGAAATGTTCTGAAGATGTCAATTAATTCCATCTGGTCTAGTGAGTCATTTAGGATTGATGTTTCTTTGCTGATGTTTTGTTTAGAGGATTTGTCCAATGGTGATAGTGGGGTATTAAAGTCTCCTACTATGATTGTATTGCTGTCAATCTCTCCCTTGATATCCTCCAGGAGTTTTTTTATGTATTTGGGTGCTCCTGTATTGGGTGCATATATGTTTACCAGAGTTATTTCTTCTTGTTGGATTGCTCCCTTTAGTATTATGAAATGGCCTTCCTTATCTCTTGTTATGTCTTTCAGTTTGAGATCTAATTTGTCAGAAATAAGTATTGCTACCCCAGCTTTTTTTTCAGTTCCATTTGCCTGGAAAACCTTTTTCCATCCCTTCACCCTCAGTCTGTGTGCGTCTTTTTTTCTGAGGTGGGTTTCTTGTAGACAGCAGATATATGGGTCGTGTTTTCTTATCCAATCCGTTACCCTATGTCTTTTGATTGGGGCATTTAATCCATTTACATTTAAAGTTATTATTGATAGGTACTTATTTGTCGCCATTCCTATTCTTTACCCCTGTGTTACTTCTTCACTTCCTATTTCTTTTTTTTTTTTTACAGCAGACCCTTTAGCATTTCTTGCATTGCTGGTTTGGTGGTAATAAATTCCCTTAGTCCTTTTTTGTCTGTGAAGCTCCTGATTTCACCTTCAATTTTGATTGACAGCCTTGCTGGGTACAGTATTCTTGGATTCAGCCCCTTCCTTTGCATGACTTTGTATATTTCATTCCATTCCCTTCTGGCCTGATGAGTTTCTGTTGAGAAATCAGTTGCTAGTCTGATGGGGGTTCCTTTGTATGTAACTTTCTGTCTCTCTCTTGCTGCTTTTAAGATTCTTACTTTGTCGTTGTTGTTTGCCAATTTAATTATAATGTGCCTTGGCGTCGGTCTTTTGGGGTTCATTTTGCTTGGGACTCTGTGAGCTTCTTGGATTTGTGTGTGTTTTTTCTTCCCTATATCTGGGAAATTTTCTGTCATTATTTCTTCAAAGAGGTTTTCTATTCCTTGCTCAGCTTCCTTTCCTTCTGGAACCCCTATTATGCGGATGTTGTTTTGTTTCGTGTTGTCCCAAAGTTCCCTTAGACTCTCCTCTTGCCTTTTAATTTTTTTTTCTAGAAGTTGCTTTTCTTGGGTATTTTTTTCCATCTTGTCTTCTAGCTCACTGATGCGGTCCTCTGCTTCTTCTAGTCTACTCTTGATGCTTTCTATTGAGTTCTTTACAGCAGCGATGTCATTTTTCATTTCTTCTTGGTTCTTCTTCATTTCCTCTTGGTTCTTGCTCATATTGTCGAATTTGTCTTCCATTCTTTTCAGCCACCTTATGACCATTTCTCTGAATTCTTTTTCTGGAAGGTTGCTTGCCTCCATTTCGTTTACTTCCTTTTCTGGTGATGCCTGCTTTTCTTTCATATGCAGGCTGCCTCTTTGTCTCCCCATGGTCTCTCTTCTCTGGGTGTCTGGTTATGTAGTTCTCGCTCTCCTGGGTTGATTTAAAGGCACAAAATACAGCACTACCAGGTACAACTCACAAGGCACTGAACAGGAATGTATTCACGATATTAATAACCTCCAATAAAGGTGACCACCAGAAAAAGGCAAATTAGGTGATAGGAGAGAAAGAAGAAGAGGAAAAAAGAAAGAAAGAAAGAAAAAAAAGAAAAAAGGAGTGTGAAAATGAAATTGGGAAAAGGGAAAGTAAAGAGAAGAAAAAAAAAAAAAAAAGTAAGAGAGACAAGAAAGTGACTAAGAGAGAAAGGGGAACAGACTATATATATTGGGGATAAAACTCCAATAGAACAATCACTAATCCCAGCAAATGCCAGCAACAAGTGCCTGGGGATTAGTACAAACTACAACACCAACTAATATGGAGTGAGGCAAGGGAAAGCTGAAGCACAAAACAAACAAAAAAATAAACAAAAGAAGAATAAGCAAAACAATCTCACAAAAAAGCATAAAAATTGGATATAATCTACATTCAAGCAAACAACAACAAAAGGACAGAGAGAAGGACAAGTTTATGGATAGCTCAGACAGCGAAGGGAGAGGTGTATGTGGACTTGGAGCAGGGGATTAGAGATTAGATATGTAAGTAGGGTGAAATTTTAACAAGGGGTAAACAGAAAGAATAGGGAGAATCTAAAGCAGTAAAAGGGTAAGATAAACAGGACTCTGAAAAGGGGGAGGTTAGGAAGAGAGTGATGGCCTAAAGATAGAGTTGAGATAGAGTAAAACGATGCTACAGGAAAGATAGAAATAGAATGTAGAACCCTAATCCCAAAATAAAATGAAGAGAAAATAAAATGACACTTAAAAATAAAAAAAAAATAAAAAGGATAAAATAGCAGTAGTAATAATACGGATTGAAAATAAAAATGTAATAATTAAAAAGGTAAAATCAAGTGATGAAAAAAGAAAAAAAAAGTTTCTTGATTAAAAGATGCAAAAAATGAAAATAAAAAAGAATAAAAAAATAAAAAAATAAAAGGTAAAAATAAAATGTGAAGTAGTGAAGGTCATTCACTTCCTCTGTTTTTCTGTTTGGCACGCCTGTTTCTCAGTCCAGACAGTATTGCAGTTCCCTGCGATCCACTGCTCTTCGGTGTTGTAAGCCAGTCCTGATTTTAAGCAGGCGGTGTGTCTTAATTTCTCGTATTCCTTTATTTTTGATTACACAAGAGTCAATTTGTGATTCAGCCCCTGGGTGGCAGTGTTTCTGGATTAACTTCCGGGTCTATCTATGGCCTCTCTAGGCAGTGTTAGAGCCTTCTTTCCCGCACTCGCCACTGGCCTGTGGGAGTGGTCTGCCTCAGAGCTGACTCTCTGATGGTCACTCCCAGCTCCGATCCCCAGGTTCCAGAATAACAACCTTCCCCTGCAGTCTCCCAGGGTGTCCCCAACTGGGTGATCCTATGTATTGGGCTTAGTAATCAGAGGCAAGAATTTCAAGAGGAAAAAGTCCAGTTGTGCGAATTCCGGGACTGCGGGTAAGCCCAGGCACCCAGGGAACGCAGGGGCTGCGCGTAAGTCTGGACTGCCTGAAATTCTTAGGGTGTCCCTGCACTTCAGATCAAAATGGGTTGCTTTTTAGAGTGCCCTTCTCTTAGCAGCTCTGAGGACCCCTTTCCACAATCACAGATCACGCCAGCCCCTACAGCCACGGATTTTTCTAGGCACAGACTTCCCTGGTCCTCCAGCTCCCGCAAAACGCGCGTTCCTCTCTCCCGCCGGGACCAGAGACCTCACCTTATCCCAGGCGAAATCTGACCTTTCCGTAGTGGAGTGTAGAGCTCCTCTGAACCCGTGTGCTTGCGCCAGTTGGGGAGCGTTGTTCTGGGGCTCGCAGCTGTTCCTGGGGTGCCGCAGTTGTGGATTCTCAGGCTTCAGATAAGCTCCACTTTCCGGATCAAGATGGCGCAGACTCCGCGTCCAACCCCGCAGCTCCGGGAGGGGACCCAGCCGCAGTTGGTGCTGCCAGGTCAGGGGAACCCCGTTCAGCAGTCCCCCACCTCCTTCTGGAATTCAGCTGTCTCCCAACCGGCCAACAAACACTCCTTGTGCGACCCTCAGCTGTTCTTTCTTTCTGCTCCGGGACAAGGCTCGGAACACGTCTGTCTATTCCGCCGCCATTATTCCTCCACCCTCTATTTTAAGGATTTTTAACAATTGACCAAAGTAGAAGACAAGTTGTAATGCAGAATCATCTTAATTACTTCAATATTTATTTTATAATGGTTGTAAAACAGAGACAAACAGGATCTGATACAAAGAGAGAGGTCTTGAGAAGTTTCTTAGAAACTAATTTCCTTATACCTCCCTCATTACCTCAATTTCTGATTTTTTAATTCAATGGCAAGCAACTTCTGGGCAACCTGAGAATAAAACATATTTCATTTTGAGATATTTCAGTTTTTAAACATTGATCTGAGGCAACCATGTTTTTATTGAGCTTGACATATTTCCTAAGTAAAAGTTTTGCATTCCTGGTAGATGACTAACAAACTAAAGTAAAACAAAAGAGAAAGTGACAACAAGGCCTGTGTTCACCATGGAGCACATACCATAAGGGGCTGGGGTAGGGTAGGGTGGTGTAGAGTAGGGTAGGGTGGGGTGGGGTGGAGGTGACTCTTTTAAGCCTTTGCTTGTCCTAAAATATATACCATCGATTAATTCACGTATATGAGGAGAAAAACTGTCAAATATGAGAGAAACATGGGGATTCAGAAGCAGAAAAGTTAGGAAGTGTGTGGGTGAGCATAGCCCTGAAGTATGCCTCCCCAAAAGACTACCTTACCACTGGACCCACAGATGCCACTAATCCATCCCATCCCCCTCACAACACTGCCTTAATTTTTTTCCATTTTCCTTGGCTTCACTAGTGAAATTCTACCATTTATGATTCTAGAGAGAAGAGGTTTCTTTTGAAATTGCAAATCTCTATTAGAAGGTAGCACAGTTCACATACAAGTTATTCACACAAATTGCTGGTCCTCTCGTTACTTAGCCGAGAGATCTGCTACCTTTAAAAAAAATTTTTTTATTTATCTCAGAGAGGAAGGGAGAGGGAGAGAGAGAGATAGAAACATCAATGATGAGAGAGAATCATTGATTGGCTGCCTTCTATACTCCCCACACTGGGGATCAAGCCCACAACCCGTGCATGTGCCCTGACCAGAAATCGAACTGTGACCCCCTGATTCATAGGTCCACGCTCAACCACTGAACCACATTGGCCAGGCAGATCTGCTACCTTTGAGGAATTAGCAATTTTGATTTTAGAGGCAGAAAAGGTAGGCAGGAAGCATAGAACTTCTTTTTTAATATAATACTACAAAAGAATAATCTATAAAAATAAAAGCGTAATATGCTAATTAGACCAGACGTCCTTCCAGATGACCTTCTGTACAAAGCTGGGGCTGCGAGTGAAGCCTGTGTCCCGGGTGCTAGAGGGAAGCCAGTGCCGGCAGCAGGGGAAGGAAGGCTTACTCTTGCACAAATTTCGTGCATCAGCCCTCTAGTAGAATATAATTGTAGAGTTGAAACAAGAAAGTCTAAGGGGAAAAAACTACAAGAAATAGAAAATAACATGAAAGGAAGAGATTCAAAATTTTAGACCTGAGTTAGGAAAGTGGGCACCCATAACCCAATTCAAAAAAATGTATAAACTTCCTCCTATATTACTTCTGCCCAAAATGCAAAGTGATGTGACATTTGAAATTCAGAATCTTTTCCAATCAAAATAATATTTTTACATGGCAAAGAGTTTCAGCCGAATCATTCTCCTTTCCAACTTCAACTCCCATCCCAAGCCTATTACATCAATAATATCTACAACTTAAGTTACAATAAGATTTCCAGCAGAATTTTAAAATAGTTTGACATTTACTGGCAAACCTAAATAATATCAACACATGTGAGGGATGAAAAATGGTCTGACTACAGGAGGGCCAGGGATGAATGTGTAAAATTTTAGGGAAAAAGGGGGATGTGTGTTTGTGTCCAAATCTAGGGAACCAACTAGGCTTCTTGGAGGGGGAGGAGTGGGAATAACAAAAAGTGAAAATTTATCAATATCACTTAGAAGAAGGGGGTACCTGGCCTGAGAGAACAGTCATTCTTGACCTTGCCAGATATACTTACTCTCCACAGTTACAGTGTGTGGAAGACACTAGTTATTATGTTAACGTAATACTCCTTGGTCTGAATTTCATGTTCACAAAGAAGTCTTAAAATTATCACCTGAATCATTTGATGACTTTCTTATTATAAAGAAAAGAATTAGTTGACTAATAAATTCTTCCTGACAGTCATCTCTCACTATAAATTCATTTCCTAGAATTCTAATATGTCCATGTTCATAGGACTGGTCAGCAATGGTCACTTCTCCTGTCGGACTTACCTGGGCACAGTAATAAAGAATTAATGTAGCCCTAGTCAGTTTTGCTCAGTGGTTAGAGTGTCGGCCCAGGTTCAATTCTGGTCAGGGGCACATACTTTGCAGGCTTGATCCCCACCTCGGGCCGAGCATGTGCAGGAGGCAACCAATCAATGTGTCTCTCTCACATCAATGTCTGTCTCTCCTGCTTCCTTCCACTCTCTCTAAAAATCAATGGATATCCTTGGGTGAGGATTAACAAAAACAAACACACACAAAAAGAATTAATGTATGCCTTAAAGCTGAGGACCAGACCCTGCACAATGTAACTCCCTCAAGTCCTATCTTATTGAAGCCCAGCCCCTACCTCGAGCATGCTATTGGCCTCCATCAATATTGTGAGCTTATTCTGCAAACTTTAAATATTATCATTATCAAGTTTCTTTGGAAATCCAGACTTCAAAACATTAAAACATTCAAATGAAGTGCATTTTAAATTCTACCAATGTAGTGCTTTTCAGTTATAACATCCCACCCTCCCTCCATCAATTACTGTGATGTCAAATGATGTACTATAAAGAAGGAACATGCTACAAATTTCTGTCACACTTTACAGAAATATTATCATTTGCTTCATCTCTGAATTACCACATCCAGAATAGATTCTTACTGTAGGGAAATGAGACTGAAATCCAGCCCTGAACACAAGAATTCAGCCTTCCCCGTGTGCAGCATGGGCTCTGCCCTCGGCTCACTGGAGACTAACCTATTCCTCACAGTGTCACCAATGCTTGATCCAGAAATGTTTCATGAACAGAGCCACACACTTTATATAAAAGATAATGACCCAAACCAAGTGAATAAAAATTAAATCATACCTATTATTTGCCCCCAAAAAATGCATTTTAAGTGAAATAGCATTTCCATCCTTTCATCTTCTATAACTCACCTTCGTTCTGCCCAATTAAATGTACATGTAAAATAAAAGTTTATTTAGACACCTGCAGAAAACAATGAAGCAAGAAAATGAGAACTAAAAACAATGAACAATGTCAAAACAGATGCCACTAAAGCTACCACAATCCATTAAAAATCTTTTTATAGTAAGACGATAGGCCTGATGCACGAAATTCGTACAAGGGACTTGGCCCTCGCAGCCCTGTCTTCGTCCATAAGGACGTTCAGCTGTCTGGTCTAATTAGCATATTACGCTTTTATTATTATAGAAGATATCCAGAAAGCTTTATGGTAACTTTGGTATGTGCTGTATTGTACTGGCCCACTTCACTTTCAAGCTCATTGTTCAAATTTTTCTAAGTAGAAAGTGGCCTTCCCATTAAAAATGGTAGATTGAACATATATATTTAGCTCTGCTCCCTAAGGAAGCTATTCTAAAATAATGTCACATGTGTACAAATGCACAGATTCATTTTTTTTCTCCTGACACAAGGGAAAGGAGAAAGAGAATATAATCAGCACCAACAAAATTTGGAAAGCAGGTTGAAAAGAACAAGAGAATCTATGCATTTATATTTTATTTTCCTTTGCAACCTCACCTATGGATGGAAGCCCACCTCTCTCTAATGTTTAGAAGAGCTTAATTCATTTGAACCCCAAAAACATACTAGCTTTTCAAGATAAAATGTTTCCTAGTTAAGTCCAAGCCAAGAAAAGTTGGAGTCAAAATTGGCGACACTAGCCCAGCCAGTGTGGCTCAGTGGTTGCGTGTCAACCTCTGAACCAGGAGGTTACGGTTCAATTCCCAGTCAGGGCATATGCCTATATGCCTGGGTTGCATATGACTCGATCCCCATTGTGGAGCATGCAGGAGTCAGCCAATCAATGATTCTCTCATCACTGACATTTCTATCTCTCTCTCCCCTCTCTTTACTTCCTGAAATCAATAAAAATATATATATTTTAAATTACCATTTCCATTAAAACTTATTTCAAAAACATAAGCAGAAAACTTCTGTAGGCTAGCACATTCTCTGTAAGCTATTTGCCCAGAATGAATTTTGACATTTGATTCATAAAGTTCAAAACAGGCTTTCTGTGCTATAGAAAAATAGCTTAGTGGAGCATTCCTATTTGATTCTCTTTAAACTGTTGCTGACAGAAATATGGAAAGATATCAATGAATATAAAAATATTATGATAAGACTCAAGATTAAATTTCCTCTCTGTGAATAACGAGACGATGCACAAAATCAGACACAACTTCAAAGCAGGTGAAAAGGCACATGCTGCAAATAAAGCACAGTTAGGAGATGCAGTCCAGCTCATTGATAGAATGCAGCTTTTATCTTAAGGTTGAGTTTTTAAAAATTAAGCAATATTCCTAATCATAACTTTTCTATCAGAGTTAATGTTTAACTCTGTTGCAGAACATAATTAAGCAAAAATAAAAATAGCTATTTGACAGATCATTTACCAATACTTTAGTCATTTTGCCACCTTGATAAATTTTTTTCTGAGTAATCCAGTGCTTTTTATAAATCATATCTTATTACGTTATATTACATTCGATCCCTTTAAGATCCAAATGTTAGCATATTATATTACAGTGCTCTAAATCCGAATGATAATTCTGTCCATGTTTCTGGGGCACAGAGTAGACGTCCTACTGTGGAGGGAATGGATGAAAAGAATGGCCCCAGCACCAGTTTTTGTGAAAGAAATTAAAACAACACTCACAGGGAGCAGCAAGACTCTCAAACTCCTCTCCTCCACAAGTACTAAGATACTGAAACTCTTTAACTGGTAAACCTGGGAGAGGTCGGTACTAGAGGTCTGAAGGAACAGCCTCGGTGGGTGAAAGTAGACATAAACAATCAAGTAAATAAACAAAACACAGTTGAAAGCAATAATATAAAATTGAAATTCTGAGGCCAGTACTCTACACAAGAAAGGCAAGACCTTGACACATTCTACTTTCTGATAAATTATCATCAGAACACTGAGGAAGAGAGCCTACATTCTGATAGCCTTATTCATAGCACCAAAATAAATAAATAAATAAATGGTACTGACATTCCTGTGTGGGCAGAAACAATGCCCTCAATTCTCAGACAAAATCAACACGTGGGAACAACTTTCAGATGCCAGAGGAAAATGTGAGCAACTCTAACACAGAATGCACTTTCACTCATGCTTCCAAAGTCTTGCAAGAACTTTACGTTTATTTTCAGGCTTTAAAAATCTATATACAGACATCAGCTGTAGTACAACTAGCTCAATGCTAGAAAGAGAGGAAGCAAATATTTCCATTCTTACTTTGCAATCTCAGAATGGAAGAAAAAAGAAATGACTTCCCCAAGACATCCAAAGAGGCCAAAGAAAAGTATAGATGTCCTGACATTAGATCTATGGCCTCAACGAAATCTTACTATATTTTTCCTTAGAGGAAAAAAGCCCCTCTGTTTTAACTCACCATGTCTGTAAATGACCAGCAATATCACAAGGGTTCTATAGCTGAGTCTCTGAAGCAAGCATGCAGAATCCAGGAGACTCCTTAAAAGCCTTTACAATTAAAAGTCTGGTACCAAAGGTGATTATCACATACCATTAAATATCTACATCAGTAAAAATAGACATATCAAAGAAAAGAACTATCAGGTTTCTTCATTAAAAAATAGAATAATCTTCAAAGGCTTTTTCCAAAAAAATTTGAGATCTCAGCTTATTATTAATAGATGAGAAATTAACATAAAATATAAAGTGTAATTTTCACTAACTACAATGAAAAAATACTTCACACAAAAATTTGGAACAGATGCACAAAGACAAACTAGGCTTTGCATCAAAATTAATGCATGGCAAGCAAAAATCCTGTTGTTAACATAAGCCAAAAATAACATTAAAGAGAAGCCATTTCTGTATTTTTTTTAACTTAACTATAGTCATTCTCTAAAATGTACTGCTATTCAATATTTATGCTCCTAAACACTGTGTGAAGCATTTTTATTTACTTAATATTTTTTTTAAAATATGTTTTTATTGATTTCAGAGAAAGGAAGGGAGAGGGAGAGAGAGAGAGAAATATCAATGATGAGAGAGAATCATTGATCAGCTGCCTCCTGCATGCCTCCCTGCTAAAGATTGAGCCCCCAACCCAGGCATGTGCCCTAACCGGGAATGACCTCCTGGTTCATGGGTCACTGATCAGCCACTGAGCCACACTGACCGGGCTATCCACTTAATGTTAATATATACTCTCCTCCAAAGAACGAAAACTTTAAATAATTAGCATTTTAAAATGGTGCTTCCTTGACTCCCTGGGAAGTCCCTTTCATTTAATTTCTGAGATTTGAGAAAGAATAGGCTCAGATGGCGCACAGGAGAAAGAATGTATAAAAAGCCACTAAAAGTAGAGAGTGGAGGAATGAAGGGATATAGATGGACATATGGAGATTTATTTATCTATCTATGTACCTATTTTAAGGAACCAATCTGAGAAGCAGAGATGATGTTAGGATACCAAACAAAAATATTTCCAAGAATTATGTTTCTTGATTTAGAAAAAAATATTAAATTAATACAGTAATGTTTATATTAAATGGCTTAAGAGGGATCATTTTGTTAGTCAAAGGTACTGACAGGTAACAATAGGAAACCACCTAACTTTCCCAATGCTTTAATCACACTGATAAAAATCATATCTAGAAAGACCACTGACACACAACTTAACGAGTGCAATGAATAAAAATGTCCCTCTTAAATTACTGTAGCCACATAGCTATCTACCATGTTCTAAAAACTAAACAGCATTCTTGTCCCTGGTCTTGTATAGCAATGTCTTTACAACTTCTGGTCCATTTCTCCCAGCTCCCTTTTGCTCTATGGATCAGCTTTCATAATCTCACCCTGGCATTTGAGGCTTTCTGGAACCTCATCCTACTCTTAAAGGTCCCTACAAATCAGGCCATTTCAATTCGAAACTTCCTGCACAGGCCATGCTTTCCTCTACTGTTGTAGGTGGCCCTCTTCAGAGACATGCTATAATCTACAGGCCTAATTGAAAATTAGACACATGAACATACAGAAAGAAAAATAAACAGTAACTATAGGCATCCAAAAGCCAAGATAGTCATAATTTTTAATGACAGTAAACAGATGTAAACAAATTTAATCTCTCAAAGCAAATAAGGTAAAAGTATTTATTTCCCACATTGTATTCATGTTCCTTAAGCGCTTGCAAGTTCATTAAGAGCTACAGTTTCCCACAACACACTTCCCCAAATAGTCCTCAGACGCCAGTTTCCGGTATAGAGCTAGAGAACCACAGATAAGCAGCATCAGCATATCACCCAATCTGTCTAAGGTCAGCACTGGAGCTGGGAAACATGAGAGCACTCAAACCACGTGATGGCTGTCTTTGGGGCTCTGCTCCTAAAGAGGAAATAGCAAGTCTGATGAGTATCAGACCCATACTAAGGATACTAAGCAAGCAATCAGAGAACCTAAATGGGAAGAATTGGTTAAAAGAGAAATTAATCAAAACAGGGAGTGCAACTTATAACGTCTGTGTTGTTATACAACTATTATTCCCCAGATGAATTATGGCTGTTGATCAGATATAAAGTCATTGCCTAGAATTCCAGTGAACTGTTGCTACATAAATTCTTCTGTGGATCACATTGCTCCTGTCTACTTAAATGCCACTTTGATTTGTCCTTGGTAGAAAAAAAGGTTTATTCACCACGCTTCAAATTTATCTAGTGTCCTCAGAAATTCATTCTCAAATGGTATATTAAGTAAACACTTAGTAGCTGAAAAGATAATGTATCTGTAAATTAATACTGTCATTAAAATAAAGACTCTTGTGCTTTCCCAACCAATTTAAATCATGTTGAATTGAAGGAGTACACTGCTGCTTTTAAGTTTGGATATTTTCTCAACTGTGCTTTGACTAACACAGTGACTTCATTTCCCATGAATGATAGGATCAAACAGGGACTAGTCACACAGATAAGAAATTGTTTTATTTTGTACCATTCCAAAATGAGATCAGACATCAAACAAAGGAGTGTTAAGATGGGGAAAGAAGGAGTTGGGGCATAATGATTAATATTAGGCTTTACTAAATCAAGTATGTCTATAAACCACTTAGGGGTCATTCCGAAAAGAATAAAATTTAAAAAGATAAAAGGAAGTAAATTAAAGTAAACAAAGAAAAATAAGTATCCAAACTTAGATGACAGTATATAGCCACATATAGTTATCACATGAAATAAATGGCCTAAATTCACCATTGAAAAGACAGCATTCTCAAATAGTATTAAAAAATATAACCCCTCAAAGACATGACTCAATGTTTAAAAGAAAAAAAGAATGGTAGAGACAAAGAATGAACATCTAGTCTAGCAATTTTCAACCCGTATGCTGCAAGAGACACACTGGTATGCCGCAAGAATGTTTAAAACATGCAATACCTGACTATTTAGTCAGGGGTACTGACCTCTTTTCCCTTAAATTGTCAAATAATAAAATGACAACATGTCTGAGCAGGTGGCTCAGTAGGTTGGAGCATCTTCCCCATATACCAAACCGTTGCAGGTAGATTCCCAGTTGGGGAGCATATGGGAAGCAACCGATCAATGTTTCTCTTTCTCTCCCTTTCTCTCTTTCTAAAATCAACACACATATCCTTGGGTAAGGATAAAAAAATAATACCAGTTACATATTCTTGGGTGAGGATAAAAAAATAATACTAGTTAATATATAATATCCATAAATTAGGATATTAGGATGAAAGATTATGTGCAAAATAAGTATTTTGACTTAAAAGTCTCATTTTTATTCTCATAGGAATGGGTTGATTAGAGACATCTGAGAATAAACATTTTTTTTTATGACAACAGCCAACATTGGTGTGAATGAATCAAAATTATACCTATTTTGAGGGTCAGATTGACAAAAAATTATTTTTTGGTGTGTCGCAGAATTTTAGTATTTAGTTTTTGTGCCATGAGATGAAACAAGCTGAAAATCACTGGTCTAGATAAATCCTAAACAAAATAAAGCCAGTATAGTAATGTTAATAGTAAATAAAATAAATTTTAAGATATTATGTGATGATAAAAGGGGGATCCAAGAGTATATAAGTCTGACATGTATGCATCTAATAATCCAGCCTCAAATTTTATAAGCATAAACTTGTAGAAATACAAAGCGTATTTGTCAAATCAACCGTTATAGGGAGAGATTTTAACATACCTATATGAAGTTAAACAACAGACATTACCCACATAATTAATAAGTCTGATCAAGAGGACAAAACTAGAAACCTGTGCCAACAATGAAAAAAAATAACATGCTTTTCCAATATTAAAAGAACTATTACAAAAATTGACTACATATTAGGCTGCAAAGTAAGTCTGAACAAATGCAATAGAATCTCTTACTTATTAGACCATATTCTATCTAACTACAATGTAATGAAACAGAAAATCTGAACAAAGAAGAATGCCCTCTTCCCACAAGACATGCACACATATATATTCATCCGTAAACACATATTCACTCTGGAAATTTAAGAACACACTTGTAAAAACTTCAATGGTCAAAAAATGACTGAAAATTGGGTGAAAAAATATGAAGAACTAAACAGCAATGAAAGTTCAGTATTTTAAAACTTGTAGGATTACCAAGAGGTACTTGAAGGGAAAATTAGAGCCATGAAGGTGTATTTTTTTTTAAATATTCAATTCAAGAAACTGGAAAAAAAAAATTTAAATCCCTAAGAAAAAATAAAGAGCAGAAAGGAACAAAATATTGCAAAATGGAAAGGAAACAGTGAACAAAATTAAGTTGTTTCTTTGAAAAAAAATTAAAATAGTAACACTACAGCAAGAATTAAGAAAAAAATACAAATAACACTACAAATAAAAAAGAAATTAAAACCAAATACATAAGATAAAAATACTATAAAAAACCTTCATGGCAATAAGATTTTTCAAGTTAGTCGAAATGGACAGTTTCCACTGAAAATATGAACTACTAAAACTCAAGAGAAAACGGAAACATTGTAAGGAAATTAAGTCAAATACTTTTTAATTGGGTCAATTACTTAATTTTTTAAAAAATAGCCTCTACCCTACTCTTCCCACAAAGAGGCCACCAGCTCAAGACAGTTTTACAGGCATGTTCTACCAGATCTCTAAAGAACAGTTAATCCCTAAACTTATCCAAGCTTTTCCAGAGAATATTGAGAAAAGCAACTTTATGTAACTTTATGTAATCAAAACACTCTGATAAAAGAAAACCGAAGGTAATCTATACAAAAATTCTTTAAAAAAAATAAAAATAAATAAATGCCAAGTCATCATGAATAAGTAATGTTTATATTACATATTCAAAAATGGCTTAAGATTAGAAAACATTAATTTAAATTACCACATTAACAGATTATAAAAATATATGATCCTCTCAGTTGATGCAGATAATACATTTGATACAATTCACCTATTCATATCGTTCACCATCTATTTAAGAAACTTTGCTAGTTTCATTCTTAGAAACTAGGAAAAAGAATATCCTTAATATGAAAAAAATATATATATTTTTTAATCTTAGAGCAATCCTAGAGAGCCATATAAAATATAAAAAGATGCTCGACTTCATTAGTTGCAAATTATAGTATTGTTTCTATTTTTCTCAATTTATCACCCTCTTCCTCTAAGAGGATCATACTTGCCTACTACCTATTGTTATCAGCCTTAACCCATGTGACTTGCTTGGCCAATGAGATATAAGTGAAAGTGACCTATACCACTTCCAAGCAAAAGATTTAGTGTGGGTCTGCTGTGATTTTCTTTCCCTCTATTGTGAAAACAGCATGTCTAAAGTAGAGGATACAATCTGAGTCTTGGTCCAAAAACAGAGAGGGCACAGAGCAGAGCCACAGCCAACCCACCAAGGCCATGTAACATAAGCAAGGAATATAATATTGTTATTTTAAATCCAGAAGATTTGGAGGTTGTTTCTGAAGCATAACCTAGTGAAAGTTGACAGTAATCAAATAAATGCAAATTGAAATATTGAGACCGTATTTTACATCTACCAGTATATGACTGGTCAAAATTAATGTCTGATACAGGAAGTACTGATGACAACGTGGAAAAAACAGTAGGGTTGCTGATTGGAATTTGAATTGGCACAACCCCTTTGGAGATCAGTTTGGCAATATATGGAAAAACTAAAGAAATAAAACTTATCACCCTAGCAATTCCATTGCCTACCCTGAAGAAACTCTTGCACAATAAACAAGGAAGCGTGCAAGATAATGTTTACTAATATAACCATCAAGGAAATGGATAAACTGGTTTGCTGATTCAAAGGAATACTATAAAGCAGTTAAAAAGAATAAAGTAGATTTACACATCATGAAAAGACACAGGGAGAATGAGAAGAGAGATGGGAATGAGACTTTAGCAATGTCTTCAATGTTTTATTTCCGGTTAATCTGCCACTGTCTCTTCTATTATTTCTATATTTTTACACTTTTAAATATATAATGATTTAAAAAAATAGATTTAAACCATAAAGCACATTTTTCAGTCTTGAATTTTGGTGATTAAAAGAACTTCGGAGATGACGGGACTTTTAGATTATCTAAGTAATTCTATATTCAATAGATGAAGTCAATTTCTGGCCTCAGTTTGGCACAGAGAAATTGAGTAAATGACCGAAGGTCACATAACAAGTTATCAAATTGGTTCCCAAAACCTAGACTCCCTAACTTCTAGGATAGGTAGGAAAAAACAAGAGACATGTGGTCACATACAATGTATTAGAGTTAAATTCAGAACACCATACTATTGTTTTCCTTATTATTCCCTACTTCTACTGTTGAGGCATACAGCATCATTCTCTCTCTCCTCTTCCTCTCCTTCTCTCTTGAGATTTAAGGATTATTAATTCTCTTTGCCACTCCTTTTCTTGAAACAATTGAAATAGAACAATTATCACTAAATGAGTAAAAAAAAGTTCTAGAAAACTAATACAAAGATAAAAGCAAGGACCATGAATCATTCATCTTAGTAGTTCAGTGGTCAGGTTCATGACCTCCAGAATCAAACTGCTGGGGCTGGAATCTAGGCCCCACCACTGGCTAGCTATGAAACTTTAGGCAAATTATTTAACTCTATAAGCCTCTATTCTCCCACTGTAACATTGGCAATATCCATAATAATACCTACCTCAGATAGATTCTTATAAATATTATGAGATAATCTATTCAAAGCTCTTCACACATTGATCAGTAAACATCAGCTATTAGTATATGTCATGTAAATAAAGTGATTTAGCTATGAAAAGCAACAAACTCTTAAAGGTGCTAGACACTTTTTAAAAATTACATTAGCGTAAATCAGCATCAGAGCTAATGAATTATATGCTTTGAAAATCGTGTTTTTTTAATTAAAACTAAATAAAGGAGCTAGATGTTAAATTATTATCTGTCTCAGGATAAAAACACTTGCGGTTAAAGTGCTGAAATTTCATGACTCTAAAATGTCAACCTAGTGCTATCATTTCTCCAGAGGTAATATTCAAACTATTTAAGGCCCATTCAGAACAGACACCAGACAATATACATGATCAGTGCAGACCGTGAGAACAACAGCCCTATGTATCCTTAAGGGTCCAGAATTATTGGTTGTAATGGAAATGATGACCCTCTTCTACATTTTCTTGGTTTTTTTTGTAATGCAAAATTGTGACCATCTAATTCACAAGGACACAAAAATTGTGCCATGCCACAAATGAGGGCAGAATGCACTTCTGCTTGCATCCCACACATCAAGAGAGCTCTCCCTTCAGTGCCCTGACTCACCTCTAGGTCACAGGTGTACTCGGTGCCATCCAGGAGGGTCACTTTACACTGGACACTTTTGGTCTTCTTGGTGGCTTTTTGAACGGACTTCTCTGCATTTAGCTCATTAGTCTGCACTTCCTTTGTCTCCCTTTTTGCTGCTTCCTCTGATTTGTCTTCCTGTATTTCCTTTACCTTCTCCTCCTCTCTCTCCTTCCTTACTTCTTCAGCAGGCTGATGATGAAAAAATGAAGTTTATACTAAAGTTGACTAATTTGCAGAAAACAACACATTAAAAGGAAAATCCTAGTAAGAATGGTGATTATTACAAGTACTGTATAAGATTTAAAAAGACTTCAAATGTTTGCTAGAAAAAATACTTCATATCCTCCTTCCCCCAATCCACTGCCAATTTCCTCATTTTTGCCAATTTGATCATTTGAGCATTAAATTAATAAAATAAACTACATCCTGGCAACTGCAATTTAAATATTTTAATAACAGAATTTCCAATTATAATCTCATACCATGGCAAAATCTAGGCTTCATTAGATAATCAAAATGCATACACATAGAAATCTATTTCTTCCTACTTGCTGGACACTTAAATAAATCAAATCAAGGAGGTATGACAGTACATATTATTTAAAAGGAGAGGTGACAGGATTCTCAGAGTATGTTTAACCTTAGGAGAAACAGATAAACTTTTTTATGGTGTGCATATATAGATTTTTTCCCTTTGTTATTTTGGAAATTTTGAAAAGGAGTAATAGGAGAAGGCTGTGGTAAACCACTCCGGGACCCATATTCCAGATATAGTAAGTCAAACCAGTATCTTAATGCAAGAAATACATAAATGATTCAAAACAAACAAACTCTTTTTGTTATGTGGCAAAACCATCAAGCTTTCAATTCCACACCATCGCTTCTCAAACATACCTGTGTCTCAGGACTACTACTCACTGAAGGTTTCTCTTCCTCGATATCAACTTTAATGACCTGTTGTTTTCTCTGAGCTGCTTCCTCAGCATCACCCTTGGCCTGCCTTTCTTCTTCAGAAAGGGATTCCTCTTTATCTAAAACCTGCTCTTCCACAACAGCGTGGGTAGGCTCTTTCTTATCTCCTCCATCTTTGGCCGCTACTAAGTTATAGGACTTTTGTTTCTTAAGCCACGGGGGTATGAATCGAGAAATACCCCTACTCTCAGATGGGTCCTTCTGCCTCTTCTGGCGGCGTGGACTACTTTGGCTTTTAGCTGAAGGAGATGATTGGGAATCTTTTTCCTCCTCTAGATCAGATGACTGATTCTGCTGATTTTCTGCTACTTCTTTAGGGTTCCCCTTGGTTGCATCTGCTCCTAACTGGTCAGATTCCTTCTTCACTTCAGACGCGGAGCCAACTTCAGTAGTCATGGTCACAGCTTATGCTATAAACAAAACAAAATCACAAAAAGGTATTTTACAACCGCTCCCAGCTTAGAGGCAAGAGACAGGAAAAAATAGGATGGGAAGGGGAATGACAGAAATATGGGGATAAAAAACCCATAGAGAAAGAAGGTTCATAAGCATAAGAGAAAAATGGAGACTGCTACTCTTTGAGAATTCTCTAACTGAATCAAAGAACCAAAACAAGCATCACAATGGAATTAATTCTGATTCTGTACAGACAGAACTTAAATCATCAAGAGCTCGTGTGTAATTACTTTTCTTCAGTTTCATCTAGTTATAAATAATAATTCACCCCAAAATCCAATTTTTAAGTATCCCTTACTCTATAATACAAAGTATCCTATATAATAAAAGCCTAATATGCTAAGTGTCTGGTAGTCCAGTTGGCCGTTCAACCAATCAAAGCATAATATGCTAATGATATGCTAAGGCTGCTCAACTGCTAGCCTATGACATGCACTGACCAGAAGGGGGCAGACGCTCTGACCAGTAAGTTAGCTTGCTGCTGGGGTCCAACCGATCGGGACTGAACAAGATGTGCCGGAAACACCCTGGAGCCCTCCCGCGACCCCTCCCTGGCTAACCAACCTCCCACATCCCCCCCTGGCCCTGATCGTGCACTGGTGCGGTCCCTCAGCCTGGCCTGTGTCCTCTCGCAATCTGGGACCCCTCGGGGGATGTCAGAGAGCCAGTTTCAGCCTGACGGAGGAATGACCAACACACTGACCACCAGGGGGCAGACACTCAATGCAGGAGCTGCCCCCTGGTGGTCAGTGCACTCCCAAAGGGGGAGCGCCACTCAGCCAGAAGCCGGGTTCATGGCTGGCGAGTGCAGCAGCAGTGGTGGGAGCCTCTCCTGCCTGCGCACAGTGTTAAAGATGTCCAACTGACATCCCCTGGGGGCTCCCGGACTGCGAGAGGGCGCAGGCTAGCTGAGGGACCCCCCTCCAGTGCATGAATTTCATGCACCAGGCCTCTAATTATTGATGTTAGAAAGTACTGAGATACATTTCACTGAAATTACACACATTATAACTAAATGTTAGGTATTAAAAATACTGCTAAATACTGAGTGCTTAATAGCGAGAAAATAATATCTGTAATGTGCATACTTTTTTGTTCCAATATTAAATCCTATAATTCACCATCACTATTCCAATGCAAAAGATAGTCTTCTGGGGAAGGTACTCAAACTATAACCAAAACTCCAAAACTCCACCCCACCCAACCGCAAACATGGCTTTGTATATGTGTTTACAAGATAATACCTACAGACCCCTAATCGGAACCAAATGAAGACATTAGACCGATGGGGGAAAAAATGCATCTAATAATTGATCCAGTCACAACTAATGAAAACAAAATTGAAACTAAATCTGAAAGCGGCTGCTTGTCTACATGTTACACAAGTAAAGAGGGACTTTTAAAGCATAGCAGCACCACTGACATAAAACCAACAGGCAGGAATGGCAGAGACAGAATGTTCTCTCCTCTCTTACCGCTGATTAAATGTCCAAAGGCCTGGCACCCAGGGCAATGGGAAATTTCTCAGCTATCTTCAAGAGATATAAAAATAAAATATACTTTTTAAAGCTTTATTGAAATATCATTCACAGACCATAAAATTCGCCCTTTTCAATTATATAATTAATGGTTTTGAGTATATTCATAAGGTTGTACAACCATCACCACTATCTAATTCTATAATATTTTCATCATCCCAAAAAGAAATCCTGTATCCATTCATAGTTACTCTCCATATTCTACCCCCTCCACCAACCCTAGCAACCACTAATCTACTTTCAGCCTGGATGGATTTGCCTACTGTGCACATTTAAAATAAATGAAATTATACAACATGTTGGCATTTTCACTTAGCACATTTTCAAAAATCATTCATGTTATAGCATGTATGAGCATTATAATTGCTTCTTAAAATATTATTTGCCATCTTGTGCCAAACATTGATAAGAGTCTAGTATCCAGAATGTATCAAGAATCCAACAATTTAAAAAGATGAGCACACAATAGAGTAAACAGATATTGAATTGTAAAGTTGTATACTTGAAATTTATGTTATCAACCAATGTTACCTCAATAAATGTAATAATAAAAAATAGAATGAACCCCAGAGCTGATAAGTATTGCCCATCCAAGTGGAAGTTACAAGATAAAAAAAAAAAAAATGGAAATGGCTAATTGGATTGTAAATACTCAACAATAAGGATGGATGGATGTAATTATACATAAATAAGTACATTCTTAAAATAGTTTCAAAAATCAACACAGCTCAAAACTAAATACTACCTCTTTGTTGATAAGATGGTTTCTTGAACAAATTACCACCATCAAGAAAACATGATTATAGCACATCCATTCACCATAATTATCATGCTTGTAACTCTCTGAGTTTCAAAGATGGATAAGCCTTTAAACTCCATCACCCACTAACTCCTGCAGTGGAACACAATCCCTTCCACTAAAATGAAAGCCCCAGAGGGCTGGGGTCTTGCTTCTTTTTTACTGCTGTGTTCCCAGCACGAGACTGGCACATAAGAGGCACTTGATAAATATTTACTGAATGAGTGTTGCAAAATCATCTACTCTAATACCCTCACTTTATCTTATCGAGGAAACTGAGGTTCAGAAAGACTAGAAGATTTGCCTGAGATCACAAAGCTAGATGGGCACAGGCAAAACCAGAACTATAGTTTTCCAAACTCTAATAATCCTCATTCTATAAGCTTTAATTATAAATACCTAAAATCCATCATTAGTAAGTTATATAACATAGTAAGTAAAGACCTTTCTACTTATCATCAACCAAAAAGAACATTGCTGTGAACAGCCAGCCCATTAGAGAAGCATGTGGTTTTGACACAATTACCATGCTGGCATGCTCCATCTGGATTGATAAAAAGTGTTAATTATTGTAACAGCTCCATGAGAAAAAGCATGCATCATTTAACATGCAACCAAGCAGAAAACCATCATCAATAGAGGATCAGCACTGGTTAGGTAAGGAGGCTTGTTATGTGAAACCATTCTTTTTCTAGTGTTTAAAAAGGAAAGTAAATTCCAAGGCGCTGTCTCTACCACTAACCAACCTTCCTACCCTATAACATTATGCTCCTGAAAACACTGGCCCTTTATCAGAGTACTACACCAAGCAAAACGAAGCAGTTACACAACTCTAGACACTCATACAAAGAACTTCAAGCAAGCGGGTTCATGCTCATTATTGGATCCAGATGTTTCCTTAAGACCTTGAGAGAACAACAGCTACTCTGAACCCTCCCTGTTAAAATTCTTGCACAGGGAACAGGGTGGGTGCTGCTGCTAGCTGAGTGGCTCCCATCCTCTGCTGAGATCACGAGCAGTAAGAGATCTTTAATTTCTGCCAATAGTGCTCAGCCCATTATTTAGGGACTCAAGATTTACAAAATGGGAAAGAATGCCTTTCTAAAGCTCAAAAATGGTGAGAGGATGGAGAGAAGCTTTCCTCTGAACTTTGAAAAGACATAAACAAAATTGTGCAACAAATAAGAAACCTAAATAACATTGGCAAGGTGTGCACAGTTCCAGTTTGGTCATTTTCATCTATTATTGTGGCAAAGGATATGTAGAGCAACCTGCTAACACCCACAATCTCTTGCTTATGTTCATTTCCCCAGATGGCCTGTAGTCTAACAGAAGGTCTTTTTAATATCCTACTACCTTACCTTACAGCATTAAATGTGAGAAAACAAATACAGCAAATGAAATATAGGAATGATTCAGCAGCCACCAAACTCTACTTGGAACATAATCAGAGTGATGCTCTTCAAATACTGTATAGCCAGCATGTAAAAAGAGGGGAGGAGTGACAAGGCAGAGGAGGAAAGGGAGGAAAGAGGAAAAAGAAATATCTTCAGAGAAGAAATAACAAAAACAGGCTGACTTAGAGCAGACTGCAAGTAATTCCTCCCTAGTATGTTTGTTTATCTTAAGTGTCAAGACGGATTAGAAAATACTATATCCCATATTCAAGTAGGTACAAATACATTCCAAAGAGACCCTTTATTGGATTATTTTATCTATATGATGAAGATAAATAAGAATTAGTTTTGAAATAATCCAATGCTGCCTACCCTAGTTACCTTTATAATAAATTATATCACTTGTTTGTTTTCTTAAAAGAGATAAACATCTGAGAAGAAATATTTCTATAAAGATACAAGATTAAAAAAAAAACGATACATCTGCTTTAAATTAAATCCACACATATAAAAGATATGAACTGTAGGCCTTTGCTAGTTCAAGTCTAGGCAGGATCAGGTTACATTAAGAGCACGTATATCCTCCATCCTTTCTCCTTTTTAACGGAACCCAAATTTTGTTCAGCTTTCCCCTCTTCCACATGTGTGTCAATGGAAGCTGGTCTAGGGAATCATGGGGGTCCCTCTCCCCATGCTAAGAAGACATGCAAAAAGTCTGTTGTAAGCTTCTGGGAAAAGATTCCTCCCTCTTAAAGGGGCCACAGTGAAGAGAAGGCCCCTCTTCCGCCTCTGAGCATTATTTACATGACTACAAGAAATGCTGCTGCCACCTTGATAATCCCGAGGAGAAAGCCTGAGGAAAAAGACACACACAGAAGAGGGCACTGGCAAGAGAATCAGAGGAGAGGACTTGAGCCCTGAGCATGCTGCATGCACATGGCCAGGATGTTTGAACTTCCTGTTATGTGAGACAATATACTCCCCTATGGCTCAAACAACTGAGCCAGGGGGTTCAGTTACTTGTAGTTACTATTAGCCTCTGCATATTATATTAGGAGGAAAGCACTGGAAAATAAGCCCTAAGGAACTGGTAGTACACTTAGAACCAGCTCAGGTAATTATTACTCCTCACTGTATTTATGGCCCTCATACCTAAGAGCCATGGTTGTCAAAATGTTCAACTTTTTCCAGATGCTCATTTTTTAAAAATGCTTTATCTGAGTTAATATTAGTGAGATAAACCATTAATTCTTTATTCTAACAATACATAAGAATGAAACAAAAAAATATTAGAGTTCATCGAAGTGTAAGATTCCCTGTGTAAGAGAAGGGGGGATGTCTGAAAATCAAGGCATAATTTTCAAAAATGTCCAATTTCAGCTAACAATCTTATGTGCTAAAGCAAGCCCCTTCTGCTCCCATTCAGAATTAGGTCAAGAAAGAGATCTGTGCCAGGCAAAGACTCCACAAATAATGAGGTCATCCCAAAAATACTCTTTCCTGAAGTGAGAGCTCAATAACCAGAGGCTATGCACAAATCATTAGGGATCCCAATATTGGACATCATTATCTTCAATCAAAATGCACATTAACCTTCTCATACTGGGCACTCCAACAGCACACACTAACCGAGGTGACAGAGATATCCCGAACCCTGCAGCTCTTCATCAATCACATACACTGAATTGTGTGGTTAGAAATACTGACAAAGTACTTTTGCTCAAATTCCTTCTCTCAGATGCGGACCCAAAGTTTGTAATGGCCAGAGCTTTTTGTGTAAAGCTAACTAATCTTTGGATTAAATAACATGAAGGTTTGGAGATCAAGTCTAGGAACCAAACACCAGGATTAGAATTCCAGGTCTGTCACTAGCCATGTAACCAAAAACAAGTTCTTCAGTCTTATTGAGTTTCCGTTTCCTCGTAAGCAAAACAGGGATATAATACATATTCACTGGTGACTCCAAGAATGAAATCAGATGTTATACATAAAGTGCCTGGCACATAATAAATTCATAATAAATGGTGGGCCACCCTGTCATCAAGTAGGGATTCTGGGGGAAAATGAACTAAGTCTGTTTTTCACTAAAAATTGTAACAGTAATAGTATGCACAACCCACTTAATAAATAAATAACATAACAATAGTAAATAATGATAGTATCAGCTATTTGCTGAGCACTGTTCTAGAAACTCTCTGCATTCCTTGCATCTCATGACCCTTTGAGGTTGGAACTAAAATTATTCCCATATTATAGGTGAAGAAGGTTAAAAAAAAAAAAAAGGAAAAAAACTTGCACAAAGCCACACAACCAGTAAATGGAAGAGTCAGGATTCAAATTCAGGCTGTCTAGCTGCAGAGAGCTTATGTAGTACTACCACCATTCCCAAAAAACTTCAGTATTTTATAACCAGCACCTAGCGTAATTCCTGATAGTTCATCATTTGTTAAAAATAAATAAAAATAAACTATTACTACCATTTGTGGCTTCATAATCATTAATAACCTGTTCTGAGCCCCTAATAAATTCCACTGACCTTTAGGATGAGGATAGTAACAGTATCTTAACCCCTTCTTTCAAAAGAAATATTTCCTGAGTAGTTTAATTGCATATGTACCTGACATCAGTGATATAGAGGAAAGAATCCTGCTCTCAGTATAATGGGCAACAGATGTAGCAAGATTAGCATTAATATAAATTCAAACAACTTGTCATTAATACATAAATTTTGGTAACTTATATTCAGAAATCACTACTAGTTTGAAAAGCTGACAGTTTTCTTAAAAACTACCATTGTCATCTCTTCAGGAAGGCACATAATGGTCCTTCATGGGAAACGTTGGTTAAACACTCATGTAACACAAAAAGGCATCGAGCTTTTTAAAAAGCACTTAATTCTCATTCTCAATTGTATTTACTCCTCAGCTGAACTCAAGTAAAAAGCCAAATAAAATAGTGCTAGTTATGCATTTCCTTAACATTAAACATTCAAAATAAATTTCATTTTTAAATTGGCTAGGATGACTATTCCCTCAATAGGGGAGAAAAGTGGTTAAAGGACAAGCATATAGTTAACAGAAAAACAAATACAAGAAATACATCTATACTAATAATACAAGAATATGCAAATTGTCCAGGACACCGTCACAGTAACGACCAGCAGGCTGTGTGGGGCGACCAGGCCGGCAGGGGGGTTAGTGAGGGATGACCAAACGACTGAACAGCAGGCTGCCTGGAGTGACCAGGCTGGCAGGGGGGTTAGTGAGGGACGATCAAACAACTGAACAGCAGGCTGTGTGGGGCAACCAGGCTGGCAGAGGGGGGAAGTTGGGAGTGACCGGGCCACCGGGGGGGCAGTAAGGGGCAACCAGGCTGGCGGGGGGGGGGGGGCAGTAAGGGGCAACCAGGCCAGCAGGGGGAAGGAGGAGTTCGGAGCGACCAGGCCGGCAGAGGGGGGCAGTTAGGGGCGATCAGGCCAGCAGGCGGCGGGCAGTTAGGGGCAATCAGGCAGGCAGGTGAGCAGTTAGGAGCCAGCGGTCCCGGATTGTGAGGGGGATGTCCCCCAAGGGGTCCCAGATTGGAGAGGGTGCAGGCTGGGCTGAGGGGACCCCCCCTCCTGTGCCCGAATTTCATGCACCGGGCCTCTAGTAAACGTATAAAAAGATGCTCACCACACTCATAGTAAAAGAAATACAAGCTAAAAGTAAAGAGTGAAAAGTCCAAAAGCTGAATCACGTCAGTATTGAGCATGGCTATGGGACTCTGGCCCATAGGCATTCTCATATAATGGTGGGTAGACGAGTAAATTGGTGCCAATGGAAGTCAATTTGCCAACAGCCAAAATTCCAAATGTGTACACACTAAACCAGTAATCCTGCTTATGGGAACGTATCCTACAGATACATATGTAAAATAATTATGTACAGATGATTCACTGTAACATTGTAAAGGAAAATATAATATTCTGTAGCTATAAAGAAAAAAGTGAGGAAGGTTTCCATCCAAGTTACAGAAATATCTCCACGTTACACTGTTAAGTACAAAAAACAAGATTCAGATAGCATATAGCTATCTTACGGGTTGAAAGCAACATGTCTGAGAAGTATGTGAATGCACATATCTGCCTGCAAACGCATAAGAAATTAAAAAAGGACACAGATGACCAACAACAGTGATTATGGGAAATGGTGGGTGGGTGGCACTGCGTAGATGAGGTCTAGAGGTGCAGATAGGGGAGAAAAAGTTTTCACTCGTAAATTTGTACAAACTAAAGCATTAAATACTTTATTAGAAAAACAATATTTATTCATTAAGATATCTAATGCATTAAGTGAACCCAGCTTAGTTAGGTCTGCTTTCTTGGAGACAACCCAAATGCCACAACTGCCATAAATTCCATCACACATACTTCACAAACCTACCCCTCATCCTATGCACACTGCTCTCCTAAAGTTCAAAATTTACACTTTTAGAGCAGCCAAAATCTTCTTTAAATATATAAATTCTTCATTTAAAACAACAACAACAACAACACACATAGTTTCTGAGAAAGCCTTGCTAGTTTTTTAAACATTTGACCTAGGTGTAGAGAATAAAAAAAAAAAAAGAGGTGTCTTTTGCTAACAATAATATTGATACATATGCAGCTAGGCCAAAAATACTATTCCTATTTTCTGCTGGAGAAGTGAGAACAGGGCACTTAGAACTAGATTTCTCTGAATGTTGAGGAAAATTTTAAAAGGAGAGTAAAACACAATGAAAAGACACATTAAATTTCTAAGCTGGTCACACATAAACATTCCGAATCTGTCAGCAGCTTCATCCTCACTTATAGGCAAAGGCAGGAACAAAATTGGCCTGACAAACACAAGGATGTTATGTTTCCTGTCCACACCTTCTCCCTGCCCACATCAGTTCCTATGCTCCCATGAAGAGAGTGAAATTTTGTGCAGATGAATAACTACATGTTCCCAGTGCAGTATTGTGCATCCGGTGGCTTCTCGATAAACTTGTGATGTTCCTAGTTCTGGGAACATTTATTTGGACCACCATCATATAATGTTCTATACAAAAGAAAAGTACACTGTGCAATTTCTTCCAGTGACATCATAACCAGGCTCAAAACAGAGCAAAGCCAACACCAACAATCTCTCACAGTCATAACAGATACTAGGGAGTACACTTTCTCTGAGCTCATCCCACAGCTACCTTCTGCATAGGATCCTCACCCAGCCCATTATAAAACCCACTTGGTATCAAGTGATAATCTACAACCAGTCTAAAATTCCTGTGTGAATCAAACTCTAAATTCGTTAGCTAAAAAATAACAGTGGTTCAGGAGGCCTTTCCCAAATAAGCTAACGACAAATCCACCAAGGTTAACTGCACAAGATAAATGCACAAGCTGCAGACGCTGCATTTTAATAGGTCATAAGACAAAAGCTTGTCAAAGTCAATCAACTCCCCACACTATGACAAGGCCAACCAAGCTGGAGCCTACACTGATCTCACACTTTCAAATCCTCTTCTCCGTAAGCTTTGGAACTGTGCAGTTGACAGGCATAAATATCTAAACCTTGTCAAAAAATATAATTCACTTGGTAAATTTTGGCTGTCAGATCTTCTGCCATTTTAAATATTTACAGCACTACCAAAGAGTAAAATGAGACTATAAACTGAATGATTTTTCTGGCTTAGGTAAGCAGATCCAAATGTTGACGCTAGTCCTCTGGTAGGTCAGCAGAAGTTGCCTTGTAGACTGTTTGCATATGGACCTCCATGCCTGGCGTGATAAAAGCAACTTCCCCAGGCTGGAAAAGCTGTAACTACAATGGAATTATAGACAAGCCATTTGGAATGCTTAAAACCTGTCTTTTTTTAAAAAATGTCTACTCTGAGCATTAGTTTAGCTCAAAACTACTTGATTTAGAGGCTTCAAATAACTACTTTTTTGGTGGTGCTAGTCAGGACAAGTTTTTATTTCAACTAGTAAATATATTTCTGTCTTTGGAGGTAAGAGTCTCAAAATTCAAATATTTGTAAACATGATTTGGTAGAGGATCCTGCTGGAGAATATGCCAGGCATTCAACCTTAAAGTCCACCAAAACATTCATGCAAACTAAATGTCAATGCTTAAAATTTCCCTTTCCAACTTGCTATGTGATCCAGCTATGATGTTAAACTACACGTCATCAATACATCATATAATGTGTATAGGAATATTACCAAGGAAACAGGAGCAGGGAGAGGGGGTGGGGGAAAGAGGCTCATGACTGGCTGTCCAAATCATCAGCATCACCTTTACAGTTATTTATTCCCACATCTGTTGCCAATAATTTAAAGAGACAATTCTTTCTTGGGCCTCAAAATAGAAAACTTAAACATCCTAAGTACACATATGTGCCCCCCCCCACCCCCTCATTACTTCAGTAGTAGGAGAGCATTCCCTGCAGTGGTAACAATAAAGATGGAATTTGCCAAGATCACCCTCCACCCATCCTAGTAGTACTGCTTTTCATTTTGTTAGAAAGTAGCATTGAAACAAGGTCCTTTTTGAAAAAGATTGGTAGATTATAACAAGAAAAATCATGAAAACAATTTTTTCTGAGTTTGGATGTCAGTCAGCATCTGGGCAACATAGTGAGTTTTCAAATTTGCTCCAAGTGACAACAGATTAAATATTCAGTAAAAGAACGTGTTCAACCAATATCACACTTAGATAGTAGCAACAGCAAAATGATATGTAATTTTTGATAACTGTTAATGGCCACTAATTTGCAGATGCTACAAAATGTGAATTCAAATCTCTGCTAGCCACAGCACTTCTTTCAACCAATCAAGTTAACCTGAAAATGAAGCATCTTAAAATTAAATTCAAATCTGTCCTCCTTTAACATGTTAAAAATAACTGAACACTATTAACCTTACATGGTCCTCAATGTAATTTAGAAATAATTAACTTTCATATTGCACTACTGAATAATTCAATCATAAAATAGCAGGACAAGTATATAAAATAAAGCAATGAACTACTTTCATTATTCTCATAGGGCAAACCTAAAAAGACAATTATGTTAAAGATAACTTGAAAAAAATTTCAATATTTTCCTAGAAAAATGCAAACAAGTGGTCTAAAACTAAACTCTAACCACACACATACACACAAATATTTTTTATAGGGCTTAGTTCAAATATAACTAAACATATTCCCTTTCCACACAGTGTACTTACCCAGATTCCATCTACTCTGTATGTTAGCTTTTCCAAATTTTCAGTGCCCTGAATAATGACACTCTCAAAAGCAAGCTTCCTTCAAAAGCAAAACAATCAAGCATACATAATAAAACCTAACTGCTACAACAGAAATTTCTTAAAAATCTCTCCCTTGAAATACATACGCAGCTTTTAAGCACATCAAGCCCGTTGTTTGCTGTTCCCTGTCATTAGAAGACTGTGGAAAGCTGATGGAAATCCAGTCTGCAGAAGCTTAATGAGCAAGACCTGCCCCACCCAGGCCGGACCCTGCTGGAAAAGGGCATGCTCCGTAGAAAAGCTCAGCTTGGTTCCAAGTTACTTCATTCCTCAGCTAGAAAATTCACATGGGTCAAAGAAAAAGTCATTTTCCTGCTGTCTGTTCTACCCACTAAATGAAGAAAGCTCACATAAAGTATAGTTTCTATGACACAACTGTAATTTTATGATAATTTTTCTATTATTGCTGGGAATTTTTTGTTTTTGTGGTCATAATTTTTACTTTGCTTTCGGTCTCCTCCTTCAACTGCGTTCTTATTTTTGTCGTTTTATCATACCCTACAAATAGACATCAAAAGTTTATGTACAGCCAAAACCGGTTTGGCTCAGTGGATAGAGCGTCGGCCTGTGGACTGAAGGGTCCTGGGTTCGATTCCGGTCAAGGGCATGTACCTTGGTTGCGGGCACATCCCCAGTGGGGGGCGTGCAGGAGGCAGCTGATCGATGTCTCTCTCTCATCGATGTTTCTAGCTCTCTATCCCTCTCCCTTCCTCTCTGTGAAATATCAATAAAATATATTTAAAAAAAAAAAAAGTTTATGTACACAATATCTGACCTAATCATCTTTATTTATAAACTACTAATAAACCAATGTATACATTTCCAGACATAGAAAGACTCTGGAAATACACAGTCCAGTTTTCAATACATAAAAATGAAATTATCAATTTTGATTCATTTGTAAAAGAATTTGCTTATTCATTCATTTCACATTATGTTTAAAAATGAAGGCTCATTTTAATGAAGATTTATAGGTTCCATCACATAGTTACAAAGCTGATATATCTGCTTCATTGTCAACCCTACATTGATAAATGACTGACACAAAAGGTAATCATACATCCGTCTATCATATGAATATAAATACATATGGCAGTAAATGTAAAGTAACTAAAGGAAAACACACTAATTTTAAAATTCAGGTCAGAGAAATCTGAGAAACAACTAATCTTTCCTGATTATACGATACTAACCCCCACTTACTTTACATTTCCACAATTTAAATTCTGGTTGTCGGTGTTTTTCCCCCCAATGTGGATATTTATTTTAAACAATCATGACCAAAACAGTCAGACTTTGTATCCAGGCATGCATTTTCACAACTTCAAGATGCAGCCATATTGCTCTCCTATCAAGCAGTTCCGATGTCCATTAGTGAGTATTATATGTTCATATTCACTTACAGCAGTCTTTTTTAAAAAATATGAAAAAAATAAATGTTTTTTCATTCCAAAAAAAATACTTTAGATACTTAAATAAGATGTCACCTTTTTCCAACTAGTAGAGAAAGTTAAGGTTTGTTTTATGAGAACTTACTGAAAATACATTCTAGTAGCAGCTAGCTCTGAAGAGACTAATCTCTGTTAAAATGAACAAATATAAAACTTTTTTAAAAAGTCATTCTATATAACGGAAATGAATAAACTTCACTATCCACCAGAGTTTTCATTGATTCACAATAGGGCGATTTGGTGAGTTTTTAGTAGAGCCAATTTTATTCAGTTCAAAGTAGCAATAATCTTTTCTTTTCTTCCTACTTTTTTAATGTTAAATGTATTTTTAATAAATGCAGTACATGACATATTTATTTCAATAGACTTACTTGGAAAAATATTGGCTCCAAGCCTTTGTCTGACATGTGCTGCTTCATGGAATCTGGAAGCCTCATAACTACTGACACTGCACTGGATCCAATGAAGTTAACACCCCAGCTCAGATCTCTCTCATCACCTCTGTGTCCTGCCCTCTTACTCCCCACCTTCTGCTAGTACTGAATTGTGTGTGTCCCAGAGTTCATACATTGAAGCACTACCCTCCTCCAATGTGATGGTATTTGGAGATGGGACCTTTGGGGAATAATTAGATTTAGATGAGAACTTAAGGGTGGAGGCCATCATGATAGAATTATTGCCCTTATAAGAAAAGACACTAAAGCGCTTGCTCATTCTTTCACCTTCTGCTCTGTTTCACCTCACTCTGTGAAGACAAAATGAGAAGGTGGCCATGTATAAGCCAGGAAAGGAGCCCTCAAAAAAAGTGATCATGCTGGCATTCTCGATCTTGGACTTACAGCCTTCAGAACTGCGAAAAATAAATTTGTTGTCTGAGCCCCCCAGTATATGGTATCTTGTTATAGCAGCTGAAGCTGAATGGTACTGCTCAAACTCCACTGCTGGTTTCAATAAAAGATCCTGCTTATTAAGACAACTGACTCTCATTATTCAAACAAAGGTTAAGGGAACTACTAATAAGAAAGTTTTGCGACACTATGATTTGAAAACAAACAAATTCTAAAAAACAAACAAACATAAATACAATAGATAAAAAGAGAACCCAGAGAATTTAAATGAGTTTCAAAAATCATATACTCAACAAGTGGTAGAGCCAGAATTTCCACCAAATTGGTCTGATTTCAAAGCCAATGCTAGTGGCACTGGTATTGTAGTGGTGAGCACAGCTGCCTTCCAAAATCAATAGCACTTTTCTACCAATGCTGCATTATCTTTATTTAACAACCTGGTCTTGCAGATGAGTAAACTAAACCCAAAGAATGAAGGTAACTTATATAAATAAGACTAGGGGCCCAGTGCATGAATTTGTGCACTGTGAAAAGAACTGTGGGGTGCAAGGCTGCAGTAGGCCCATCATTTGCACACCTGCCAAGCCCCTCCCGACGCGGCTCCCAGTCCCGTCTGCTGGCAGCCTGGTTCCAGCCTCTGCTGCTCCCACACACTGACGGCGCCAACCCGCTCGCACCAGCTGACGGCACAGAGCAATTGAGGCCGGTGCTAGCAGTGGGTGCGAGTGGGGCCAGCGCCGGCAGTGGGTGCAAGCGGTGGTTCTGGCGCTGACGGCGGGTGTGAGAGGCAGCTGCTGGCCCCAGTCACCCCTCAGGAGCAGGGGGAGGTGGAGAAGCCCTGAGGGGCAATCGGGGCCAGCAGCTGCCACTCTCACCCACTGACAGCGCCAAGCAATTGGGGCCAGCGCTGGGCACTGTCAGTGGGTGCAAACGGCGGCTTCAGTGCCGGCAGCTGGTGTGAGCAGGGCCAGCGCCGGCAGCAGGTGCGAGCACCGGGCAGGACCGTGGCGCTCAGGAGCAAAGAATTTTCAATAACCACCAGAGGCTCGACCTGATTACAGCAGCCAGCGCCCCACCTTGGTCTGACGGCCCCACTCACCTGCTCCACCATCCTGCCGCAGACGACTCCTGCCATGTTCCGCACGCGCCCCCTAGTGGTCAGCGCACATCATAGCAACTGGTTGTTCAGCCGTTAGGTCTATTTGCATATTAGGGTTTTAGATGATAGATAGATAGATAGATAGATCAATGGATTATTAGCAAAGAAGTACACAAACCAGGTCTAGTATCGTTTCAATTATTCATTTCCAGTAAGATTTTAAACTCATTAAAGTGCACAAATTACACTGGCTGAAACATCCACATGTCTTAACATAAAAAATTATTAATATGAATTTATATCTGTTACATCTGTCTTGAGAAAATCCTAAATAACCCATGTTTTGACACTGTATCATTATTCCACTAATAAGGTAAATTTGAGGTTTATCTCAGATTACTATTTTTTAAGTAATAAAGGGAGTTTGGATTAAGGTAGAAACATTTTTCCTATATAAGTCAGTTTGTGTATAAATAGAATTTTATCTTTAACCCAATACCATCATTTTTTCAATTTCTAAAATTATCCTACCTCCTCGCTTTATGGGGACAAAGAATGGAATTGAATAAGATGTAAAGGACCCACAGTCCAAAACCAAATTCTGTGCAGAAAATAAAGTGATTGGTGTTACAGAAAGATAATGAGGAAAACAGTTCCTTTCAATCTTCCCACTTTTATTCATCTAGCCTCCATTTGAGAAGCAATCATCACTTGTCACATGAGGAATAAAAGAACATATCATTTTCTGATATAGCCCTAAAATAACCTAAGAAGTACTCAAAACAAACCTCTGTTTTTTTATTCTACTAATTTTACAAGGAATCCAATTTTCCCATCTACCAATCACCAGGCAACACTATAAACACTATACTTCCTGAACGAACATGGAGAAAAGTTTCAGGACTCTTTCAAGCTCGATGAACTTCAATTGGTCTATAACATTTTCTAGCGGCCCACATTTCAGACAGAATCATTGCTATCTAATGTCAGCAAAAAGAAGGAAAAAACTGCTCTATTCCATGAACCCTATGTGTAAGCTCTATTTTGACCACAACACTCCACAGTTTAACTTCTCTCAGGCTCTAAATCCAGAATAATTTGCACAACTGCTCATGAGTCATTCGCAAAATGTCTCCCCTATCATGTCTTTAAAAATGTAACATTAGAAAGAATTATATATTTGTGAAACTCTGGGAAAGAAACATGCTGTACGACCCCAGATTTTAAGGGGGTTTGGAAAGAGAATAGGTGCAGGGGGCGGGCGGGGGGGAGGGGGAGAAGGATGGAGAGGAGTGGTGGTTAGGAATCTATACTCAAAAAGTTAATGTTTTGAAACTAAAAAGTGTTAAGACAAAGCTAACCCTTTTTTTTTTTTAACTAAAAAAGTCAAAAGCATCACTATTAGAATTACACATTCGGACCAATACAGTAAGCCAGCATTTACTTTAAAAAGTATTATTTTCATTCCACATATGTCTAAGAAGCAGTTACTGAGTTCCTCTTTTGCATCAGACACTTGTCTAAGCTTTTACCACTGGATAGCTCATCCTCATACCAGCCCTCTGCGAATTCACAGTCTAGCAAGAAAGAGGTACATAAACAAATAATTGTACCACATGTGGTAAGGGATACAGGAAGGGCACAGCAAAATGGACAACTCCCTTGAGGAGGTTAAGGAAGGCATTACAGGCTCACAATGTTTAGGCTCATTCATCTCTTTTTAAATGTACAAATGTTACTGCTAATGTGGTAATGACACCCCCTTACCATAGGGATTAAAGAAATAAAATAAAAGCACCTACCATAAAGCCCATTAGCCAAAAAGCAGAAACAAATATCTTGTTAGCACTGTGCAACACCCTACATATGACTGAGCAAAGTGGGGTTTTTCTAGAACAAATAAATTTAGAGCCAAATGGGATCTCAGTACTTACGTACCTCTAGCCCTTGCCTTTCACAAATGGAAGACCTCAGGCCAGAAGTTAGGTTACTTATTTAAGGTCACATAGAGGTAAATCAGTAGAACCCAGGCCAGATGTCAGATTCTGCCTAACAGTTCCAATGCCTTTCCCTATGCAGACTGCCCTGCCCCAGTGAGAAGGAGAGAGAACAGGGAATAGAGAGGCCCTTTATGGCTCTCCAAGGGCCAGAGAAACAAAGAGCCTTGAGACAGGCATCCAGCAGACCTCAAAAGCACCCACCCTCTGGACCCCCCAAAATCCCTAAACCTTCCCATTCCTGAAAAAATTGTAAATTTCCAAAAATAAAGAGGCTACTGCCAAGAAATTAACTACTCTTCCCAATCAGAAAGACTATTAAATTCATATTCAGTCTAGCTGTATCCCCAAATTGCCACTTAGCTAAGTCTGTAAAATGAAGGTATCAGCAGATAATCTGCCTATACAGCAGAGCTGTATAACTACTAGTAAAGTGCAAAATGCTAAATGAATTCAAGTTATTATTAAACATAAAATTTCACTAGTCACAAAGATTAAAAATCTAAGTTTTCCCCCTAGAAATGGCAGAGTGTATCATTATGTTTAACTTCATTTTAAAAAAACAAACATTAAGAAACCAAGATGGCGGCATAGGTAAGCACCTAAACTGCTGCCTCGCGCAACAATTTCAAAACTACAACTAAAAGACAGAACGAACACCATCCAGAACCACAGGAAAGCTGGCTGAGTGAAAATTCTAGAACTAAAAGGAAAGAGTAAAGCTCACAGAGAATTGGAGGTACGGCAAAGGGTCTTTGCGCGCGCAGAGAGGAAGGGTGGCTGAGAGCCTGGCTGACTTTCTCTGGCGGAAGGGGGAAGGAAGCCCCCAACCGCACTGAACCCCAGTTCTGACTGCACTGAACCCCAGTCCCGGGCGAAACGCCGTGGACCCAGGCTCATACAGGGGAGTCTAGACTGTCAGGTAGAGAGAAAGGCACCCGGAGACTCGGAGACCCGGGGGAGACCCGGGGGAGCCCCGGCAGGCAGGGTTCTGGAGGCGCGCGCGCCAGTATGCACAAAGGCTGCGGAGGTTGCCACAGGCTTTCCCTAGCAGAAGGGAGTCCGAAGCTCCTGACTGCACTGAACCCCAATTCTGACTGCACTGAACCCCAGTTCCAGGCGAGCCCCAGGGGACCCGCGCTCTTACGGGGGGGAATCTGGACTCTCGGGCAGAGACTCGGGAGCCGGGGAAGGCAGAGGTCTGCAGGCGCGCGCATGCCAGTGCGAACAAAGGCTGCGGAGGTTGCCACAGGCTTTCCCTAGTGGAAGGGAGTCAGAAGCTCCTGACTACACTGAGCCCCAGTTCTGACTGCACTGAACCCCAGTTCCAGGCGAGCCCCTGGGGACCCACGCTCTTGTGGGGGGAATCTGGACTCTCGGGCGGAGACTCGGGAGCCGAGGAAGGCAGAGGTTTGCAGGCGCGCACGCACGAAAGGGCAAGACTGACTGGAAGCCAAGACTGTCTGCTCCGCCCTGAGACTCCACCCCATCCAAGCTGAGCACAGAGGCTATTGCAATTTGGCAAGTCTAATCCTATAAGGCTGTCTCCAGCACCGAACTTCTCCCAGCATAGACACAGCTGATCCTTACAGCCAACTGGCCTGGAGGTCAATTCCTCCCAGTGATACCAACAACAATCAACACTTAACTACAACAAGGCTGTACACACAGTTCACAAAGGGGTGCACCAAGAGTGTCCACCTCAGGTTAACTGGGGAGGCCAACCCACTGGGCCATATAGGAAACCTAGCACACAAATTTACCCTACCAACTCAGGAAAGCAGTGAAAATGCGGCGTCAAAGTTACAGGTCACAAACGAAAGAAATGGAGGAAAACAAATGACTGGATATAGAATTCAAAACCACGGTTATAAGGCTTTTCAAGAATATCCTAGAAAAGGCCGATAAATATAACGAGACCCTCGAAGATATGAAAAACGACCAACTAGAAATTAAACATACACTGACTGAAATAAAAAATATTATACAGAGACCCAACAACAGACTAGAGGAACACAAGAATCAAGTCAAAGAATTGAAATACAAAGAAGCAAAAAACACTCAACCGAAAAAGCAAAAAGAAAATAAAATCCAAAAAGTTGAAGATAGTGTAAGAAGACTCTGGGACAACTTCAAGCATACCAACATCAGAATTATGGGGGTGCCAGAAGAAGAGAGAGAGAAAGATACTGAAAACCTATTTGAAGAAATAATGATCGGCCGAAACCGGTTTGGCTCAGTGGATAGAGCGTCAGCCTGGGGACTGAAGGGTCCCGGGTTCGATTCCAGTCAAGGGCATGTACCTTGGTTGCGGGCACATCCCCAGTGGCGGGTGTGCAGGAGGCAGCTGGTCGATGTTTCTCTCTCATCGATGTTTCTAACTCTCTATCCCTCTCCCTTCCTCTCTGTAAAAAATCAATAAAATTAAAAAAAAAACAAAAAAAAAAGAAATAATGACCGAAAACTTCCCCCACCTGGTGAAAGAAATAGACTTACAAGTCCAGGAAGCGCACAGAACCCCAAACAAAAGGAATCCAAAGAGGACCACACCAAGACACATCATAATTAAAATGCCAAGAGCAAAAGACAAAGAGAGAATATTAAAAGCAGCAAGAGAAAAACAGTTAATTACTTACAAGGGAGCACCCATACGACTGTCAGCTGATTTCTCAACAGAAACTATGCAGGCCAGACGGGAGTGGCAAGAAATTTTCAATCTGATGAATAGCAAGAACCTACAACCAAGATTACTCTACCCAGCAAAGCTATCATTCAGAATTGAAGGGCAGATAAAGAGCTTCACAGATAAGAAAAAGCTAAAGGAGTTCATCACCACCAAACCAGTATTATATGAAATGCTGAAAGGTATTCTTAAAGAAGAGGAAGAAGAAAAAAGTAAAGATAAAAATTATGAACAATAAATACATATCTATCAACAAGTGAACCTAAAAATCAAGTGAATTAAAAACCTGAGGAACAGAATAATCTGGTGAATATAATAGAATCAGGGGCATAGAAAGGGAGTGGACTGATAATTCTCAGGGGGAAAGGGGTATGGGGGGGTTCAGGAAGAGACGGGACAAAAATCATACACCCATGGATGAGGACAGTGGGGAGGGAGGTAAAGGCAGAAGGTGGGGTGGGAACCAGGGGGAGGGGAGCACTGGGGGGAAAAAGGAGAAACAATTGTAATAATCTGAATAAAGATTTATTTAAAAAAAAAATTACAAAACAAAAAAAAAAAGAAAAAAAACATTAACATATAGTAAGCTCCTACCAATCCCATTTATCTATTTTTCCTGAAAGTTGTAGAAGGAAAAAAATGTGTTTCCTCACCCTCTACAATTTCCCTTTTTTCCTTTTTCTCCTTTCCTTTAAAAGGGCCCCCCTATCCAAGAGGCCCAACTAGAACCATATAAACACAAGGTCCTTGTAAAAACAATCTACCTAATAAAAGAGTAACATGCTAATTGACCGGACCTTCGCAACGCCCACCAGCCAATTAGGAGTGAGTATGCAAATTAACACAACAAAGCTGACGGGTTAATTTGCATACCCAGGCACAGAGAGGCCGGGGGTGGGGCGGGACGCTTGCGTCATCGCCATGGCAACGACGCAGGCGTTCCACACCACCCCAGCCACTCCAGGCCTCTGGGCAGCGTGGGAAGGCAGAAAGGCGGCTCCAGCCAGAGCGAAGGTGGTGCCGGCAGCCAGGGGAAGGAAGGCCCACTCTTGCACAAATCTTCATGCATGGGGCCTCTAGTGTTATATATAACTAAACATGGACTCTACCACGGCAAGCCAAGGAAATGTTAAGGTGTATGGAGTTAGTAAAGCACAGCTACACATCAGGTCCTGTGGAGGTACAACCCCATCTGGGGCCCTCTCCTCACTTCACCTGCATCACAGTCTTCCTTCTCTGCCTAATATATGCCTTCTGCATGGTTTGGGCACTTGAATGAGAACCCAGACTACTTTCAGCCCTTCACAACTTTATTAGCTCCACAATTTGAAACTGTAGCTTCACTCATGTCTTTCTGTAGATTCACCTTTCGAACCTATCTCTCCAAACTTGAATTATGAAAGAAAACCCTAAGCAATGTTAACATGTTCTCAATCCACAGACCCTAACCACCCAAATTAATTAAGAACCCAACATCAAGCCAAAACATTCACCATTACCCTTCCCTATGAAATCTTGATTTTAATTCTGTACTTTTGGGTTTCCATTCATCCAGTGAGGAATTGCTCTCTGCTTACTGATAGCTGCTAAGGACACAGACCTGTGTAAAACTTGGCTCCAGCAGTACAAAAGCAAGGCACTTAAAAAACTGGATTACAAAGAGAATAAGAGTTAGAATATAGGCATGAAGAATTCAATAGTAACTTACTTGTTGAGGGAAGAATACTTCTCAATGTGACATCTGAGCTGACCTTGAAGGGTAAGAAGGAGCTTACTGGCCCAATTGTAAGTGGGTATAAGAGGACTCCTCACCATGGGAACAGTTAAGTGAAGGGCACAGAATCCTATCTAATAAAAGAACAATATGCAAATTCACCGTACCTCTGCTACACCCACAAGCCACGCCCACAAGCCAATCAGGAGCGAATATGCAAATAAACCCAACCAAAATGGCTGCAGCCACAGAGAGCAGGAGGGAGGCTTGGGTTTCCCCAGTAATGGAGGAAGCCAAGCTTTCTGCCTGCCCTTGCTGGCCCAGGCCTCCACTCCAGGCTACAAAGTTTCAATTATAGAAGATAAATAAATCCCAACAAAAAAGGCGGCAGCCACGGAGCTGGAGAGAGCAGGAGGCTTGAGTTGCCCCAGCGATGGAGGAAGCCAAGCTTCTGCAGCCCTGGCCTGTCTTGGCCTCCGCTTAAGCCTACAAAGTTTCAATTGTAGAAGATAAATAAATCCCAGATCCCAGGGCCTCCGCTTGGGTTGCTGGGGGGCGTGGCCAGCCTGAAAACCACCACAGGCCCCTCGCCCAGGCCGCCCCATGCCCCAAGGGAACCCCCACCCTGATCCAGGACACCCTTCAGGGCAAACCAGCTGGCCCCCTCCCGTGCACCAGGCCTCTGTCCTAGCTAATAAAAGAGTAATATGCAAATTGACCATCACTCCAACACACAAGATGGCTGCCCCCATGTGGACACAAGATGGCCACCACAAGATGGCCAGCAGGGGAGGGCAGTTGGGAGGGACGAGGCCTGCAAGGGAGGGCAGTTGTGGGAGATCAGGCCAGCAGAGGAGAGCTGTTGGGAGGGACCAGGCCTGCAAGGGAGGGCAGTTGGGGGCAATCAAGCCTGCAGGGGAAGGCAGTTAGGGGTGACCCAGCAGGCAGAGGAGGAAAGTTTGGGGTGACCGGGCCTGCAGGGGAGAACAGTAGGGGGGTACCAGGCCTGCAGGGAAGGGCAGTTAGGGGTGACCAGGCCTGCAGGGGAGGCCAGTTAGGGGTGACGAGGCCTGCAGGGGAGGGCAGTTAGGGGCAAACAGGCTGGGAGGGAAGCAGTTAGGCATCAATCAGGCTGGCAGGGGAGTGGTTAGGGGGTGATCAGGCTGGCAGGCAGAAGCGGTTAGGGGCAATCAGGAAGGCAGGCAGGCAAGCAGTTGAGAGCCAGCAGTCCTGGATTGTGAGAGGGATGTCCGACTGCCCGTTTAGGCCCGATCTCGGGATCGAGCCTAAATGGGCAGTCGGACATCCCTAGAGGGGTCCCAGATTGGAGAGGGTGCAGGCTGGGCTGAGGGACACCCCCCGCCGTGCACGAATTTCATGCACCGGGCCTCTAGTCATAACTATAAATGTGTTGCAGAGCATGGTAAGTAACTCATCTGCCTGCAACAAGGGTGGGAGTAAAGAATAGGGACAGAGGTAGCCAAATAATGAGTGATCAGTATGCTAAACTCAGATCTATCCTGTAGGCAATGGAAAACAACATTAATTTTGGATTTCTGGAGGATTACTTTGGCAGTCATGTGAGAACTAGTGACACAATGAAAGGAAACTAGTTAAGATGATGTTCCAGTGGTCCAGGAAACAGTATCTAAACTAAGACATAGGCAACAAATATGCAAAGGAAGAAATGGAGTCAATAAATATTTAGTAGGTAATACGGATAGGATTTGATAATGATTTGGATTGTTGAAGCAATGGAGAACAAAGTTCCCAGGTTCCTGGTAGTCAAAGGTTAGTACTGCCATTCACCTAGACAAGGATTTCCAAAAACAGTAGGAAATAGGGATGAAAGAAGCACAAGCTTCTACTTTTAATGCCTTTGAACTGACGTGACTGTGTGATGACAATCAGGATGGTTGGAGGTATGAGTCTAGGTTTCCTTGCTAAGATTTGCAACAACTTTGTCAATGAGTGTTATTTGAAGCTATGGGAGATGACACCCCAGACATACAGAGAAAGAAAAATGCTCATAATAAACCCCCAGATGGAGAGCAAAGAATCTATAAAGGAGGCTGGGAAGGTTCAGCTTAAGAGAAAAAAACAGCAAAGCAAGAAAGTACTGCCAAAAGATAACAGTCAAGCTGGGAGAAGTGGACAGTATGACAGCCACGGGCAGATTGTTTCAAGCACCAATAAGGTTTTAAAAGTGTCATGAAAAGATTGCTGGGAACCTCAAAGAGCAATTTCACTGGATGGTGGCAGAAAAAGCCATCTGGCTACAAAAAATATTGAAGAGGGGAAGGTAAAAGATCAGTGTAAATTAATCTTAAGTTTAGCAATAAAGTAAAAGGCTAGAAAAGGGGGAGGTAGTAACTACAAGGTTGTGGGAAGATGTTGAACTATGGGGATGTTTTGGTTGGTGCAGACTTTTGGTGGGAGAGACAAAGAGAGGAGAGTTTAAAGACACAAAGGAGAAAAAGAAAACTGGATGGAAGGTAGTTCAGAAGAGATAGATGAAAAAGGATCAAAACCAGGGGAGATGGTTTAATCCTGGATAGCAGGAGCAACACCTCTACCTCAGAGACCAAAGGGAAGGTAACTGAAAATACAAAGGCTTGGGAGAGGAAGGGGTTTACAGAAGACAGAAAAACAGGAGTGCATCCGAAGCCCTATTCTCCATTCCAAACAGCTCTGATAACTTTGGAGTATTTAAAGGAGGGGGGTGGAGGCAGAGATAAGAAGAAAAGTGAAAATTTTGGAGAAAATTTGTCAGTCTCCTAGGATATATTCAATGATAATATATTGTTTATCATTGAATGATAATTCCCCTAGCATTTGGGTTAACGTTATTCAGAACAAGTTAAACGCAATAATTTTCAATATGAAAAGTCATTAGTGTTTTAAACTTTTCAAATTTTAGGATTCCCTGCATCATCTGTCTTCTATTATGTCAACACTAGAGGCCCAGTGCACGAATTCATGCACGGGTGGGGGCTGGCCAGCCCAGCCCCAATTGGGGCTGATCAGGCCAGGCCTGTCAGGAGGAGGAGACAGTGGGAGGCTGGCTGATCAGGGCCCGGCTGGCAGGGGGGAGGGGCCATGGGCAATTGGCCAGCAGGCCCTGCCCCCAATTTGGGTGAGGGGGGCAACTGGGGTGTGGCCAGATATGGGGAGGGGCTGTGGGCGGTTGGCCGGACAGCCCTGCCCCTGATCAGAGTGGGGGAACCGATTGGGGGCGGAACTGGCTGGGGGGAAGGGCCGCAGGCCAATCAGGGTGGTGGGGGCCTATCAGGGGCAGGGCCGCAGGCAGTTGGCCAGCTGGCCATGCCCCTGATCGGGGTAGGAGGGCTGATCTTGGGTGGGGCCGGACAGGGAGAGGGGCTGCAGGAGGTTGGCCGGCTGGCCCCACCCCTTATTGGGGTAGTGGGGGGACGATCAGAGGCAGGGCCAACCAGGGAAGGAGCTGCAGGAGGTGGGTTCATTAGCCACAGTGGGCATGGCATCATAGTAACCAGTCGTTATGGCATTCCAGTTGCTGGCTTTTTATATATATAGATTACTTGTAAATCATTATCTATTAAATTACCCAGAAGAATATAATCAAATGAATGCCATCTTCATATCAGTATAGAGGCAGAAAAGAAGTTAAAAAATAACTCACTAAGAACCCAAGGTTTGAAGAGGGGTGATTTGTTTTAATCATGGTATGTGCCAAGAACCTGGCTAAATGTATTTTATGAGATTCAACAACTATAACTGCAATTCCTATTCTCAAACTGTGAAGCCTGTTTCTCCATAAAATGCCAGCTTAAAAGACAAGACAATGAAGACCACCGTCACCACCAGAACCCCGTAAGAATATGTGAAAGGTTATAAAACAAAACTCCATTTATAGAGTTGAATCTTGCTCGGGTGGGCCTTTAAGACACTCTGACAGTACACACAAATACTATCTCTGGAACAAAACCAAAAAGGCACAGCTGCAAGACATCTTCCACTGAAGTTATAACTGACTCGATAGCTATTCTTCCTTTGAGCAAGAGAGTCTATAAAAGCCAGAAGCAGAGCTATTTTCTCCTACAAACTGCTTAGTGGAACTACTTTCTCCTGATCCAAGTTGTAGCTTTATTAAAAAGCTAAAATAGACAGCATAGCCGGTATAACTTCATAATAAATTTGTAAAAGAAAATATAAATAAAACTTGAAAAAAGTACCTATATATGGTTTTCATTAAGAAAAATTCCCAACTGAACCAAAACTATGCTGAAATACAAGAAAACACACATTTTTAAAATTACAATCCATGACCATCACAAACAGGAAATTTGGATTTCCTTTAGCAGAATTTTTCTCTCCAAATTTCTAAGGATTAAGTGACCAAAGAAATTTAGATGATTAGTACTTACTTCACAATACTGATGTATTTTGAACTTATGATAACTGAATCTTTATTATAGCTAAGAATAAAAAAGTCAGACATTTTAAAAGCAATTATGAATAACTCCAACATAAGAAAAACAATTCAGGTAACCTAATCAATGATTTATTTGTAATAGTTTCCCTGCTGTAGTTTTGACTATATTTCTATAGCAACACTAACAAATACTCTTATACAAATACTTTTGCAGCCAAGATGAAAACCAATAACTACTTCTCTAGTTCATCTCTATTATGGCTTCCAACAAAAAATTCACCCTTCCTAAACTTCACTCCAGAAACTGCAAAGCCTATGGCTTAACTAAATAACAGCTTCAGTTAACCACAACTGCCAGATATTCTCAAATTCTTCAGAAGGCAAGTTAATGAAAAAGAGGCATAATTAAATTACCTCTCTGATTAAAAATCATTTTAAACAAGAAAAAAGACAGAAGAGGGAAAGAAAGTAATTACTAACAAATGACTTACTTAAAAATTATCTAAATTCTAGAGAAAAAGAACATTGAAAATTTTGTGCCAAAATATAAAGGAATTCAGTATTTTAAAGCCAAAAGATAAGCAAATTTATCTGCATAAATTTCAACATGCTTTCAAAATCTCTTTTGTTGGTGCTATTGTTTTGAGGCAAACAAAATATTTTACTAACAGAAATAAGCCTGCCTATTTTGTGAGCAAGCTCTCTGTTGAATGCTTTACAAACATCCTTATTTATGCCTCAAAACATCTCTGCACAGCAAGCTCATTCTATACATGAATAAAATGAGGCTCAGAGAAATGCAGTAACTTTCTTTAGCAAGCATAGAATGCAAAATAGCATGGTTAATTGTCAATCCTGAAATTAGACAAACCTGAATTTGGATCTTGCCTTAACCCCCTAACAACTAAGTATGAGGTAGATACCTGAGATTTGAAGCCAATTCTACTTTATTTGAAATATGTTCCTGATATTACATCATGATGTGTATGTAACCTCCCAGTTATACTTCACCGAACGCCAAAAGGTAGCCATTTCCTAACCAGTCTTGCCTTCCTCCGCTTCACATGAACTCTACACATTAGGACTTAGCTGTTTCTACTCTAACACAGTAAGTTTTTTAGAAAATATTTTTTTAGAAATACATAAGGAGAACTGTGAAACACAACTGAAAGTTCTGGATCTTTCTATCTGGATCTTTCTATATACATGTACATTAATAGATACCTGGTATTTAATGTTAATGGCTGGACAGACCACACCATAGCACTGAGAACCATTTTGGGGAGACCAGAAAAGTACAAAATGAAAAGTAAACCCTATAAACTTGCGAGTTAACTATAAGTGCATTTTTTAAAAGTACTACAAACACATATACCAGACTTTCCAGAACAGTTCTGATTTCAAATATTCTGTCCCACTGTCTCCTTAAGGAAACTCACACATTCCAGATCACACACAACTTTTCCTCCTAAGTGAAATAACAATCATCAGGGCTTGGGACTACCTGAAAGCTAAAATAATAAATAGAAGAAACTTGAAAACACTGCAGAAAGGGTGGATGGACTGTCACTGGTGGGAAAGAGAGACAAGGACATTCAAGATAGGTGGAACAGTCCTTGGATAGGGTAAAGCAGTAAGATGCACAAGATATTCTGGGAGATCTTGGGGAGAAGGAAGTGGTGAGTGGGATAATGGGTTGACCACTATCACTGGATTAGCCACATACAAAGATAAGTTAGAGGTAATGCTAAAATATGATATCTGGAAAAATTATTGAGGACTTTGAAGACCAGGATAATGACTTTGGGTTAAAGAAGATAGGTGAGCTTGCCAAAATAATTTTTTTGGTAACAACATTACTGAGATACTATGCAAGTCATCCACTTAATTGTACAAATCAAGGTTTTTAATATAATCAGTTGTGTAACCACAAACAATTATAAAATATTTTCATCAACTACCCCCCAAAAAAATATCCCAAACATCTAACTCATTCTATGATGCTTGATACCAAAGCCAAAGAAGTTAGAAAAAAGAAAACTACAGACCAATATCACTAATAAATACAAAGGCAAAAGTCCTCAACAAAATACTGGCAAACCAAATGCAATAAGACACTAAAAAGATACAACATGACCAAATGGAATTTATTCCAGGAATACAAGGATGATTCAACACGAAATTCAATCAACATAATAAATCATATTGATAGAAGAAAAAATGCATGATCTTTTCAATGGACAAAACATGGTAAAAGGAACCTACAAAAACCCAGCTAAACATCATAAATTAAAGATAAAAGACTAACAGTTTTTTCCCTAAGATCTTAAACAAGACAGGATATCCCCTCTCACCACTTCTATTTAACATTGTACTTAAAGTTCAAGCCAGGGCAATTAGGCAAAAAATACATAAATAAAAAGCAATCAGGAAGAAGGAAGGGGAAAAAAAGGAGTAAGTCATCTTTATTTGAAGATGACATGATCATATAAGTAAATAATCCTTAAAATTTCAGGGTGGGTGGGAAGCTAATGAAGGAATGAAGAAAAGTTTTACTGATCTTATATCCTAAAACTTTTCTTCATTCCTTCATTAGCTTCCCACCCACCCTTCAGTCGTATTTTTATACGACCCTTCAGTCGTATTTTTATTCATAAGCCATCAACAATCCAAAAAATAATTCCACCTAGCATGAACAAGAATAAAGTACATAAGAGTAAATTTAACCAAGGAATAAGACTTGTACACTGAAAACTACAATGCACTTTTCACACAAATCAAAGAAGACTGAAATAAATTCATGTTCATGGATTCAAAGACTTAATATTGTTAAAATGGACATAATCCCCAAACTAATTGACAGATTCAATACAATCCCTATCAAAATCCCAACTGCCTTTTTTGCAGAAATGAACATACTAATCCTAAAATTGATATGGAATTACATGGGACCTCAACTGAACTAATCCTGAAACAGAAAAAGTAGAAGAATTCATACTTCCTTGTTTTAAAGCCAACTACAGCCCGGCCGGTGTGTCTCAGTGGTTAAGCACTGAACCATGCACCAAAGAGGTCACAAGTTCAATTCTTAGTCATGGCACATGCCTGGGTTGCGGGCTCAATCTTCAGTAAAGGTGCAGAAGACAGCTGATCAATGTTTATCTCTCATTGATGTTCCTATCTCTCTCTCCATCTTCTTTCCCCTCTCTAAAAAAATAATAAAAACTTATTTTTAAAAAATACTTACTGCAAAGCTAGGGGGTAACCAAAACAGTGTGGCACTAGTGTAAGAATGAACTGTGGAACAGAATCAAGAGTCCAAAAACAAACCCAAAATATATAGACAATTGATTTTGACAAAGGTGCCAAGGCCATTCAATGGGGAAATAGTATTTTCTTTTTTTTTATAAATTACAGCTGATATTCAATATTATTATATATTAGTTTTAGGTGTACAGCATAGTGGTTACACAACTATATAATTTAAGAAGTGATCCCCCTGCCTGGCTGGTGTGGCTCAATGGTTGGAGGTCATGGGTTCAATTCCCAGTCAGGGCACATGTCAAGGTGTGGGCTTGATCCCCAGTGGGGGCGTGGAGGAGGCAGCCGATCAATGATTGATTCTCTCTCTCATCAATGTTTCTATCTATCTATCCCTCTCCTTTCTTCCTCTCTCTCTAAAATCAATAAAACATATTTTTAAATAAATAAAAATTAAAAAGTGATCCCCCCAATAATTTCAGTGTCCATCTGACACCATACATAGTATTACAATATTATTGTCTATACTCCCTATGCTATAATCTACATTCCTGTGACTATTTTGTAACTACCAATTTGTATTTCTTAATCCCTTCACCATTTTCACCCCAGTCACCCAATAGTCCTCCCATCTGGCAACCCTCAGTTTGTTCTCTGTATCTATTTCTGTTTCTGTTTTGTTTGTTCATTAATTTTGTTCTTTAGATTCCACATATAAGTGAAATCACATGGTATTTGTCTTTCTCTGCCTGACTTATTTCACTTAGCATAATACCCTCTGGGTCCCATCCATGTTGTTACAAATGGTAAGATTCCATTCTTTTTTATGGCTAAGTAATATATATATTCACAAAAGAATCACAATAGCCCTTGCAACAAATGATAATGGGACAACTGAATATCCACATGCAAAAGAATGAATCTGACCACCATACACAAATTTTAACTCAAAATGGATCAAAGAGGATATACATTGGATCAAAGAGGATCTTCACTGTTTTAGCTCCTACATTTTAGGAGCTAAAACAATGAAGATCTTTGAAAGAAAGAGATATTAACCTTCATGACTGGATTTGGTAACAAATTCTTAAATATGACACCTAAAACAAAAACAACAACAAAAAAATTGGTGAAAATAGCTGAACTGGACTTCATCAAAATTTAAAACATTTGTGAGTCAAAGGATACTACCACGAAAATGAAAAGACAATCACAGAATGGGAGAATATATTTGTAAACCATATTTCCAATAAAGGTGTGTCTACTATGCAGAATATGAAAAAGCACTTACAACTGAACAAAATGACAAACAACCTAATTTAAAAATGGGCAAAGGACTTGAATAAACATTCATCCAAAGAGGATATACAAATGGCCAATCATCACAGGAAAAGATACTCAACCTCATTAGTCATTAGCATGGTCACTATTTAATAATACTGTGTTTCACACTTTAAATTTGCTAAGAGAGTAGATCTTAAGCATTCTTACCAAAAGAAAAAAAAAGATTAAGTATGTGAGGTGATGGATATGTTACCCTCATTGTGGAAATCATTTCACAATGTTTGTATATATGAAGTCATCATGTTATACTCTTTAAATATGTTACAATTTTATCAATTATATCTCAATAAAGGTGGCCCATGTGGAAGCAGCAGTAGTGATAACAAATAAGGGACTGATATTCAATAAATTTCAGAGAAAAAATTCCATAGAGGTTGAAGTCTAAATAGATAGCAAATGAAGAAGAGGGGTAACTAGAAATAATGCCAAGGTTGCAAACCCAGAAGACTAGGAAAATTTGCAAGATGTTGGAACTATTAGGCAAACTAAGTTTGAAGTGATAATGTGCCATCTTTAGTGAGGATTATAGAAATCAAAGCTCAAAGTGATAACTTGTCCCTAATTCTGGCATTTGCTACTATTTATTATTCATCCTTTACCTTATTTCCAAAGAAAAGGTGACTATGGTTGAAAGTTCTAGTAATACAATAATAGAGAAAGGGATCTTAAAAGCCAGGATTTCCTTTAAAAAGAAAAACAGGGCAAACAAAGGTGCTAGAACTAGATAAATGTCTGCATAACAAGAAGAGAGTTCAAAGTACTGTAAAAACTAAACATGGTAGATTAAATCTACCTACTCAAGCAGGTACAGAGTAATCTGTATGTGTTTAATGAGAAAATATTCAGAAGAATGTCTCACTATCAGGCTAATAATCCACCAAACCAGCTCAGCAGAGCAAGCTAAGCACTAAGAACAAAGGACAGGAAGCCCAATATCAGATCATTCAGTAATCATTCTTTTACTCATCAAATAATTACTGAGAGCTCATTAAGTGCCAGACAATTGTGAACAAAGATGTGGTAACTGCCTCTGTGGAGCTGATAACCTCATGGGGGAGGTAGGCAAGTAAAGAGTCAATTGGGAAAGGAGGAAGTTGAGAGCATATAGTACCTGATTTAACAGAGAGGAGGGGGCCCAATGTAAGGAAGAAAGGCAACCCTGAGGAAGTTACATCTAAAATTGAGGCTTGATAGTACAATACGCCTGGCAACATGTACAAAAGTCTACAGATGAGAGAAAACCTGATAGGTGAATGAACAGAGGAACCTGACTAGTAAGTTAAAATCTAGAACAGCAAAAATTTTATAAGGTAAAAGTTATATTAAAAAGTCTGCGCCTATTCTGAAAAGCAATTTGGTATCATGAACAGATTTTAATCATAAAACTAAAAAAACTTTAAAACGACTACCTTGACTACAATATGAAGAACAGATTAAAGAAACACTAGAAAATGGTAGAAAAACTAAACAGAACATGTCATTTTATCCAGACAAAACCAAAAAAAGGATAGCTGTATAATTTTTAAAACATTAATAAATAGGTGGCCACAGTCTCTACTCCCTCTCTCTCAAATGGAATTCTGTCTTTATAATTTCAATTCTGAAAGTAGTTTGACTAACTTACTGTGGAATGGGTTGAGTTATTAGAGAGAGGAATAGATCCATAAACAAGAGACTCAAGTTGAAACTGAGAGAGCTGGTCTTTATTTTGGGGGAGAAGATTGGTTAAAGGTGAATCTGAGGGCTGACTCTATATTGATGAGAAAGAATCAGCAAAATTCATAAATTAATAAAGACACTTTTTAAAATTTTACTGTTATAATGAAACTTCTTGTTTTTATTTTTCAAGAGACCAGGGTAAAAACAAATAGTCTGTCAATTCTTGTCTATGCTGGGCGTTGTGTTTCTTTAGCTACCAAAGTTAAAATTGAACCATGAGAGAGCTCAGCTTAATGCAGGTAAATAGTATCTGAATTGGAAGTTATCAGTGGAATAAAGTGGATAAATTCAGGAAATATTCAATTAGTAGAAATCGGTGACACATGGGAGTTAAAGGAGAAAAAAAAAACAAAGATTAAGAAATTGCTCAAAGATAAAAAGCACAATTATTTGTTTGGCAAAGCTATTCAGTGATATAGTTAACAAGGAAAAAGAGTATTGGATTTGGGGCAAAGTTAATGAGTTCAATTTAGATTGAGTAACAATAAAACAAAGAGGAATAACAAATAAATCCATAGTGGAGATAAAACAAGATCAGAGAAAAACACCCAATCCAGAGGAAGACCTGGGGTGGCAGGGGGACGACAATATATGAGACAAATAGAAAACAAATAGCAAGATGCTACCCAACCACACTAACAATTAGATTACATTCAAGTGGTCTGAATGTACCTAGTCCATTGTCTGGTTGAGTGAAAAACCAAGACCCAATTCCCTGTTGTGTACAAGAAATCTACTTTGATTATAAAGGGCTGGAGCAAGAAAAGTAGTATGAAGAAGTAAATTGTGATGTACACAATAAACTGTAACAGCAAAGCAAAGAGATGGCTGTAGACAGCCGAAACAAGGTGTTTTGTTTAGTGCAAGAGTAAGGAATTAAAAGTCTAGAAAATTAGCTCATAATATTACAAATAAGTGTGATCAATGTACTACACTTAGGTATACAAATCGATGTTCTGAAGGTGCTTAAAATCTAATTATACAAGTAAATTTTAGTTACTAAATTGTCCAATCTTGGTTTAAAGACCATGATTTGGAAATATCAGTAGCTTTGAACCTAAAATACATAAATTTTACAGGTATAGTACTCCTTCCCACCCTTATTTCCACTTTCCCCTTGTATCAAGTTAAGTACATGCACCTCCCATGGCTGTGCCCTCTTCCACACCCAAACAAAACAGGATGGTAGTCATATAAGGGGTGGGAAGCTTAAGAAATCTGTGTGTTACACTAAGTATGCAATAGCAAGGGCTTTACATTTTACAAAGCCTTTACCTCTTCTCAACTGCATTCATATTTAATAAATTTAAGCTAAGAGATTTTCAACATATCTAATTTGTTTCATATAACAGAAAGATCTTACTGAATATCCATATTTTCTTTTGATTGCCTTCATAAACCTAATATACATTTGCTCCTTGACTCCCAAAATACCTACATTCTTTAAAATAGCAATGTCAATGTTATTTGAACTTTACCACATAAATACTTCTCCCACTTTTTATGGTTTGAAATTATGACCAAAAAGGCTCAATGAACAATTTGAGGGTTTCTGCTAATTATTAGAGAAAGTAGGAACAATATAAAGATCCATGTAGGCTTCATGCATTACCTTTGTTTTATTCCTCTTTAGAAAGAGATATTTAGTCTTCGCGAAAGAAAGGCATAAAAATTTTTTTCAAGCTTTTATTTTGAGAAGACTGTGAAAAGTTCACATCCATGGTTATAATTTGTTTCTCTTGGATCTAAACATAAAAAACACCCATTGGCTTCAGAAAAGTGCTTGGACAAAAACCCTAGGACAGTGATACTTCCTGGAAATTTCAATTAAAAAAAGGAAAAAAAGAAATGAAGGAAAAGCCAATAGCAATTAATGTAAATATTCTTTTATTTTTCTCGAAATACTTTTTACTGATTTTTAGACAGAGAGGAAGGGAGAGGGAGAGAAAAAAGCATGGATGTGAGATCTTAACATCTATGGGCTGCCTCCTTCATGTCCCCCACCGGGGATTGAGCCCAAAGCCCAGGCATGTGCCCTGACCAGGAACCAGCAACCCTTAGGTGCACAGGATGACGCCCAACCAACTGAGCCACACTGGCCAGGGCTATGCAAATATTCTTCTGAATTAATACCAGTTTGTAAAAATCTATTTTTACGCAAAAGATTCATTCATTCAACAAATATTTCTTAAGGAACTATTAAGGTGATTTACAAAAGGATTCCCCTTCTCACATACTTGATACACGGTAAGATTCCATTAAATATTAAGCAAAATGACTCATTAAGAAAAATTTATTTATCAGGTTTGCAGGGCAAATTCCCAGTCCCCACACTGTCTCTCTTTGCTATTAACTGACTGCCTCTCCATGTGAACAATCCGATTCCTAAGGGTAAAGACTACAGTCTTACATCCATATGCCCCAGCTTAACATAGTACCTGGCACACAGTAGGTAGTCAAAAGGAACATTTGATGACAAATGAATAATTGGATCGTATTCATTAACTAGTATATAACTATAAACTATATCCTAGTAACACATACACACAGACACAGACACACAAATATAGGACAGGCTTAGTCCCAAGCCATTCCTTTAACCATACAAGCTCACTTTGTTGTCCTTTCTCTATATGTATTTATACTGCTAGAGTGACCATTTTTGAATTCATGGTATCAGTTTGTCGTACTGTGAATTCAGCAGCAACTCAGTCTTCTTACTCACACTGAATCTCCAGCCTGGCACACAGTAAGGCTGGTACAAATCCTATCTAATGAAAGAGTAATATGCAAATTGACTGTCACTCTAAGACACAAGATGGCCGCCCCCATATGGTCAAAGATGGCTGCCCCCATGTGGACACAAGATGGCCGCCACAAGATGGCCAGCAGGGGAGGGCAGTTGTGGCCAGTAAGGGTTGACCAGGCCAGCAGAAGAGGGTAGTTGCGGGGGAACAGGCCTGCAGGGGAGGGCAGTTGTGGGCAATCAGGCAAGCAAGGAGGGCAGTTAGGGGTAACCGGACCAGCAGAGGAGGGCAGTTGGGGGTGGGGGGGGTACCAGGCCTCCTGCAGGGGAGGGCAGTTGGGGGAGAACCAGGCCTGCAGTGGAGGACAGTTGGGGGGGGCCCAGGCCTGCAGGGGAGGGCAGTTGGGGGGTATCAGGCCTGCAGGGGAGGGCAGTTGGGGGAAACCAGGCCTGCAGGGGAGGGCAGTTGGGGGGAACCAGGCCTGCAGGGGAAGGCAGTTGGAGGGCAGTTGCAGGGGACCAGGCCTGCAGGGGAGCAGTTAGGCATTGATCAGGCTGGCAGGGGAGTGGTTAAGGGGTAATCAGGCTGACAGACAGAAGCGGTTAGGGGCAATCAGGCAGAGGCAGGCAAGCGTTTGGGAGCCAGCAGTCCTGGATTATGAGAGGGATGTCTGACTGCCCTCAAGGGGTCCCAGATTGGAGAGGGTGCAGGCTGGGCTGAGGGACACCCCCCCATTCACGAATTTCGTGCACTGGGCCTCTAGTTTATCTAATAAAGAGTTACAGATACCAAAGATAGCTTTCCTTTAATCAGTATTCCCTAACTTCATAGTATTACTCTGTAGTAAACATAATGTACTTAATTGGTAACAATAAGATTTACTATTACAATTAAGTTTAATAAATATTTTATCCTAATCACCTTTATAATAAATATCAACAAAAAAGAAAAATTCATGGCATCAGATTTTACTGCACAGAGAAATACAAGAGCATTACTGGCATTGGAAATGTTATCTAGAAGTTATAAATAAAATTTTAAAAAAGGCTTTCTGAGACAGGCTCCTTTAACTAACACTAAAAATCACCAGAATGGCTATCCAGGTAAATTAGGTAATTCTCCAGAAAACCTGTCATGTAATATTTCTAAAGCACAAATATTTGTAATTATTCTCTTCCTTAAAAAAAAAAAATAATAATCATTTTTAAAAGGCTTCTAGTGGCTCTGCAGGGCAGACAGGATGAAGACCGAACACCTCAACGGAACTTCCTGTGTTGAGCACTGGCTGGCTCTAATCCAGATTCGCAGCCTGTCCTCTGCTTTCCACCCTCTCTCACACATCCTGAACTCCATTCATATCAGCCCCTCAACACAAAATGAATCTTCATGCTTCCGTGGCCTTATTAACGCTGACTCTCCCCTGTCAGTGGATGGTTTACATCCACTTCCCATGTCTACATTTGGGAGCGGGGAATCCAACCCAAGACTTCCAGGTATAAGGTTAAAAATAGACAAACCTAACAATAATTCTGTTACTGATTTTTAAGCTAAAGGATACCCAGAATCCAACTTGGGATGGAGGGAAGCCCAATTAAGTTATTTGTGAGTTTAGAGTACACAAACATTCACAAAAGAGAAGTCTGGTAGATGGCAACTCAACCCAGCAGAGAGTCTCTACCACTCCAGCAACACCCACTGGCAGAGAAACAGGATGCCGAGAATGGGAAAATCAAACAAATGGGCTAAAAGTAAGGGAGCCCCTTCTCTGAGATGACCCTGAGATAAACATGGTGGGTAAAGGCAATCCTCCCAGTGGACAGACCAGGCCAGCACGATCCGATCAGATATCACACTTCAAGAACAAGCTATATCCAGAGCAGTCACTGCTTTCACTTACCTAATCATCTACCCCATGAATCACACAACTGATGACCTATAGCCGCGGTTTGCCGCTCTGTTGACTAATGAGTTTGCCGACCACTGACCTATAGTATGTGCTTTACAGCCATGCAATGGACAGTACAGGGCAGAGTACTGTCCTGGGGGAAACCTCAGCAATGGGGCTGACCACTGACATATAGGCTGATGGAAATGGAACCAGAGGAATGAACATCACCTGTAGACCATGTTCTATGAGACAAGACATTGCCTCCAGATACAGTAGGCCAACAGGACTTTGCATGGTCTGCCCTTGGTGAGGAAAGGACTATATCTGCAGTTTTACCTACAAAAACTGAACTATGACAGGCCAGGAAGGATCTATCCATGACTACATGCACTGAAAGAATACATACGCATTGACATATTTTACTTAAATGTATACATACACTTATATCAGACAAAAGGGGGGAAATAGCACTCACATAAACCAACTTAGCTGCCACAACTAATTTCCCTTGTTACCACCATCTATCTGATCTTTTCCTCCTACCATAGTCAACTCATCTAATGATTTTCACTAGTTCTATTCAAGCAGTTTGGGTTCCACCATAATTTAGAACTAGCTCATATCCTTCTTCTCAACCCCTTATTATCTCCTCCCATTATTCCCTATAAATTCCATGTTAATCATACTGGAACATCTAAATTCAATAAATGCTGAATGAACAAACAGAACAGCATAGTTACAGCAAAATAAGGAAATATATTTTTGCTGTATTATCATCTATATATCAAAAATAAACATTCCTCCCAGTGGACCCCTGAGTAATGAGGACAAGACCTAAGGTATGTGTCCCTTCTAAAGAAGGAGTGGCCCCATTATCCACCAATCCTCTTGGGAGAGTTTCTTCCCACTTAGACCCCTAATTATACAGAAATCTATAATAATAAAAGCATAATATGCTAATTAGACCAGACGTCCTTCCGGACGAAGCCGGAGATTCGAGGGAAGCCCAGGTCCCAGGTGCCAGAGGGAAGCCAGTGCCGGAAGGAAGGCCTACTCTCACACAAATTTCATGCATCAGGCCTCTAGTATACATATAAAGAAAGAGTTTATTTCTGCCATGGAGTTTACTATAACAGGATCTGTCCTGTATCAATTGTATATTCATCTTTAAAAGAAAGAGATGGAATGGCATGACACAGGGCTCGGTATCATTATGTAAAACAAGTCCAGCCAATGGGTGGACTTACACAAACACAGTAATCCCTGTGTACTTCTGCCCCAGATGATAGGAGTCGAGCCTCGGCAAAATCAGCTCTTGTTGGAAATCAGGGAGCCAGATGTCCAGGGTGAACCAGAGCTTATGTGATAAGATCTTTCTTTGCTTGTTTCAAAGGCTTCTTAACAGTTCTAATATAGACTTGTTATGCTTCTATGACCCTGCAAAACATACAAAATGATTAGCCTATCCCTTTCTGACACATGTATCAATAAATGTGTCCACTTTCAACTAATTGAGAACTTTTAGGTGAGTCCATCTAATGAATGAATGCTCTGTGAATTAACATTTCCAAAATAAAGCACTACTATCTTAAGTATTTATGGAGACATATTTGCCACATCGTGCCAAGGAAAAATAAGCAGGTTTAAAAGGATAATGCTGTTGTTTTAAACCATGTGTACAAAATTGACAGATAAAAGACTGGAGATGCTTAGCCAAAATGGTAACAAGTGGTTGTTCCTGAATGTGGGCAACAGGAAATTTTGCTTTATTTGTATTATTCTATATTATCAACTTTTCTTCACTGAACATATTATTGTAATAAAAATTTTTAAATAAATTAAAGTCCATTAAAGCAAAAAATGTTATGTTTTTCTCCCTTTATTTCTATATTCCCTCTTAACAGTTTTAAAGGCCATACAAAAAGAAGCCCCAGCAAAGTTATAATAAACTGGTGCTGCGCCATGTGGTATAGATTTACCTAAAACACAGAGGAACATTCATATTCCTCTCTTCGAGCTTGGCACTCTATGCAAGAAATTACTGGACTCAAGAAGCACATGCTCTCAGACAGTTACATCAGAGGCCTTTTTTTAAAGTTAGATTTTAACTGAATTTAAAAGAATGAAAGGAATTTCCTGAATTTTTATCATAGCAATTTCCCAACAGATTTTTGTCCCCACTTCTCCTCTTAATACGAGGATTAAAGCGATTTAGCAAATTAGAGTGTATACTTGCCACTTAAAATGCTATTAAGAATATGTAAATTAGGAGATCTTTAAAAAGCAATACACATCAACAAAAGGCTTAGAGTTCTTGCTCAGAAGAAGCTGTTTTAACAGCTTCCTATGAGGTTAGTCAAAAAGCATCAAACATCTGAGGGCACAGCTAAGCGAGGAGGGATCTGCTTTTAGACCACACAGGCTACAGAAAGACAGAGGACACAAATCTACGTTCTATCAGGAAAGAGCCTCTTTTTGTTTTGTTATCATGACAAGTATCACTGTCAAGTTTTCACTACAACTTCATTAAAATACCAAGCCATACACACGCACAATTTAACACAGCACAAGGAGGACAGGGACATATTTTTCAAAACTGCAAAATGGCATCTGCAGAATGTCTCAAAGGAATGACAAAGGCACTTTTTAGCCCTAACAAAGAGAACAATGTTTCCACTAAGACACTACAGTGCTATTGCATTTCAATGGGGGGAGTAGGGGGGAAGCAGTAAAAATTAACACAAAACAGAACTCAACATGTAGAATGACAGTCTGTAGGGGAAAATTAAAGAAACTATTGAGGACACAAGTCTCTCTCACTATAGTACACAAATTCAAAGAATGCTTAGTGTTTTTATAATTGGATAATTTTAAATATTAAATTTGGTAAGAAAAATTGTAACTAAAAAATTCAAAAATTACTTCTCAATTGAATCAACTAAGTTTCTTAGATTCATAAACACCATGCTTCTATAATGCATATTATTTAAAACACTGCTTATAAACAACCTATGCCAACATTATGCTGAGCAATCAACATATATTTCATTTTTCATGACTACTCTAAATGAGAAATGTACTAGCAATGTCTCCATTTAACAGATAAGGAAACTGAGGCTTACATGTATAAAATGACTGTATCAGGCAGAACTAAGTTGCAATTCCAGCTCTTTCATTTACTAGCTATGAGACTTAGACTTTCTTCCCAAGACACTTTACTTTGAATTTCAAGACTATCAACATCAAATAACGTTCACAACAATTAGACAAACTATTGCCAAAAATAAGGCAAAAATTTCCTAAAATAGTATATTAAAATGGAAATAGAAGCTTAATAAATTGGGAGTGTAGAGGAAAATGGAACATACCCACTCTTAATCAACCAAATAACATTTTCAAAACACTGTTAAAACAAATCTTAAAAAATGCCTTCAGAGAAAAAGAGAAAGAGAGAGAGAGAGAGAGAGAGAGAGAGAGAGAGAGGAATGTGAAGGGCCAGGATTAATTACAAAATAAATAACTGAACATATTGAAGAAAGATCATAATCAGAACCTTAAGCTGACTGTTCCTCACTTTTTATTTGAAGTGTATATATTAGTTATCTTCAGTGGCTAGTACCCTAAACAATAATCTGATGACTTTAGTATTGTGAGAAAAAAACTTCAGTTAAAATTACAAACAGGAGATTCATAAGTAAAACCAGTAAATAAGCTACCAATGGGTAAATTTTTCTCTTAACCATTTATTTCACATAAATTGTTAGTCCTACTCTGAATATCCACTCAACTAATCTTCCTAAATTCTAGTTCTGATCACATCATTCACCTGTTTGGGAAAGCTCAGCAAGTACAAAAAGAAAACCCAAATTTTCCACCTGAAATGCAGTCTTCCAGGCTCTGGCTAGGCTAGCTAGACTCTCCTAGAATTTCTAGCCTTTCTGCTCAGTACTGGCCATGATGAAGTCTATGCTTGGGGGGAACCACTCAAGTCTCCAAGGTCACTCCTGTGGTCTCTTCTCAGAAGTCAGCCAGCCGAGTAGCATGCCCATCACCATCACCACCACCACCACCACAACCACCACCACTGTAGGACAAATCCTGCTACATGCTATGACCTTGCCAAACACATACTGGCCACTCCTAGCTGGGTGCCACCCCTCCCTCCTCCAGATGCCCACAGCGTTCCCTGTGTCTCTTCCAGAGCTGAGCACTTTTCTGCAGTTTCCCCAGATTCCCATCTTACTGACTCCACTAAACAAGTCCATCTTACTCATCGCTTATCCTCAGCTGCAAAAAGCTATCCACTGTACACAAAGCTATGCTTACTATATATGGTAGAAAGAAATGAAGTTATAAGAAAACACCTTTAAGAAACTCAGTGCACCTATTTTTTCTAACAACTCCAGGCATCATAATCTCATTTTTCTATTATCCATGATAATCACCTTAATGATTCAATAAAGTGAGCCTAATATTAAATTAAATAGCTATCTAATGAAACAAATATCTTGACACATTTATAATCAGAAATCTTATGCCATCTTTTAAGATTCAAATTAGGAAAATGTGAGAAGAATGGAATATACTATCTTCACTCTACATGATTGGTTCTCATGGATTAAGATTCCTAAAAGATCATTATCTTCAAAAAGGTATTAAATTCTAAGAAAAGTGAGAAGAAAATAGAAATGGCTCTAAAATAATCATACAATAATATATTTTATAGTCCTCCTGAATCATATAATTTTAGATCTGGGAGGGGTCTGAAAAAATAATTCTTTATAGCCCATCCTTTATATTACTGACAACAGAGACTCTTGAGAAATTTTAAACTGAGCTAAGTGACTAAGGAATCATTTTTTAGAATATCTGCCAGGTTATTTCTCATTTGCATTAACATTTTAAATCAACCAGTTGATGAACTCATGTTTCTAGATGAATTTATGAATTTGCCCCTCAGCATTTTGTCAAATGGAGCCAATTTTTTCCAAACACACTTTCCTCCTGGGATCTTCTTTTCCCCAATGCAACCTCACTCTGCTGAGGTTCTGATTCCCAAAGGTGTAAAACAGTATGAAAACATAGAATGGTGGCTGCTTGTTTATTGGTGTGTTTTTTTTAACTATAGGCATTACTATAATCTCTTCCTCATGCACAGCCTCTATCACACGAAGGTACAGAAATCACAGCAGTTGCAGGGGCAAGGGAAAGTGAAGAAGCACCTGTCCAAGAAAACAGCTGTGGCTATCAGAACTGAGGCAGAAAACATGAAATCCACTATTTTCTTTTTCTAATATAATTCTGTAACAATTACACAGAACTTTTAGGATCATCTACATAAATATAAGCTTATATTCCAGGAAACCTGGCCCACACAAATACCAAAAACCCAAATCTGGACCATATAAGTTCTACAGCTGGTTCCTCACTGGCCCTCACCTTCTCTTTACTTGTGCTGCATAACAGCACCCTGTGAGATAGAATTCGGTGATACTCATTTCATTCTAGGAGAACTGAAAATAACATAAAACCACTACCTTCATGCAGTCAAAACTGAGCATCCAAAGAAAAACACCAACTCACCTTCACTGGTAAGGAATTCACTGACACAGATGTCTTAGAACTCACACCTGCAGTCCAGGTCTGTGATCAGTGCTACCACCTTGCTCGATGGCACCGAAAACCAAGGACGCCTGGATTAGGATAAACGCCTTAAGTAGCAGTGCTGACACAATTCAGTTCCTAACACTTACGTTGGAGGTGGCCCAGCCGTGGATCAGGAAATAATGCGACTGATACTAGAACACAACAGTAAGCATACATATCTTCAGGAAGTACAGTTCCTTTTCCAATCATAAAATTAATCCCCAAATTAATTTACTTTTTTCGCCAAACCAAAGAGACAGGTGGAAAATTATTCTAAAGAGCCTAGAGAATATGCAGACCCCTTAAATATAATGAATTTTAAAACGACTTAACAGAAATTAGATCACACTTCAGCAGCACATGAAATTTTCTGCACAAAGTATGCCATGCCTATGCAACTCTTTTTTAAGGGAAAAAAGCATGTGCATGCCCACACACACAGACACACAAGTGTACTTGGTCCATGAAGGGGTTGTGTGTGGCTGCTTCCCTGTGAAGCTCCTGGATCGGTCTCCTTTTGCATCACATCTATGTCCTGATACTTTCCTACAATGAATAAGTTGGAAAATGGAGAGAGTTCCAAGGCCTTTTCAAAAGGCAAGCCAAAGCCACTTAGAGAAAGATGGGGGTGGAAATGGGGCAGGAATCAAGCAACTGATCAAAAAGGAAAGTCTTTATATTATGCTGAACAAATTTACTGGTTCAACACTTTAATTTAAATTAAGTCCAGCATTATAAGAAATAGAACATTGCTGGAAAAAAGAAAAAAAGAATTTTCTTAATTCTGTTTCTTCCCACTTCAGTCACTCAAGCTATTTCTGTCATATTTCTCCAACACGTAAGCTGTCATCTCTAGTGGAGTTCCTCCACCCACTCAGTGATTTGAAACACTTCTGGAAAAGAACCAAGAGAATAATCAACTTTGCCAAATGACATTCAGATTTGGTCCCCACCCTAGTATTTGGCTACTTATCCTTATTTCTTGATGGCTTTTTTGTTCTTTCTCCCTTTCCTTCTTCCCCAACATACAAATACATACTAGCAATTATTTCCTTTCTTTCCCACTCCTTACTCTTCAGAATACCAAATTTCTTCATTCCCCTCATTCTACCTTCAATTCTTCCCCCAAGATACAAAAAACTAAATGTAGAAAATTGTCAATAAGTCTTCACACTGCATAACTTAATAGACTGAAGATTTCTTGTGGGAGAATTTTTCCAAGGAAAACCAGAAACTGGGGGATTCTCCATCACCAGTTTTTCAAATGTCCCTCCCCTCTCACCAGTCATTTCAGCTGGTTTATACGGTTTTTTCTAGATTGCCTGAAAGTCAAACAAAGGTGAGGGTTAAGTCTGTGTACCAGCACATTGTCTGAATCCACAACAACTGCCTCAAAAAGAACATCTAACTACCTGTTGACCAAAACAACAAAAAAAGTACAAATCATGCACAACTTGCTTTTTCTGCAGAGATATTCCCAAGACCAGTGGTGCCAACACCACTATCAACTCACAGAGAGCAGAGAAGAGGCCATGTTCCCTCATTTGCCCTAAATATGCTCAGAGCCCTTTTAACAAGACATAGTAATAATAGTGAGAATCTACAAAGGGCTCTGCTAGCGCTATGGAGACAAAGTGGAGGGGGAAAGAGAGGCAGGAAGGCAGAAGGAAGACAATAATATTGTTTTTGAGGGGCTGATAATCTAGACTGCTAATACACAACCCCACGGAAAGTGAACATTCATAAACATTCGAATTTTAAGACAACAGAAGAAGGGCTATAAGACTGTGAGTAAGGGCCAAAGGAAATACACAGCTAAGAATTCCTATAGGAATTCAGCAAAATATGGCAAATATATTCCGGAGTAGAAGAAAGTTGGCCCATGAGATGATAATTAACAGTTTGGCAAAATCATTAAAAAGTTTTAAGAGATTGATTGGTTTGAACATGGCGGAAAATAGAAACTTCAAATATTCTTATGCTAAATGTAAAACATACATTTTTAACCTCCATTCCTTTCACACTTACATCAAATAACCCTGAAATAACAGCAGTGCAGCCAAATCATGTGGTTTTCAAACTTCTCCAAATTACTTGAGGCAAATTAATTTAACTACACAGGTGTGTTTGGGTAGTCTATGTGTCATTTTTTTTTTTTCATACTCAAAGTTATAGTCAGATGGATTTAACTCTCTGAGGCAATGGGCTCCCAATTTATCTTTGTGAAGTATAATACTTCACAAATTCTCCTCAGTGTATAAAGTAAAACGGACAGAATGGTATAGTTAGATATACTGAAATAAGTGAGACCAGTTCTAATTCCAGCTCTGAAAGCAATACTAATTTGAGAAAGTCATTTAACTTCACTTTACTATATCTCCTCATTTATAAAATAAAAAGGGGGTAGGTTAATTATCTCTCAAAGTACCTTACAGTCCTAAAATTCTACCTATTTAAGAAATTACTTTAGCATGGCAACATGCACACAAAGTTGAATAAAAATCAACATAAAAAAACAAACATATGAGCCCAGGTTTATGAAATGTACACAGACTTACTGAAGTATTTATTCTATAAACTATAAATGTGGGATTCAAGGATAAAAACAACAAAATATTAAGTGATTATGTCTGAAAATGAGAATAAAGCTGGCTTTTATTATGTTTCTATTCCAAGTTTTACCTAACAAACATGCAAATCTACCGTTAAAAAGATCCAATCCCTCGAAACCAGGCTTGACGTCTGGAATCAGAGCTCTTCAGCCTCTACAAAATATGCTGAAAATTGGAGTTCTTTTAGAAATACTTTCAGGGGGAAATAGAGGGGGAGAAACCCCTCAACTTTGGCTGTCCATGGCTACTTTTCTTATCTAGTCTCTATCCTCTCTTCCATCCCCATCCCCACCGCACTCCCAAAAAAAATCTCTTGGGAGTGATTGAACGAAAGTAACCTAACACTGGAATTTCTGGGACTGTGTGGTTTGCAAAAAGCACTGTATTTTCATCTCCCTACCTCTGCACACACACCCAGAATTGGATTTCATACTTTTTTTTGCAACAAAACCTCACAGTAGTGCTTAGAAGTCCTTTAAAAAGAAAGGGGGGGGGGGGGGCAAAGGCAGGCTGAGGGGAAGGGGGGTGATTTGGCACCTGTGGGGATGATGTCATTACCAGCCATGGCTCTCAACTGTCTCTGGAATGCAGCTGTGGCTAGAATCCCTGAGCCCACCCAATGCTATGTAACATAAAACACAGGCCTTCTGGCCCTAGAAAACCTCACAGTCACACTTGACTGTGCTCTACTTAGAAAGCCCTATATCCCCAAGTTTTCAGCTTTAAACACAGTAGAGTACAGCATCAAATATTGTCCTTGGAAGGCCGCACTTGAGCTGTCCTCACCTTTATTTAACATCTGGCAGACCTGAGGACTAACTAACTACACGCCTGTCTATAGGAAGTCTCCAACTCATAATAGGCCTGATTTTGAGTCACTGGTTTTAAAAGAAAAAAAGATAAATTAAATGAAGACTAGGTTGAGGAAGGGGTGGGGCACAATGGAGAAATGAGATGAGGATAACAAAAGCAAGGTTGGGGATGTGAGCCTCAATCCTCATTCTGTAAGATGAGGCTAAGAAAACGGAATGCCTGGCTATTCGTACAGATAAAATAATATAGTAGAATGAATTTCTGGCCAAATAAACACTAAAGAAATGTTAACTATAATTATTTTGCCCCACAAAAACAGTCATTAGAGGGAATACTAATTCCCCAAGCATACTTAAGGTCTAATTAACCTATAGTGCACTTAAAATTTAACTACAAATTTTAACACTTCGAAGAAAGACACACTATCAGGAATTTTAACTAAAATCCATTTGCTCCCTAGAGCAGTGGTCGGCAAACTCATTAGTCAACAGAGCCAAATATCAACAGTACAACAATTGAAATTTCTTTTGAGAGCCAAATTTTTTAAACTTAACTTCTTCTAACGTCACTTCTTCAAAATAGACTCGCCCAGGCCGTGGTATTTTGTGGAAGAGCCACACTCAAGGGGCCAAAGAGCCGCATGTGGCTCGCGAGCCGCAGTTTGCCGACCACTGCCCTAGAGGAATGAGTGGGAGACAGCCCTTTCTGTCATCTCCATTCATGTTAGACAGCCCAAAGAAGAATCCCTACCTCACCACTCCTCCACAGGGGCCATCCAAAGAGACGGGGTACTTGACAAGAGGCTGTGAACTCTGGGAGACTGGGGATGAAGGCCTACAAGAACCTCTTGACTCCCCACTCTGCAACTCCCTGGTCACCTTTCCCTTCCTTTTTAAGAGCCATAGAAGGTAGCTTCCTGCTTCCCACTGCCAACACCTTACCAATATAGTCCAGTATGATGGGAACTTAGACCTCAAGATTCTACTATGCATAACAATGGGAAGCTGGACCAGTTAAGTCCAGATACAGTCTGTCTGCTTTTACTTCTAAAGGCAAGGCCAAAATCACACTCAGATGCTAATATTTTTTTGTTTGCTTGTTTTAAAAAAAATCAAGGCAGCAGAATGAGGAAGAAGCTAGAACAAATATCTCATAGTTCCCAAAACTGTGTCTGTCTACTTGATCTTTTAGAGCATAGTTATCCTCACAACCCTCTAAAATTTAATTTTCAATTTTCTATTGCTGATTATGTGTTTGTGGTTGACCCATAACTAAGTTGCAAAAAGCTCTCTTCCTATAACCCAAAGCACTTATCAAAAGTCCCCTCTCCTCAGTGCCCTAGCTTTTATAGAATCACAGAATCTTAGTGATGACCCAGTCTCTGGTATTAACCCAATCTACTCCCCTCAGTCTGACTGGGAAGCTGCAGGGACTCACTATTGAGCCAGAAGCTCAACCAATATCTGGGCCATACTTTTCTCCACCACCCCACAATATTTAAAGTCTTTTGAGGGAAGTGGGAGCTGAATCCCCAACCTTCACGTGTATAATGCATCCCAAATCAAAATCATTTTTATTACCTATACTATTACTCCTTTTTATAAGGCACAGAGCAGAGATGGGTATGCATGTGCGTGTGTGTATGAGAGAGAGAGAGAGAGAGAGAGAGAGAGAGAGAGAGAGAGAGAGAATATGTGTGTATTTTAGTTTGTTCCTACTTAAGAAGCAAATTCCAATGACCCTGTCCTCCTCACCATCTCAGTTACCCTTTCCCACGGTCATACCCCAAGCACTGGCTTTCAAATGTTTCTCACTGTGACCCAGAATAAAATATTTACATCCCAATCCAGTTCACAAGTACACAGTAAACACACCCAGTTTTAATGGAAACAAAGTTTTCAAAAAGTGTGATCCACTTTGATCGGAAAGAAAGCCTAAACTAGGGCAATTTGTGCTAAATACAGTCCCAATCCTGGAGTCCAGTGAGCCCTCATCCTGGGGGAGGGCTGCCTCAACAGGAAAAAGGGCACCTCTTTCCCCCCATGCCCCTTTTCCTTTCCTTCCCAAAGGGGAAGCTTTGCACATTGGGAGCACTGCAACCAATGAGGTTTATCTAAAGCATAATCACTGGTAAGTGAAAACTTTCCCCAAAGGGTAAGAATTCTTTTTTTAATTCACATAAAAGTTCCATATACACTAAATAAGGCCCTGACTCTCGTGTTGTTTATTCTACTTCATTTTCTAAATGCCAGTCATGGCCTTCTAAAATGATTTCTTCAAAAGTCCTGTCCTAGATCTATAATCCTACTATTATCTCAATTTCATGATTATCTTCTATCCTCCCAGCTCAATCCCCTCTTGAACCCCAACTTCAACAATTCTTTCACTCTGAGCAGCCAGCAAGGGGTACCACCTTCCCACTGCCCTGTCTTCATTACCCTCCTTCAGCAGCTTGGATTCCATGAGCCACCATTATACCCTTAACTCCCAGCTCTCCCCTCCCTCCAGCACCTTCTCATGCTCTATGGTTCCTACTAACTATACCTTACTTCACACATGCCCTCATGCAGCCAAACAATGGAACTATGATAACTTTTCTAAATTTAAACTCACAGCCACAAATTTTAACCAGGCTCTTAGAGATCTCCAGAAATCTAATGACAGTATCCTAGTAAACCCACATCCCAGTCTCCTGGACATAGATTTCACACCTGTACATAAAGAAAAAAATTACAGACAAAAGATATGACACTGGAAATTGGATATTCCTATGTATGGTCTGAGCCATAATCTACCTATGGCTGACCTCTAATAAGGCAAACGATATAGTTGAACAAAATCAATGTTTTAAATGAATATACGAATGCTACTAGCCATTCATTAATAAACTGTCTAGCATAAGGATGACTTCCAATATTAAGAAGTTTAAAGGCACTTAACCATCCTATATAATAAAAGGCTAATATGCAAATTGACCGAACGGCGGAACGACCAGTCACTATGACATGCACTGACCACCAGGGGGCAGACGCTCAATGCAGGAGCTTCCCACTGGTGGTTAGTGCACTCCCACAGGGGGAGCACCGCTCAGCCAGGGGGAGCGAGCCTAAGCCAGCAATCGGACATCCCGCAAGGGCTCCCAAACTGCGAGAGGACACAGGCTGGGCTGAATCTCATGCACAGGGCCTCTAGTTAAAGAATAAAAGAAAAAGTATATTTACTCTTAAAAAGTGTTTTAATTTTCTCTTCCTTTATAAAAATTTTTGGTGCTACTCTCTCTTTAATTTTCTTACCAAAGTAGTCCATGTGCAACTCTGCCTTCCCCTATAATCACTGTCAGGCATCAACAGTTTATTGTTCAAATATAATTTGTTCAACCATGCAAACACCTGTGCAATCAGGCGTGTTCAATTTGCAAGAGACAAGTCCAATGGCACCACCACAGTGTTAAGCACTGGGCCCTGCTAGTGGGCCTTTTGCTGAAAGAAACAGCTTCTCCCATAATTACTTCTACTTTGAATCAAAGTGTCTAATAAATGCTTTCATACAATTCAACAGGAAAACAAAATGCAAACATTATAGAGCTGCCATTTATTCTAACCCAGGCCACCAAGAGTGACACTAATGCATATAAGAGGATAAACTCCAGAGTAAAATGGAGCTGTGTCTCTTGAAATTCAGGGGCCAGTTGAAGTGAAGGCTAAGGAAGCATATCCGCCCAAGGAAGTAATAAGAGGTCAAGCCCATTATTCAATGTGCTACAAGAGTGCTGCCACAGAGAAATCACTGCAGGCCTTCGAAGGTCATTTCTATCACTTTAAAACTTTAGTTTTTCCTGGAGGGGAGAACATACACAACTAACTCAGATGAGAAATCTACATATGCCAGCAAATAGGCAGACTGTATTCCAGAACATGCAAAGACTACAATCCCTTCAGAGTAAGAAGATAATTTAGCTTGGAGGAACCTCAGCTAGAAGACATGAACACCATTTAGACCTACAGATATGTCCAAGGTCACAGCTAACCTACCAGCCTGTCACCCAGACTGCCCACATTAAAAAAAAAGGGGGTGCAGGAACACAGCACAAACCATACCAATATGGTCATGCTAACATAATTCCTACCTATACTCATTTAGGCTCCGTCCACAGCACCCTGACGTTCAAAAACTCTACTACCTACTTTCTATTATTTACTACTAGTTTAAGATTGCTAAGGTGTTTGCCTCTCCTTTGTCCTCAACCATTCACTCATTCAGTATATAGGGGATGGCCTCTATGTAGCCAGCACAGTGCTAAAACATCACAGCCTCATAAGAGACATAGAGAGGAAACCAATGATTACAATTCATTCTGAGAAATACCTACATAAAGCAATCTGGGAGGGGGGGCGAGGCAGAACAGAGAATGGAGTTAGGCAAAATTGAGCCATACTTGAAGGATGAGGAGCAAAGAAAGAAGGTACAGAATCCCAAGTACTTATAAAGGCATTCAAGTAGCATTTCAAGTTGCTCCTTTCAACTTTTTACATTTAATCAAAATCACAAAGGCTATGCCCAAGAACTCACAAGATGATAAAATGCAAAAGTCAATTATCCTACTAACAGAGTAGCTATTTGATAGATACTGGACCTACAGATTTCAGATACTACACCTAGAGATTTCTTCTTTTTAAGATTATCTTAAAATTCCATTTATTATCGTATTTCAGTTTTGTTTATAAAACTATTTAATTAACACTTGACACTGTAGATATGTGTGGACCTACATATGTCACTCACAATTGCATCCTCTGGTACTCAATGTAATTATGAAAGGCACACTAGGACCTTCATCCCAGTAAAAACTCTGGTGGGTATCTCTTTCATTCTTTTGCTTCTCTTCCACCCCAAGCCAAGATAGTTCATGAAACATTCTGAACAGGCAGTCAATTAACTGTGACTAAGATAAAGTGATCTCTTCTATGTGGGATAGGGGATGAAGGCAGGAAGCAGCTGAAAGACAGAATCCAGTATAAGGTCAACTTGTGTTATTTGGCTTAGGGCTAGGTCAGTGGTCGGCAAACTCATTAGTCAACAGAGCCAAATATCAACAGTACAACGATTGAAATTTCTTTTGAGAGCCAAATTTTTTAAACTTAAACTTCTTCTAACGCCACTTCTTCAAAATAGACTCACCCAGGCCGTGGTATTTTGTGGAAGAGCCACACTCAAGGGGCCAAAGAGCCGCATGTGGCTCGCGAGCCACATTTTGCCAACCACTGGGCTATGTGAACAGACAGATGGACAGCCTCTTCCTCTACTTCTAGAATAAAAACTTGCCTAATTACCACTGAGTTATTGTTATGAAAACAAATACTGTGAAGCCAGAAAGAGTTTCTAATTAATTAAATTTGGTCTGTGCCCTATGTTAGCCAAATCAGGGTTTTTCAACCCCTGCACTATTGACATTTTAGCCAGATAATTCTTTGTTGTGAGGACCTGTCCTGTGCATTGTAAAAGGTTTAGCAGCATACCTGGTCTCTACATACTGGATATGCCAGTAGCATGCCCTCAAAACATGCCAATCAAAAATGTCTCCAGACATTGCCAAATGTCCCCTAGGACAGCAGTCGTCAACCAGTGGTCCGTGAGGTCCCAAAGGTTGGTGACCGCTGCCCTAGGGGACAGAAATCACTCACCCACCCCCATCTCAGTTGAGAACCACTGGGCTAGATTATGAGCATCAGGCTACTTTCCAAAAAGAAAAAAATGATGTTGATGAACAGAATAAAAAGGTTATGTCTTAACCAGCTATCATCCGTATTTTAATGAAGAGCTAATAGATATCCCCAACCAAAAAGAAAGATGAAAATTAAGGCCAAAAAAGTAAAAGCCTGGAGCACTGAAGTAACAACGTGATTGTGCGTACATGCTGGTGACTGCTAGCTCAAACCATTAAATTAAACAAATACACAGAAGCTAGGTGTGGTGGTAGCAGCAACTGCAAAAAGAACTTAGTGAAACATTAAAACTAAATCAAACCAAATCTATCTTCATTCTACATATCCAAGCCCATTCTACCAAAAAACAAAACACAAACAAACACAATCTATAACAGATTTTAACTTTAGAAAATGAATATTTAAAATGTTAACTATTTTGTAATAACTAGTAACACAGACAAAACTCCAAGTCCTGGCTCCAACATTACATAGCCACTACACTTAACCACTTTCTAAGTGTCTCCCTCATCCAGAGAAAGCAAACAACATAACCAATAACAAGGACAACAATATGGTGCCTGGCACACTGTAAGTGCTATTAAGTGGCAATTACCAGTAGTAACATAGATATGTATTTTACAAACATATATCTAATACAACATGGAACACCAGGCCCAAGTGAACTAAGAGGAAAGCATATTTCTATTAAGTTAACTAAAAAAAAAAATTCCTGTAAAAATGCACAAGATGCCAAGATTGACCTGCACTTTTTTAAGTCAGGAGAAAAATGGATTACCATCCAAGCTCATAGTTACAATAAAAGCAAAATATAAATGCTGTCTTTTTTTTTACAATAGTGCATTATGCACTACTTGTGCTAACTCCAAACATACGAATTCCCCAGGTTTTTATCCAAATCAACCAAACACCATTTTAAGTGGTTGAGTTTAAAAATTCACCATTTAAGTTTGCCATAAAGTCTAACAATCCAACAGGAGAGAAGAACATTTTCTCACACATACCCAGAGCCAATCTGTAGTTGCTGTTTTGCCTCACAGAAGTTGTTTTCTAGCCACAAGCTACTACAAATTGTTCAGACCTTTTTGGCAGCAGAACAGGAAATTGCCCTTTTCACCCGTTCTCCCACAAAAATCTAGTCAATTTCTAGGCAGGCCCATCTCTCAAGGCTACTTGCTTTAAGGAGCCAAATGCACACGATTTCCCATTTAGCAATAAGAAGAGCCCCAAATATTTTGCATTTTTGTGAAGAAAACTGAAAGCAAGTCACCAAAGACCTGTGGGCAAAGCTTTCTATTAAATCAGCTCATAAAGTGTGCTACACCACACTTTCCGCCAGCCTTGGAAATCTATAGGGCTTTTGGCATCACAGCTGTTTCTGTTTTATCCAAAATTCAGGGGTCCTCAAACATTTTAAACAGGGGGCCAGTTCACTGCCCCTAAGACTGTTGGAGGGCCCGACTATAGTTTAAAAAAAAAACTATGAACAAATTCCTGTGCGTACTGCGGGCCTGGGACAAGTCGGCTGCTAAGCAGGACAGGCAGCGGCACCCGGCGGGCCGGATAAATGTCCTCGGGGGGCCGCATGTGGCCCGCGGGCCGTAGTTTGAGGACCCCTGATCCAAATCATCCAGGATGCAATCTGCAACATGTAAAGCCATTTCCTGGAGCTTCATTGTCCTTGATTTCCCACTGTTCTCAACTTGCCTTGTTTCAAATGAGTGGTTAAAATAGGTATCTGCCTTTGGATTAAAAAACAACCTCCAGCCAAAACCGGTTTGGCTCAGTGGATAGAGCGTCAGCCTGCGGACTGAAGGGTCCCAGGTTCGATTCCGGTCAAGGGCATGTAACTTGGTTGCGGGCACATCCCCAGTAGGAGGTGTGCAGGAGGCAGCTGATCGATGTTTCTCTCTCATCGATGTTTCTGACTATCTATCCCTCTTCCTTCCTCTCTGTAAAAAACCAATAAAATATATTAAAGAAAAAAAAAATAAAAATAAAAAAAATAATAATAAAATAAACAACCTCCAATCTTCCCTTCCCTCTGAATCTGGGGATCACATAGAGGTATGTGGGCAACGGTTTGCACAAGGATGAAGCTGAAGTTCCCTCCTCTGTTTTTTATTCAGGCATACAAAATCAGTCTACATTTTTCTCCTTCAATAATTTAAGCGGAGGGGAGGGAAGGAGGTGGTAAATTACAGCTGTAACATTTAATTTCTAAAAATAAAGCCAAAATTGTCTTTTAAATGCAATATTAAAAAAGAACCTTTGAAAACCAGAAAATTCTTTATATCCCATTGGGCTTAAAATTTCACAGATAAGTAATTTACTAAAAAAAAGAAAAAAATTTAAACCCAAATGGCAAAAAAGGCATCTGCAGTTACTCACAAGATAAAGCTGGACACTACCCTGCCCTGAGAGAGTCAAATGCCAAAATTCAATCTGGTGAACCAAGCTCGCACTTCAGATTGAAAATCAGCCCAGCATTTTCCAAGGATCACTTTCTGTCTCCCAAAATGACGTGCAATCTCAAATAAGGTCCAATAATGATGCAAAGACAACTTTTCTGAAAGGGTATAATGTCAGAAATTGTCCAAAAATGATAAGCCAGGAAACTTCTATTCAACGATACACAGCATTACTTCGATTTAATAAAAGATAATCAAAAGAATACTTTTCAGCCGAAACCGGTTTGGCTCAGTGGATGGAGCGTCGGCCTGCGGACTGAGGGGTCCCGGGTTCGATTCCGGTCAAGGGCATGTATCTTGGTTGCGGGCACATCCCCAGTGGGAGGTGTGCAGGAGGCAGCTGATCGATGTTTCTCTCTCATCGATGTTTCTGGCTCTCTATCCCTCTCCCTTCCTCTCTGTGAAATATCAATAAAATATATTAAAAAAAAAAAAGAAGAATACTTTTCAGAGGCCAATATTAACACTAATTTAAAATATGCTCAACTTCAGAACTCCTTTTCAGAGGTACACTGAATTATTCCCACAAAATACATCCTATAGATTTATACTGGAAAGAAATCTGGAGGACAAACCAAAGACTCCATATTAGAAATTCAAAGGAAATTTCTTATGTGTCTAGTAGGTAGAGTGACCTGGCTTGCCTCTGTCTAAGCTCAAACAACACACCTTGTTATTTTAGGTAATCTTTCCAATTTAAATAGATAAAACTGCACTCGGAGCAAGCACTAATTGCAAACATGCTTTCATTCACTGCTTGCTTTAACTGACAATAAATCAGACCATCTTTCATCTCCATAAGCAAAACAGAATATCAAGGAGATTACATATTACTGCTTATCAGACTATCAGCATCTTCAAAGTACACTCTAATTGTTAATATTTATGAGAAAGTGTCTATGAAATGAGGAAGAAATAGCTTTATTGATTTATTTACTCTGTGGGTCTGAGGTAGTCCTGTATGCTATTCAACACCAGCAGAAAAAACCTGAAAGACAATCACCAAAGAAACAACAAAAGCATTTCTTGAATTAACTGTCCACATCTTCACACAACTTACTTTGGAATAAGGAAACAACAACACAACAGTTGCCCAAGGTTATCCAGAGGTCTGGCATGAGAAGTCAAAGCACTCATGTTCAATGTTCAAGCACATGGGTTTTCTGGCCCATGAGAGAAAAGTTCTTGCCTGGGAAAGTTTGCTTCAGATTAGGCTAAATGGGCAATTAAGAAATATCTTTACTACTGTTCATTTTTAAATTTCTTGCACCATTAGAAAACCCAGTTTAAAATATAATTGGACTTTTCTAAACAAAAGAGATGAAAAATGTAAAATGTCACCAAATTCTGTTCATTCTCATCCCATCTCCACCCTATATTCAATTAGGATTTATTGTGCAGTTACTCTAATAAAAAGCACACAGCTTAACGTTGAGAGGGATAAAAAGTGCACCAGACAGAGATGTATTTATTACCAAATAAGTTATGTCTGCATCTGTATTTACACACAATAAATTGAGGGTGTTTTGTTTGCTTGTGTCTTTTTAAGTATCTCTGTGTGATTTACTTTACACATGTCAAGAGCACTGAAGGCCCTTCATGTGTCTAAATGAAAACTCCACACATTTGGCTTCAATAAAACCAGCAGTTTCTTAAAGATAGGTTCCAGCTATGAATTGTGCACATTTGTGTGCTGGAAAGGGTGAAAAGGGCAGTTTTTCGTGCTGCTGCCAATGGGCTGAACAATTCACAGTTGCCTGTGCTAGAGAACAACTCCTCTAAGAAAACTGTTCATTTCCAAGCTAGCTTGGTGTACTTGAGTGAAATAATGTAATTTTTCTATTTACTCTTATTTTCTATCACACTTTTTCCAGTAAAATGCTTCCCTGGAATTTTATAATCATGGGGTTTTGGGTGTTGTTGTTTTTAAATATATTTTTATTGATTTTACAGAGGAAGGAAGAGGAATGGAGAGTTAGAAACATCGATCGATCAGCTGCCTCCTGCACACCCCATACTGAGGATCAAGCCTACAACCAAAGATTATGCCCTTGGCCAGAATCAAACCCAAGACCTTTCAGTCTGCGGGCCGAAGCTCTATCCACTGAGCCAAACCGGTTAGGGCTATAATCATGGATTTAAATGATCTTGCTAGTGAAAAGAATATCTGAAAATAATGCTTACCAGATTAAGTGAAATTCAATTTCAGAACATGTCTAACTTTTGAGCATTAAAATCTTTTCTAGTCTTCTCCATCCACAATTAATATAGTACTAATTTATTTAGGTAGTCACTTCTGGAAAGTTCTTCCTGAATTCATCCTGCAAACACAACACATACACACACACAGCCCCTACCAGGCTATTTGTTCACTGTGGAAAATACCAAAAGAAAAGTCCAAAGCCCTTTAGAAACCAATCTAGTAATGGAGAGAAAGAGAAAGGCAGAATTCTTAGTCTGGGGGTAGAGGTGTGTTGGGTAGAGAGACTGTGATTGTTTTTCATAAATTCACTGGACGATTCCTGTGCATCCTAAGGTTTAAGAACAAAGGTTTAAAAACTGTATTCATCCCCCCAAGAAAAGGCAATAAATCAATAATTATTTACGTTTTTAAAAAAAAAAAAGCTCACTACTGGATCACTCAAATTAGACAGCCTTTATGATTATATTTACTGGTAAATTATTACCATTGTGCTGCATAAATGAAGTACCTAGACATTAAATAGAGTATTGAAAAAACTATAAAACTATTATAAAAAGAACTAAACTAGAAATCAGAAAGGTAAGTCCAACTACTGCCACTTAATTTTGAATAAGAATAAAAACCCTTCCTGCCCTTTATCTCAAAAAGTAATTAGATTAAGTGAAAATATACAAGAATGTGTTTTGGAAAGGGTTTAAAAATTTGACCATATACCATTGATCAAGGAACAAAACAGGCAATGAATTAACACTGACTGGTTTTTAAAACCAATTTTTAGGCTCCCAGGAAAATCACTTATGAAAATAGTTGCCAAGCTTTGTATATCTCAGTAGCTGCAGGAATGACATTTTTTGCAGTTTCAATATTCATTTTATATTTTATATAAATATTATTACCATGTTCATAGTCTTTTGCATTTAATTCCAGTTTTGCTTATATATAGCTCTATGTAGTTAATATATGTAGGTCATTCTTTTTAACTCCTATATGGTACTTCATCATATAATAAAAGACACTATCCCCCAACCCCGCAATTGAAGGACAGACTGTTTCCATTATTTTACTACCTCAATGACTTCTTCTTTCATGTCTCCATGCAAATGTGCAGGAATCTCTAGGGCACATACCCAGTGGAATGCTGGCCAGTACAGTACTGTCAATTTACTTGATATTGCGAGAATGTTCTCCAGGGTAGCTGCAGCAATTATATTCTCACCAACAGTAAACAATAATAACAATTGCTCTACGTCTTCCTCGACACTTGATATTTTTAGACTCATATGGTAGTTATGGAAAAGTCTGTTTTAACTTTAATTTCCTAACTATTAGTGTGATCACATGCTAACTGGCCATTTGGGTTTACAGTTTTGTGACTCACCTGCCATTATCCTTGATTTTTCTACTGGGTTGTCTTTCTTTTTCTTATTGATTCAAAGCTGTTCATATATAATCTAGAATTTAACCCTTATAGGATACTGGCTATTTTCAGTAATCCTACCTGAAAACCCAACTACAATGGCTAGAATACACCAAAATCATTTTTCTCATATGACTACAAGTATGGAAGTAGGTAATCCAGAGCTGATGTATCTAGTCAAGATTGTCATCAAGAAATTAGCCTTTTGCCCTGACCGGTTTGGCTCAGTGGATACAGCGTCGGCCTGCGGACTGAAGGGTCCCGGGTTCGATTCCGGTTAAGGGCATGTATCTAGGTTGCAGGCACATCCCCAGTGGGAGGTGTGCAGGAGGCAGCTGATCGATGTTTCTCTCTCATCGATGTTTCTATCTATCCTCTCCCTTTCCTCTCTGTAAGAAATCAATAAAATATTAAAAAAAAAAAAAAAAAAAGAAATTAGCCTTTTATCCTCCTGCTCTGCCATCTTGAACAGGTGGCTTCAACATCTTCACTGCAGGACAGCTGCTGCAGCTCTAGACATTACATCCATATTCCAGATGGGGGTGGGCAAGCGACCAGAACCCATATTCAGGGAGTAAAGCTCCCTCCCTTTCTCATCATTTTATGTGGTCTGATGAGTGCTGTGATCCTGCCACAGAAGAAACTCACCCAAAAGATCATGTCAGTAGCAGCATCTCAAGACGGAAGGACTTCCTATGTTATATAATAGTGTTTCTAACTATCTGTCAGGAGGTCTAGCAAACAAGAATTAATGAAAAGCATTAAAAATCCTACATAGACTCAAAGAACCACATTCCAGTATCTTATGCAAAACCCTGCCCATTAACAACAAACTGATTCAAACTGAAAAATCAATCAGGAAAGTAAGGGTCATTATATATTTCTTTTCCTGTTTCCCTCCAAAATTAGTTCCATCTAATCTTTAGCGAACCAAAGATTTTAATGGGTATAAATACAAACTTCCCTTTCCTGAAAAGAACTCTATGTCTACAGTAATATTTAACTTTCCTTTCATGTCAATTAAACACTTTTTAAAAACAAATAGCGGAGAAACCTGCCAATTTATAAGCAGCAGTCAGCCATCATTTTTCACACATTCAAGATCTATTTATTGAACATTCCCTACGGCTCAGGTATTGGGCTAATCTCTGAGAAAGAAGGAGGAAGGTAAAACCTGGCCCATGTTCTCAAAGCACTCCCAGTCATGGTTAGAGATGGACATCAAGACATAATTATAAAGCGATCTGAAAAGTCTACAACACAGGCAGAACCACAGAAGAAGGAGAAGCCAACTGCAGTGGGGGTGAGGACAGTGCAAGAAAACACCAGGATTGCCCTAACTGGTTTGGCTCAGTGGATAGAGCGTCAGCCTGCGGACTGAAGGGTCCCAGGTTCGATTCCGGTCAAGGGCATGTACCTTGGTTGCGGGCACATCCCCAGTGGGGGGTGTGCAGGAGGCAGCTGATCGATGTTTCTCTCATCGATGTTTCTAACTCTCTATCTCTCTTCCCTTCCTCTCTGTAAAAAATCAATAAAATATATTTAAAAAAAAAAAAAAGAAAAGAAAACACCAGGATGATCACCTTTTCAACTAAACTTTGAAGGTCAGTACCAGCCTGACAGATGAGGAAAAGGAAACGCATGCAGAGGATTTAACAGCTACAAATGCCCAAGCCATGAAACAATATGGCATGTTCATGAAGAAAAGGAGTCAGTTGTAATTTGGTGTCACTAAAGCATTGGGTTTATGGTTGAATTGTTGGGAAATGAGGGTACAGAGCTGCCAGGAAGGAGGGCTGCTCACTAAAAAGAATCTTGCATCCAGGCCAAGGAAGAGGTTAAGGCACTAGTAAACGTCCCCTGCTCAAGAGGTTCCCATAACTAGGCATTTGTGTGAAAGAATGGCAGGTGACAGAGGTGAATAAGCAGGACCACAAGTCAAAGTGATTTATTGATAGCACCTATCTCATAAATTGAGTGTGGGGTTTAAATGAATCAAAACATTCTAGTTGTATTGCAGTACCTAGTAAGAGTCAAAGAGTTCGTGTCAGCTAGAGATCTATTCACTAGCACATGACTATTTATGCTTTAACAATCAAGTTATCCGAATACACAGAGAGATACCTGAGAACATGGACCACCATGTCTTATTAAAGTTTATTTCCCAAAGCTTTACTGCCAACAATTCCTTTATTTAACAGATGGCAAAGGCCTACAATGAACTAAAAATTCTACTAAGTACTGGGTACTCAGGAATCTTATATTGTCCCATCCCAGCTAATCTCAGGGCCTCACTGAAGAAGTTATATTTAAATGAATTACCTGACTGGCATGACTCAATGGTTGAGTGTTGACCTATGAACCAGGAGGTTGTGGTTCGATTCCGGTCAGGGCACATGCCTGGGTTGTGGGCTCGATACCCAGAAGGGGGCGTGCAGGAGGCAGCCAATCAATGATGTTTCTCTCTCATTGATATTTCTATCTTTCTATCCCTCTCCCTTCCTCTCTAAAAATCAATAAAAACGTATTTTTAAAAAATAAAATAAAGGTAATACCTGAGGATGAGAAAATGCCAGCTGTAGGATTTTGTTTTTATTCTCTACTTATATCCTCAACTGATGTTTAGTAATAAATAACCTCCTCCTTAATATACTTTTATTTAGATTCAAAGATATCCTTCTCTGAAATGTTTCTTAGTCCACTTCCTCTATGTTCCTCATTCTGTATGATATCATTCCAAAACTGAGTCCAGCCCATATCCTTCTTCACTGGAGGCCTCATTCTATGATGTTTATTTCAAGTTTGTGGTGTATGTTTTTAAAGCCATGTGCTTTTTATTATTGTTGTTTTCATATAAATTATCTAATTGAGAGGGAATGCCGGATAGTGGTTAGGAGTGTAAGTAAGCTCAGTAGTCAAACACCTACAAGTCCCAACCCCACCTTTGCTAAGTGTGTGATTGTGGCTGCCTCTCTAAGCCTATCTCCCTTCCTATACAACAGGGATAAAGGTCTTCAATTCCTAACTTATTTTCAAGATTAAATGAGATGCAGCATCGAAAAATACTTAGCATAATACCACAATGTTAGCTAGTTGGTTATTAATCTTTAAACCAACATCCTAAGGAACTTAAGGCATAGATTACCTTTTTAAGGCAGACTTGTTCAAGATCACATAGCCATTATTTTTAATGGAGTCTGCCCAAATGTACATTTGACCTTAATCACCAAAATCACAATTTCTAACCAATAGCCCATATTCATTTCCACTTGGATGATCTATTTTGGCTTGTCAAAAATCAATCATCTTCTCACAGAATCGACTCCCACTTAAGCTTAATTGCCTGTAATTCCATCTTCTCCTTCACCCACATTCGCCCTAACTAGCATCTGTCACCTGTTCTTTGGATAGATCAGTAGAAGCATCCCTTTGGTCTTCATTCCCACAGTAAATCCTCTATGGCAAGCTCTGTAAGGTATGGAAATACTGTACAAGAAGCAAGGCAAGCACAGAGCTAGAATATCATTGTGAGCAGAAGTTGAACCTCTAAGCTGGCCTCCTGGTTTTACTTCTCTTCTAGCAGTCTTGGATTATTTCAAATTGCACACAGTTCACAGGGGCAAAATGAAACCTTTAACAGCACAGAAAAATCAGCACAAAGTGGATCAAAGCAAAGCTGTGCAAATTACCTAAAAGTTACCAATCATCCCCTACATCACTAAGACTTGAAATTGTGATTGAAATTATTAAAATGACTTAAGAAAAGTATTTCAATCTTAAGAGTGGACAGCAATGCGTAGACAAATTCGGAGGGAGAGAGTATGTGGTCAGACTGAGTGCTTTCTAACAAGAATAGCCTTATCGTGAGGATGAATGAGGACAGGGACTGGATCCTTTTTGTTGATGTCGAATAAACAAGACAAAGCACCTAGCCCAGGAACCGGCAGCTAACGGATATAAAAAAACAGCACTGAATTACTCATAAGTCATCTATTAACATTACAGCCAACCTTCCAGTTCTGATTCCACACTCACAACTCACCACCTGACATGTGCCAGCCACGTGGCCAATATGGAGAACACACACTAGACAGGATGATGTACATATTTATTCCTCTTGCCCATTATATTTCCCACTATAAGCTGACATTCTAATAAAAAAGTTAATGTTTTGTGTGTATTTTTTTGTAGGAGTTGCGTTTCTGCATTTTTATTTTTCTTGCTTGACTGGGAGGAGGAACAGCAAGATTCAGCTTTCCCAAACCCCATTATTAACACGATACTGACTGACACGATTGAATTTGTATCTCTAAGGCAGAGACTCTGGGCTAAAGTGAACTAAACAACATAAACGTTATGCCATGAGAGAAGATACTGTGTCTGTCTGTCCTGGTGTACAACACCACTTCAGGACTTTCACACAAACCATTCTGCACATCTCTGCCAAATCCAACTCATCTTTTTTAAAATGTTATTTCATTTTGCCACAGGTTAGTAGCTCCAATGGATCCAATGGATCCCTACCAGATCAAATTGTAACTCCTCTAGTCTGTAATGAAGGTCCTAGCGGCAGCCACAGTATTGCCCTCTGCATTAATCCCGGGCTTAGCACAGACTGCATCATTTCACCAACATCTTTCTGTTCTCCCACCCCGTTTTCCAATCTAATTCATCGAGTCTTCCCAAACTTCTTCCATTACTGTAAATTCCTTTAGGTACCTCAATAATATATATTATTGGTCTTAAAATTACTCTGTCATTGTTTCAGTTACTTAACTCATGGGTTTCCCATAAGGGCTGGCCCCACCCTTAGTGCTATGAACAAAGAGATGATATCAAGTCAACAACTCAAGTCTAACAATGTATAAACTCAAACACAAAAATTCTTACCACTTTTATATCCCTCACTAGAGGCCCAGTGCATGAAAATTCATGCACTGGAGGAGGGGGGATTCCTCAGCCAGGCCTGCCCCCTCTCACAGTTCAGGAGTCCTCAGGGGCAGGAGGCAACCTGGCTATCAGGGGAAGGCGACGCACCCATCACACCTCTGCTCCTGCCACTGCCAGCAGCACAAGCCTCGTACTGCCCTGGTTACCTGAGCCTCGGGTGGCCCTGGGCGCCTGGGCAGCCGCCATCCGAGGCTTGCCTGTGCCTCAGGCGTCAGCTGGGCAGCCGCCATCCAATCCAAGGCTTGCCTGTGCCTCAGGCGTTGGCTGGGCAGCCGACATCCGAGGCTTGCCTGAGCCTCGGGCCAACCCTGGGCAGCTGGGGAGCCGCCATCCAAGGTTTGCCAGCGCCTTGGGCGTCGGCAGGGCAGCCGCCATCCGAAGCTTGCCTGCACCTTGGGCCAGCCCTGGGCGACTTGGGGGCTGAGGGAACTGGGGGACTCCGGAGGCAGGCGCATGGAGTGGCCAGACCCGCATGGGAGCGAGCCCGGCGGTGCCGCGCACCTACCGCCCCAGCAGGGCTGAGGAGACTGGGCTCCGCCATCTTGTGGCTGTGGGCACTTCCATCTTTGAGGGTGTGACAGTCAATTAGCATATTCCCTCCTTATTGGCTGTGGGTGCTGCCATCTTTGTGAAGGTGTGATGGTCAATTAGCATATTCCCTCTTTATTAGATAGGATTTCCAGTACATACTATGTAAGGGACCAGACAAAATACACAGGAAGAATATATGTTTTTGTAACATATATGAAAGGTACTTGCTGATAACCAAATACTGAAAAGTCAAATATCCTGTCTATATTAGGGTTCGATTTGAATTTTCTTTCCTTTCCCTCTGTAAGCCAAACCATTAAGTGTAATTCATTCCTATAAATATGAAATAAACTTAATCATAAGGCCTATAATTTAGACTCACATCTAAGTGCGTATCACATCCAAGTATGTAATAATACAACAAAAGCGGGCAATCAGGCAAATAAGCTTCCTTTCCACAGGGCCAGGCATCAACAAACTGTTATAGTTCCCCCTGGAACACAAAAGATTGGGTCTCAGAGAGCTGTTGCCTAGGAAGTCAAACAATTATCACCCATTACATCACAAACCTCCAGAGATCCAACTGTTTGCCAAAAAGATACAAGGCCAATGGTAAAAGCAGCCAATGATTAACAGTGATTCCATGCACCACACATCAGAGCAATACGACTGGCAACACTCTGCAAAGTTTAAATGAACATTCAATCAGCCAAAATGAATACTTGTGTTGTTTACATTCTAGTCCCAATGTCTATCTCAAGATAACACTTTACTAAGGGATAACACTCAACTCGTTCATCTTTCTTAAATGAAGTACAGACTTTTAATCATGATTCAGTGTCCATGCCATATCGTGATTAATCCTTTCTGCATCACATCAGAAAACATGTAAAGCAACTGTGCTCTTTCATAATAATTGTTCACAAAAGCTATGTTTGCATGCGATTTCTTAGGTAAGTATGTGTTTTAAAACAACATTGCCTTAAGATAGTCCCCAAACTAGGAAAACTTCAACTTATTGAGCTAAAAAAAACAAAAAACAATCCACAAAAATGTTTTGAGTTCCTAAGCCAGTAAACAGAAATTTAACAATGAACATGAGTTTAATTTCCCCTCCCCAACTTTACAAGAATTGTCTAACAAGTATTTATTCATGTTTGCAAGTTTCACAATATTCCAAGGCCAATTCAACTTTAGTTTATTCAAAACTGCCAAGAACTAAAATATTTTCAAAGAAGGCAAAGTGAAAATTCTGTATCATAACTTCTATCATTAGTGCCTAAGCAAAAATTCAAACATTGACCATATAGTAATATACTTACCTGGTAGCTGAAAATACAGTTTCAAAAGATTTGACCAAAAAAAAAGGGGGGGGGGTAAGACTAAACAGAAAGCCAGAGTTCCAATATCCTATCTAATAAAGGAGTAATATGCAGATTGACCATTACTCCAACACACAAGATGGCTGCCCCCATGTGGTCAAAGATCCTGCCCCCATGTGGACACAAGATGGCCACCACAATATGGCCAACAGGGTAGGGCAGCTGGGAAGGACCAGGCCTGCAAGGGAGGGCAGTTGTGGGCGATCAGGCCAGCAGGGGAGGGCAGTTGGGAGGGACCAGGCCTGTAAGGGAGGGCAGTTGGGGGCGATCAAGCCTGCAGGGGAGAGCAGTTGGGGGGACCAGGCCGGCAGAGGAGGGAAGTTGGGGGAGACCAGGCCTGCAGGGAAGGGCAGTTGGGGGACACCAGGCCTGCAGGGGAGGGCAGTTAGGGGTGACCAGGCCTGCAGGGGAGGGAAGTTAGGGGCAAACAGGCTGGCAGGGGAGCAGTTAGGCATCAATCAGGCTGGCAGGGGAGTGGTTAGGGGGTGATCAGGCTGGCAGACAGAAGCGGTTAGGGGCAATCAGGAAGGCAGGCAGGCGAGCAGTTGGGAGCCAGCAGTCCTGGATTGTGAGAGGGATGTCAAGAGGTCCCAGATTGGAGAGGGTGCAGATTGGGCTGAGAGACACCCCCCCCCATGCACGAATTTTGTGCACCGGGCCTCTAGTGTTTAATAAATGAGATACCTAAATTTAAGAGTTGGCAGTTATAATTTACTAGAGGCATGGGTGGGGTCCCTCAGCCTGGTAGGTGATCAGGGCCAAGCAGGGCACTCTCACCCAGTCTTGATCAGGGCTGATCGGGCCAGCAAGCCAGGGGGTGGGGCCAGCCGGTTGGCCAGGGGGAGGGACCATGAAAGGTTGGCCAGCCACGGGAGGTTGGCTATGGGAGCACACTGACCACCAGGGTCAGCTCCTGCATTGAGCATCTGGCTCCTGGTGGTCAGTGCATGTCTAGCTACCGGCTGGTTGTCCGGTCATAACGGTCACTAAGTCTTTTATATATACAGATAAGGTTGATTTGTCCTTTATTAGTGCTATGAACAAAGAGATGATATCAAGTCAACAACTCACACATTACCAATCACTGTAGAGCAACATCAGGATTACTGACACCTTCTAAGAATTAATATCTGTTTTAAAAGACTATTTCCAGAAAAAAGCAAAGCAATTATTAGGCCCCTTAGAAAAGTATAAGCCAAACAAGTCCTGTGTAACACAGGCACACTGCAATTTTCTGTTCTGTGTACAGAACTCATTTTCCCCCCCTGAAACTAACTCGTCATGTGCAATCTGTCACTAATGGGTTGGATCATCCCTCAGTGTGACAATTTTGCTCTCCTGGGAATAAAGTAATGAAATAAAAATATCCCTTTGTCTGATGTGCAACTAGACTATAAAAGAAGTTGACTCTAACTGGTTTATTATTTTAAAAGGGAAAATGTTAACTATAAATGCTTGATGGAATCATTAAATGTGATCCAGTTCTCTTTGAACACTAAGACACTATATTGTTTTAAGTGCATGTCCTTCACCAAAGTAGCCCTCAAACAACGTAACTTTATATCTCCATAATCAGAAAAAAGAAGGTCATGCAGTCCCTAAAACATACAGCACATTGCCCTGGCCAGTATGGCTCCATTGGAGCCTTGTCCCATGCACAGAAAGGTCATGGGTTCAATTCCCAGTCAGGGCACATACCAGTCAGGGCTTGTAAGGGAGGCAACCGATTGATGTCTCTCTCTCATGTCTATGTTTATCTCTCTCTCTCTCTCTCTCTCTCTACCTTACTCCCGCTCTAAAATCAGTATTTTTAAAAATTAATGAGAAAAAACATACCTCACATTACCTAAATTGTACACTAAATTACACCAGTTTCATGGAAAATTCTTCAGGGTACATTACTAGAGATAAATACATCCTATATAATAAAATGCTAATATGCAAATAGACCAAACTGCGAAATGACCGGTCACTATGACGTGCACTGACCACAAGGGGGCAGACTCTCAATGCAGGAAATGGCCCCTGGTGGTGAGTGCACTGAACCAGAAACCCTGAGTCAGGCTCACGGCTGGTGAGTGCAGGTTTAGGGAGCAGGCCTAAGCCATCAGTCAGACATCCCCCTGAGGGCTCCCAGACTGCAAGATGGCACAGGCCTGGCTGAGGGACCCCTTCCTCCCGAGTGCACGAATTTCATGCACCGGGCCTCTAGTATTTACGTATATATTTTCTCTTCATTACTGCTCTCTAATCATACTTGATAATTAGATGACTCAAATGTTATAATTACTTAATGTTTCTCACTCTGAAATAATATGAACTTGTCATGCCTTTATTCTTTGTGTCTCCAATTTTCCACAAATCCTATAAAAGTCTTGCTGGAATTTGTGAATGGCCAAATTACTGAGAGTACACCACAAAGACTGCTCACTAGCTGGAAAGGGCTGCAAAGTAAAAAGGGATCTACTCTTAAGGTAGCGCAATTCTCTCTGGGAGTTTTGGTGACTGGATCAGAGAGTAAACATTTCAGCTGTCCCACCTTCCTATCAGTGTAACTCATTGGTGATAACACTAGAGAGCAGAGTATTAAAAAGAAAATCTTAAACATTCCATATTTATATGGGTATTTTCCTCCCTATCTTTTCTAAAATTCTGGTAAGGAAATACAAGACTTTTATTTCCTTATGACTTACTTCCTTCTTAGGTGGCTATACTTGGGGAAAGCATTAAGTGAATGCTGAGGCCTTCTCTGTTTGCTTAGGAGTGAAAAGTTTAAAGTTTAGTGTTTATTTTACAAAAACCTGAATATATCACCCTACTCCCCACTTGAGCATTTGTGAAAAAGTGTTTTAAGTAAATTCCACTAGTCAGATCTGAAGAATCACTTGGGTAAATAGTACACTACTCACTCACTGTCTGTTCAAAAGCTAAATTTACATTCTACAATTTCATTGTATGGAAATAAAAATTTTAAAGCATGCAGGAAGGATCAGACCTATCACAACTCTATTTTTAAATTGCCAGGTTAATTCCAGAAATTAAAAGTGGCATTTTCCTCCATGTTGTCCTGAATATGATTCCCATGTCAAAGATGACTTTGATTTTATACATTTACTTTGGAATATTTGAGAAGCCTGTCAAATTACAGAACAACTGCTTGCATAAACATTCCAGGGACATTTAACTGCTACCAAACTGCTGAAAGCTGATCTTTAATAGGCCACAGATGTTGGTGCCATACTAAGTCTGAACCAAGATTTGATAGTTCTGAGCCCTCTGTCCAACAATGAAATCTTCAGGGGAGGATCTGTTTTGTTTTTACATACAGTGCCCCTCCCCAACCCAATAAGGATAATATGTGCATTGCAGAAATGCACAAACACATGTACACACACACTTTCCTGCTGTCTGAACCTCCTGCTCTCACCACTGCCTCTCAGACCCTTGGTTTGAAAGTATTTAAAAGCAACTATTGAAGCAGGTGCTCCATAACTTGCAAAACTATACCTACAAGCTTTTACTGAAATTACTTCTGACTAAATAGTCAGAACTTAAAAGGGTAACAGCATGTTACAGCTTCAGAAAGCAGAAACTTAGGGAGAAGTCATTTTTGTATAAGCTTTCCTTTGTATGGTAATAAAATCAAAGTAAAATATGCAGCTTCCCCTGCATATCTTAGACCATTAACTAGTATCTTTTAAATTCACTGCATTTCTAAATAGGCAATTTCTCAAGCACTTACTTTAGAAATAAATAATTTTCTTAATCTGCATCATGTATACAAGTATATTGACTTCAGCAGACTCATCTTGTAAAATGCACTTGTAGTCAAATATAATTACATGTCGACAGCAACAGCTGCTAATAAATTAAATGACATCCTCTGCCTAGAGGTACCAAAGGTTCTTATTGATTCACAAGGTTATAGAGAATAGTAGGGAATATTAAAATGTAGCACAGTGCTAAATACCTAGTAGGTACTTCTTAAAAAGGCAGTATGATTGAACTGTTGGTTTAAGTGTAAAGAACAGATTTACCTAAACAGTAGAAAAGTAAGGAAACAGGTAAGAATGAGAAAATATGCAAATATTAAACAAGGCATAGAAGAGAAAGCTACTTACATAACAGCTGAAGACAAAAAAATAAAATAAAATAAAGCCACAGAAAAGCCTGAAGAGATACCCAAAATGGCTCAAATATAATCAAACAGAGAGCTAATCAATTCAATGTTTTTGCCAATAAGTGGTTGAGAGAATACACGCTAAATTTTAAGTAGAGTTATATTATTCAATTAACTGGAGATATTAGGATCCAATTCATTAAAAGCAAGAAATTAAAAAAAAAAAAAATGAAGCTCAGAATTACTTTCCAAGGCTATATGACTGGGTGGGTTAATGATAAAAACCTAGAACCATTCAGATCTTTTGTTTCCTAAACTAATGCTCTTTCTACACTGAGTTTAGTTTGAACATTTTACTTATCCTCTCTCTAAAGACACAGATAGCATTCACTTCAAATAAAGTTATTCGAATGTTCTGAAATGTATTTATACTTCAAAGATCACACTGTAAATCTTAAATCTACCTCTCTTCAATGGGGAGGCCTCATTCTCATACTCCTGATCACTAAAGAATTAAGTTGGCACAATACCTTATGGGGGTTATTACAAAGGAACAAAAACGACTAAACTCAAACCCTAGAAAAATGGAAAACCAATATGCCTAAACAGCTTAAGGGTTTCGCTTTGCTAACAGGCAAAAGGGACAAAAGATTTTTCATATCTAATTGCTGACTTCAAAAGGACAAGCATTCACCTAACCCACATTTATAATCAAAATGTACTTTTGCAGAGCTCAAACATCCCACCAGTTTGGAAGTTCTCAGTTAAGAAGACAGTTCAAGATCCTATTTTGAGAAAGGTACTCAAAATCTCTCTTGGTTAAAAAAGGCCAATCTTATATGCAAAAGTATTAGCTAACGCTCTGGTTCAGTGGTAGATTCAGGACAACTTGAGATGGTAACACCCAACACAACAATGAACAAGGGCAAAAGACAATGTGCAACTGAGATTTTCTTGCAAACTCTCACAGGTAAATAAATGCATAATATGCCATTACGGCCACTAAACAGGGAAAGTTGATGGAACTCTCCTGCCCACATCATTCCATGAAATCGTCAATCCACCTTATAATTGTATCCCCCTCCTAGGTCTAGTGCCTAAATTTGAGAAAAGCTTCACTTGTCACCTTCTGCTTCCTTCCCCACTGTACACCAATGCTATGACCTTTAAAACGTGGTCACCAAGTTCCCAGCTGTCCAACTGAAATCAATAAATATTTACTGAGCTCTTCTGTGACAGATACTGTAGGAGGTACAAAGACATTCGTGACCCATTCACTGTTATCAAGAGCCTTACAATCCAGTGGAAAAAACTAAAGATGTTTACACTTAAAAGACTACAAACAGCTCAGATGAGCTTTGCTCTGGGATCAGACTCAACTGAGTTCAAACCTAAGTCTTGACCTTTTAAGGCTTTACCTCTCTACACCTGTTTCCTTATTTCTGTAACATGGATAACAATACCTACCATGTCATGATTGTGAGGTACAAATGAAATTAGCAACGTATTTATTAGCACAGTGACCATTGCTAAGTAAGCACTCAAAGGTAAGCAATGTCACTGTTAATTATTATCATAACAGCAGCACCAATGCTGCCACAACAAAATAGCACCAAAGTGTGGAGACCAGAATTCTAACTGAGGTGATCAGAGACAGAGGGAAACACTAGAATTGGAGCTGCATCATAGAAGAAAAAGATCTGTGAGGCGTGAACTAAGATTTATAACCTAAGTCTAAGGCTAGCTAATTCGTTTTGTTGCCTGTGCAGTGAGGGACTATGTAACATTTCAGGGTCTCAGTTTCTTCATCTATAAACTTAAAAGCCTGAATTAAATTATTGCTAAAATCTTCTGGAGCTAACCTTCTGTGATTTGGTGTAGGAACTAGGTAGAAAAAGTGAGAAAAGAGAAGAATTCTAGGCACAGTTTATGGAAATGTGGTAAGAAAATTCCTTATCCTCTCTCTGAAGACACAGATAGCATTCACTTCAAATACATATGGCTGTACAAAAAGACAAGGAAGAAATCTCTGGCTAGACCACAGGATCCAAATGTGGGAGGAGGGGAGAATAAATTGCTACTTTTGACTTTCCTTAGAGCAGAAGGGAGCTACTAGAGGTCACTGAGCAGAAGAGTAGCATAATAAAAGAATGGGATCTTAAGGCAGGAGAAGAACATTATAAAATATTAATAGCATAGAGGGCAGAATATATTATATCGGAAACAGAGATTAAGGGGACAAAAAACAACCAGGAGACTGAATGGATAGAATTCAATGATTCTTAGATGTTGAGCTTGGAGACAGCAGCCATGGAGAAGATTTACAAATCCCCAAGTTTGTACCCCAAGTCTTTAGATTAATTAGAAGCATTGATTTTAAAGGGCCCCCTAAAGTCTTTAGGTTCCCTCATAAAACTTTTATTTCTCCAACTCTGTACAGTTCTATGATTCTAAGATTCAGCTTTATTTTTTTTTAAAGGTCCCAGGTGATTTTAATGTACAGGCAGGGTTCAAATCACTATCTAAGAAAAGGGGGAGGGGAATGGGGGACAGAACAGTTACCAGTTAATTAATAGAAAAGCATCTCTGAGTAGGCTAAAAGTAATGGGGATAGGATTCTACAGTGAAAATGCATAGGAGCTTACTTATCCACAGACAGGACAAAGGCCACCTTTGCCACTCAGGGGCAGGAAAACAGTTACAATGGGTAAAATCAGTGTTCTGTAGAAAAGCAGTTGTCAGTTGATCATGTCCATCATCATCATGTAAGAAATCTGTTCAAATCCAACTACAAGTCAATTCACATTACTATTAGCACCTAAAAAATTTCTATACAATAAAAGGATTATCAGTCAGTCAATATATTAGCTTACTCCAAAAACAAACTATATGAAGAATCAAAGCTCTATTAAACATTTTTTTCATTTACTGTTTTTCATTCCACAAACATCTATATATAATCCTTTGCTCTCTGTCAGTCACTGGGAATACACAAATAATATAGGGTTGCTGCCCTGGAAAAAATGTATATAGTAGGAAAAGCTGACCATTTTAGGATTTTAAAATCCAACCTGTTAATTCCCACTAAATTGGAAGACAAAGAAAACAGAGATATCAACTCTACTTGTGGAAATTAGAACTTCATAGAAAAGCTGACATATGAGCTATGCTTTGGATGGTATGATTCACTTCCACAGGGAGGGTTAAAAAGAATTGGCTCCTAAGCATACAAATGCTTATCATTTTTTGAAAAACTGAAAAAAATATCAGGCTCAACTATTAATTATCATTACTCCTTTTTTTCAAAAATGTTATTCATATTTGTACTTCAAAGACCAAAATATTTAAGGATCATATTCATGGAAAAAATCTTTAATAATTTCCAACAGACATTTCAGAGAAGAGTAATGGCTTTACCAAACATTACATTATTTAAAAATATTACTTGTCTAAAAACAAAACATAATAATAGGTAAAGCTTACATATTATTCAGAAATAGGAGGTTGCAGAGGGCAGATTTCATTGTGATTTTTTTTTTAATTTCTAATTTACCTGACCTCTATTTGTTTTTACTGAAACAACTTTATCTCATATATTCCTTTTAAGATGCTTCAAATTCTATGTTATAGTGATAGGGAAAACAACCAACTCTCTAAATACATACACTAGTATTTCTCATAAAAAAGACACCAAACCTCTACAGTCTTATATGAACAATTCAATACAGATTTCAATTCCACTAATTCACAATTCATCAATATCACAAATGGGAAAGAAATGAATCACATTCTTCCACTTGCTGTCACCATTTGAAAATTTACAGAATGAACTTTATTTGTTATATATGACAATATTCATATATACTCTGCAATTAAAGCTATTTCACATATATTTTAAGTGATGGCTTTTGTACAAAAAATGTAAATGTTTTCTTATAGATATAAAAATTATCTCAAAAGGTTATTTTACAGACCAACTATGTCTAACACTGGAAAGGAATTCTCTAACAAAAATATAGTAGAATCTCTCTTATTTACTACAAAATTTAACTCGCTGATGAATAAATACAGAATTCCTAATACTTCTATTCTTAGAGAAGAAGTGGTTTTCAAGGCACAATATTTTGTTTTTATTAGTATGGTATGCAGCTGTATTATTTGTACTTCTGCCCGCCATTCAGTAAGTATTCAAAGAATTAAAAAACTGGCAATTTAAATTTAATACTTAACAAAAGAGTCATAATAGTCACTATGGGAGCATAATGATAAAACTGAGCCGCATTTATTTTGGAAAAGCAAACCTACTAAGCTGAATATAACTATTATTGCTTACGGGATGGACCATTATTCACATTAAATGGAAAAAGAAAACTAATTTTATAAAACATGCTTTTGAAAATGTCAGACAGTGTCTTCCCAGAGGTTTGGAAACATGACACAAGTATTATCCTATCTAATGAAAAGAGTAATAAGCAAATTGACTGTACCTCCGCTACACCCACAAGCCATGCCCACCAGCCACACCCACCAGCCAATCAGGAGGGAATATGCAAATAAACCCAACCAAGATGGCTGCAGCCACAGAGAGCAGGAGGGAGGCTTGGGTTTCCCTGGCAATGGAGGAAGCCAAGCTTTCCGCCTGCCCTTGCCGGCCCAGGCTACAAAGTTTCAATTATAGAAGATACATAAATCCCAACAGAAATGGCTGCTGCCACGGAGCAAGCAGAAGGCTTGGCTCCACTCCAGGCTACAAAGTTTCAATTGTAGAAGATAAATAAATCCCAGATCCCAGGACCTCTGCTTGGGTCACCAGGGGGCGTGGCCAGCCTGCACACCACCACAGGCCCCTCGCCCAGGCCGCCCCAAACCCCAAGGCAACCCCCACCCTGATCCAGGACACCCTTCAGGGCAAACCAGCTGGCCCCCACCCGTGCACCAGGCCTCTATCCTATCTAATAAAAGAGTAATATGCAGATTGACCATCACTCCAACATACAAGATGGCTGCCCCCATGTGGTCAAAGATCCTGCCCCCATGTGGACACAACATGGCCACCACAAGATGGCCAGCAGTGGAGGGCAGTTGGGAGGGACCAGGCCTGCAAGGGAGGGCAGTTGGAGGCGATCAAGTCTGCTGGGGAGGACAGTTAGGGGTGACCCAGCAGGCAGAGGAGGGAAGTTGGGGGTGACTGGGTCTGCAGGGAAGGGCAGTTGGGGGGGACCCAGGCCTGCAGGGGCGAGCAGTTGCGGGTGACCAGGCCTGCAGGGGAAGGCAGTTAGAGGCAAACAGGCTGGCAGGGGAGCAGTTAGGCATCAATCAGGCTGGCAGGGGAGTGGTTAGGGGATGATCAGGCTGGCAGGCAGAAGCAGTTAGGGGCAATCAGGAAGGCAGGCAGGCGAGCAGTTGGGAACCAGCAGTCCTGGATTGTGAGAGGGATGTCCGACTGCCCGTTTAGGCCCGATTCCTGGGATCGGGCCTAAATGGGCAGTCGGACATCCCTGGTGGGGTCCCAGATTGGAGAGGGTGCCAGCTGGGCTGAGGGACACCCCACCCCCCGCACGAATTTTGTGCACCAGGCCTCTAGTGATGTATAAAACCAGTCTTCACAAATTCAGTTAACTCTTTTTTTTTTAATATATTTTATTGATTTTTTTACAGAAAGGAAGGGAGAGTGATAGTTAGAAACATCGATGAGAGAGAAACATCGATCAGTTGCCTCCTGCACACCCCCTATTGGGGATGTGCCCACAACCAAGGTACATGCCCTTGACTGGAATCGAACCTGGGACCCTTCAGTCCCCAGGCTGATGCTCTATCCACTGAGCCAAACTGGTTAGGGCAATTCAGTTAACTCTTGATGAAACCTCATCTGTTTACTCAAATCTGAGGAAATAAAGCTGTCTGCAGGAAGCAAGGTAGCAGCTTATTGATCCAGCATTACAAGGTTCACATTCTCCAAGTGGAATGTTTAGCCACACTATGTTGAAATACAAAGCAAAGGTTAGGATGCAAACACCTTCGCATTTCCTCTGAGAATAGACTCTATAACTGAGTATGTGCTACTAAGGAAATATGAAAAATTTCAGATGTGACAATGGAATTGTGGTTTTGTTTCATTTTAAATGCTTACCCATCACAGACATATAAAAAAGTATTTATGGATGAAGTGATTGATATAATATCTGGGATTTGCTTTAAAACAATCCAGCATGGAACAGGGTAGGGAAAAAGGGACTTGGGGGTACACAGATGACACAAAATTGACCATATGTCGATAATTAGCTAGAAGATTGGTACGTGGAAATTCATTGTTTTATTCCATCTCTTTACGTGTGTATACGCTTCCATTTTAAAGTTTTCAAAAAAAGATGAAAAATGGAGGCAATGAAACCTAACCAGAGCATCTTCACCTAATCACAGAATGTTCTTCACATGCTGCCTAACATAATGAACACCAACCAAAATAAAATAATATAAAACCTAGCAAAAGGTTTGCCAACACTGACAAAGGTAAGAAAATTGGTGTAAGGACTGTGCTTTGAACCTCACAACAAATGAAAAAAAGAGAAGATTCTGATGAATAGCAGTGTGAGTCCATACCCAACATTTTAAAAGTATACTAAACATGAGGAGGGGAAAACGAGGTGGTGAGAATACGAATGTTCATTATACGATTTTTCTCTACTTATTTGTACATTTTAAATTTCCCATAATAAAAAGTAGGAATAAAGATTACAAATATCCTCCAAAAGGATCACTGCAGAACGCATTCATGTGATTTCCCACATATATTCTTTGCTTTCTGACTTGCCCTCTTCCCACTTTTATCTTTTTACTTCCAACTGCCAGGGAAATAACTTAGTCACTAACAATACTTGCTTATTGGGTGGGAAATTTAACTGGCAAAATTAAACTGTTTCCATATTGTTTTAGAAAAATCAAGACTGATCTTACTATGAAATGTCACACTTTAACTGAAAAACTGGCTTTAGGTCTATAGAAATTACCATGGCATCTGCTTTCTTCCTTTCTATTTTGGCAACTAACTTAACTAGAAACTCTTGTGTAATTTGTATTTGGATGTGGTATTTGCACAGGATTATTATCTTCCCAGATTTCTAAGTGGTTCCAGCTGTTTCTATGGTGAATTTGATTTAGGATAATTTCAGAAAATGAAGAACTAAGAAACCCAATCACCTTTACAATTGCTTTGGTATACTTTTTGAGTGATTTTAAGAAAGAACAGAACCAATGAAATATTCAGGGCAAACGGTATTTTAAAAATTGAACTAGAAGCTGATTTTGAAAACCTCTACAGTAACTACCAATTCACAGGACAGAGAAACAGGTTCAACTATACCACAGAGATGAATCAGAAAAATAAAAATAATGGGAATGATGTAGGACAAGCACTCTAGGTTCTCCAAAATAATTAATTACAAGGAAATACAGGGTGGGGGAAAATAGGTTTATAGTTCTGAGTACGTGAAACAGTTCATTCTTGTATTATTACTATAGTATGAATTTGTATTACAAGTGTAAACCTATTTCTGCTCACCCATGTATAAAAAAGAACTTATAAATTATACAAAATCACTATTCACAATATATAGATCTAATCTGAATCCTAACTCAAACAAAAAAGTATGAAAGAAAACAAAGGCAAATGGAAAGTTGAACAGAATGAATATTTGATATTAAGGATTTACCAGTAACTTTTTAAAGTGCAATAATGGTATTTTGTGTTTTTTCAAGAGTCTTCTCTTTTAAAGATAGATATAGACATAGATATATAGATAAAATGTATGAGATTAGCTTCAAAATAATGGCATTGGAAGTGAAGTGAACAGGGATATATGTAAAATAAGGTTAGTCATGAGTTGATAAGTGGGTGATAGGAGCACAACGAGGGGGGTGGTCATTATACCACTCAATTTGCTGTTAAGTTGTTGTTTTTTTTAAACTTTCCAGCCCTGGCTGGTGTTACTCAGTGGTCAGAGCGTCGGCCCTCACACCAAAGGATTTCAAGTTCGATTCCCAGTCAAGGGCATGTACCTGGGTTGAGGGTTCCCTCCCTACCCCTGGTTGGAGCGTGTGCCGGAAGCAATCAGTCAATGTATCTCTCTCACATTGTTGTTTCTCTCTTTCTCGCTCTCCATCTCTCTCCCTCTATCCTTTCCTCCCTCCCTCCCTTCCACTCTCTCTAAAAAAGCAATGGAAGCAATATCCTCCAGTGAGGATTAACAAAAAACATTGAAACATTCCAAATAATTTTTTTGTTAAAAAAAATAATAATAATAATTGCTTTGGCCATTGTGGCTCAGTTGGTTGAGCTTCGTCCTATGCAACAAAAAGTTGCAGGTTCAATCCCCAGATAGGGTGCTTAAGGGAGGCAATCATTGATTGTTATCGCTCCTTCTCCTTTCCTCTCTCTCAAAAAACTCAAAAAAGGAAATAATAAAGTTAACTTATAAAATAAAAACAAAACTTCACAATAAAATTCACATCTGCTAAAGAACAATGAGACTTTTTTATTGATTTTAGAGAGAGGAAGTGGAAGACAGAGAGAGAGAGAGATCGGTTGCCTCCTACACTCTTCCCAACCAGGGATTGAACCTGCAACCTGGGTATGTTGCCTGATCAGTAATTGAGCCCACCACCTCTGGTGTACAGGAAGACACTCCAACCAACTGAGCCACAGTGACCAGGGCCAGTGAGATATTTTTTACTTAAACAAGTAGAATAGTGGCAAATAAATTCAGAATTAATATTTTCACTTAAATAACTTTACTCACCTTAAAATTGCAGCAAGTCACAAAATGAAAATTATATAATCTTGGAAGACATGTCAGTGATCACAAAGCTCCATCCTCCCCCCAACCCACTCCCATAAATCTTCCTCCCACCTTCCAGCAGGTGATTATCAGCCTTTGGCCTTAGACCTTCAAACCCTGGGAAACTTACTCCCTCCCAAGACTGCCCCTTCCACTCTCTACTTTCTCTAACTCCAATGTTCAAAGAGTTGCCTACTCCAGCAAATCTTACCCTTTCAGTTATTTCAATAGCTAGTTCCTCCCATACTTCAGTTCCTCCTAACCTCAACAACCCAGGCACCCTTTCAGGGACATGGTTTCAGTTTGTCTAAGCTTCCACTCATTTTTATTGAACAAATATATACTTAGTTCACACTACATACCTCTTAAAATGCAATACCTAAAATGAAAAATATTCCAAGTCAAACGAGAATAATCAATTACAGCCCACATTCTGCATAATATATTTCACATATTCATTTAAAAACTTTCTTTGAGATACCGGTAGCTATTCTTCTAAATTATATAACGATGCAGAGCTCAGGAAAAAGACTTAGCCTTGAGAGAGATTTGTGTTAATGGATAATGATGGTAGGTGAAATCTTGGGTGATACAAAATTAGTCAGGGCTAAGAACCCTGGGAAACAGGAAAAACTGGAAGGATAGCCAGAGGAAAAGAAATATGTGAAACACAGGAGAAGTAGAATAAAGAGCTCTAAATACGTTGAGAGAACTTCAAAGACAGTATGGTTGGTCAAAAATATTACCTGGAAAAATATTTTTGATAATTTGACAACAGGACCTAACATTACCTGAAAAAGAGTCATTTTAGTGAAGTTGAGACCAGAAATCAGTATGTCGTATACTTAGGAATAAACAGGCATCTACTACTTTTTAATAAAACTTCCCATTGAATAGAAGGCCAAGACTGCAGTGTTTTAGAAGTCTTTCAATAAGCTTTATTTCTTTTTTTTTAATTTTTATTTCCAACCAATTTTATCTTTATTAATTTCAACCAATTTTATATCTAACAAGACAATCTATATGCAGCTTATTGTTTCCATACAAACTTCCATGAATCTGTAAATCTGATCAGCAGTCCTTGTCTTCATCATAAAAATCACTGGCAAAAATATTTTGGATAAGAGAAAACCAAGATTAAAATTTCAGTAACAAACACCACCACAGACTTCCCACCACAGAATATTTTTCCCAAAGTTGCTATAAAGATACCATGAAAGCTTTATCAAATGTTTTGCCAAAATCCTATGTGTGTTTTTCCCCTAAGGAAGGGTACTTTAAATGACTTTCTCCACAAAGACAAACAGAAGAGGCACACACAACATCCTACATGGATGAGGACTTATTTTGGGGCATCTGAATCACTTAAGAGGAAACAGACACAAGAAGTAACACAACTTACCCAACTGTCACACTTAGTAATTGCTGAACTGCAACTGGGACTTGGAGCTAGATAATTTTCTACCCTCTATTCCTTTCAGAAAAAAAAAAAAAAAAAAAGTTGAGAGGGACAGTATCAGGTAGCTGGTTTGTTAAAATTCCAGTCACTATAGACTCAGGACAAACTCCAACAAGTGTATACTTTACAGGACATACCAATGATGACCAAAACAAAATTCCAGTCACTATAGACTCAGGACAAACTCCAACAAGTGTATACTTTACAGGACATACCAATGATGACCAAAGTTTAACAATACATCTGGCACTTCAAGATACTCAACGAAAGACAAAAATGTTGATCATTCAGTGGTGCTTAGAACCACTGGCTTCAGCAACTCCTTGGTGACCTATCAACATTCCAGCCAGCCTCAACATTCCGCTTTAAAAAACCGTTAAGGGAGAAGGAAGACAGACATCAGCAGTTGGCACCTTACTTTCTACATGCTTCCACTCTCACCCTTTTTTCTTTATAACTAAAACCAGTAAAGGAACATGAGTAGACTCTTATTAACTGCTTTCAAGTTTCTGACCCCCACAGTGATCAAATTATACCCCAATACAATAGTGTAGTATTGTTCTGGTTCAAAATAGTTACCTCTGGGGAGGGGAATGCAAGTAGGAACAGGGTGTGAAGAAAGAAATTACAATATTCTTAGGGATAATATAGGCCAGCAGTTATGACTGTAAGCTCTGGAACCAGAAGGCCTGGGTTCAAATGCCTACACATTAATTAGCTGATTGACTCATTAATTAGCAAGTTATTGAACCTTTCTTATCAGGCAAACCTAGAAGAACAGTACTTACCACTCATGGTTACTGTAGGATTAACTTAATAAATATTTGTAAAAATGCTCATAGAGCAGTCAATATCTGACACACATTAAGTATTCAAGAAATGTTACCTATTATTATTTTCTAATTCAATATGTAATGTATTTTACAAAGAAAGTATACACTATATTTTAATAAAAGTATAAATTAAACTATAAAATAAACTATCTCAAACATAAAAATTCTGCTTGCATTAATTAGCAAAAGCACTTTAACTATTAAGCTATAGTCAGCTTCATAAACCGGCAGTCAGACATCCCTCTCACAATCCTAGACCGCTGGCTCCTAATCGCTTACCTGCCTGCCTGCCTGGTCGCCCCTAACTGCCCCCTGCCCCCCCGCCAGCCTGATTGCCCCTCACTGCCTCTGGGTGCCGGCCTGATCACCCCTAACTGCCCCCCCCCCCCGCTGGTCTGTCGCCAACTGCCCCCCGCTGCCAGCCTGGTCGCCCCTAACTGCCCCCCCTGCTATCCTGGTCACCTTTTACTGCCCCCCCCACCAGCCTGGTCACCCTCAACTGCCCCCCCCCTGCTGGCCTGGTTGTCCCTCACGTCCCCCCCCCCCCCCCCGCCGGCCTGGTCACCCCACGCAGCCTGCTGTTCAGTCATTTGGTCGTCCCTCATTAACCCCCCTGCTGACCTGGTCGCCCCACACTAACCCCCCTGCCAGCCTGGTCGTAGGCGGCCATCTTTGTGAGGGTGTGACAGTCAATTTGCATATTACCTCTTTATTACATGAGATTCTCTCTACTTCTGAGTATATTTTAAATTTTCCAAAATACAAACTTTAAAAAAGAAAAACATTCTATATCTGACAATGGTATACTTTCTTTTAAGAAATCACTCTGAGCCCTAGCTGGTTTGGCTCAGTGGATAGAGCCTCAGCATGCGGACCGAAGGGTCCCGGGTTCCATTCTAGTCAAAGGCACGTACCTTGGTTGCAGGCTCCTCCCCAGCCCAGACAGTAAAAACATGGCTTTTTTAAAAAATTAATAATAAAAAGTACTTAAAAAAGAGCCGCATTATCCTTCACTGCTATCCTATGTGCTTCACAGAGCAAGTAACACACAGATCACAGATATTTAGAATGCTCTAGAATTCACCCTCAACTCGTTGGGTTTATGCTTGCATCATTGGGGATGAAAGTGAACTGGCCTCAATTAGAAGGAAAGTTGGAGGCACATCTGCACTACATATGCTGCCCACATCTACGGCCCAGCACTGCAAATTTGCTAAAGTTCAGATTATCTCCAATATACCTTTATTTTTCTGTTTGAGGGAGGAATACAGGGAGGGGGAGGGGAGTAGAGGAGAGGGGGACACAACACAAATGTATTCACATTCCCTTATGTGCATAATTTAAAACAGACAATCTTGGCATTAGGAAATTAAGATCCAAGCTTTATTGATGTTGATTTTAATGGCCAAGATCCAGAAACAGCTCTGGTTACAAACTTATGAATAAACTCTTAATTCCTTTGTTGGTGGACAGACCCAACTCATTACTCAACACTTTAACCTTTCTCATGCACAATTTTTATTCATTTTTTTTTAAAAGAGCTTTCCTTTTTCTCCTTAAGAGAAGTGGATTACAGGTAATTTTCTAAGGAAGATGTTCACTTAACAGCTTTTTTATTTTTAACCACAATCAAAGGCAATTAATTAAACAGAGCGTATTGGGGAAAAGTAAAAGATTATCACAATAAAAATGGGCTCCAAAAATAAAGGTTAAATATGTGCCATAATCCTGCATATGACCATTGCCACATTTGCTTTTCAAATACTTGTGAAAGCCTTTGGCATCACTTTCCAATAATCCCATAGGTCATCCGCTTCCTTGTTTTTTCAATAGTATTTCAAAATGCTGACACATTTATTGAACTATTTTTGGAAGACCTAGCTGTCTACCTTTTGGGCTCAAGATACAAATATATGAAAGTCACAGGACAGCCCTCTAGCTACAAAACTTGGCAAGCTTCTTGAGTTCTCCAAGAAAAATTCAATTGGCAACTCCATTAACAGCAAGAGAGAACAGCGTAGAAAGAATAACTCTAGACAACAAGCAGACCTGGGCTTTGCCTGAAGCTCCATTACTATTGCCAAATGACTTTGGGTATGTTTAACCTCTTCCTGACTCACTTTTCTCAACGGTCAGACCTATGGTATGAAATTGTTTTAAGAATCAAATGAGAAAATGTTCTAAGAATTGATTTTGAGAAGAGAAAAAAAAATGTATAAATTAAAACAGAATTTTAAAAAAAGGAAAGAAAAGGCTTATAAGTCCATGCCACACTCACCATATAGTTTCAGGCTGTTATCTACTAGGATAAAGAAGGCATGTACAAAGCACTTTGATTAAGGAAATCATATTTTGAAACTACCCAATGCTCCTCAAACTTTATTCACAAACTTACTTGATAATTTTTGCCAAATCCAAACAGCCACTATGTTATTATTTATTTTATTCTGATCTTTAAATCAAGTCACTTAAAATTTACCTACTTTAGCCTTATGCTGTTATAGCAATTGTAATTTTGAAGTATTTGCATATTTTTCTGATGCACACTGGCATATATATTTAACCACTGTAAGAAAAAGATTCATTGTGTATCATCTCAAATCATTTTAACATACCACCACACTTTTAAGAAAATACTGTCCTGATCTATTGCAACACTTTTACATTAATGAATAAAGTATTTGAATTTAGAAACCACTGAGTAACTTAACCAACACTAACCACATATATATGCATGAGCCTTCGGATCTTCCTGGAACTTCCTCAGACCTCACAGCCACTACCTTATTCAGATCTCCATTTTTGTCTCACTTTCCCCAAACCCCATATACAAAAATCCCTAAAATATGTATCTTCACTCTCCCTATTTCATGCCCTAGTAATGAAATTTTTCACCTTAAAAGTATTTAACAAAACCCACCTATCTTCCAAGTTTCCTCTATATTCAATATTCAAAGAATATATAAATTTATGCATGCAAACCATGTGTCATCTGAAGATAAAGTAAGATATACAGTAAACTCTAAAATAAGGTGGCCATTTCTGATACACATTCACCAAATTTGTTTTTGTTGTTTATTTCTAAATCTAGTTCAAATATATAGTATATAACTTCATAAGCATCTGTACTGAACTAATCCTTGAAATATTATAGGAAATAATATAATACATTTGCTGATCTCTTTCTAGGAAGCACCTTCTTATTCAATGACATATCATCATTCATTCACATTCACTCTACATGTTGACTAAGTTGTCTGACTTTTCTCTCTATATGTACATATAATATAACTAAAGTTCAACTCAGCATCTGGCATGACAAAAAGGGACCATTTTTATTAAAGTGGTAGTCCTTACCAAATTTTGAGTACCACAGTAACTTGGCAATTTTACTTTATCAACTTAAAACCCTAAAATCAGTGGACTAAACATGAGTTAATTTCTGTTCCCAAAACCACACTAAAATGACAGTAAGAAAATTTTAAAAAGTAAAAGTACACACACACACACAAGGGGACAGTCCAGCAGATAAGATATATCAACAGAATTTTAGAAGATGGAAAACAGATGTACAGAGTAACAAACTTACCAGAACAGAGGAAGCCAAACCCTAAATTCCTGTTTTGGTGGGAACCTACCAGAAACAATACCATTGAGGACCGAGGTGACAGACAGAGCTTAAAACAGGAGACCAGTTATAATTAAATACACGGAACTATCCTATTTCCAAAACCAGATAAAGATACAATAAAGAAAGAAAATTATATGCCAATATCCCTGATGAACATAGATTCTAAAATCCTCAACAAACTATTAGCAAACCAAATCCAGCAATATATTAAAAAGATCATATACCATGATCAAGTGGGATTTATTCAAGGATGCAAGGTTGGTACAATATCCACAAAACAATAAACATGATATGCCACACAAAATGAAGGAAAAAACCCCACATGATCATATCAATAGATGCAGAAAAGGCATTTGATAAAATCCAACACGTATTTATGATGAAAACTGTCAGCCAAGTAGTAATACAGGGGCTATATCTCAATGTAATAAAGGCCATATATGACAAACCCACAGCCAACATCATGCTAAATGGGCAAAAACTACAAGCATTTGCCTTAAGATGGGGGACAAGACAGGAATGTCAGATTTCACCTCTCTTATTCAACATAGTACTGGAAATCCTAGCCACAGCAATAAGAAAAAATAAATGGCATCCAAATTGGAAAGGAAGAAGTAAAACTGTCATTATTTGCAGATGACATGATACTGTATATACAGAATCCTAAAAATCCCACCCAGAAACTACTAGAACTGATAAATGAATTTAGTAAAGTAGCAGGATACAAAATAAATATACAGGAATCAGTTGCATTTTTATACACCAATAATGAATTGTCAGAAACAGAAACTAATAAAATAATCCCATTCACAATTGCTTCAAAAACAAATAAAATACCTAGAAATAAGTTTAACTAAGGATGTAAAAGACCTGTACTCAGAAAATTACAAGACACTGAAGAAAGAAATTGAAGAAGATACAAATAAATGGAAGCACATATAGCATGTTCATGCATAGGAAGAATTAATATCATTAAAATGTCCATACTACCCAAAGTAATCTATACATTCAATGCAATCCTATCAAGATATCAATGGCATATTTCACAGAACCAGAACAAATACTCCAAATATTTATGTGGAACCACAAAAGACCCCGAATAACAACAGCAATCTTGAGAAAGAACATAGTTGGAGGAATCACACTAGTAATCAAAACAACATGGATGGGGGGTGAAAGAGGGTATGGGGGGATAAATGGTGATGGGGAAAAAATAAGTATTAGACCAAAAAAACCCACTATGTCAAAGGAAAATAACATCTACAGATCTATTTCACGTACAAAAATATGTACTGAGTCTATAAAGGTCACATTTTAATGCTACTTCCAGAGATTTAAACGCTATCAATAAAAATTCCATTCACAGCTTTCTTTCAGCAAGCTTACTCAAGTTAGAGAGGAAGTTATAATATAGCATATATATTTTACACTCAAAATCAGATACCTCTGACAACGTAACAAAAAGACTACAGTCTGGCTGTATGGAGGACAGACTGTTCCATGATGTTACCACTGTGGGACCAGCCAGATCCGGGCCAGAAGAGAGGTTGTTTCCTGTAAATCCTCCCAGAAACTTTCTGATTGACCCCTTCCCCACACCCCACGGCATGCTTGCTCCTGGAACAGGTCATTGCCCTGCTTAGAGCAAGCATGTAAGGCGTTTTCCATACACTAGTACCCCATCCATCCTGCCCTATTCTATATTAATTCTTTAGCACCTGCCATGCAGCAGAGTGGCCATGTTGTACTGCTATAGCCCAAGACACACTTTGTATATAAATTCCCTTATAATGCTGAAGTTGTCAGACTTCCTTTGGTCTCTTGGCCCTGGGAAATTTTATGAACACCCTGTCTTATTGAAACTAGATCCAAACAGCTTTGCCATACATATGTATACTAAATACTACCAAAAGTGGTAACAACTTGTTAGGACAGTTTTCTAAAAGTTCAAAAGTTCTAGAAATACTGTACTAAAATTGTTAAAAAGTGGTTTTGACTTATGATCACCATGGGAAATTTCAGTTCCATCTCAAAGACTGTACTTCCACATAGATAATTATTCCTCACACTGCAAAAAAAAAAAAAAAAAAATGCTAACCACATATTCACAATTGAACCACTAGATCCTTTTTTAACCTAACAATTTTCAAAGATGCCAGGCACCATGTAAAAGCATTTTATAAGGACTAGCATTTTATAAACACTGACTCATTTAATCCTCATATTATTCTATGAGGTTAGGATTGTCAACACCATATTAAAGATAAGAAAACTGAGGCTTTGCGAAATAATTTACCCAAGGTTACTGACTTAAATGCCAGTCTAACCAGCAACAAATAGTGTAGACTGGTCTCTTCTAATTGAGATTTCCATTAAAAAAAATTTGTGAGAAAATGAAAGTCCATTTGTTAAATTCATAGGTAGGAATGTAAGAGGCCAAGATGCCATCAGAATTCAGTTTAACCTTGATAATTGGGTAAAAAAAAAAGACAAAAGAATTTAATTAAATGAAAATAAGTGGGGGGGGGGGGGGAGTCAGTGATGAAAGTACAATAGAGTAACATTAAGAAAAATAAAAAAATAAAAGACCTCTTAAGATTTTAATTTCCTAAAATCAAAAATCAAAAATAAGAAATGAACTAGGTCTGTTTTTAATCTTTTCTGTTTCCCAAAACCCATTCAAAAACTGCTCGCCAAATTTCTCTCCCTCCCTCCTTCTCTCTCTCTGTCTCTCTCCCTCTCTCTCTCTCTCTCTCTCTCTCTCTCTCTCACACACACACACACACACACACACACACACACACACACACTCACACACCAATTAGTCTCAGGAAGTTCGTGAACCCATGACTCCCACCCTGGGCAACTCCTTTCCCACAAACCTCACTTCCCACCTAAGACTGAATCTGTACTAAATGATCTCTACACTCCCTTTTGGTCCTCTAGCTCAGTAATTTTCAACCAGTGTGCTGTAAGAATTTTTAAGACATATAATACCTGACTATTTAATCAGGGACACTAATTAACCTATTTACCCTTAGATTGTCAAATAAAAAACTGACAACAGCCAACACAATAGCCGTCCAATTTGAATGAATCAAAATTATGACTATTATTTGTCAGATTGGCAAAAAATATAACATTTTTTGGTGTGTCACAGAATTTTAGTAATTAGTTTATGTGTGCCATGAGATGAAAAAGATTTAAAATTGCTGCTCTAGGTCTAGGTAGATGAATTTAAAGTGATAAACAAATAGACTGTTTGGACAAAAACACAGAGAATCTAACAATTATGGCAGTGTAAACTACATTTTAATTTAGTATCTTCAAGCTTGTATACTGGTAGAACACAGGAAACTAAAAAATGAGATTATACTCAGCACTGTTGTTATCATGGTGATGAGTCCAACTCTGAAGCTCATCAGGAGGTCTAAAAACCTGAATTCAGGGCTTGGAAAAGATGATTAGAAAGCTGGGTAATCAGACTTACATGAGAAAATTTTAAAAGCACAATTATCTTGGCAAAAGGCAACTATGGGGTAACACAAGTCTTTTATGTATTGAAAATTCTTTCATGGAGGTTGAAAACAAGGCCATAAAAAGAGCAAAGCAAGAGAAAAATGGATTTTCAATTATAGCATAAAAGGTTTAGTTTAGATACAATGAACTTCCCTAACTGACCTAGACAATAAGGTTCTATAGATGAACAGTGACAAAATCACTTTGGAACCCATGACACCAAATTGGACAAAGGAAAACCTTACGTAAGAAACTTCTCAGAGCGAATAAGAAGACAATTCTCATTCCTTAAATTTATTCCATCTATATATATAAACTGCTAAGTTGACTTGCACATGCAGGATACATATAAAGCTCTTGCTGGTACTAACTACACATGTGTGTTTTGATCTGTCATTGTCGATCGTGAATTTGGTTGACACTTCTATTATAGAGAAAGGGTGAATAGCGATATTAAAGTATTTCTTCTAATTAATTTCCTTTCAATGTGCACAAATCCGTGCATCAGGCCACTAGTATAACTATAAAGATCATTGGGGAGGCAAATCTATACACATTTAGACCTTTATGATACTAATATGCCAAAGTAGAAAAATACCAAAGTATAGAGCTGTATCTGTGAAATAAAAACAGATTTCCATTTTAAAAGTAACTGAGAATATGAAATTAGCCCAATTTCAATCTTTGAAGAAAAATAAAATCCAGAAGCAATGTGAATGCACTCATAGGGCCACATCAGGTCTAAATGTAAGAGACATTACTTTAAAAATAAGAATTTTGATAACTTCACTGAAATTCTCATTAAAAATAAATACCATCCCAAACATTAGGTATTTAGGAAATAGTATCTAGATTATTTACCTTTCTAGACATGAAAAACATACAACTAAGAAACGCATAAGCCAAAGGGAAACAAGCCAACCACAAAACAAAGGGAAACATCCAGTAGAAGGAACAGCAAATCCCCTATATGAAATATTATCTATATGACATCTCTACGTGTAACAGTACTAGGTTCTACAAAGTCAACTCCAACTTTCAAAGAATCTTCACTAAAAGCACTTCCAGTCCTGGCCAATTTGGCTCCGTGGTTAAAACACAGGCCTGAGGACCAAAGGGTAGGGGTTCAATTCCCAGTCAAGAGCATGTACCTGGGTTGCAGGCCCAATCCCCATCCCAGACTGCTTTGGGGCATGTGCAGGAGGCAACCAATCGATGTGTGTCTCTCACGACAATGTTTCTCTCTCTCCCTCTCTCTCTCTCTCTCTCTCTCTCTCTCTCTCTCTCTTCCCCCCTCCCTCCCTTCCCCTCTTTAAAAAATCAATGGAAAAAATATCCCCAAGTGAGGATTAATCAAAAAACAGCACCCTCCAATATATTATATAGAGTCAATGAGTTGATTCATCAAATTTATTAACTGTAAACAATGCTTCACATAACAAATATATTTTTTTAAGTGTATGAGGGAGGGAATATATATTCCTGCTTTTATAGTATTCCCTCTCTTATACAAAATACACAGACACACACTTTATGGGGGGGGGGGACTTTTAAAAAATCATTGGTTATCACTATCAGTTATTTCTAGCTGATATTCAAGATAATTTTTTTCTTTCCTCTTTGCTTTACCTGTAACTTCTAAATAACTATACTATTTATATTTGGAGGCCATTCCCCAGTAGTTAATGACACCAGGCATTGACTCTATTTTAGATTTTAATCTGGGGCACTGCCCAGTCAGAGAAATGATAAAATCTTTTGAATATCAAGTTGCTGGTTTGTGCCAAAACATAGCAATCCCAGAGGATACTCTGTCTGGAATCTGTGGAGGAATCATCTACAAATCTTCTATTAACTCAGGCCTTCCAAAGAGCCTGGAAATGCTTGTGTGTTGAGGGTCAAGGGCTGAAAATGGATTTGCTGACTTCTAAAGGTCCAACCCTGGCCCTGAGATTCCAAGATTCTATAAAAGGGCAGTAAATTAGGGTTTGGCTAGTATTTGCTGACTACTGGAGCCAGCACAAACATTTACTTGAGGCTTTTAAATCTGTAAGGGTACCCAATGGTTAGGTACAGTCATTCTGAATCTGAAAAAGCAAACAAGGCCACTGAAAAGGTTTCTAAATAAAGGGGGTGAGGGTGGGGGCACATTTCCTTTGTTTTCTCCAAGTAAACAATACAGATTTTAGAAACGCAAAATTTGACTCTCAGTAGTATTGATCCCTATAAACTACTTTAGTGCTTTATAAAAATACTAGCAACTCATTCTTTTCGAAAAGTCCACACACAGCTTTTAGACTACTTCATTTCAAAAAAAAAAACAACACAAAGAAAAAAGGCCCAGACTTAACTGTGAAAACAGAAACAAAGTCAAATCTTCAAAAAATATTTAGCATTCTGTTATATAAAATATAAACCCCACATTCCTAAATAAAATGGCAAAGATAGAACCTTTGTAGTTCTCTACCACAGTAATATGAGAGTGGTAATTCAGAGCAAAACCTGATGTTAAACATAACTATACAATATTACTAATTACAGAGTAATTTTACCAATAAATATTTTGGTTGAGGACTGCTTTGTCATCTTTGCAAGTATTTTTAGTTGAAAGCAAGTGGTTGGGTAGTACACATGGACATGGTTATGATTTTTAAAAATCTATTTTTAAAATCTGGTGACTGGATCGGTTTTCTAAATTCAATTCTTTAGAACTGGCAATTTGGAAAGGGTAAACCACAAGAATGTTACGTTAAGAAGCAGAGGACCTAACAAGTTCACCAACTCAGATCAGCACAAAGTTAACCTGAAAACCTCCAAGCGCTCACAGATCTAATGTTGGGCCCAAATAGTCACTAAATATAAAAACTGTACTAACTCTCCAAACACTGTAAGACCTATCTGAATTTCCTTGTCTTATGCTTACATAGTTATTTTTTGGGTGGGCCTCTCTTCAGATTTGTTCCCTAAATCTGAAAATGTGCTTCTTTCTACTTGGAATTCAATTTCAGATTTTAATATACATACCCAATTGTATACATACCCAGTTTAATACAAACCTAGTTGAAAATATTCCATAACAGTTTAAATTTTTTTATACAAGTTAGGTATAATTTTACTGAAATAAAATTCTAACTGTTAAATGATTATTCTTTTTATGGCTTTTAATCATTTTAAGCATCCCTATCCAATTTAGATATCAAGAATTTGAGGTTGGGGGCTCAACTCAGCCACATCTTTTCTCTGGAAGTTCTTTGCACACCGTGCTCTAACTACTTCAACCACGGGTAAAAGATTAAAGAACTGATATGACTAGGTCTTTCTTAAAGAGGGGTGTTTTAAAAGGGAAAGAAACTGTCCCTTCCCGTTACTCTATATGAGCAGCCTCTTGTTCTCAGCAGTCCTCCTGCACACAAGACCACTACAGACTTCAGTGGGAATTCTGCCCAAGAAGCGAGGAAGATAGCATAGGATTAAATTAGCCTTAAATCCATGCCATTTTGTTCCAAGCCATCTCCACTTGTACAGTTCTCTAATAACCTCCAAGAGTAGATATCTGAAGTTTGATGGTAGTTCTTAAATTAAATCATAGGACTGATCACTCAAGCTGACAGGTGACACAGCCAAGCTCTTTAAAAGTTGTGTCAGTCTGTTGAATGTACGGGGTTCACCCTTATCACAATTCAAGATTGCACTGCAATGCAACTCCATCAGTGGCTGCAATAGCAATCCAGTGATTTCCCACAGCAATGTGCCAAATAGGGCTGAACCAGTTCAAAGACTGAGAAGTCCAAATCCCAGCTCCTTCGGCCAAAAAATTGCCTCAGTTTCCCTCGAGTGTTAAATGCAAGGACACCGACTAAAATGCTTATTCTCAATACAGTATTCTAGATATATAGAATGGATTCCGGTGAAAGAAGAACAAAAACAAGGGAAAAAATAACGAGGGAATGAAGAAAAGGGAAGAATAAAGGAAAACGAAGCTTAAATAACTAACAAGAAGAACAAGACACCTGGCACACACATGCCATTTCAGATGCAAGAGGTTCAAGAAACTGAGGAAAAGATGTGATTCCGAAAAGGGAAAATACATCCTCAGCTCTTCTAGGTTACCCCCCTTCTCTCCCACCCTCCCAGGGCTCTTAAAGACAGGGCAGCGGTTGTGGGGAAGGGGGATTCCATTTAAGGGTCCTCCGTCAGTAGGGAGGGCCCCACACTGAGACCCCTCCCAAGAATAACAGACTCTAGGCCAGAGTTCTTCTAACTTCACAAAAAACAAACAAACCAACAACCCTGACCTCAGAGGAGATTAGCGATCTTGGGAAGCATAATGACGGACGTCTGTCCGCAGACGTCCCTTGCGGCGGCTGGGACAGAGCCTCGGGCTGGGGATGTGGTCCCGGACGCCAATCCCAACTCCGCCCGCTCCGTTCCCTTCTCCTCCGCGTCCTTCCCCAGCAGCTCACCTAAACATGCTCCCAACCCTCTGCCTCCAGGCCCGGAGGAGGAAAAAAATGCCATCCGTGGTAAGAGGGCCTGGATGTGTGAATTTTAAGGATCGGCGCTCAAAACGTGCGTCTCTCCCGGCATCTGCGCGGGCGGACGCCGGGCCGGACCCGCCGGGCGCGGGGGCTGGCGCGCGGCCCTCCCCCGGCTCCCGCAGTGCCCACGCGTGCGGACAGCCCAGGGAGGCGCGGCGGCGTCGCCCGCATTTCCTCTCCCCAAATCACCCTCCCGAAGGCCGCCGCGGCTGGGTCCCCGCGCACATCGCCAGGCGCCGCAGGCGGGCGGCCGCTCCCGGCCGGTACCCGCTCTCTCGCCGCGCCCGGATGGAGCCGGATTCCTCTTCCAGCCGCTCCTCGGGGTCCGGGACGCGCGACCCCGAGCCCACGGCACCAGGCGGAGCCGCACAGTCCTCACCATGCCCCTACCTCTCCCGGCTACGACGAGACTTGGCCCCGGCTCCCGGGGAAGAGGACGAGGGGTCCACAGTGGAGCGGAGAAGCGAGTAACCGGCCTGGAGCAACAGGACCCGGACCCCGGAGAGGGAACGGGGTCCGGTAGTCAGGGGGAGGACAGGAGAGGGAGAGCTACAGAAAACCCAAAAGCCGGCCGCCCTCCCCCCGGAGGGACCGTCCCGCCACCGCTTCCTGCCTGGGATCAGCTTCCCAGCTGCTGCCACAGGAAAAATCCGAGCCACCCCTGCAGCTCCGCAGGGACCACTAGTCAGTCGGCCCGGGTCCCCCCGCCTCAGGCCCGCCATTCCGCCGCCTCCTTACCCGGACACCGCACCTCAGGAGCTCTCGCCGCAGGGACGGGTCCTGCTTCAGCCCCAGCCGCCGGCAGCCGCGCCCGCCTCCTCCCTTCTGGTAGGTTTCAAATTGAAATTCCCTGGCTGGGACCGTCAGCGAACTCCGGACGCCAGCCCCGCCCCCTCGCGGCGGAAGCCCCTCCCGCGCCCCCGCCGGACGCGCCCCCGGCATGAAAACCCCCGCGAGCCTTGCCACGCCCCCTCCAGGCCACGCCCCCAACCCGGCGCGGGCGGCCCCTCCCGCGGGATTTCCTGGGATCGGTCGCCTGGTACCCCAGGCTGAAGGGACATCAGATCCTCCACGCTGTGCTGGAGAACTGCTAATGCTGTGTGCAAGGCGTTCTTACTCACGAATTCCAACCTTAAACGCCCTTTTATCAACTTTTAAAACTTATTTTTCCAAAGTAAATTCACTGACTAAACGTTTATTGAACACCTATTCAGTGGCAGGCGAGGCTAGGCCCTAGATGCGTGGAAATAAGGACAACTGGGTCCCTCTCAGCCTAGAGTGGAAGTGGTCACAGAAAGGGCATTGAAGAGGAACTATTTTTCTTCCTGTGGGAGGAACAAGAGGAATTGGGGAAACCCCGGGGAGGAGGGGCTTTTATGCTGAACCTAAAGTGTGAGTAGGATTTCTCCAGGCAGAGGCCTGGGAGCTGGGGCTGCACAGCAGGATGTGGCTGAAGAGGCTGGAGACCTAGACTGAGTCCAATTTAGGAAAGCACACACACACACACACACACACACACACACATACACATACCACCTTTCCAGTTCTTTCCTTTGTGTAATTACATGCTCTCACATTTTACTTATTTCATCTTTTCTGAGTGTTGGCATGGCCAACAGGATGTGCAGGTCATTGCCTCCAGCATCTGCGCCTCTTGTCCTTTGCTTCCTCACACTGCTATTGAATGAAGTCTTTAGTGACTCCACCTTAGCCAACATAAAATCTTCTTTTCATTCCTAGGTATAACCTTTTCAAAAATTAACAATACCATATGAAACCTCAGTTACAATGCCTTCCCTGGGTATGATGCTTTTCAGTTACCAAAGCACATTCACATATTTTATCATTTGATCCTCACAATTAACTTATGAAGAAGGCAGGACAAGTATTATCTCCATTACATCAGAGAGGAAATTAAGAGTTGAGAGGATAAATTATTTGATAAGGTCCTGCTAGTAAGTAATAAAAATAATAATTACTACCATTTATTTGTGTGTTCTATGTGCTAGAGTCCCTCACGTATGTTAACTTATTTCATTCCCCATATGCTAAGTGCCCAAGTTAAATTTAATAAGATTCACTGATACAGAAAGAAAACCTGATTAGATAGCAGTTCTGGTAAAGAAGAGCCAGGAATTTAACCAGACAATACTATTGGGAACTTTGAGCAGATTACAATAAAACTTACAAAACCTAAGCTTCAGGATCCCTTATTTTTACATGCCTTGAAACTAACTATATTTATCTTAAAGTTTTTTATTAAAGAGAGTCCCTGAAGTTTTATAAGCTTTAGTACCCATAAAACCTTCATCTATTCCTGGTGGAAACCCTTTAAAATGTGAATGCAAAGTAATAACATAAATGTAGGCAAAATTAATAAAACATAAAATATGCCTTTACCATAGGAAATGATATTCTACTATATTCTCTGTTGAAGCATGTGAATCACTTCCGTATGCCACCGTTTAAGGGGAATATTGACAGGCTAAATTATATCCATAAATGGGTGACCTTGATAACATGGAAACTAATAAGATTTCACCTAAAGAGAGGATTAACAGTGATGGAAAGGTTGTTATCAAATTCTAAAGGTTACTCTGTGGAAGAAGAATTAGAATCTGTATTTTGGACACAGTCTTACATGGCCCCAACTTTCCAATGGAATGGAGCTGATTCGGTGAGCACCTGGTAAGAACTGAAGGGAGAAAAATCAAGTTCCATGAGCAATAAGGAAGTGAAGAAAACAGATGAAACATGGTACCATACAGATGTCGACAAACAACAGGTGGTAGTCTGAGCAAGCAGGGAGGTCTTAACAGGGAAAGAAGGGTTTGGACAGACAAGTGGGACAAAGTCCTGAACAGGTGATATCCAGTGATGTGAGCAAGCTGGAGCACTGGCATCATGGGATAGGGCTACCAGGCTGTGGGTCAAGGCCAGAACATTAATCCCCAGGAAAAGAGACTGATAAAAGCAAGGCTGCATCTTCTCACTAGATAGAGCAGAGCAGCGGTCGGCAAACTGTGGCTCTGTTGACTAATGAGTTTGCTGACCACTGGGATAGGGGCTTAATCACAAGGAACAACAACAGCCTGTAATTATTGGAATTGAGAGTCTAGGTCAGTGGTCGGCAAACTCATTAGTCAACAGAGCGGCAAACCGCGGCTCATGAGCCACATGTGGCTCGCGAGCCGCAGTTTGCCGACCACTGGAGTAGAGTAACAGGCAAGTGACTGACACAAAGACAAAAGAGGAATCTAGATACCAGCCTGAGAGTCACCACATCCAAATTTATCATTGCAGCCTCAATCCTGAGCACCACCAACAAGCAAAGCCTGGCAATTTGAACTATACATTTACCCAGGGCCTCCTTAGGGCCCTTTCTTACCAACTCATTGACATAAGCAGCTCTTTAAAAATCTGGATCTCACTGTACTGGTGATTCCTTTTTCATCTTTGTGACTTCTGGGTGCCAAGCCCAACCAGGAGGAAGTATTGGAGTGGCTCTGGATTCACAACCTGCCTTTTCTCTACGTGGTCCACAGGCAGGAAGACCTGACAATACACTCTCATGTTCTGTCTGACTGCGGCAATCTCAAGCTTTGCTGGGATTCTATGCATTCCCAGTTCCACTGCCTTGAGGAGGGGCGAAGGGAAGATGCCACAGAAATGCCTACAGGAATAACACTATCACCTGGCCAGTCCTTGGAGCTATTTTCAGTTATCTGTGGCTACATGACCTCAAAACTTAACGACAATCATTTTATTGCTTATAATTCTTTGGAGCAGGCATTCAAGCAGGGATCAATAGGATGGTTCATCTCTGCTCTATGTGGTGTCCACTGGGAGGCACACCTGGGTGAATGATCCAGGATGGCCTCACTCACATGTCTGGTAGCTGGTGCTGCCTGTTAACTGGGGAGCCTAATTCCTCCTCCATATTAACTCTTCTTTCCCAGGGCCTCTCTCTTTCTCTCTCTCTCCACATGACTTTTCTGTAAATATGTTTTTATTTATTTCAGAGAGAAACATCAATGATGAGAGAGTACCTGCCTCCTGCACGCCCCACACTGGGGATTGAGCCCACACCTCAGGCATATGCCCTGACCAGGAATTGAACTGTGACCTCCCGGTTCATAGGTTGACACTCAACCACTGTGCCACACCAGCTGAGCTCCACGTGACCATTTTGCAGGATAACCCAGACTTTTTTACATGGCACCTGGCTTCTGAGAAGATAAAAACAAAAGCTACAAGGCCTTTAAGGCTTAGGCCCAGAAGTCACAGCATCACATACCAGTTCTGTTGGTCAAATCAAGTCAGAGAGCCAGTCCCAATTCAAGGAGAGGGAGTCATAGACTTCACCACTTGATAGGGAGAGTAGAACATGTGTACAGAGAAGAAAAGCATTGCCGGCAGCCACCTTGGTAAACATTTCACCGCAGAAGCCATTTTTTTCTAGTCTTATATCTAGTGCCCTTAAGCAACCCTTTTCCCCCCATCTGTAGTAAAGTTTTCCACAGATTTTTCCCCTCAAAAAAGTTAAGTGTCCTTTTCAATCTAAGTCACACTGAGTGATAATAATCTCCTTTTAAAAGGCCACTCCCAAATATTGATAACAACAGGTATAAGCATCTGGAGCCTGCCAAACCAAGGTATTTCCTTGATTTGAGTTGGAGCTGTGCCATGCACACAGCCCTGCTTCAGCTGGCTCAGTGAAAAAAGAGAAAGGAGCCGGGCATGCTGGTTCCCGTAGCTGCAGCAGAATCTCCACAGTTGCTCTCTATGGGATCTCATGGCCAATTGCTCCCTAGAGCTGAAAACAGAAATAGAATAAGTCCAATAAAAATCCCCCAAAAAAGCTACATTTGGAAAGGGTAAAACAAAGATGTATTATTTCAGTGTAACAATCTGAATGTCGTTTTGTACCAGGCCTCATGCCATGCTCTGGATATTCAAGAATGAATAACACTTTGTCCCTGCTGCGGTGGAGTTCACAGCCTGGTAGATAATAAAGCTGATTAAAAGGAATCAGGAATTCTGGTTTCTATCTGTGCCCTGAAATGGTCCTCATTACCTAGAACAGACAGCAGTCTTTGCCATTTTACATAGAGTATATATGAAACCCTATGTAATAAAAGAGTAATATGCAAATTAGCCATCACTCCGCTACATCCACAAGCCACGCCCACCAGCCAATCAGGAGCGAGTATGCAAATTAACCCAACCAAGATGGCTGTGGCCATGGAGCTAGCAGGAGGCTTGGGTTTCCCCGGCAATGGAGGAAGCCAAGCTTTCTGCACACCCTGGCAGGCCCAGGCCTCCACTCAAGGCTACAAAGTTTCAATTATAGAAGATAAATAAATCCCAACAAAAATGGCAGCAGCCACGGAGCTGGAGAGAGCAGAAGGCTTGAGTTGCCCCCGGCAATGGAGGAAGCCAAGCTCCCGCAGCCCTGGCCTGCCCTGGCCTCCATTACAAAGTTTCAATTATAGAAGATAAACAAATCCCAACAAAAATGGCTGCGGCCACAGAGCGAGCAGGAGGCTTGGCTCCGCTCAAGGCTACAAAGTTTCAATTATAGAAGATAAATAAATCCCAGATCCCAGGGCCTCCTCTTGGGTCACCGTGGGGCGTGGCCGGCTTGCAAACCACCACAGGCCCCTCGCCCAGGCTGCCCCATGCCCCAAGGGAACCCTCACCCTGATCTGGGACACCCTTCATGGCAAACCAGCTGACCCCCACCCGTGCACCAGGCCTCTATACTATCTGATAAAAGAGTAATATGCAAATTGACCATCACTCCAACACACAAAATGGCTGCCCCCATGTGGACACAAGATGGCCATCACAAGATGGCCAGCAGGGGAGGGCAGTTGGGAGGGACCAAGCCTGCAAGGGAGGGCAGTTGGGGGCAATCAAGCCTGCAGGGGTGGGCAGTTAGGGGTGACCAGACCAGCAGAGGAGGGAAGTTGGGGACAACCAGGCCTGTAGGGAAGGGCAGTTGGAGGGGACCCAGGCCTGTAGGGGAGAGCAGATTGGGGGGGACCAGGCCTACAGGGGAGGGAAGTTAGGGGCAAACAGGCTGGCAGGGGAGCAGTTAGGCATCAATCAGGCTGGCAGGGGAGTGTTTAGGGGGTGATCAGGCTGGCAGGCAGAAGCAGTTAGGGGCAATCAGAAAGGCAGGCAAGCGAGCAGTTGGGAACCAGCAGTCCTGGATTGTGAGAGGGATGTTCAACTGCCCGTCGGGCAGTTGGATATCCCTCGAGGGGTCCCAGATTGGAGAGGGTGCAGGCTGGGCTGAGGGACACACACCCCCATGCATGAATTTCATGCACCGGGCCTCTAGTATGAGGATAAAACAATATCTTTTGATATCAATATACAAGCATCATTGAGTCAGTACCATTTTGTAGCAGTTCAATTCAAGCAATAACACAGAACAAGTTTATAAAAGTTTTATCTGACTTTGATTCTCAATGGTAAGTAAAGAAGGATCATAGGGGATTCCATGTGTGTCTGATCTTCAACAAGAAAGAGTTTAGAGCCTGGCTGGCATGCTCAGTGGTTGAGTGTCAACATATGTACCAGGAGGTCACGATTCAATTCCTGGTCAGGATACATGCCCGAGTTGTGGGCTTGATGCAGGAGGTAACCAATGAATGATTCTCTCTCATCATTTAAGTTTTCTATCTCTCTCTCTCTCTTCCTCTCTGAAATCAATCAAAAATATATATTTAGAAAGAAAGAAAGGAAGAAAGAAAGAGAGAGGAGAAAGAAAGAAAGAAAGAAAGAAAGAAAGAAAGAAAGAAAGAAAGAAAGAGAAAGAAAGAAAGAAAGAAAGAAAGAGAGAGAAATAAAGAAAGAAAGAAAGGAAGGAAGGAAGGAAGAAAGAAAGAGAAAGAGAAAAAGAAAGAAAGAGTTTAGAGAGGTCAGAAGGGAAGGCTCTGGGCTCATTCACTGGCATAAACCTAGAGTCTAAGGAAAAGAAGAGTCAGTGGAAAGAACCTATGGGCCTGGTTCCTCGTTTTGCAGGGGGCAGACAGATGTCCTGCTATGGCAAATGACTGAGACAGAACCCCAAACTTTAATGAAAACGGACTGGCATGGGACTCACCCCACAGGCCTGTGGTCAACAGACCTGCAGTTGCAAAGCTCTTTCCCAAACAGTGACTGGAGAGAGAGCTTGGTCAGGTGAAAAAGAAACACTGTACTTTCAGTTCCCACTTAATTAGATGTGGGAATTGGGGAAGCAAAATGGCCCTGACGCAGCGTCATTGCACTTTGCTGGATAAGCAGAACTACCCCCCACAATACCATAGAAAACTTCTGATGTGGCGTGACAGTGAGAGCCAAATGCTTTGGGCACAGTGTGAGGAACCCTGCCTGCGGAGCCTGATTTCTAAGTAGCCTCGGCAAAGAGTGGTAAAAAGAATAAAAATAAAAAAATCAACAACTGTAATAGTAGCAGAAGAAGAGACTGTTGACTAAAAGCACTAAGAGAAAAATTAGAAGAACAATCCCCTAAATTATATGGGGTTTGCTGGAGATATCTACATAGCCCAGACCGGACTGGCTAGTTTGTAGAATAGCCCCTGGAAATAATGGAGACAGTGAGAATGGAACTGGAATGTTGCAGTTTCTAAGCAAACAAATTCCTCCACTTGGAAAGTGGACCATCTTAGGGGGTGGTCCTTAGTTTATTCAAAACAGATGTGTGGTAGAAGGTTGGTATTAACAAAGTCCCGTTTTTTTTCAGCTTGGTTTTGTGTGGTTCCCAGAGGCACAGCTTTCTAAGTGTGTTCTACTTATTGGAACACACTTAGAAAGATAGGGATTTTAAGGTTTTGTGTATGCTATTGTTTCCTGTGATCCCACCCTCTCCAGAGGAGTATCTTCCTGGAGAGAACAATCACTGAGAAGAAACACACAGCCACAAAATCATAGCAACAGACTACTCAACCAACCATATACTTTATGAAGCCAGGGACTTGGGCTGCTTCGTGTGCCACTGTATTTTATTTCCAAGCACAGTGGCTCATGTAGGCCTTCTTCAGCAAATATTTGTTGAAAAAATGAAAGTGACCATTGAAAATGGATGAGGTAACTTCTATTTCCCACATTTTAACCGATCTGGTTTTCAGAGAAAAACTCTTAGGATATACACCTAAAAATGATAGATAACCATATTTTTAAAACTTATTAAAACACATGGCTGAGCCTGATAGGAAAGATAAAATAATTGTTAGAGGCCAAAATGTATTATAATGAGCCAATTCAAAAAAGTAATGATGAAGTTATGCCCTACATAAGAGCACCCAGTGACAGTGAAAAGGGAGGCAGGAGTTAGCCCACACTCAAGTGAGATGGCATTAGGGAACAATAGCTTAAGAATAATAAAAAGGAAGCAGATGAAGCTTTTTTTTTACTCAGTTAAAAATATTTCTTTTAATTCAAAACCTACGTGTGTTTTATAGTGTTTGATATAAAGACATTATAAAGCTACAAAACATTGCTAGAAGGACTGAGAAATGGACCACTGAAACACAATAGAATGTCCCAAAACACACCCACACATATATGGCCATTTGATTTATGGGAAAGGTGCCACTTCGCAGAAATAGAGAAAGGATGGTCATGTCAATAAATGATACTGAGTCCACTGGATAGCTATATAAGAAAAGAAATGAATCTTGATTATATAAATTATCTAGAATAGGAGAAACCAAGATGGCGGCATAGGTAAGCACCTAAACTGCTGCCTCGCACAACAATTTCAAAACTACAACTAAAAGACAGAACGAACACCATCCAGAACCACAGGAAAGCTGGCTGAGTGAAAATTCTACAACTAGAAGGAAAGAGAAAAGCTCACAGAGAATTGGAGGTACGGCAAAGGGTCTTTGTGCGCGCAGAGGGAAGGGCGGCTGAGAGCCTGGCTGACTTTCTCTGGCGGAAGGGGGAAGGAAGCCCCCGACCACACTGAGCCCCAGTTCTGACTGCACTGAACCCCAGTTCCAGGCAAGCCCCTGGGGACCCACACCCTTGTGGGGGAAATCTGGATTCTCGGGCGGATACTTGGGAGCCAGGGAAGGCAGAGGTCTGAAGGCGTGCGCGCTAGTGCGCACAAAGGCTGCGGAGGTTGCCACCGGCTTTCCCTAGTGGAAGGGAGTCAGAAGCTCCTGACTGCACTGAGCCCCAGTTCTGACTGCACTGAACCCCAGTTCCAGGCGAGCCCCTGGGGACCCACACTCTTGTGGGGGGAATCTGGACTCTCGGGCGGAGACTCGGGAGCCGGGGAAGACAGAGGTCTGAAGGCGCGCACGTGAGCACAAGGGCAAGGCTGACGGGAAGCCAAGACTGTCTGCTCCACCCTGAGACTCCACCCCATCCAAGCTGAGCACAGAGGCTATTGCAATTTGGCAAGTCTAATCCTATAAGGCTGTCTCCAGCACCGAACTTGTCCCAACGTAGACACAGCTGATCCTTACAGCCAACTGGCCTGGAGGTCAATTCCTCCCAGTGATACCAACAACAATCAAGACTTAATTACAACAAGGCTGTACACACAGTCCACAAAGGGGTGCACCAAGAGTGTCCACCTCAGGTTAACTGGGGAGGCCGACCCACTGGGCCATATAGGAAACCTAGCACACAAATCTACCCTACCAACTCAGGGAAGCAGTGAAAATGCGGCGTCAAAGAAACAGATCACAAACGAAAGAAATGGAGGAAAACAAACGACTGGATATAGAATTCAAAACCACGGTTATAAGGCTTTTCAATAATATCCTAGAAAAGGCCGATAAATATAACGAGACCCTCGAAGATATGAAAAAGGACCAACTAGAAATTAAACATACACTGACTGAAATAAAAAATATTATACAGAGACCCAACAACAGACTAGAGGAACACAAGAATCAAGTCAAAGAATTGAAATACAAAGAAGCAAAAAACACTCAACCGAAAAAGCAAAAAGAAAAAAAAAATCCAAAAAGTTGAAGATAGTGTAAGAAGACTCTGGGACAACTTCAAGTGTACCAACATCAGAATTATGGGGGTGCCAGAAGAAGAGAGAGAGCAAGATACTGAAAACCTATTTGAAGAAATAATGACAGAAAACTTCCCCCACCTGGTGAAAGAAATAGACTTACAAGTCCAGGAAGCACACAGAACCCCAAACAAAGGAACCCAAAAAGGACCACACCAAGACACATCATAATTAAAATGCCAAGAGCAAAAGACAAAGAATATTAAAAGCAGCAAGAGAAAAACAGTTAATTACCTACAAGGGAGCACCCATACGACTGTCAGCTGACTTCTCAACAGAAACTATGCAGGCCAGACGGGAGTGGCAAGAAATTTTCAATGTGATGAATAGCAAGAACCTACAACCAAGATTACTCTACCCAGCAAAGCTATCATTCAGAATTGAAGGGCAGATAAAGAGCTTCACAGATAAGAAAAAGCTAAAGGAGTTCATCACCACCAAACCAGTATTATATGAAATGCTGAAAGGTATTCTTAAAGAAGAGCAAGAAGAAAAAAGTAAAGATAAAAATTATGAACAACAAATACATATCTATCAACAAGTGAACCTAAAAATCAAGTGAATTAATAACCTGAGGAACAGAATAATCTGGTGAATATAATAGAATCGGGGGCATAGAAAGGGAGTGGACTGATAATTCTCAGGGGGAAAGGGGTATGGGGGTTCATGAAGAGACTGGACAAAAATCATACACCTATGGATGAGGACAGTGGGGGGGGGGTAAGGGCATAAGGTGGGGTGGGAACCGGGTGGAGGGGAGCTATGGGGGGAAAAAGAAGAAACAATTGTAATAATCTGAATAAAGATTTATTTTAAAAAAAAGAAAAAAAATTATCTAGAATATATAAAGAGCACCTACAAATCAATAAAAATAAGCCTGAAAACTTAATGGAAAATGGGCAAAAGACGTGGAAACTTCATAAAAAGAGGATACTCAAAAGGTCAACAGACATAAAAAGAAGTTCAATATCATTAGTGACCAGGGGAATGCACATCAAAATCACAGTGTTAATCCACTATATACCCACCAGAATGGCCCAAATTAAAAAGAATGATATACTAAATGTTAAGGATGGTGAGAGTACAAATTGATAAAATCAACTTGGAAAACTGTTTGGCAATATATATTAAAAGTGAACATATGCACATCTTACATCTCCAAAATTCTACTCTGAGGAATATGTTCTAAAGCTATGGGTCCATAAATACACCAAGTTAGGAAATATTTGAGATCTTGCTCCCCAGCATATGCCATCAGTTTAGCTCAAATAAACTCTTATAAGATTTTTTTAAGTACACCAAGACAGGCATTCAAATGTACAAAGCAGCATTTTTCACAATAGTCCCTATAACAGACTGCTAGTATATACATAAACAATATATGTATGGTATATTCATAAAATCAGTTCTATAACAAAAAAAGTGAATGAATTATAGCTACAAGCAAACATATATGTACCTCAAAATATAATACTGAATTTAAAAAGCCAAATACAAAAGAATAGAGTACAATTCTGTTTATATAAAATTCAAAAATAGGCAATCATGGAATAAGGTTAATTTTGCTGGTAGGGTACTGGCAATGATCTATTTCCTAATAAGGATAGTGGTTACACAAGTGTATTAACATTGCAAAAATTTATTGAGTGGTAAACTTATGATTTATGCACTTTTCTGTAAGTTATACTTTTTAAAAATCTAAAACAAAACAAAAATGCTAAGAAAAAATATGTGATTTCTCAGTATCTCTCTCTGTTTTAATTTTAAGCTTTCATAACAAGAAAGAATTAACCCCTCAGTCTGTGAATATTTGTCTTAAAAATATTAAAATCAGTTTTAAAATAGCATATATATTACCCTTAATACTTAATTCATTCAGAATGACTTGTCTCCTTAACCTGCTAATTACTACCAAGTAAATAACTACCAATTTTTTTAATTTTTACTTTTATTTTTATTAAATATATTTTTATTGATTTCAGAGAGAAGAGAGAGGGAGAGAGAGATAGAAACATTAATGATGAGAGAGAATCATTGACTGGCTGCCTCCTGCACCCCTCTCCCATAATGGGGATCAAGCCTGCAACCCAGGCATGTGCCCTGACCAGGAATCGAACCTCTCGGTTCATAGGTAGACACTCACCCACTGAGCCATGCCGGCTGGGCTGTATTTTATTTTTGATGATAATATTTTTAAGGAGCATGGTTGTCAAAATTAAATATGTTTTTGCTTCTCAAAATTATACTTTTAGGTTTCTTATTTGAATAAGTATATTTAATATATTTCTCAAAAGCAGTTTTGCTTTGTATTCAGAAAGATCAATTACTGACTTTAATATAAATGTGATGAAAATGTATTCCTATCTATATGACCTCAATTCCCAAGATATATATATATATATATGTATTATTTTTAACAATATAACTGTGAATTGGATATGATTTTCTTGTGAGGAATCAATAAATTAGAATAATAGTATAATTATGTTAGTGTACATGTACACATCTGAAAAAATAATATCCCTATCACATATGGGTTTTAAGTGAAGAATATTTTGTTATAAATCACAAAATATGGAATACATAGCATGTGGCATAAATTATCTAGGGAAAGGATGGTTTGTCCTACTATAGTCTCCCTATTATCCAATAAAGAAAAAGGATAGAAGACAAATTAAGACAGAAGTTAATTAGCTAAGAAAAGTAAACATGCCCTAGCCGATTTGGCTCAGTGGATTGAGCGTCAGCCTGTAGACTGAAGGGTCCTGGGTTCGATTTTGATCAAGGGCACATGCCCAGGTTGTGGGCTCGATCCCCAGTGGGGGCTGTGCAGGAGGCAGCCGGTCAATGATTCTCTCTCATCAATGATGTTTCTATCTCTCTCTTTCTCTCTTTCTCTCCCTTCCTCTCTGAAATCAATAAAAATATATATTAAAAAAAAAAAAAAGAAAAGTAAACATTATTTTTTCCCAGTTTGTAGCGTGGTCCCTTTGTTTGATCCCAGAACAATTTTAGTGAAGTGAATTCACAGAGGAAAGAATGAGAAACAAGACCCAATTACACAATGTAATAAAAACAATTGAATACTACTTCTATGTACTAGTAAGTATTTAACCAATTGTTTGAAATACAATGGGGTTCATTCTAAACGGGTGGAATTTTCTACTACAATAATATTTACAATATATGCCTCCTTTAAAGTTCTTTAAGCTACACTCTAAGAGCCAGTTTAGTATAAGAGGATTGAAGTCTCAGTTCTCAACTGCTCTTATTGGCTTAGTGTTATTTTGTAAGTCCTTCTGTATGAAAAAAAAAAAATTTGTATTGATCAATAGACTGGAAACAAGCTGTGCAATAGAGCTTCATCCACAAGTGAGATAACGGTCCAAGTTCACCACACACCCAAATGACAATGGCTACATGTGACACTCTCTGCTATATTATTACTTATTTAATTTTCAACTTGTCTTATTGCTGTTATTTGCTGCAGCCTTATGATATTGTCCGTCTTTAAAACAAAGAAAACAAACTTTAAAAAATTTCTCTCCCACCTTCAGTCACAACACTTTTTTATTTATTTCTATTTTGTTTGTTTAATTTTATATCAAATTTCTTTCTCTAATCCTCAGACTCTTCAGGATTTGGAGTATAACCATTATATCTGAGCACCTCACTAATATTTCTCCACCCTTTTCTCCATTGGTTCCTTGTCTTTTACTAACTATTTGCTATTCATGTCTCCAACCTACAGATCTAGACTGTTTGCTTCCCACTGCACAAATTGACATTATCTCAAGTCCATTTAAATTATTTAACTCTGTTGCCAGTGGACTGTCAGTTGACAAGGCACCACACTTGACCCTTTGCACTAGAGAAAGTATTCTTTGGTGTCAATAAGACTTTTCAGCATATCAAGTTTGTTGACCAACTGGTAAACATTCAGAGGAAGAGATCCGAACATGAGAAGTCATTTTGTCATTATTTCTGTTTCATTTCCTTTATAATCTTACAGAAAAGTCTATAATCCTGTATTTGTTATGAGACTATAACCATGTAAACTACCGTACTTTGAAGTTATGACTTCAAAAAGGTTTTCAACATCATGAGGTCTAACAGGGCAGAGAGGACTTACTTTATTATAAGTCTTATTTAATCAGCAAAGAACTTGGATAATTTACAAATTTTCTAAACAAAATTATCTACACATCTGGAAGCTATTGAAGTACTGAGGAAGTTATGCCACAGTTACACTTAGAAAGGTATTTTTATTATAAATTCTTTCAAAGCAAGTCTGTGAAAAACAAAACTAAATTACCAAACCATTTTCATTCAGATTTCTCATATTATTTAGGTTTCAACTTTTTAAATGTTGTGATTGAAATATAAGATTACTCTTTGGGAGAACAATGACTTAGTTCTTATCATATGATAGATATATAAAGGCTGACTTTAATAGTAATGTAAGACACTATTTATATATATTTTGTTATGTGTTAAACATATAAAAGTATTACAGACAAGAAGTCAGAGTTAGCTTTAAATACCAGTTCTACCATTTATGAATTGCATGAACTTCAGCAAGATTCATCAACTCAGAGCCATGATGTTCTCCTCTGTCTACAACAGAGATGCCCTTACAATAGATGATTAACTGGTGTTATACTTAGAAGTGCCTAGCACAGCTCCTGGCATTGAACGTGTGCTAAATAAATGTTTCCTTCCTGCCTGGCAGGTGTGGATCAGTGGTTGAGCATCGACCTATGAATGAGGAGGTCATGATTCAATTCCCAGTCAGGGCCCGGGTTGTGGACTCAGTCCCCAGGTGGGAAATGTGCAAGAGGCAGCGGATCAATGATTCTCTCTCATCATTGATGTTTCTATCTCCCTCTCTCTCTCCCTTCCTCTCTGAAATAAATAAAAATATATTTTAAAAAATAAAATAAGTTTTTTAAAAAATAAATGTTTCCTTCCTTCTTTTTCTTTGATTCTACTTCGCCTTTTCTTCCCTTTCACTACTGATGACAATATGTTACACTGGCTTTCAACTTCAGGGTCAAAGAGGATGGTGAATAAGAGTTTTTAAAAACTTCCCACATACTTTCTGTTTTTCCATTGATGCCAACTGTTTAAAATACTAGAAATCCTCAAGAGGGCTATGTGTTTATTTCATGGTCAGGACTGCAGGGGAAAAGCTGTGAGCGTTTATTTCCTTTGGCTGTAGGTCATAGATAAAGAAAACTCATCTATTGAGCCTTATTCTGAGCCATACAATACTTTAAGATTTATAACATTTGCTTATTTTTATCCCAATACTAGTCAGGTATGCTTGATTCTAAAGTTCATGGTGTTGCTCAAAATGTAGTAGTATGCCTTTATAGACGTGCTTGAGAAACAAATGATTTTGTATAGTGTTTGGAGGAAAATGCATGTTGAGTGTTAAACCACTGACTTACAAGTAGAGGCTAGAACAGATCTGGGTGGGGGGCTATTTAAAAACCAAAACTAAAAGGGGAGGAGCCAAAGCATGACAATTATCTGCTTGCTTAACAATTATCTGTCCATAGTTTTCCATGTCACTTGGAGAAGAACCAAAGTTTTGCAGTGTCCTACAAAGAATCACAGGATTTGGCCCACCCACACTTCTCTGTCCTCATCCCCTGATGCTCTGTCATTCTCTTATTCCACTTCAGCCTCAGTGGTCCTCTTACTCTTCCTGGAACACACATTCACAACTACTTCAGGTAGATCCTTCCACACTTGCTGAACCCTCAGATATATACAAGACTTGCTCTTTCTCTTCCTTCAGATCTTTATTCAGATGTTACCTCCTCAGACAGGTATTCTCTCACTACTCTAATATTACACCATCTCTCTCTTTCTCTAACCCATCTATCCCTTCTCTGCTTTAATTTTTCTTTTGGCTCTTATCACCATCTAACATCTTATAAATTTTACTTGTTTATCTTTATTTTTAACTGTCCTGACTAGAATATGAGTTCCATAAGAACAGCAACTCTTACTGGTTTTATACCCTAGACCAGTGGTCGGCAAACTCATTAGTCAACAGAGCGGCAAACCGCGGCTCGTGAGCCGCAGTTTGCTGACCACTGCCCTAGACTGTAAAATGGTGCTTGCATATAGCAGTCACCTGATGAATAAATACATATACATTGAACCAACAAATGGATAATTGGGAAGCCATGATGTGGCTTAACCATACATCTATACTCATTATGACTATCAGACACACCTCTTTGGATGGCACTGCTTCTAGGTGAAAACTCATTCTGATGTTTAACTCTGGCCAGTGGGAAAACACCTCCCCAAAGCACAGCCTCATATACTTGGGTGAAGATTCTTCAAGGCCCAAACCAAGTGGGGAAAGAAAAGGAAGCTTCTAGAAGTCCTCAGTCAAGTCAGAAGATAAGGACGAAATGCAGGGTGCAAATTAAAAACGCAGGGTGCAGGCCCCACCCCCATACACACAGTGGCGTCGCTATTGGTAGGCAAGGGTCAAAAACTAGGGAAAAAGAGGCCCCTGATTTGGACTAAGCAAGCATTTTAGGATCAGGCAATTTCTTTCTGAATAAAGAGAGACTGTCAATCACAAAAGCCACTTAACTGAGGCAAACTACCTTGATGTGGGAGAGAAATGTGGAAGGAAATTTCATCACCGGAGGACAGCAGGACTCCAAGATATTCTGTAAAAGTCATTATAAACCTGAATGTTTTAGACCATTTCTGTCTCTTCTCTTTATTCATTCATTTAACTCTGCAATTTTTACATAGCATAAAATCTGGTCTTCAGGGAGAGTTTAGTAAACAGCCTGGGGAAGAATGTTCCAATGTCCCAATTGTTTACATATACTCCACTGCCTCAAACCACTGATCTGTAACTGAAGAGCTGACTGCAAAGAAAACGTCGAAATCATGAGCTATGTTTTTTCTCATGTACATTCAATATAATTTTTGAGAAAATGTTATCATGGAAAAAGATTTTTTGAGAGAGTGGCAGAAAGGTAGAGAAGGGGTGGGGGGAGAGAGAGAGAGAGAGAGAGATGGAGGCATGAGCAAGAGATTAATGAGGTTAATAGCAAGCACAGAAAGAGAGGCATTATCCAAATTTGAAAGGAGTAAGACTTTGGATAAGTTGACAGGAGGAAAAAAGAAGCTGATGACAGTTAATCTACAGGAAATTCTTTTGCCCTAGAATTATCTTACTACATGTACCGCTTACTGCCCTTAAAAGAACTAATTATGTTATTTTCTTCAGTTTGAACAAATCCTTTTTTATACTGCTCCTTATGGCAGATGATAGCCTGAGTCAGAAATTCCAAGAGCATAATAATCTCCATCCTTTGAAGCACATACTCCAACATTATGCTAATCACAGGTTGATAATCTTTAAAGCTGAGAACTACTTTTGACAACTAAAAAAATCTATAGTTATGATACCAAAGTAAGTTGATGATATCATTATTTTATTGTCAAAAATAAATTTTTATTCCAAATTTTTCAGAGAAATAAATTTTAAGCACAGAAAGCCTTATTTTCTCTTTAAAAGGCTTGAACATGCTTACTGACATTGAAAAAAACCGTCCATTATAGACATCACTTTATAAGTGACTTCAGGTTGCTGATACATTCTAAAAACCTTTGTTAAATGGGAGTTTTCTTTCGCCATTGCCAGTCTACCTATCTACTACTAGTGGTGTGGTAGCCCTCACAACTACAGAGTAGCTTAAATCTTCATTCAGAAGCATCACACCGATAAAGAGGAGATTTTGTTTTGTTTTGTTTTGTTTTGTTTTATTGTGGTAAATATACATCACATACAGTTGACCACTGTCACCATTTTTTAAGGGCACAATTCAGTGGCATTACATATATCCACAATGTTGTGCAACCATCACCACCATCCATTTGCAGAATTTTTCCATCATCCTTAACATAAGCATTGTACCCATTAAGTACCAACTCCTCACTCCCCCCTCCCACCCAGTTCCCGGTAATCTCTAATCTGCTTTCTGTCTTTGTGAATTTGCCTATCCTAGGTACTTCATGAAAGTGGAACCATACTATATACGATCTTTTTGTGACTGGTGCCTTTCACTCAGCATAACGTTTTTATGGTGCATCCATATTGTGGATGTATCAGTATTTTATTCTTTTGTAAGGCCGAATAATATTCTGTTGTGTGTATATAGACACCAGAATTTGTTTAACTATTCATCTGCTGATAGACATTGGGCTTGTGTCTACCTTTTGGCTATTGTGAAAAATGCTCTGAACATTGGTGTACAATGTTTTGTTTTAAAATATGATGGTGTTTGTTATCTCCTGAGTAAGATAACAAATTAACTCCTGCTTGGCCTGTTGGGAAATACAGCCCCACATTAAACCTTTAGTTAAGATTATTTAGTAAGTCCCTTTTATAAGTCTCTGTTTATCAAGATACAAAACTCACAGTGGACTGCAGGCAATTTTGCAGAGGCTCATGTAGGGCCGTAGCCTGTACTTCTGAGGCTGCATACTAGAATTTTAAAAATACTGAAGCCTTAGTGCCTGCACCAGAGCCACCAAATTAAGCTCTGGAAGTAGGTTAAGGCATTGGTATTTTTCAATCACCACCCCCCCAACTCCACCCCCTCCATTCCCACCTCCACTGCTTTTGTGATTCTATTGTGCATCCAGGGTTGAGAACCTCTGATCTAGGGCAATCTGGTATCAATCATCAGAGCAGCAAGTCTAACTTAGGTTCCCATTGGAGACCTCAGAGAACTAAGAGGGAATCTTGTTTTTTAAATTTTAAAAAAATATTTTTTTTATTGATTTTAAAGAGGAAGGGAGTAAGAGATAGAAACATCAATGATGAGAGAGAATCACTGACTGGTTGCCTCCTGCACGCCCCACACTGGGGAGAGAGCTGCAACCCAGGCACGTGCCCTGACCAGGAATCGAACCCTGACCTCCTGGGTTCATAGGTCAATGCTCAACCACTGAGCAACACCGGCTGAGCAGGAATCTTATTTTATAGCCCATGTCCTCTACAATAATATCACTCAGATCCTAAAAAATTGTCAATAAAGGGGATTTTTTCACTAATTATGACTACCAATACCAGGCTTGGACCAGAACACTAGGGGATGAGTAGTGGCCTCTGAGGCCAGGATAGTTGTGCCAACAAAAATGAGGTAGTGATTTCCCAAGGAAAATGTCTTGTCCTGTGTTATAGACTGAATATTTGTGTCCTCCTTAAATTCATATATTGAAGCCCTAACCCCCAGAGTACTGGTATTTGCTGATGGGGCCTTTGGGAGATAATTAGGGTAACATGAGGTTATGAGGATGGGACCCTAGTGGGAAAGGATCAATGCCCTTGTAAAAAAAAAACCCGAGTAATCTCCAATCCCTCTCTGCACACACATTTGGGAAAGACCATGTGAGGACACAGCAAGAAGGTGACCATCTTAAGCCAGGAAGAGAGCTCACACCAGGAACTGACCCTACCAGACTTTGATCTGGGACTTCAGAACTGGGAGAAAATAAATTATGTTGTTTAAATCACTCAGTCTATGATATTTTCTTATGGTAGCCCAAGCAGAATAAGATACTCTGAGTACCCTACCCATGCTCAAAGCAGAGCCTGAATAAAAGAATAAAGGAGAGAAAGCCAATAAAAGCATATTACCTTGCCAAGACCTTACAAGGAGCCTCAGAGTTGCTCATTAAAGGAAGGAAGCGGGGAGCATTTTAACTCATTGGCTCCTGTCCCACACTAGCCAAAGCTGTCCCATGGGGCATTAATTTCTTCACACTTCCAGTATTCACTTCCTTGAATGCCAGGTAGGTCCAGACAGAAGTCCCACCTCATACTATCTTGGAAGCCTCAGGGTAAAAATGGAAGTTAATGCAATTGAAGCAAGATCCTGTCAGGCAATAACTGGGGAAACTATTTGCTACAGCAGATGGGAGTAAAAAATGAGCAAAAGAATGTGAAGCAGAAAACAAGAGATGTTCAGTGCAGGGAATTTCTGGAAACTCTAGCCAGGCCTGTGAGTTACAGTTCTCACCCCAAGGACCAGTCATAGCTTAAACTTGAAGATCTTCCCTCCATTCCAACCCTTGGATGGCTAGAATTTGACTTTATTAAGAGACCTGATAGCTCTTCTCACAGTACACCATTTATTTACTTCCTATCATACTATCCACAAGTGACACATACTTTTGGAAATACTGATGTGATGGTTAATTTGATGTGTCAGCTTGACAGGACCACAAGATGCCCAGATATTTGACCAAACATTTCTGCGTATGCCCATGGTGGTGTTTCTGGATGAGATGCGCATTTGAATCAGGAGATTGGATAAAGCAGATTGCCCTCCCCAATGCAGGTGGGTATCAGATCAGTCTGATGAAGGGCCTTATAAAGCAAAGGAAAGAATTTGCTTGTCTTGCCTGACTGTTGAGCTGGGACACCAGTCTTCTCTTACTCTCAGACTAAGACTTCTATCACTGGCACTCAGGTCTTCAAACATGAACTGAAACTGCACCATGAGCTTTCTCCAGCTTGACAACTTTAGATCATGGGACTTCTCTGCCTCTATAATTGCATTAGCCAATTCCTTATTAAAAAATAGCATACACACATTTTATATATTTATATACATATAAATCTCATATACTTACCCTATATAATAAAAGGGTAACATGCAAATCAACCGAACGGCAGAATGACCGGTCGCTATGATGCACACTGACCACCAGGGCCAGACACTCAACGTAGGAGCTGTCCTCTGGTGGTCAGTGCACTCCCACAGAGGGGTGCGCCGCTCAGCCACAAGCCAGGCTGACGGCTAGCAAGCGCAGCAGTGGTGGTGGGAGCCTCTCCCGCCTCCTTGGCAGCACTAAGGATGTCTGACTGACGGCTTAGGCCTGGCAGGGAGCGGGCCTAAGCCATCAGTCAGACATCCCCCAAGGGCTCCCAGACTGTGCAGGCCCGGCTGAGGGGAACCACCCCCATCCAGTGCACAAATGTCTTGCACTGGCCTCTAGTTTTATATATAAATCCATCCTATGTGTTCTGGCTTTCCAAAGAACCCTGACTAATACACAAGGCCTTATTTAAGACACAGAAAACAAAAATAGGAGCCAAGTACAGACAGTTGTATGGGAAGCAATTCAACCTCCAGACAACATAAGGCAAAGAACTGTGACAATACAAAGGTATTAAATCTTTGTTTTAAGTCTTTTAGTATGCAGTCATTCATATTCCTTTTCTACCAATTGCTGAAATTACCCTTCTAAGGAGAGCTAGTTCTGATCCATCCATATAACACTTTATCATCTTCCCAACTCTTGGTATGAAAATATTTTAAGTATTTATCATTTTGTTTTATATTTATTTTAATATTTTAGTATCTTGCTTGAATCCTTCATGGCCATCTATAACATATTTTCTTTCATAGATGGTAATTTCATTAATCAAGGATTGACAAGTTATAGTCTACCACCTGTTTTTCTATGGCCTATAAGCTAAGAGTGGTTTTTGCATTTTAAATTACTTTTAGCAAATCAAATAATATTTTGTGACTAATTTATGTATTATCTATGGCTGTTTTTGCCAAATGATACACAGTTAAGTAGCTGCAACAAAGAGCACATGACCGTACAAAGCCCAAAATATTCACAACAAAAACCATATGGCCCTGCAAAGCCTAAAATATTTACAATCTGGCTGTTTACAGAAAATGTTTGCTGACCTCTGTCCTAGATGGCAAAAAGATGCTTGCTTAGTTTCCTATGTATATTATCTAGCCTTGCTGATGAAAATAATAATTCACATATGCTACTAGCATTGGTTTTTGACCAGGCCACTCAAAATCTATTAGATAGATCCCTGGCCAGTGTTGCTCAGTTGGTTGAGCATCATCCCATCAAGAGGTCACCAGTTTGATTCTCAGTCAGGGCACATGCCTGGGGCCTGTAGGAGGCAGCCAATCTATGTTTCTCTCTCATCTGATATTTCTCTCTCTCTCTCCCCCACCCTTCCTCTCTCTCTAAAAAAATCAATCAAAAATCATATTTTTAAAAATCTATTAGATAGAAAAAGGTTTTACTAATTTTTATATTCTTCACAAATATCATACATGAGGTATTCTATCTAATAAAAGAGTAATATGCAAATTAACCATCACTCCGCTACACCCACAAGCCATGCCCACCAGCCAATCAGGAGCAAATATGCAAATAAACCCAACCAAGATGGCTACCGCCACAGAGAGCAGGAGGGAGGCTTGGGTTTCCCTGGCAATGGAGGAAGCCAAGCTTTCCGCCTGCCCTTGCCGGCCTAGGCCTCCACTCAAGGCTACAAAGTTTCAATGACAGAAGATACATAAATCCAAAAAAAAATGGCGGCAGCCACGGAGCTGGAAAGAGCAGGAGGCTAGGGTTGCCCACGGCGATGGAGGAAGCCAAGCTTTCCGCACACCCAGGCCAGCCCAGGCCTCCGCTTAAGGCTACAAAGTTTCAATTATAGAAGATACATGAATCCCAATAGAAATGGCTGCTGCCACAGAGCAAGCAGAAGGCTTGGTTCCGCTCAAGGCTACAAAGTTTCAATTGTAGAAGATAAATAAACCCCAGATACCAGGGCCTCCGCTTGGGTCACCAAGGGGCATGGTTGGCCTGCAAACCACCACAGGCCCCTCGCCCAGGCCGCCCCACGCCCCAAGGGAACCCCCACCCTGATCTGGGACATCCTTCAGGGCAAACCAGCTGGCCCCCACCCATGCACCAGGCCTCTATCCTATGTAATAAAAGAGTAATATGCAGATTGACCATCACTCCAACACACAAGATGGCTGCCCCCATGTGGTCAAAGATCCTGCCCCCATGTGGACACAAGATGGCCACCACAAGATGGCCAGCAGGGGAGGGCAGTTGGGAGGGACCCAGGCCTACAGGGGAGGGCAGTTAGGGGTGACCAGGCCTTCAGGGGAGGGCAGTTAGGGGTGACCAGGCCTGCAGGGGAGGGCAGTTAGGAGAAAACAGGCTGGCAGGGGAGCAGTTAGGCATCAATCAGGCCGGCAGGGGAGTGGTTAGGGGGTGATCAGGCTGGCAGGCAGAAGCAGTTAGGGGCAATCAGGAAGGCAGGCAGGTGAGCAGTTGGGAGCCAGCAGTCCTGGATTGTGAGAGGGATGTCCGACTGCCCGTTTAGGCCCAATGCCATTCATTCAATAACTATAAACAGTATTTACATTAAAGCTTTATAGTTGTGTTTCCTATCTCCTCATGTCACCTTATTCTCAGTTTGGGGTCAGTGCTTGTTATATTTTTACTAGTGGCCCAGTACATGAAATTCGTGCACATTAAAAGGGGATTAATTAGAGGAAATAATTTAATATTGCTATTTGCCCTTTCTCTATAATAGAAGTGTCAGAGATGAAAGAAAATTAGTAAAATGTATATGAAAACCTTCCTCCTGTCAGAGTCTGGGGTGCACCACAGGACTCAGAGTCAAGTCCCCGTGCACCCACATGCACCTTAAAATCGCATGAGACCCAGACCCGGCCAGCCCCCCGCCATTGGACTAGATCCGGACCCGGCCAGTCCCACCCTTGTCAAGCCCCGCTGGGCAGGGGGCGTAGCCTCAGGTCCCCTGGCCTGGTGCCAGGCCAGGGGGCGTGCCTTGAGGTCCCCTGTCAAGCCCTGCTGGATGGGGGGCATGGCCTGAGGTCCCCCATCAAGCCCTGCCAGGCAGAAGCACAGCCTCAGGTTCCCCCGGCTCAGCAATGGGAGGGGGGGCGCAGCCTCAGGTCCCCCATCAAGCTCCACCGGCAGGGGGGTGCATCCTCAGGACCCCGTCAAGTCCCACTCGGCGGGGGGGGGGGGGGGGGTGCGGCCTGAGTTCCCCCAACCCAGCACTGGGGTGTACCTTGAGGTCCCCTGTCAAGCCCCACCTGGTGGGGGGGCGCAGCCTGAGGTCCCCCAGCCTGGCGCTGGGGCGGGGGGAGCAGCCTAAGGTCCCCTAGCCCAGCACCAGGACAGGAAGCGCACCTTGAGGTCCCCTGTCAAGCCCCGCTGGTAGGGGGGCATGGCCTCAGGTCCCCTGGCCTGGTGCCGGGGTGAGGGGCGTGGCCTGAGGTTCCCTGTCAAGCGCTGCTGGGTGGGGGGGCACAGCCTGAGGTCCCCTGTCAAGCCCCATGAGGGTGGGGGAGGGCGTAGCCTCAGGTCCCTGCTGATTGCTTGTTAAGGCTCCTTATGGGAACTTGGCCTCAGCTGTGGGTGCAGCCATCTTTGTGACGGAGTGATGGTCAATTAGCATATTCCCTCTTTATTAGATAGGATGTGTTTAAACATTACCACCACCAGTACCATCCCCAGTACTCTCTATGATGGGGATTAATAAATTGTAAGAATATTGGACTTGGAGTCTACAAAGCAAGGTGTGAATTCTAGTTCTGGCTTACGATGGTGCCTACAGTATAGTGGATGTTTGGTGACTGTTCTCTTTGGTCCTTTTCTCTGTGAAGCTGGATGTTTACTGACTACTTCTGTGCCTCAGTCTCCTTATCTATGAAATGTGGGAAGAAAATTCTTTCTGGATTGATATGCTGCTCAAATGAGGTGTTTTTGAAAACACTCACTAGTCCTATGAAGCATCATATAATTGCAAATTATTATGGGGAAATAGGAATTAAAAAATATAAGAAAAACTTCTGCAAGTGGCAGTATAAATTAAAAGGTCAGAGAATCAATATTCGCCATTGTGTTCTCCCCACTCACCATGAGATTTTTGGAGCAAGAGAGAGAGTATATACTTGATAAACACAGACCTTTGGGGCTATACTATATACCAATCTCTTCATTCATGTCAATGGCACTTGAGCAAGTGACTCCTAATGAATTCCCAATGACTTGTGCTAGATTTTTTTTTTTTTTTGGAACAGGCAAACCAAGAGTTTATTTTTTTAATGTGTTTCATTAGATGTAATAATAGATTGTCAATCAAATATTGTAAACTAGAGGCCTTGAGTGGAGTTCAGGGCCGGCCAGGGTGTGTGTAAAGCTTGGCTTCCTCCATTACCGGGGAAACCCAAGCCTCCTGCTAGCTCCGTGGCCGCAGCCATCTTGGTTGGGTTAATTTGCATACTTGCTCCTGATTGGCTGGTGGGCATGGCTTGTGGGTGTAGTGGAGGTATGGTCAATTTGCATATTACTCTTTTATTAGATAGGATTACTTTGCTCGATAGTATAAAGAGTACACATAAATTTTTCTAAACAGGCTTTTTTTTAAAATCAGAAGTTGAGCAACATAAATAGCTCTGGTTATTTTATACTAGAATAAGAAGATTGAAAGGAAAAATTTCACTTAAATAGGTATTGATTCTTTCAATTCTCAGAGAAAAATATTTGTCTTTAACTGGTATAAATGCATTTTACTGTTTACTTTCATAAAGGGGCTATGGTTTTATTTTAGAAATAAGTGTAAAACTTTTAATTTATATTTATCTTTAGTTTGAGAGCAATATTTTGCCTGATCAGTAAGGTGTTTGTTCCAAATACTCAATTTGTGGTTATCATGTGAAAGCAGCCATAAACAATAAGTAAATGAATGACCATGGCTGTGATTCCAAAAAAAACACTGTATTTCCAAAACAAATGGCCAGCCTACAAGCTCTAGTTTTCTGACTCCTGTTCTATAGTAATAAGTAAAGACCACCAGAAACAGCTTACTTTTACCCAGAAAATATGCAGTTCACAGGAGTCCTGTCCCATGGCTATATCAAATCCCCAGTTCCCTGTCATAATTTAGTCCACATGAATTTTATAGCCTTGCCATCCATCGGGACTTCACACTGTTCCATTATGTCACAAATTCGTGACATAATGACTGGACCAAGTAAGAAAAATTCACAAGTACTCTTTATGTTTCTCAAGACATGTGTCAGAAGGTGGAAGATACACTTCTAACAAGCTTCAGGGCTTGCCAACTTGGTAAAGTGCCTAGGAGTCCAATATTCAAGACATGTCAAGTGATCTGAGGGAGAGATTAAATTTCTGGGACTTGCATCCCCTGTCATTAAGAAACAATCCCTAACTCATACTCTGTAAGTCTCAGAAATTACTTTACTACCCTTGAGAGTAATGAGTCATATATTATTTGTTGGTATTTAGCACTATTTCCATTACCTTTCATATTCTTCTTTTCATTGCAGGGTTTGGATGAATGAGAACTACATTTTCCATAGTCTCTTGCCAGAGGGTTCCAAATACAGTTTAGATGCTGTCAATGAGATGTACATTTGTATGAAGGAGAAGGCAGAAGAGAGAAGTCATTTTGCTTTCTCCAGCAGTGGTGGTGGACATGTGAACTTAAGATACGACTTTGTGCAGCAATTTCTATTCCCCCTGCCAGCCTTTCCCCCCAGGGCTGCAGAGCAACGTGATTATTGATTTCGGTATGTTACAGCTTCCTGACTTCTGCATGAAAGCAAGAAGTTTCATATTCAGTTTTAGGGAATCTGAAAGCTGGTGGCAGCTCCCCTGACTTTTACTTCTCAAGCCCTTTTAAAAGTTTTTAAGTACCTACTTCTATGTATTAAATACCTTTAGCTTTAAATATTTAAATTGGTTTCTATTTTATATATAAATTGATTTCAGAGAGGAAGGGAGAGGGAGAGAGAGATAGAAACATCAATGATGAGAGAGAATCATTGACTGGCTACAACACAGGCATGTGCCTTCGACCAGAATTGAACCGGGACCCTCAGTCCGCAGGCCAACGCTCTATCCAATGAGCCAAGCTGGCTAGGGCAGTTTCTATTTTCTTGATTGAGTCTTGACTGCAGGCAGGAACAGGATCTAATTCTTTTTTTTTTTTTTTTTTTTTTTAATATTCCAAATTCCAAGTTTTTATGTCGTTTCCCCTCAAATTTTCTTTTTTAAAAAAAGGTATTTTTTACAGGATCTAATTCATTTTTGCATTTTCTATAATACTCAACAAATGTTTATTGATGCTGACTAGATCTTTGTATACCATATTCTAATCATTTTATTTGTCATGAAGCCCTTTGTGGTGTTGTTCTATTTCTTATAATGGGGCAGATCATTATTGTCTGTGTCTAAACCTCAAGCACACTAGTCCTCCTAAGGGATTAGTACAGAGTATTATCACTCACTGCCATCTGGCTAACTGATGTAGAGAAATAAACACGTTATTACTTGAGATAAAGAGTCCTTGCTGTTTTAACATTGTCCACAATTTGATCCTATGCTTTGGGGCCACTTGGGTACTGTCTCTCAGTAAATAATCTTAAGAGATAGAATATAGTAGAATGTTGTAAAAGAATGAGAGTGATGTGTTTTGAATATTTGTTTTATATTTTATTAACAGCTTATGAGATAGAATTCACATGCCATACAATTTACCTACTTAAAATGTACAATTCAATGGTTTTCAGTTTATTTGAGGATATGTGCAACCATAAACCACAATCTAATTTTAGAACATTTTCATAATTCAAAAAAGAAACCCTGTAACAGTAGTCAATCCACCCTCATGACCTCCACCCCTCCCACCAACCCCAGGTTGCCCAGCTGTAGGCCACCACTAATCAACTTTCTCTCTTTGTTTATATGCCTATTCTGGACATTTCTAATTTCTTCAGAGCTTCACCAACATTTGTTATAGTCTGTCTTTTTTATTACAGCCATCCTAGTGGGTGTGAAGTGGTATCTCATTGTGGTTTTGATTTGCATTTCTTTAATGTTAATGGCGTTGAGGATATTTTCATGAGCTTATTGACCATTGGTATGTATTTTTTGGTGAAATATCTATTCAAATCATTTATCTGTCTTTTAATTGGGTTATTATTTTTATTATTGAGTTATAGGAGGTTTTTAAAAAAATGTATTCTGGATATAAGCTCCTAACCAAATATATGGCCTGCAAATATTTTGTCCCACTGTGTGGGTTATATTTTCACTTTCTTTGTAATATCATTTGAAGCATAAAACTTTGAAATTTTGATGCAGTTTAATTTATTTACCTTTTTTCTTTTGTTACTTGTGCTTTTGGTGTCATATTTAAGAAACCCTTAAAAAAGAAAGAAAGAAAGAAAGAAAGGAAGGAAGGAAGGAAGGAAGGGAGGGAGGGAGGGAGGGAGGGAGGGAGGGAGGGAGAAAGAAAGAAAGAAGAAAGAAAGAAAGGAAGGAAGGAAGGAAGGAAGGAAGGAAGGAAGGAAGGAAGGAAGGAAGGAAGGAAGGAAGAAAGAAAGAAAGAAAGAAAGAAAGAAAGAAAGAAAGAAAGAAAGAAAGAAAGAAAGAAAGGAAGGAAGAAAGAAAGAGAGAAAGGAAGAAAGAAAGAAAAGGACCATTGCCGCTGCCCTGGGAGAATGGGGGAGAAAATCCCCTGAGGCTTCATAACCCGGAGCAAGTGCTTATGTGGGTTTGAAGTCCAATTTAAGCTACGTGTAGGGTTGCCAGATTTAGCAAATAACAATAAGGATGCTCTGTTAAACTTGAATAATTTTTTAGTATATGCCCTAAATATTACACTAAAATAATTCATTTTTTTAATCTAAAATTTAACTGGGTGTCCTGTATTTTATTTTGACAACCCTACCTATGACATATAAAACATTAAGTAGGGAATTTAATTTAAATTGTTCCATGTTAATAGTGCCCCCTAGTGATATAGAAACAAGCCTACATCTCTCTTTTTTTTTTGAAGTAATGTAACCAAACCAGTCTTCAAAGAATTTCCAATACAAGCTTACAATAAAAAAAAAAATTAAAAATAAATCTCAAAATATGTAAGAAATAAAGGAAATGTAAACAGGAACCTGGAACAAAACCCAGAAAGTATAATCAAATCCACAAGGACTTCAGCTATTAGGATTATCAGATATGAAATAAATGGTAACATGGTTAATATGTTTAAAGAAATAAAAAAGAGAGACTTAAAAACATGAGCAATACACTAGAAGAAAATATAAGCGGATTTGAAAAAGAACCAAATAGAGGCTCATGAATTAATAAAAAATATACCTGAAATTCAAAACTCAATGGCTGGGTAAACAGCGTATTAGACAAAGCTGAAGGAAGGATTAGTGAACTGGATGAAACATTTGAAGAACTTATCCAAACTAAGCTCAGAGAGACCAAGTAATGAAGAATATGGAGTGGTTGAAAGGAATTGAGGACAAAGAAAGATTTCTAACATAACTTAGAGTTTTGGAAGAAGAAAAAAAGAGATTATAAATATAGGCAATAACAAACAAACATACAATGGTTGAGTATTTTCCTGAATTCTGGATAGATACCAATTCTCAGATTCAGGAAGCCAAATGTTTCTTAGCAGGTAAGTAATATAAATTCATATTGAGATTCATAAAAGTAAAACTACAGTGCTCCAAAGTATTCCTGTTGACTATTTAGGAGAACCCCCTAGACAATCAACATAGAGAATGTCACTTCCATACCACTAAAGGTGGAGGAGGCGGGGAGAGGAATGGAGTGGTTACAGGTTGTGGTGGTGGTGGTGGTGATGGGGTTCTCAATAAATCCAATGTAAGGCAAGTAAATTGGAGAGTGTTAACAAACAACAGAGGAGCCCAGTCATTGTAGAGGGTATACCAGAGATGAGGACTGAAGAATATGAAACTCTAAGCCCTTCCAGACAGTAAAATGAAGCTGCTGATAAATTTCTTCTGTCAGGATTAGCTCAAGATCTTGGGATCAAATAAATTGAGATACAACCTTGGAAGTTATGGAAGTCAAATGTCTACCAAAAAAAGAGACAAAGATTGATTTTTTAAAAAGTATAGTAGCCCAAGCCAGTTTTGCTCAGTGGATAGAGCATCAGCCTGCAGACTGAAAGGTCCCAGGTTTGATTCTGGTCAAGAACATGCACCTTGGCTGAAACCGGTTTGGCTCAGTGGATAGAGCGTCGGCCTGCAGACTGAAGGGTCCCGGGTTCGATTCCGGTCAAGGGCATGTACCTTGGTTGCGGGCACATCCCCAGTGGGAGGTGTGCAGGAGGCAGCTGATAGATGTTTCTAGCTCTCTATCCCTCTCCCTTCCTCTCTGTAAAATATCAATAAAATATATTTTAAAAAAAAGAACATGCACCTTGGTTGCAGGCTTCTCCCCAGCCTGGGCCCTGGTCAGCGCGCATGCAGGAGGCAACCACTCGATGTGGCAACCAATTGATGTGTTTCTCTCACCTCAGTAGTTCTCTCTGTCTTTCCCTCTCTCTTCCACTCTCTCTAAAAAAATTCAATGAAAAAATATCCTTGGATGAGGATTTAAAAAGGCTTTGATCAGGAAATTGCTAGATTATCAATTCAAAAATATTATTTAAAATTATTCGGAAGTTTCCTAGATTTTCCACCTTACTTATATAGCCTAGATGAGATTAGACCTTGGTTTGTTGGCATAAGTCAGTCATTTCATCATTTATTTCAGGGAAAAAAAATAAGTCTGTCCTAAATACTAAGCAGGATGCTAGGTTCCCTTAATGCACCAACTATACAACAAAAGAATTACCTATAATAAAAGGCAGAATATTTTAAATGCCCCAACAGAGGTAAAAATAAAGCATAGGAGAATTTCAGAATAGAGAATATTCCCATTTGGTTGAGGAAATCAGATAAAAGGGACATGTGAGATGAATATTAAAAAAGAACTGGAATTTTTTTCTACTGGTAATGAAGAAGACTTTAGGTAAAGTAAAACATCATACCTTAGAATATATTGGTTGGAAGTCTTCAAGGATGCTTAGGGAATAGCAAATTATTAGTTTGCTTCATGTATTTGAAAAGTGTTAGGAAATAATAACAATCCACTCCCTCTCACAAAAGAGTGTGTAGAATTGAATTTTGGGGGGCCTTAAATTCATAGTTGACGAACTCATCCTTAATTTGGTAGGCAATTGTAATTATCTGGGAGGCCTGTCTCTAAAGCTCATTTCAGATGGCAATCTGGCTTTCAGAGTCCATGTTCTTAAGCACTCCACTATGCTGCCTATGGACAATGATGCCTGTTTATAAAACCAGTGAATTTTTGGCAATATTTTAAGCACTTGATGGATATTTGACCAATAGAAAAATTTCAGCATTGCTGAGGATTTAAGAAGGACAACATAGAGCTCTCAGTCAGACAGGCCTGGAGTAACATCACAATGGCTGCCCAAGAAGAGCCTCCAGCTCATTTCAAACCTGTATTGGTTGGTGACGGTGGGACTGGAAAAACTACATTCATGAAACATCTGACTGGTGAATTTAAGAAGTATGTAGCTACCTTGGCTGTTGAGGTCCATCCCCTGTGTTCCATACCAACCGAGGACCTATTAAGTTCAATGTACGAATACAGCTGGTCAGGAGAAATCTGGTGGACTGAGAGATGGCTATTACAGCCAAGCTATATGCTATTATAATGTTTGATGTAACTTCTAGAGTTACTTACAAGAATGTGCCTATGCCCTAGCTGGTTTGGCTCAGTGGATAGAGTGTCGGCTTGCGGACTGAAAGGTCCCAGGTTCGATTCCGGTCAAGGGCATGTACCTTGGTTGCAGGGACATTCCCAGTGGGGGGTGTGCAGGAGGCAACTGATCGATGTTTCTCTCTCATCGATGTTTCTAACTCTCTATCCCTCTCCCTTCCTCTCTGTAAAAAATCAATAAAATAAATTAAAAAAAAAAAAAAAAAGAACGTGCCTAACTGGCATAGAGATCTGGTACGAGTGAGTGAAAACATCCCCATCACGTTAGGTGGCAACAAAGTAGAGATTAAGAACAACAGGAAAGTTAAGGCAAAATCACTGTCTTCCACTGAAAGAAGAATCTTCAGCACTACAACATTTCTGCCAAAAATGACAACACCTTTGAAAAGCCCTTCCTCTGGCTTGCTAGAAAACTAATTGGAGACTCTAACTTGGAGTTTGTTGCCATGCCTGCTCTTGCCCCACCTGAGGTTGCCATGGACCCTGCTTTGGCAGCAGAATATGAGCATGACCTGGAGGTTGCTCAGACCATCACTCTCCCGGATGAGGATGATGACCTGTGAGAAAGGGAAGCTGGAGGCCAGCGTCAGAAGTCTAGTTTTATAGGTAACTGTCATATGATGTCAATGCTGCACTCTGTGATATAGCTAAGCAGAACCTGTGCTTGATCTTTGGGATGCTGACGGAGATGAATGGGTTTTGGAGTAAATATAGCAGTTAAAAAATATCTTCGTTTTTTGGACCTCCATATTTAGCTGTTTTGGAATGAAGTTGTTTCCTTATTGAGTTTCAAATATAAAAATTCTGCAGTCACATCACAATATTCAGTGCTTAAACCTCGTTTGTTACTGTCATTCCTATTCCTTTTCAATTAAAATGAGAATAAAGTTGATTTCAAATATCTAAAATAAATAAATAAGCACAACCATAAACAGGTGAATAATAAATCCAATGTAGCGAGGGCTTTTGGGGAGCAGATGCCTTTTACACTATACTTCCCCCCCCCCCCCCCCCCCCCCGTAGATCAATCTGGTATACCACTAAAAAAAAAAGCCATATTATGAAACAAGTTTCTCATACCCTGGTAAATTTACTTTTGATGTTTGTGTCAAGAAAATAGTATAAAAGAAAGAAAAATAAATCCAAGGATATTTGTAAGTATATTTGACTAAAAAGCCAAACATACCCAAAATAATCAGGATTTAGGAACTGCTTAAATAATGGTGGTATAATAAAACAAAACATGTTAACATAGTGTAAATGATACCATATAGATAAATACCTACTTTCAATAGCTATTTGAAAAATATTAAATAAGAAGTAGCATAAACTATTTATATTGTTTATTTCTTGTAAAAATTATGTCTATAAAATGTGCTTGGTTTCTGTAGTGATAAAGATTGAAAGGATTAGAGGATCTTGGATAGTTGATAACTTATGGTGATTGAACTTTTGCAGTTTTGTTGATTATAATTTTTCATTATATAGCTAGACCAATAGACAATGAAAGATATTCTTTGAATTGATACTACACACTGTTAGGCAGTGAATGTGATGGGGAAAAAGAGACATTTTGGGGGACTAGGAATCTGAATCTAGTCACTGCCCCTTTAATTGTCTGGTCCTGCAAGACCTGTTTACTCCCATTTTAGAGAGGCCACAAACCATCCCCAGACAAAGTTATCAGTGCTGGTGAAAGGGCAGAGACTCCATTTTTGTGCTAGGCCCTTCATCCTGTCCCCAGAATAACCTCCCTTCCGAGAAAAACTATAAGAAAGCAGCTGGGCCAGCCTTGGGCAAACTACGGCCCGCGGGCCGGATCCGGCTGTTCTATCCGGTTCTCTTGCTCTCCCCTCCGCTCCTTTACTTTGAATTTATATTAGTTCACACAAACACTCCATCCATGCTTTTGTTCCGGCCCTCCGGTCCAGTTTAAGAACCCATTGTGGCCCTCGAGACAAAAAGTTTGCCCACCCCTGACTAGGCCCAAATTGGGCTATACCGTAGCATGCTCCTTCACCCATCAGGTGCCAGGGCCAGCCTGACAGGTTGAACCGGGCTGAGGTAGGGAGGTGGGAATTGAGAAAAGAAAGAAAGACAGGAGAGCGGGATCGGGAGGACTACAGATCATCGAGAGACTGCAGCAAGTTTATTAACTGCGTAATGCCTTTTATACACAAAACACTGAATAGGAGGTCTGTCAAGAGGAATGTATTCTTTGTTCCTCTTAATCTCTAAGGGAGAGACAGAGCAGAAGGACAAATTCTCAGTACAGCAAATCTCAGTAAATAGTTACAGACTTCTTAGTAAGCTATGAAAGGTTGCTCTCATTCTACTGGTAACCGCCATCCAAACAAGCCTGGGAAAACTGTGTAGGTAGGGGACAGCCTTGCTAGTCCCTTCAGGTGACCTGGAACTGACCAATCGGGGTCAGCCAACTCAGGGGACTCTCCCCCTGCCCCAGACCCCTATAAAACCTTTGTCCTGTTGAAGCTCTCTCTCTCTCTCCACCTCGCTGCTGCACAGGTGTGTGTGTGTGTGTGTGTGTGTGTGTGGGACTGAGCTCGAGTTAGCTCGAATAAAGGCTCTTTGCTTTTGCATCGGACTCGGCTCCCTGGTGGTCTTTGGGGATCATGAAATCTGGGCATAACACTGGCGCCAGGCCAGGCCTTTGGTTGAGGACTCAAAGCCCCAGCCCATGGGGCTCTTTAAGAACTTGCAAAGGGGACCAGAAAACCCCATATTTGGGAGACAAAGGACTGGGAAAGATATAAAAAGGGACAGCTTCCTCTATGTTGTTGCTCAGAATTTGAAATACATTTTTTTCTCTGAGCCCGCTGGCATAATAATAATAAAGTGTAACTCCATTTCTCTAAGCATTGCTTGGTTTTTCTCCGGTCTTCTGTAACAAATGTATTCATAGATGACTCTCTGTAAAGAAATCCTTTACTGTGTAAGAGAAAATAGACTCAGTTTTCCTTCAATTCTGATTCTATTTATTTCCAGGAGTTTTAAACTTGTTCTATTTTTTTTCATGTCTTATATTGTCAAAGAAAACTTCATAATATAGTAATACAGTAATATAAACTCTCAATTATACTCTGATAGGCATGCTAAATAAGGTTAGTCTTGTCTGTGAAGTCTCATGTGATATTGTTTGAAATAGCAATAAAAACAAGGAACACTTAAGCCAAATACATAATAAAATCACTAAATTTGAAAAGATGTGAAATCTACTAACCCAGATATTAATACTTTATTAATATAAACTATGTGAATATCTCCCTGAAAGAATTATCACACACATTTAAAATGTACAAAGAGAAATTTAAAGATAACCTGCATCAATACTTTCTAGCACATCAAAAGGACAATGGAACTGCCTGGCTGGCATGGCTCAGTGGTTGAGCATGGACCTATGAACCAGGAGGTCACAGTTCGATTCCCGTTCAGGGCACATGCCCAGGTTGCAGGCTCCATCCCCAGTGTGAGGTGTGCAGGAGGTAGCCGATCAGATGATTCTCTCTCATCATTGATGTTTCTATCTTTCTCTCCATTCTTCTCTGAAATCAATAAAACATTTTTTTTTTAAAAAAAGGACAATGAAACCAACAAATAACAATATACAGTCCTGATGACACAGTAAGTGGAATTTGACATAGCTCTTAAAACTTTCCTTTCAGTATTCAGAAAATCTTACTAGAGAGTAACAACAAGTCATTAATGCATAATGGTCTATTTGAAAGCATAATGGTGGTTTACATGATGTATAGGATACAGAAAATAACCAAGAAAACATATGGTTTCAAGCTTACAAATCTTGTCAGATAAACTCTCAAATGCAAAACTAATCCCCAGTACTAATCAAATTCAGGAAGCCTAATCAGAGCTGTTAAGCCTAATCTTCCAATTAGGCATTCGCCCAAAATGTGGTCAGGAGTACTTTAGTGTATAAAAACAGAGATTATCCAAAAACAATATAAGAACATCATTATCTTCTGAGTAATGACACAACTAGCATATACCTCATAAAAAGTTAATGATCCCTTTTTGTTTGAAGAAAAAGAATCACATTTCTGATGAAAATGTTGTTATAGTAATTATTTTTCAGTCTTACCCAGAATGGAAGAAATATAGTAAGTATGTATTAGTTCAGAGAGCTATGAAATGTATAAAAATAAAATTCAGATTGCTATCACAAAGGTGGTAAAAGTGTTTCATTCACAGTTGCCCTATTTTCTATCTCATTACACGCTCCCTAGGTGACCTCATCCAAATGCTTAATTTCAATGACTGCTTGTTCATCTATTAAACTTTGAAATTACCAAGACTATGACTTTACTACCTATTTTCATCAAGAAAACTGCCACCTTTAGAAAGTAGCTCCCTTAAAGAAGACCCCATGTGAATGCTTATCAGGATCCATCTATTCTAACTTGCTTCCTTCCTGTCTCTCCTAAGATCAATGCCTTGTTCTTGTTCTGACCCCCAGTATTACTCAAATCAGTTTTTCTCTTTGACTATGCCTCCCTCTTTAATAATTCTTTCCCCTGGGCATTTAAATGGAATCCAGTTAAATGCTGCTCCTGCCCCTCAATATCTAGCAAAACTGACTCAAATTCTGATGGCCCTCTCTCTAAGATTTCTGCAATCCTTAGGTGCTTACAATCATAGACCCGCGTCCCCTAGTCCTTTCTGTTCTACAGCCCTGTTGTAGGTTTCCACAATAAAATCACTCACACTTAAGAGTGTTGAATTTAATTATTGACTTGTCTGAGAGATCAGGGAAGGGTCCTATTACCCAGCACTCAATTTCTGCATCTTCCTCTCTCAACTCGTGTCTTTTTCTCTATCCTCTCACTTAGCATTCTCTTCATTCTGAATTGCTCTAGGAACATCCAATTCACTTCACTTCTAATGTCTTGGTGCAGCCAACCCATTTTCTTTTTCTACACATTATCAGTTGCTAAGTTCCACCAACAGCTGTCTTGAAATCACATAAATCTATCACTTTTATTTTATTTCTAGGCCAGCACATTAGTTCAGCTTTCTGCCCCTCACACTTGGATTACTACAGTACAGTGAACTAACTACACTCGGGCCTTCGACTCTGCCCTCTTCAATGAATCCTGTACAGACCTGAAAGATGTGTCTTTCTAAAGCCATCCTACACCATGTTAGTTCCAAGGTCAGAATTCTTTAACAAATCCCAGTTCTCATGTGATAAAGTCCAATTGCTTTGCCTGGCATTTAAGACTGTCTATAACCTGGTCCCAACCTAATTTTCCAGCCTTATCTTCCAGTCCTCTGCCACTTGAACCAGTCAGACTTTTTTTGCATCTACTTGCATGGTCCTGCCTCCCCAAACCTGAAATGTGTTACCCCTATGCTCCAGCTCTCTTAATCCACTCATTTTCACATCTAGTCTCAGAGATTATCTAATCTATCAAGCCTTTCCTGGATCTCTAAGTCCACAGAAATCTTTACCCTTTGGATACAATCTCATTTCTCTCGATCCATGTTAGGATAATCATCATCTCTGCTTGCCAGGGACTGAGGGGGTTTCTCGGGTCATGGGACTTTCAGTGCTAAAACTTAACGGTTCCAGGAAAACTAGGCCAGTTGGTCACCTTATCTGTAATATATGTGGTGACAGTCCTAGGGAAGGAAAAGAAAGCAATACATTTTGTGGATGCCTACTGTGGAAATTCAGATGGCCACAAAAAACTCCATGGAGGGGAAAGGAAGGTGAGTGAGGACACGTTGTACCTAAGGATAAGCCTGGAGCTGAGACCTTCAGATGAACATGAACACACAGCTAAAGGGAGTCCACTTCTGCAGTTCCCTGCATTTTCCTCCCACCGCCACCACCAAGGAATTAAGAAAAGCAAGGGCAATAAAAAAATACATTTCAAGTAAAGGATTTTTCTTTTCTTTATTGATTAAAGTATTACATATCTGTCCTTATTGCACCCCCAACCCCCCGCTCGTGCCCTCACCCCCCTAGTGTCTGTGTCCATTGATTATGCTTATATGCATGCATACAAGTCCTTTGGTTGATCTCTCCCCCTTCCCCACTACCCTCCCCTGCCTTCCTTCTGAGGTTTGATGGTCTGATCAATGCTTCTCTGTCTCTGGATCTGTTTTTGTTCATCAGTTTGTGTTGTTCATTATATTCCACAAATGAGTGAGATCATGTGATATTTATCTTTCTCTAACTTATTTCGCTTAGCATAATGCTCTCCAGGTCCATCCATGCTGTTGCAAATCAAGTAAAGGACTTTTAATAAGGAGCTAAGTGGGTGGGTAAAGTACAAATCTTAGAACCAAGAGGAAAATCTAGACAGGTAAACAACTGTTTCCTTTTATTGTTACATTGGAAACAATCAGAATCAAAGCTATTTGCCACTAGGAGAATTAAGTGAAACCCAGAAGCTAAGGTCAAACTCTCTGGAGGTTTTCTAATGCCAAGTTGAAATCCAAGGTGAATTATAAAGGTTTGGTAAAATGGCAGCAGACAAACCAGTCAGAGAATTGTGTTAGAAATTTATAACATCCTGTGTCACCTTGAGTCACCAAGGGTCCTGCTTGGCTTTCTACTGATATTTGACCATGTCATATAGAACTGTATGACTTCATATTCCTTAATAACCATTTACAGCTGTAGTTCATTGGGAGGACCAAAGAACCTCTGATAAAGTTAATTCGTATATCAAAGTGGCGGCCACTCCAGTGGCCCAGCCCAAGTCACAAATCTAAAGCTAAGTCAGCTTGCACGTATGGGAAATGCCTCAAGGAAACCTAACACCAATCACAATCCTCCAACTCAGTTTTAGAGAATTTACCTTGCCCTAGAAAATAGGACCTTATAAGGAAATACTTGACCTTCAGCAAGTCATGCCCTGTTACTGTTGTCTCTTCTAAAGTTCTATAAAACTCCCTCTTGCCCAAATTCCTCAGGAAGCATTCTCCACTGCTTCGAACACTCTGTACTTCCCCAATCCATGGACTGTTTTTCCTTGAACAAAGGACATGAACTGTGGAGAGCGGCTACAGCGTTTGGACAGTTTCAAGCCTCTGACTAATGAGAAGGCACAGTCCTCTCCTGGCAAAGCCATGTGCAGGTCCCAGCTTGGAGGGCAAAGCCCTCCCAGCACAATTATAGCCAAAGGCTAGGTTGTAAGCTTGACCTTATGGTCTGAACCTGTGGTCCCAGGTGGCTGAGTGATGTAGGCTGCAGGAGGTGCAGCAAGTGCTGCCAAAACAAAGCTTGATAGAGTTCTCAGGTGCATGTAATTGAGTAGATTCAAAACCCATGAGAACATTGTAAACATCTTGACCACACTCTTGCTTTGCCTCATGGGCTCTGACTATAAAACAAAGACTCGGTTTACAGGCTGTGGCACTGTCTCTCCATCTGCCAACAGTGTCCCACCTAGCCCCAGCTATATTCTCTTGTCTGTTTTCTTTAATCCTTCACCACCCCTCCTCAGGCTCACCATTGACTGTGCTGGATTCGGTTCAATAAACTCTTTGCTAAATTGTTTTAGCTTTGTCACTGACACTTCCTAGAACAAGCATCAGCTGTTTGGTAGGAATGCATGGGGACAGAATCCATCACAAGCGAGAAATGGGGGACTTGAGAGAACTCACCATAGAAAATGAAGTGTGGCGGAATGAATGAGCCAATTTAGCAACTGGCCCTGAAGCTCAAGTAAGGGGTATTGGATTTGAAGCAATGTGGTAGTTTGAACCTGAGCCCTTCTGCTAAAAACAAGACAACAGGTCCACAATGAAGTTGCTCCGGGACATGGAATCTTAAACCAGTCAATCTACCTGGTAGACCCCTACCATCTCTAGAGAAAAATGACCTTGTCATAATCAATCTGAATTTTTGCCCAGCATAACTTCTTTGTTCCTGCTTCCTACTGCCTATGAAAGTCTTTCATTTTGTTCAGTCCCTTGGAGCTCCTTTCAATAACATCCTTAAAATGTCCTCAGTTGAATTTCCTTTTTTAAAACTTTCAATCCAGTTACCTTGGCAGTGTATATTGTCTTTTTGGGAGAAAAAATGCTGTTGTGTGTAAAGGAACATGCTATCCCAATGAATTTTATTGCTCTCAGAAGTCCGAATAATCTGTGACATCACCCCCACCCTGCCCTATCCCTTAAAGCACAATGTAATTTATAGAGGAGGAATTGGTCTTCTAATCTGCAAGAGACTGTCACTGAGGACTAAGCAGGGGTCCTCAAACTATGGCCCGCAGGCCACATGCGGCCCGCCGGCCACATGCGGCCCGCCGAGGACATTTATCCGGCCCGCTGGGTGCCGCTGCCTGTCCTGCTTAGCAGCCGACTCATCCCGGGCCCGCAGTGTGCATAGGAATTTGTTCATAGTTTTTTTTTTAAACTATAGTCCGGCCCTCCAACGGTCTGAGGGATAGTGAACTGGGCCCCTGTTTAAAAAGTTTGAGGACCCCTGAAAGAGGATCCACCATGGCTGGGTAAACAACCAGTCAGCTGATGTCTGAAGAGGACAGAGGAGTTCCTGGAAAGGAGACTGGACCAGGAGAGCTCACTGAGCCAAGGATGGGGCTAAGGGCAGCCTGGGATGATTAAGTAGTGATGTCAGGCACCGTTTGGAACCCCAAAAGTAGCATATTTTGGGGTGGCATATTCTGATCCCCTTCAATATTAGCATGGATTACTTTTTAGTTTATTACTTATTGCAGTTACGTTTCTTTCTGTATTAGGTAGGTGATCAACTTAAGAAAAAGACCTGTCTTATTCACCTGCTCAACCTCAGGAGGGAGCTCAGGCATTAAATATCAGGGGAACCTATTGTATGTACCTTTCTAATCAGCCCATCATTGCTTTAGGTGTGCAAACCAAATACTCAACTTGCTAGAATTATTTTAATATGAGAGTAACAAGCTTTATGACTTAATTTGTATGATCTGTTGTTGTACTGAGGTATTTGCTTCCATTTTAGGATACATTCAAAATAAGCCAAATGTTATTCGAAAAACGCTAGTTTAATTTGTTGAGAGATGTACCTAATTTTCTCAGTGCATGGTTTCATTGTACTTAAAAGAAAAACTCAAAATTCTGTACCAAGGTCAAAATAATTTTTAAATCATTAAATCGCTCCTTCTTCTATTTTACTCACACCAGTGCTTTAACCTGCAATAACCCGTAGCCAGTTCCCATTTAATTTGTAGGCATAAACCATTGTTAAAAATTAAATACTTTGCACAATTTGGCTTTTAAAAAAGCAAAATAAAATATCTGACACTACAGATGGTCAAGGCATCGTTCCTATACAGCTTGCTCTTCCCAAATATTTTGTAACCAGAGATCTCTGTTTTGAAAGCTTTTTGCAAAACTAAACACAGGGATCCTCAGGAGACCCTAGGCCAGGAAATGCTTTCAGCCGGGTCCCAGTGTCACCCCTCAAAGCGTGGGACGGGAAAGGCCGGGCCCCGGGAAATGGCTGAGGGCAGCCAAAGGCTGCAGGGGGCCGTCCCGCTCCCGGGCGAAGGCGGGGGCCGAGCCTCTTGGGGCCGAGAAGAGGCCCAGCTCTCCGCGGCGCCGGGATCGCGGCTCCCCAGCCCCTCCCAACCCGCGCAGCCCGAATCCGGATACCACGGGTGCGTCGGGGTGGCCCCTTCCGCTCCTTCCGGGCGCCCGGCATGGGCATGCATCTCCTGCGGGGACTGCGGCTCGCGGGGCTCCGTGCCCACGCAGGCCTGCTTGCCGCGGCCGAAGCTCAGGCCGCCCACGGCGGCCCCCGGCCCCGCGCCCCGCCCCATGGGTCCCCGCCCCGTCCCGGCCTCCGCCTCCGTTGCGCGCCCAGCCCGGGGCCGCTGAGCCCGGCCGCCGCGGCTGCCGCCTGCAGGGACGCTCGACCCGCTAGCGCCAGCACCATGGAGCGCCCCGAAGCGGGTGAGCCGGGGCTGCCCAGCGGCTGAGGGGGGCCGATCGGAACCTGGGGGCGTGGGCCCCGCTCAGCGCTCGGCCTTGGGGAGGGCCCGCTTCGCCCCGCGCCCCAAACACAGAGCTTGGAGCCAGCGCGACCCCACGCCCGCCCCGCGCGGATTCTCCTCTCCCTCCCGCTTAGCTCGGAGGAGCCCGGAGCCGCCGGCGTGATCCGTGCTGTTCTTGGCTAAGCGCTTTAGTGCATGCACTGTTGGTGCGACGGGGCGATGGGACCACCCCAAGTTTCAGTTGCGTTTCCCGTCTGACCTTGTGACCCTAGTACCGACTTCATAGCAACACACACCCTCCGGTGTTTGAGCAACACAACACTCAGAGAAGCTCCCCTTTTATCCTATATCACAAACGTGAAAGACCTGACCACAGAGTGTCGTTGAGGATTTTACCCTCAGTGTTTGAAAAGGACCTTTTTAAACTGGCGCCAAATCTGTGGTAGGACCCAGAATCAATTTCCAGCTGAAGTCTGCATTCTCTGTGAATTGAACTGGGTGCATAGAGCTCCCAATTAGAGAAAAGGTGCTCTTCTGTGAGCTCTTTGTACTAGTACAGGCGTACAGAGAGATAAAAGCATTACAATGTTAATTGTATTATATAATAGCTGTTAACTGGTGTAAGTACTTACGTTTACAGTTGTCGTGGGAATGAAATGATAAAGGCTTTGTGGGTGTGTTCAGAGAGTTTGAGTTTTTGAGATAGCTTATATGGGTTTTTCCATACTCATATTAGTTTAAGACTGTTTCCTTACATTTCCCTTCAGATATTATTGTCTTCTTTCGTCCATTTCTCTCTAGATATTGGATTGTACTTTTACTTTTATGATGAATAAACCAAAGCATGGAGGTCAAGTGACTTGTTGATTGTCTCACAGTTCTCAGCCTTTATCCAGATGAAAGATGTAACTATATTCACTAGCTAAGCCAGGACTAGCATGGAGGGCTTGGACCCTTTCCCTTGGTTCTTGGGGGATATACCAAATGTGTCTATCTAGTAGAATGAATAGAAGTCTTGCTTAATAAAGTCATGCTTTATTATCCAAATAGAAAGCTTGCATTTGTGTGACAAAGAGCAAACTGTCTGTCCCCCCCACCCCCAATTGGCCTGTCTATGATGAACTTATTTGCTGAAGTGAACATGTACTTGAATATTAGTGTATGGTTTTATAACGTATTTTAAGTGTATACATTGTTTTCTTACAAAATTAATATTAATTCTATTTAAAAACATTTGAATAGCCGAAACCGGTTTGGCTCAGTGGATAGAGCGTCGGCCTGCGGACTGAAAGGTCCCGGGTTCGATTCCGGTCAAGGGCATGTACCTTGGTTGCGGGCACATCCCCAGTGGGAGGTGTGCAGGAGGCAGCTGATCGATGTTTCTCTCTCATCGATGTTTCTAGCTCTCTATCTCTCTCCCTTCCTCTCTGTGAAATATCAATAAAATATATTTTAAAAAAAATAATAAAAATAAAAACATTTGAATAGCAGAAAGTGGGAAAATACAAATACATTGAAGGCAACTATGTCAGCATTTAGATATTTATATCCTTTAGCCTTTTCTTACATAATTGTAATCATAGTATTATATTTGCTTTTTAAAAAGTCAGTATTTGGTATCAACTGTTTTTTTTTTTTTGGTTGTTGCAAGTCTTCGTAGCCATTACTCTTGTTGTCATTAGCATGAGTATGTTTGGTGTAACCATATCCCTATTAGGCATTTCAGCGGTTCCACTTTTTCTTTTTTGTTTAAACAAAGCTGTGGGGAATCTATGGCAGCATACTGTATATGATAGATACCCAGATATAGCAATAAGAAGAACGTTTTCATGGCTCCTGATCTGTTGCCAGACTGCTTTCTGAAAGGATTATTTCAATTTACAGCGCTATAAACTGTATCTATTAAGAGGTAGCGGTACATGTTGCTGGAGGGAGCAGGTTTGGCAGCAGAATAACCGGACTTAAATTTCAACCCCAGACCTGGCTGTAACCTTGGGCAAGTTACTTAATTGGCTAGTCTGTAAAAATCAGTAAAATAATAGTACCTCCCTGATAGCATGGTTGTGTGGATGAAAGGAGTTACTGTCTGTAAAGTGCTTCTGGCTGTGCTTGGCATAGAGTACAGGCTCCATATTCGTTGTTGTTAGTAGTAGTAGTAGTTTGCCAGTTTGACCTCATCTTTGTGTTAATAGTGCACTTAGAAGCATTGCTTTTATTTGGACTTGTACGAAAGATGGAATTTTATTTTAAATACGGCTAGAACACATTTTAAGTACTCAGAACAATCAATTTATGGTTTAAGTGCTTTACTTAAGGGTCAGTTATTTTAAGGCAGTTTTCCAAAAGCAAAATATTTACACCTTCTGTGAAAGAAAGTGTAATTATGATGGATGTGTTTAAGTCATGTCTGCCAGCCTTTGCCTAACACTAAAGCTTAGAGAATTGGAGGAAGGCTTCTAGGTTGAGAAAGATTGCTCTATAAATGACCAGCAGTTCTTTCAAGAGTTGCTTGGAAGTGGTATGGTCTTTTCCCTGAGTTAATAATTCATATCTACAAAATGGTTTCAAGTATTCTGTAATTTAATGGAACAAAGTTTATATTTCACATTCTAGACTTATTTTGACATAACATTGCATTCAAGAGTTTATATATACATATCCTCCTATCTAATAAAAGAGTATTATGCAAATTAACCATCACTCTGCTACACCCACAAGCCACACCCACCAGCCAATCAGGAGTGAGTATGCAAATTAACCCAACCAAGATGGCTGCCACCACAGAGCGAGCAGGAGGCTTGGGTTTCTCTGGCAATGGAGGAAGCCAAGCTTTCTGCACACCCTGGCCAGCCCAGGCCTCCACTCAAGGCTACAAAGTTTCAATTATAGAAGATAAATAAATCCCAACAAAAATGGTGGCAGCCATGGAGCTGGAGAGAGCAGGAGGCTTAAGTTGCCCCCGGCGATGGAGGAAGCCAAGCTTCTGCAGCCCTGGCCTGCCTTGGCCTCCGCTCAAGGCTACAAAGTTTCAATTATAGAAGATAAATAAGTCCCAGATCCCAGGGCCTCCGCTTGGGTCTCTGGGGGGCGTGGCCAGCCTCCAAACCACCACAGGCCCCTCGCCCAGGCCACCCCACACCCCAAGGGAACCCCCACCCTGATCCGGGACACCCTTCAGGGCAAACCAGCCAGCCCCCACTCGTGCACCAGGCCTCTATCCTATCTAATAAAAGAGTAATATGCAGATTGACCATCACTGCAACACACAAGATGGCTGGCCCTATGTGGTCAAAGACCCTGCCCCCATGTGGACACAAGATGGCCGCCACAAGATGGCCAACAGGGGAGGGCAGTTGTGAGGGACCAGGCCTGCAAGGGAGGGCAGTTGTGGGTGATCAGGCCAGCAGGGAAGGGCAGTTGGGGGTGATCAAGCCTGCAGGGGAGGGCAGTTAGGGGTGACCAGGCTGGCAGAGGAGGGAAGTTGGGGGTGACCAGGCCTGCAGGGAAGGGCAGTTGGGGGGTACCCAGGCCTGCAGGGGAGAGAAGTTGGGGGAAGACCAGGCCTGCAGGGGAGGGCAGTTAGGGGTGACCAGGCCTGCAGGGGAGGGCAGTTAGGGGCAATCAGGCTGGCAGGGGAACAGTTAGGCATCAATCAGGCTGGCAGGGGAGTGGTTAGGGGGTGATCAGGCTAGCAGGCAGAAGCAGTTAGGGGCAATAAGGAAGGCAGGCAGGCGGGCAGTTGGGAGCCAGCAGTCCTGGATTGTGATAGGGATGTCCGACTGTCCATTTAGGCCCGATCCTACTGGGATCGGGCCTAAACAGGCAGTCGGACATCCCTCGAGGGGTCCCATATTGGAGAGGGTGCAGGCTGGGCTGAGGGACACCCCCCCCCCCCCCGTGCATGAATTTCGTGCACCGGGCCTCTAGTGTGTATATGTATGTGTATATATATATGCTTTAATATGCTTTATTTAAAAAGATGGGGAATGACCCTAGCTGATTTGGCTCAGTGGATAGAGCATTGGCCTGTGGACTGAAGGGTCCCATGTTCCATTCTGGTCAAGGGCACATATCTCGGTTGCAGGTTTGATCCCCGGCCCTGGTCAGGCCCCTGCAGGAGGAAACCAATTGATGTGACTCTGGAACATCGATGTTTCTCTCTCCGTCTCTCCTCCTCCCTTCCACTGTCTAAAAATCAGTGGAAAAAAAGATAGAGAATGACGTTGAGCAAGTCATATTATGCTTCAATATTTTTATGTTGTATAGGATAGTAGTACCTTTCCTTCATTCACCCTGTGAAAATGAGAATCTGTGATGTACTGAAGCTGCCTTTAAACACCAGGAGTTATTTTCTCATGGGCATTGAGATATCTATATTGCAGTGTATCTTGAGTAATTCATCATCCACTCCCAAATGTGTGCTTACCTTTATTCAGTCATTCAGTACAAATGTATCGATCACCTCCTGTGACCTGAACACTGTTGTAGGCATTGAGGAATCAAAGGAGAATAAGACAGGGCACTTAAGGAGCTTAGAGTAAGGCGACCATATTGATAGGGGTGTAATTATGAAAAGCTCCCTCTTTCACTTCCAAAAGTGTCTGGGTTTGGTTGGTAAACTATATATAAGTTCCTTTAGCTTGGAATCTATGAGAAAGACAGACTTGTGGACATCTAAAACCTGATGTTTGTGCTGTGACAGGAGGAAGCACTGAGTACCTGGAAGGAGACTGGATTACCTGGCTTGGTGCTGAGTTGGGGAATCAGGAAAGTCGTCATTGATAGTAAACATCTGATTTGAGTTTTTACCTTTAAATTGATTATTCTCAACTGTTAACACAGTCTCTTTAGTCTGAGGTAGAAACAAAGAATGGGAGAGGTGAAGGGATTTTCTGGGGCAGTGTTTTTCAAACTTCCATTGCACAATAGACTCACCCTGCGAGGCTTAAAAAAAAATATTGGAAGCCAGCCTGATCCCCAGAATTGTGATTTAGTTGGCCTGGGGTGGGACCAGACGCTGGTAATTTAAAAAACTTCCTTAGGTGATTCTAATGGGCAGCCAGGCTTTACAATTTTTCAACTGGGACAACCTTGTGCATATTCAGTTGCACAACTACTACTCTTTGTTGCTTGCTTTGCAGCTGTACCTACCCTACATGGTCAGCGATGATCCTTTATGTGTGTTGTATGTGCCCAAAGGTAAAAGGTATTCATTTATCTGTTAAAACTTTTGTATTGCTCTGTTAAAACTTTTGTTTAAGTATAAACTAGTTTTCAATGCAAACATAAAAATAGAAACTGTTACTGGTTTTTACATATTTCAAATAGTTGTGAGCTTATGATTAGACTCATAGTAAATTGTAAGATCTTTTGCCTTTTTAAAAAAATATTTAGCCCAGCCAGCATGGCTCAGTGGTTGAGCATCAACCTATGAACCAGGAGGTCACGTTCGATTCCCCGTCAGGGCACATGTAGGAACCCCTTTCACGTCCTGCGTGGTTCAGGGTTCCAGTTCAGGGCTTGGGTTCTGGAGCAGGCCGCACACAAATGAAAAAAGTCTAGAAAAGTATTAATTTGGGAATATTGGGGGCCAGGTGGGAGCCCACCTCTAGTGGGAGGACTACACCCCGCTCTGGCCTTGCTATCCCTTTTATTGAGACTATGGGATACACCCATAGCCCTTAGGCAGGAAACTCCAATAACAGAAATTTACATAAAACAAACAGAGGTGGAGGCTGCTTCAGCTAACAATGTCTCAACTAATCACTGAGTGATTAGAGCAATTAAGGTTGTTGACCAGCCTTCCGGGTTTCCTGTCCACATCTTTCTGTTAGTGGGACAATGATCGGTTTCCGGCAGGCACATGCCTGGGTTGAGGACTCAATCCCCAGTGGAGGTGTGCCAGAGTAGCCGACCAATGATTATATCTCATCATTGATATTTCTATCTCCTCTCTTCCTCTCTGAAATCAATAAAATATATTTAAAAATTATTTATTTATTGAATTTAGAGAGAGGAAGGGAGAGAGAGTGTGTGTGTGAGAGAGAAACATCAATTTGTTATTCCACTTATTTATGTAGTCACTGGTTGATTATTGTATGTGCTCTGAAAGGGGATGGAATCTGCAATCTTGGGGTATTTGGATGACACTAACTGAGCTACCGGGACAGAGCAAGATCTTTTGCTTTTTAATCATTGAATTTCCAGGAAAGCATATTTAGAGTCAAATATATTTTACTGAATTTCCAATGTTAATATAATAACGGAGAGGAAAGATTTAAAAGTCTTTATTGAAGAAAAAATAAAGGTCAGAACTTTTACAAATGAGAATACGTAGTGATAGTTGTTAAAAAGTAAACATGAAAAAGACTGACAAAACTTCGTTGGTTTGTTTTCAAAAAGTATATGAAAAAGTATAGGTTTAGAATTAAGAAAATATAGCTATAAATGATCTCGAGGATTATTGATTAACTAAGTTTTCATGAAGTATGGTAGCAACCATAGTTGGGTAAAAATTGCTGTTTAATATTTTAACCTTGCTGTTTTGGGTTCTGTACTCATTTAAAAGTTATTTTGGTTTTCTGAACTTATGTATGATTAAAACTCCATTGATGGTGGTTTGAATATCCCATTGATTGTGATCTCACTGGTCATCGAAGCACATTCCTCTGGGACCCAGGACAGATAGTGATCCTAAATTGTCTCAGTAGCTACAGATAACTGAGTTTTGGTTGACTCAGTGGTTCAGGAATCTGGACAGCACAATTATTCTAAATTGTCCAGGTGGTCCCAGATAATGCGTTTCTGTTGATTCAGTGATTCGTAGATACTTTAGATAACTAAGTTGCTCAAATTCTGCTTCTGTAAAAATGCTTTTTCGTGAAACAGGTTCCTCATTCCAGACCCAAAGATGTAATTGATACTTTTGTGATATTCTGCATATAAGCCAGAAGTGGCAAGCTGTTCGGGGCTGCGAGGTCTGGAGCGCTTTTGCTCCCTCATATGCCGCCGGCTTTTAATAAATGACTCCATAATTTGACCTTTTTTTGAGGCGTCCTTTGTAAGATGGGGGTTACACTACAACATTCATCTTACCCTTATTTGAATACAGTACTTCAGAAAATTATTAAAATTGTTTAACAAAAATTCATTTATAAAAATGTAGAATCTGGACACATAAGTAGTTTTACAATATATTTGGATACAAGTGGTATTATTTCTTAACATGTTAAAATTTCTTTTTTTTTTATTTCCAGTGGGCTTTATTGAGATAAATTAACAAAAGTCAAGACTTTATCAACCATCTTTTCTGAACTTTATAACCTCAGTAGAGACTCTGGTCCACATGTGCACCTACAATATAATACCCCCAAACAAAAAAGAAGCCCCACTGGAACATTTGCCAATTAACAGAAAGCCAATTGTCCCTTCCTCCACATGTTTGCAAAATTTTGAGTCCCCACTGTTCGTGTCTCAGTGGAACTGGTCCCTTGTGGCTAGGGACAATGAAATTATACCCCATTTTCATTGAACAAAAATTTTCAGGTTTTAGTTTTGTTTCACAAAAGGAACAGTGACTTTGTTTCCTCCAGGCACCCCTCTCCCATTGGTTCAAACACAGTAGCCTGTATCTTCATAACCCCAACCCTCCCCTTCCCTGCCCAGCATGCACAGAGAATTTAAATACACTTCCTGTTGGAATCTGTCAGCTGGGGAGGGGCAGAGTCCAGTGCCAGGCTGGCTCCCTCTGACCTCATGAACGGTTACAACCTTTGGACCCTTAACTCTTTACCCCAAAGATAAGTTTTTAGATCAGGAGTAGACTTTCTTTGGGAGTTTACTATAACGTGTTAATTCTTATTGAATTTAGTTAGTTGAGTTGTTTTACCTTAGCATGTAAGTTAATTAAATTAAATGACATGTTTTTCTTTTTTGTGATATGCTAAAGAAGAAGTAAATTCCAGTGAGTGTGAAAATACGTCGGGGAAAAAGAAAATGTCAGAAGAATTTGAAGCCAATGCTATGGATTCTCTGGTAGATATGCCACTTGCTACTATAGATATTAGAGATGATTGTGGAAGTAAGTACTTTATTAAATAAATATTCAACCTAATGATATATATTTTTTCCTTGATAAATTCACCTTACATACCTGTCATGTTTTTTAGTTTGGATTGTTAATTAATGGTTTTCTAGACTTAAAAGCTTTAATGGAGAGCCAGTCGTTAAGAGCTCTAATTTCCCAAGGTGGATGCCATCCAGGATGCTGTGGGAATACATGGGTGAGGATGTGTGTGGGGAGGCGTGTAACCTGGACGTGGGCGTAAAGGGTGTTCTGGAAGGCTTCCCAGAGGTTTGGGAACAGTACAGGGGGCCTGGCCGCTAAGTACAGACTATCCAGGGTTCTTTCCTCCATGCTGTCTTGACCTTAACTGATCATCAGAATTTTCTGTGGAGTGATATAAAATTACAGATTCCTCTTTCCTACCTCTGTGTCAGGTGGAACCTCTTTGTTTTATTTTTAAACATCCCATGTGATTCTGATGCTCAGCCAGTCTCAGAAGCCACGCTGTCACACTGTCTTCGCATACAGGAAACCTGGTTTATATTTTGGGGAGATATGAGGAGTGAGGAATGCTTAGAATGTATGAAATCCCTGGTACCTTATTAGTCAGTGTTTCCTATTCCATCATCCAAAGAAAGGGAAGGAGGAAGAGGTGTTTGCTCAGTCAGGACATGGGATTCCCGTCTTTTCCTTTACAGCCAGCCTGTAGGGAACAGCTTTTTTGGTTTTCATGGCTGTCAGAGAAACCTTCATTTGAAGAATTAGAGTGTATGCCTGGTAAGTAGGAGAAGATACCTTTTGGAAATGAGAGGCAAGAATTGCAATGACTTAATCATGTTTTCCTCTTCATTCCCTACTTTTTGAACAATAAAATAAATATATCTAAAAATTACAGTCCTTTCTGATTTCATTATTCTAAGTTGGATACACAATAAAGAAGAAAGCTCCTGAATAATCACGCCTATGTGCCGTGCCCATCCACTCTTCTCCCCTCTGCTCCCTGTTGCAGTCTCTGAAGCACTCCCATCCCAGTGTTCATAGGTTAGACTGGAACAAGAAGTGAAACTCGTTCACCGTTTCAGCTATCGGTACTTTTTTTTTTTTTTCTTAAATAAATCTTTATTCAGATTATTACAATCGTTTCTCCTTTTTCCCCCCATAGCTCCCCTCCACCCGGTTCCCACTCCACCTTCTTCCCTTACCTCCCCCCACTGTCCTCATCCATGGGTGTATGATTTTTGTCCAGTCTCTTCCTGAACCCCCCCATACCCCTTCCCCCCTGAGAATTATCAGTCCACTCCCTTTCTATGCCCCTGATTCTATTATATTCACCAGATTACTCTGTTCCTCAGGTTTTTAATTCACTTGATTTTTAGGTTCACTTGTTGATAGATATGTATTTGTTGTTCATAATTTTTATCTTTACTTTTTTCTTCTTCCTCCTCTTCTTAAAGAATACCCTTCAGCATTTCATATAATACTGGTTTGGTGGTGATGAACTCCTTTAGCTTTTTCTTATCTGTGAAGCTCTTTATCTGCCCATCAATTCTGAATGATAGCTTTGCTGGGTAGAGTAATCTTGGTTGTAGGTTCTTGCTATTCATCACTTTGAAAATTTCTTGCCACTCCCGTCTGGCCTGCATAGTTTCTGTTGAGAAATCAGCTGACAATCGTATGGGTGCTCCCTTGTAGGTAATTAACTGTTTTTCTCTTGCTGCTTTTAATATTCTCTCTTTGTCTTTTGCTCTTGGCATTTTAATTATGATGTGTCTCGGTGTGGTCCTCTTTGGATTCCTTTTGTTTGGGGTTCTGTGCGCTTCCTGGACTTGTAAGTCTATTTGTTTCACCAGGTGGGGGAAGTTTTCAGTCATTATTTCTTCAAATAGGTTTTTAGTATCTTGCTCTCTCTCTTCTTCTGGCACCCCCATAATTCTGATGTTGGTACGCTTGAAGTTGTCCCAGAGTCTTCTTACACTATCTTCAACTTTTTGGATTTTTTTTGCTTTTTGCTTTTTCAGTTGAGTGTTTTTTGCTTCTTTGTATTTCAATTCTTTGACTTGATTCTTGTGTTCCTCTAGTCTGTTGTTGGGTCTCTGTATAATATTTTTTATTTCAGTCAGTGTATGTTTAATTTCTAGTTGGTCCTTTTTCATATCTTCGAGGGTCTCGTTATATTTATCGGCCTTTTCTAGGATATTCTTGAAAAGCCTTATAACCGTGGTTTTGAATTCTATATCCAGTTGTTTGTTTTCCTCCATTTCTTTCGTTTGTGATCTGTTTCTTTGACGCCGCATTTTCACTGCTTCCCTGAGTTGGTAGGGTAGATTTGTGTGCTAGATTTCCTATATGGCCCAGTGGGTTGGCCTCCCCAGTTAACTTGAGGTGGACACTCTTGGTGCACCCCTTTGTGGACTGTGTGTACAGCCTTGTTGTAGTTAAGTCTTGATTGTTGTTGGTATCACTGGGAGGAATTGACCTCCAGGCCAGTTGGCTGTAAGGATCAGCTGTGTCTACGCTGGGAGAAGTTCGGTGTTGGAGACAGCCTTATAGGATTGGACTTGCCAAATTGCAATAGCCTCTGTGCTCAGCTTGGATGGGGTGGAGTCTCAGGGCGGAGCAGACAGTCTTGGCTTCCAGTCAGCCTTGCCCTTGCGTGCGCACGCACCTTCAGACCTCTGCCTTCCCCGGCTCCCGAGTCTCCGCCTGAGAGTCCAGATTCCCCCCACAAGAGCGTGGGTCCCCAGGGGCTCGCCTGGAACTGGGGTTCAGTGCAGTCAGAACTGGGGCTCAGTGCAGTCAGGAGCTTCGGACTCCCTTCTGCTAGGGAAAACCTGTGGCAACCTCCGTAGCCTTTGTGCACACTGGCGCGCGCGTCTCCAGACCCCTGCCCGCCGGGGCTTCCCCGGGTCTCCGAGTCTCCGGGTGCCTTTCTCTCTACTTGACAGACCAGACTCTCCCTGTATGAGCCTGGGTCCACAGGGTTTCGCCCGGGACTAGGGTTCAGTGTAGTCAGAACTGGGGTTCAGTGCGGTCAGGGGCTTCCTTCCCCCTTCCGCCAGAGAAAGTCAGCCAGGCTCTCAGCCACCCTTCCTCTCTGCGCGCACAAAGACCCTTTGCCGTACCTCCAATTCTCTGTGAGCTTTTCTCTTTCCTTCTAGTTGTAGAATTTTCACTCAGCCAGCTTTCCTGTGGTTCTGGATGGTGTCCGTTCTGTCTTTTAGTTGTAGTTTTGAAATTGTTGTGCGAGGCAGCAGTTTAGGTGCTTACCTATGCCGCCATCTTGGTTTCTCCTATCGGTACTTTTTATACAGATCTAATCTATAGGAAACAAACTGCTTCTACTAGAGATTGAGAGTGATACCTCCAGAATCCCAGAACGCATCTAGTATTTCTGTAGCTCCACTGTATTCTTATGTCTTCACCGGTGAGGAGAAACTGGCCACTGGGGCCAGAAAAAAAGGAAAGAGATGTGTCAGCGATTCTGCAATGCATTGCTGCTCTGAGGTACAGCTGCTTCCTCAGAGGATGGGCATTGGGAAGATTGGCCAATGCCCATCCGAATAGGGATCTTTTCTCTCTAGTATATGGTGTATTTATTACCAAGGAAATGATCTCATCCAGGTAAGTTAGGGTCACCCCATGGAAGTCCATTTTTAGGCACAGCGTATTACAGCCACTTTTTGATAGCTCAGACTTTGTGAGTTAAAAGCCTTTGTGGGTTAGTCTAGACCAGCTGTGGGCAAACTATAGCCCGCGGGCCAGATCCGGCCTGTTCGGCTGTTCTATCCGGCCCGCAGAGCTGAAAGAGCAGAGGGTTCTCTTGCTCTCCCCTCCGCTCCTTTACTTTGAATTTATATTAGTTCACACAAACACTCCATCTATGCTTTTGTTCCGGCCCTTCTGTCCAGTTTAAGAACCCATTGTGGCCCTCGAGTCAAAAAGTTTGCCCACCCCTGGTCTAGACTCCAGACCACCATGTATAATATTACTTTAGTGGAAAGATTGAGTTCAAACTCGCAACTTACACACAGTCAGTGTAGTGTAATGAGAGAGACAGAAAACTTATGTTTTAGGTTTTGGTTATTTTCTACTTGCATGACATTGGGCACAACGTCCAGTTTGTGAGCTGGACTTCTTCAACTGTGAAATATAATTTTCTCCTGTTTACCTCATATGGTGTTGCTGTACAGATCAAAAGAGGTAATGTGTGGAAGAAGGCAATTAAAAATGTAAAATATTTATAAATGCTATGTATTAAATCTTTGACACATATTCTTCAGTTATTTGTTCGCTTATTTTTATAATAGCATTTACTAAAACACTAAGGAACAAATAGTAAAATTCTTTGCAAACCAGAAACTAACTCGTTTTTGTGAAGAGAGATTTGTATAGAAATTGGGATTTTTATTGTCAACCCTTAAATCTTAAGATAGATACAGTGTTTGTGTCCAGAACACAGAATAATTAGTTGGTAGCTTGAAATGATTTGGGGCTTTCTCTTAGTTTAGTAACGTGGAAATTGAGTCAGTTGAATGGCTCTGGTAGACAACAACCTTAAAATTCTCAAGTAGCTGGTGGTTGCCTTTGGTTCTCTCCGTTTCCTTTGGTGGGTGGAAATTGTGAGTTAACTGCCAAGAAATTCTTGCTGGTTGAAACCCTGGCAGAGCGATGGGGAAAATAGCGCTAACAAGAACACCGTGGGAAGGGGAATCCTTGCCAGTAAGAAAACTCCTCCCCAAATGTTTGATCCGAGTGTCTCAGTTGTCAACTGTTTTACCTTCAGTGTGGGTGCAGTGTCATTAGGTGTCATGCAGCCTCATTGGCTGAAATGAGTCTTTACATTTTTTTTTGGTTTTGTTTTGGAGAAGAGACTATTTTACTAGGATTATATGTTACAATATGAAATGTATTAGAATATTATGTTAGAATTAAATGTAAGATATATTTGTTATGTTTATTAGGATATAAATACATATTACAAATAAAATATTCAAATGTATATAGAAAAGAAAATTGTAGAAATATGTAGGCTCCTTGCAACCTGAGCCACACCTCTGGCTTTCCAGGGTGTACATGTTCTGGGAGAAAATGCAGCATCAGTGAGTTGTTGGCCTGGGCCTGGATGGGTCTGTTCAATGGGGGAAGTGTCATTGATCAATAGGTTATACCCCCCAGTAAACCACCCAGAAAATGGGGTTGCTGCTGGTTCTGTCTCTGAAAGCTGAATGGGAGGATGCAAGGGAGAGCCATCCTGTTGTGAACAGGAACGGCTTGGTGTGCTTCCCATAAAGTATCAATTTGTGGAGGCCTTTAGTTTATTGGACTCTATTCCCTTAAGAGAATCACAGCCTTTAACTATCAAGCCATATTTAATCAAGATTCAAGATAAAATATTTGAGTGAGTTTTTTTTGTTTTGTTTTTCAGCAACATGTCTTTCCTCATTGTGGAATTCAGTTCTCCTCATATTGAAATGATTACAGTCCTTATTTTACCTCACACAGAATTTTCACCTTTTAGTTATTGGAGATTTCAGAGATATGGGAAATGATCATTTTATTCCTTATTATCTAATACTGTTAAGTTGTATTTTAAAAAATACTTCAACTCTTAAGTATTTTATTATTATTTTTTGACTCACAATATTGCAACCAATCATAGTATTTTTATTTTTTTAATATATTTTATTGATTTTTTACAGAGAGGAAGGGAGAGGGATAGAGAGTTAGAAACATTGATGAGAGAGAAGCATCGATCAGCTGCCTCCTACACACTCCCTACTGGGGATGTGCCTGCAACCCAGGTACATGCCCTTGACCGGAATCGAACCTGGGTCCCTTCAGTCCCCAGGCCGATGCTCTATCCATTGAGCCAAACTGGCTAGGGCAACTCTTAAGTATTTTAATATATCAGTTGAAACTTACCGTACCTGAAAATTTTTTTTATAGAAAAATGATGTATCAAATAAGGTTGAATCGCTATCCCCATTATAGTAAGTGATCATCCTGAATCAGTTTTTTAAAAAGGTAAGTTATGTTCTTTTTCCTTTCTGTAACTGATTGGGGAAGCATAGTCCAAATTTTATTTTGAAAGGCTTAAAGTAAATATTTGGCCCAAATGATACAAAGGGTTGATATCTTCCTCTCCCCCACCCCTTAAAAAAACACACACAGGAAACAAAAATTAGAAAAGCCTAATAGATACATTAATTCATTGAACACATAATTATTGAATGCCTGCTATGTACCAGGTACTATTATTGGTGCTGGGCAAAGGTTGTAGAAGATAAAATTCAGTTAGTAGACAAATGTATGGAGAGTTATTCAACTTCGTAAGTATCAAAGGGTGCACATTAAAATCCTTTCTAATAAAAGAGTAATATGCAAATTAACCATCACTCCACTATACCCACAAGCCACGCCCACCAGCCAATCAGGAGCGAGTATGCAAATTAACCCAACCAAGATGGTTGCGGCCACGGAGCGAGCAGGAGGCTTGGGTTTCTCTGGCAATGGAGGAAGCCAAGCTTTCCGCACACCCTGGCCAGCCCAGGCCTCCACTCGAGGCTACAAAGTTTCAATTATAGAAGATAAATAAATCCCAACAAAAATGGCGGCAGCCATGGAGCTGGAGAGAGCAGGGGGCTTGAGTTGCCCCCGGCAATGGAGGAAGCCAAGCTTCTGCAGCCCTGGCCTGCCTTGGCCTCTTCTCAAGGCTACAAAGTTTCAATTATAGAAGATAAATAAATCCCAGATCCCAGGGCCTCTGCTTGGGTCTCTGGGGGGAGTGACCGGCCTGCAAACCACTATAGGCCCCTCGCCCAGGACACCCCACGCCCCAAGGGAACCCCCACCCTGATCTGGACACGCTTCAGGGCAAACCAGCTGGCCCCCACCCGTGCACCAGGCCTCTATCCTATCTAATAAAAGAGTAATATGCAAATTGACCATCATTCCAACACACAAGATGGCTGGCCCTATGTGGTCAAAGACCCTGCCCCCATGTGGACACAAGTTGGTCGCCACAAGATGGCCAGCAGGGGAGGGCAGTTGGGAGGGACCAGGCCTGCAAGGGAGGGCAGTTGTGGGCGATCAGGCCAGCAGGGGAGGGCAGTTGGGAGGGACCAGGCCTGCAAGGGAGGGCAGTTGGGGGCAATCAAGCTTGCAGGGGTGGGCAGTTAGGGGTGACCAGCGTGGCAGAGGAGGGAAGTTGGGGGTGACTGGGCCTGCAGGGAAGGGCAGTTGAGGGGGACCCAGGCCTCAGGGGAGAGCAGTTGGGGGGGACCAGGCCTGCAGGGGAGGGCAGTTAGGGGTGACCAGGCCTGCAGGGGAGGGCAGTTAGGGGTGACCAGGCCTGCAGGGGAGGGCAGTTAGGGGCAATCAGGCTGGCAGGGGAGCAGTTAGGCATCAATCAGGCTGTCAGGGGAGTGGTTAGGGGGTGATCAGGCTGGCAGGCATAAGTGGTTAGGGGCAATTAGGAAGGCAGGCAAGCGAGCAGTTGGGAGCCAGCAGTCCTGATTGTGAGAGGGATATCCGACTGTGTGAGCCAGTCCTGGATTGTGAGAGGGACAGTCGGACATCCCTCGAGGGGTCCCATATTGGAGATTGTGCAGGGTGGGCTGAGGGACACACCCCTGTTCATGAATTTTGTGCACCGGGCCTCTAGTATGATTATAACCTACCAGATTGGCAATTTCTTTTAAAAATAGTACTCAATGATTTTAGTGTTGTGTCTGCATTGCTTCTGACAATGTATTGTTATAGTTGTTTTATGAGTGTTCCTATCCTATGCATGAACATTGCTAGATATTATATGAGTACTTTGTTCATTGTATTTTCCTATGGACTAAATAAAAAGAGTAGTAGCAAATTATATTTTGGAACTTAGATTATGATTTCAAAGTTAGAAATAAAATGAAGTTCAGTAAGGAAAAAAGGGATTTTATATTCTGGCCATGCAAATAAACTTTACAGCAAAAAGACAAAGTTGGGTAAAGAGGAAAAAATAGATACTGGGTTCAGTAGGTAACAAGTTAACTGTAAATCAGCAGGACTCTCTGAATTAAAAATAAAACATATATTACAAGGGTAAATAAAATCACTACAGCAAAAAATACTCATAGATATATCTCCTTTTTTATCCAGCTGTCATCAGATAATTTAAAATTTTGCCCTGGCTGTGATGCCTGACAAAAGAAAATTTTAGCTAATCCAGTTCAAATGAAAGTTAAATAGTTATTGGTAAGATTATAGAAAGCTAAGGGAATTTAGAGAAATGTTGTACTTATTTTTACCAAAAATTGGGGTTTTTTTTTTTGGCTACGTCATTCTCATGATGCCAGAATTGTTAGAGTTGTGATACATTACAACTAAGAGTATTACCTTCAGATAAAAAAAAGTATTACATTCACAGATTATTGTGTTTCTTCTCAGTATGTCTGCAAAATGGTCTTATGGAATGTTTGAAATGCAAAGGAAGTTGCTACAGACAGGAGGACAGTTTAGTTTTAAACAGATAAGTTATAAAACAGCTTAAAATGCTGAAAGCTTCAGTGGCCTTTCAAATACCATATCTGTTTCCCTTAGTATTGTTCATATTTTGTAAAATATAGCAAAAATGTTTCTGTGTCTTATGTTCACAGTAAAAAATAAATATATTTTACATTTCTACCCAATACACATGTGTATGCAAAAAGCTCAAATTTCATGAAGCAATACTTAAACTTACCATAAGCAATGTACTGTCTATACTAATTCGATTCCATTCCTTTTCATTCCATTCCAGTTTTTAAAAAGTACCTTTTTATTATTTTCTAAGATGATTTCATAACCCATGAATAGGCTGATACTTGCAATTTGAAAAAATAAAAACTAGACTATAGGTTTAGGATTCTCTTTCTACTATGCTAATTTTAGTTTGAACACCATTCTTTATTTAACTTTACCACTAAATGGCCTAATTGGTACAACTGTTAACAGTACCTTTATCACAGATTATAGGAAACTATAACTAACCCTAGATAGAGATTATCCGTCCCTCCCCTGCCTCTGAGGTGTGTGTGTGTGTGTGTGTGTGTGTGTGTGTGTGTATGTACAAGCATAGTCAAAAATAGAATATTATAATGAGTCTCATGTTCATTACTTCTTTATCACTGAGTTATTTTGAAATAAATTGCAGATGTATAATTTTTATCTGTAAAAACTAGTGTGCATCTTTGAAAGATATTCTCTTTTAAAAAATACCCAAAACATCCTTACCATACTAACAAATAACAGTAATTCCTTATGTCATCAAATGTCAGCATTCACATTGCTCTGTCATAATTTTAAATTTCTTGATTGATTAAGGTGTTACAAATGTGTCCTTATTCCCCCATTATGTCATAATTTTTTAAAAACTGGTTTGAATTAGGAACCAAAGTGTATGATTATATTTGATTGATACATCTCTTTTATCTCTTTTCATCTATAGATCTGTGTGTGTGTGTGTGTGTGTGTGTGTGTGTGTGTGTATGAGCGTGTGTGTTTATTGTTGAAGAAGTCAGGTTGTGTAGAAGTACTCTATTATGGTCATTTAACATCTTTCTCTGTCCTTTATATTTACAGTTAACTGGTAGTTATATTAGGATGCTTTTTCAAGTTTTGGAATAAAAATGCTGCAAAACATTTTGAATTTACTATTGTGTGACATCAGGAGACACTTTTAAATGTGATATTTTAACTGTTCTTTTGCATTTATGAGCTGAAAATTTCTATAAAGAAGGACTTTACCTTAATTAACTTATTTCTTTTATGACTATTTGGTCATAAAGAAAGACTGGATAAATGTGTGATTTATTTTTCCCCTTTATCATCAGATTTTTAGAATAACAGTTCTTTAGACTCCTCCAAAGGTGACCTGTAAGTTTTTGGTTTTAGTTTTTCTTTTGTTTATTATCTTGGACTGATGGTTTTAAACTTATTTGATGTTTAAATAACATCATTGAAGTTATTATTCTATTTGATGCTCAATTTGTTAGATCTTTGGCCAAAGTCGGGAACTTTCACATATGCTCCAGAGACTTCTGACATGGTCCAGGAGTCTTTGATTTCCAAGCTCCTCTGATACATTTTGTGCCCCAGACCTAGAATCAGCTATATCTCCAAGTACTGGCCAGATTTCAGGTTCTCAGATAAAGAAATGAAGTGACTTGACGGGAAGATGCTTGTTGGAAGACTAGTTTGGTGTGTAATACTAACTACTTAGGCAGAACTGAAATAGAGAAGTAGTTTGATCCAGTAGAAAGTATTCTAAAAGAGTTGAGGTCTAGATACCAGACTCAACTCTGTGATACTGAGCAGTTTTTAAAGGGTTTTCTGCTCTTGTTTCATCATATGTGAAATGAGAGGCTTAGTAAGATCAGGGTTGTGTAGACACATGGGAATTATGCTATTCGTTCAGCTCAGACTTTTTTAAAAAAATATATTTTATTGATTTTTTACAGAGAGGAAGGGAGAGAGGGATAGAGAATTAGAAACATCGATGAGAGAGAAACATCGATCAGCCGCCTCCTGCACACCCCCTACTGGGATGTGCCCGCAACCAAGGTACATGCCCTTGACCGGAATCGAACCTGGGACCCTTCAGTCCACAGGCTGACGCTCTATCCACTGAGCCAAACCAGTTTCGGCTCAGCTCAGACTTTTGCCAGTCTTTCTCAAGGCATTGGGTGCAGGTGGTCACTGTGGCCGATTAGAATTGATCCAAAGACGAAACCAACTGATAGGATTAAATGTAATTAAGGTGCTTCTTCCCTCCCACTTCTTTCCAAAAGCATACCTTAGAAAATATATTAGTATTTTCATAAGGTCTCTATGAGACACTCCAGTTTGAACAGTAAGCTACTGTTCAGGAAGACACAGCCTGAAAACTCAATTAATGGTAGTTTTGCATGCCTATAGAAGACCCAGGTAGAATCTGTAAAAAAGGAGAGAATTTCAGACTGATTTGGTGATTATTTCTGGAGCATAGCTTCATAATTAGAATTGTTGAATATTATAAATGAGTCTTACAAACATAACTTTAAAAAGAAGTGCGTTAAGTGCTTCTGAAATTATCTACAGTCAAGGACCAGTTTTGTTGTTTTTAATTCCTACTTGTTGCCCACTGATACTTTTGTAAAAGGCAATAAAAATGAATTATTAGAAAAATGTTTAAAAAATGACCAACAGAATAGAAAACAAAATTTAGTAGACAAAATTCCTTTGCCTAAGTGCTATGAGTAGTCTCTTAATTTTTACAACAAATAACTTGTAGTGTGACATTGGCTGCAAACCAAACTTTGAGTGGCACTGCTACAAGTAGTCACACATATTGAGTCATACAGGATGGATGAAAAAATAATGTTTCCTAGTGTCATGAATATTGTGGTACAGAGGTGAGAATGGTGGTTGGTCATGCTTTAGAACAGAGGTTAGTGCACTGGCCCACTGGCTGGCTGCTATGTGAAAGTTTTACTGGAACACAGCTCCATCTATTCATCCGTGTTTTGTTTACAACAGACTTGGGTAGTTTTGACTGAGACCATATGATATGCAAAGCCTAAAATACTTACTCTGAGTTCCTTTGTGGGAGAGTTTGCTAGCTCCCGCTTGCAATTTGAAAATAACAGTTGTGAATGATTGCTACTTATATAGTGTTTGTTTCCAATATTAACTTTGTTTTAATACTTTTGGTATATTATTGTTTGATTTTTATCTTCTAGTCACTGATGCACCTCAAGTAAATTTGGAAAGTGAAGAAAATGAATATAAAGATCAAATAAAGAAGAAGAAAAAAAAGTACAAAGACTATCAACCAAACTATTTCCTATCCATTCCAATCACCAACAAAGAGGTGCTATATTTTTACAAACTATTTTGACTATAAAGTTCTAAATTATATTTAAAGTACACTAAATACTTACTTGTAAGTCCATTTGCTCTCAGCTTATAGGAGTCTTTGGTGGCATGTTAGCTGGGCCTTACAGGGAATATTTGTATTTAAATGGAATATATTTTAAAAATAATTTTGAAAAATAATTATTTCAACCATCATATTTAAACAGTTTTGCAAAAGCCACTTGAAAAAGTATTTCTAGATGGCATGTCATGGTCCTTTCTAAGCATTTGGTCACCACAACAGAGGAAACTTTCAGGAGCTGAGAGCAGTGACCAGGTAGAAAGAGAGGAATTTTGAAATCTTTGCTGGGAAAGTAAACTGGGATGGATTTCTTGCTGCTTAGTCCTGTTTATGGTAATGATGATTGCAACATAATTTCTTTAAAAATTACTCATTGTGATATCAACTTAATATTACATGACAGACTTGGTAAAAATATATTAAAAATCTGAAAAATTAATGTGGTATGAATAATAGGAAATCAGATTAGCTAATTAGCCCACATTAAGAAACCCTCATATATGTGGCTGAGAAAGCAAACTACAGTCTCTTAATTAAAACTGCTAGAGTAGCTGGCTGGAAGAAGTTATGGGGAGGAAAAGAGGACCTATGTAATACTTTCAACAATAAATATTTTAAATTTTAAAAAATACAACTGCTAGAGCAGTGAGGTAGGAATTGAAATGCCTTACAAAACAACGCCTGACTTGGAAGACTGACTGCGTTGACATCTTGACTCAATTTAAGAGCCAGAACTGAATTTCTCTTTGATTGTGGGTTTTAATCTCTTCCTACTGGGCACTTTCAGGTTGCTTCCCCCTTTATTTAACTAAAATGTTTCTAGGGAATGCTAATGAACCTTTAAAAATAAAACAAAATTGAAATCCAAGAAATAGGGCACTTTTAGGTTGCTTCTCCCCTTATTTAACTAAAATGTTTCTAGGGAATGCTAATGAACCTTTAAAAATAAAACAAAATTGAAATCCAAGAAATAAATATCGTAAGAAAATTCTCTTGGGACATTCTAGGAAATATCTAGTCTTTGAGATAAGCTTTAGCCAGGGAAAGAAGACAAATAAAAAGATAAATTTTATTCCTAACAATACAAGATCTTAGAATCATATTCTGACTTCACTGGTACATACTGGGGGATTAATAGTAAAATAGTTCTTAAAAGTGTTTAGTTTAATGTAACCAGCAATTATATATTACTAGAGGCCGATGCATGAAATTCACGCAAGAGTAGGCCTTCCTTCCCGTGGCTGCTGGCATCGGCTTCCCTCTGGCACCCAGGACCCGGGCTTCCCTTGCAGCCCTGGCTTCATCTGGAAGGTCGTCCGGAAGGATGTCTGGTCTTATTAGCATATTATGCTTTTATTATTATAGATTTTAAAATATTGCCCGGCTGGTGTGGCTGGGTAGTTGAGCATTGACGTATGAACCAGGAGGAGGACGCTTGATTCCCAGTTGGGGCACATGCCTGTGTTGTGGGTTTGATACTGAGTGGGGACATGCAGGAGGAGCCTATCCATGCTTCTCTCTCATCACTGATGTTTTGGTATCTCTCTCCCTCTTCCTTCCTCTCTGAAATCAATAAAAAATATATTTTTTTAAAATAAAATACTTGTGAGTTATTTGGAAAGGTTTTCTTTGAAATAAAGCATCACGTGTACATATGGGAATTAGGAGAGAGTAGGACGTCAAAGGTGGCGCTGCTAACGGAGCAGTCAGACCGAAGCCAGGTCCTAAAGAAACTGATTGTGAAGTAGAAGGCTCTTCCCAAGGACCTGTGGTTTATGATTGGAAGAGACTTCAGTTTTCTTAGTTTGATTTGTTGGTTGGAGAGTGTTCCACTACAGAGTCAATTAGTATAAAAACTGTTAAAAACTTCATAAATTACTTTCTTTAAGCCCTTCATTTTATCTTTCTTCACACCTCTAGGCTTTCGTGGTGGTTTGAATAGCAGTTCTGTATCATCCTTCACTCATGCCTTCCCCCTAACCCTAATCCTGACCCTGATCCTGACCTTAACCCTACCAGTTCTGGTTTCTCACCTCTTCCAGCCAAGATCGGTGGAGTGATGTGGTGGGGAAAGGTGGATGGGGAAGGGAACTGAGAGGAAAGCTGGTAGAGAAAGTCTTTCCTTCACCTCTTAGTTCAGGATTTGGATCACCAAGGTGACCGGAGGAAAGGGGATGGGAGAACTGTCTGCAAACCTTAGTTTTCAATGAGCAGCTTTTGTTTCTGCCTCACAACTTCGGGATGTTGAATAGAAAGTGACAAGAGTACAAGCTTTGGAGTCTGACAGACCTTGTTCAAATACCAGCTGGGTCACAAACTCCACTTGTGGATGTAGGTCAGGTTACTGAATTTCCGTAGTTTCAGTTTCTTCAGGTGTAAAATGGAGTTGATAATGACTATTTTCTAAACCCAAATCTGGACATGTTACCTCCCTGCCTATACATTTCAGTATTTTCCGAGTGATGTTAGGATAAAGACAAAGCCTTTACCATATTCTGTAAGATTCTGCATGGTCTGACCTCCACTTCAGCCCTCCTTCCTTCTGCTGGAGCCCCCTCTGGCCTTCTGTGAGCTTGCCAGCTTCCCTCTGCCCTAGGGCAGTGGTCGGCAAACTCATTAGTCAACAGAGCCAAATACCAACAGTACAACGATCGAAATTTCTTTTGAGAGCCAAATTTTTTAAACTTAAACTTCTTCTAATGCCACTTATGCAAAATAGACTCGCCCAGGCCGTGGTATTTTGTGGAAGAGCCACACTCAAGGGGCCAAAGAGCCGCATGTGGCTCGGGAGCCGCAGTTTGCCGACCACGGCCCTAGGGAAAGCCTTCTCTGGCGGGGAGTTTTCTCTCCTCTCTGGGTTTGTTAAAGCCAAAATCTCAGCTCAAGCCTCTCCACTGTGACCACCCTGACTAGGTCAATCTTCCCCTTTCCCCAAAGACTTGAAAGTCTTTCCTTTTGTCATTTGTCATCCTTGCAATTTGACACTTGTTAGTCTTCTTACAGAGTTTTTCAGCCCATTCCCAGTACCTACAACAGTGCTTGGCCAAGAGTAAACACAAAATAATGTCATTTCAGGGGCAAAAGATGTGTTTCTGGCATACTAAGTTACAACCAGAACATTACAAATAATAAATACAGTGTTATAAAGGTTGATTTTATAATATAGGCTCAAGAGTAGTTGTTTGTCTTTGAGGGGCTAGGGTAACTTGTAATAGTGGGGAATACAGATTTCAAGTGACCTCAAAACCAAATATTTTAATAATGTAATAGGTCTCTCAAGAGACTTATTTGTAGGCAACAGAAAGCTTCATATTAAATATGGGTTTTAGAGGTAAGAATGGGACTTTAGGAGGTACATTTTCTATCTTTTGTATGAGCACCTTTTTTGTTTGTTTGTTTTCAAGTATCTAATGTTAATTTTCTTTTTAAACTACTTATGAGCTTTTGTGGGAAGGCCTGGGAAAGGGAGCAGCATTTATAACATTGTTTCAATGGGAGACTGTACTCCAAATTTCAATTAAGTGACCTGCAAACAAGCTTTGGGAAGCTAGCACATTCACAATGAGTTGCTCTACTTTTGGTCTCTACTTGTTGGCATCTAGTTTTAAAGAAAAAAGTTTTCACACTTACATGGGTCTTTGATTTTTAAACATGTTCTTAGATGTTTTGAATTCTTTATTAGTGGAAAATAATGATTTCATATTTTTAAGTAATGGAATTGGAAAGTAAATTAGAATGACTGCATAAAAATATCCTAATTTTAAGTATATGAAAGTATGTATTTCTCCATTACCGGCAATTACTTAGCTCAAATATAAAAATAAAGAAGGAAAAATTTAATGGAGCTATAATAAATCTTCAGTCTTTCTTAACTGACTAGATTTTATATGCTCTCTTATGAGAAGTAATAATTTAAGGTAAATCAGCATTGAAAATGTAAGGGAACAATCAGAAGATGATTGAACTTAGGAGCGTATTAATTTCTTTGTAAGACAGTTTTTCTATACTAGTAGAAAAGTATGATTTTTTTAGAGGCTTAAAAAGGCATTTGTTACATTTAATTCTGTATTTCATCATTTTGTTCAGGAAAATATGCAAGTAGATTTGCTCATTCAGTTTCTGGGAAATGTAATTGTGAAAGTATTTGATATGATCATGTATGTGAAGCACTTGGTAGATATAAAAAATTCTCCTATTTGAGGATAATTTCTTAGTTTTACTTTAGTTATTACTAAATCATCAACTTTTTGAGTTGTTTTTCATGGTTGTGGACAAGCAAGAAAAGTGAGAGTATTTAGCTTTGAAGAAAAGCTAGGTAGCAATGTAACATGCGCACACGCTCTCTTGCACACTAACTTTAAGGCCTTTTCTTTGAACTCATAATATGCTTTGACTCAATTAGAAAGCTTAAAAGATTTTTAATATAAAATATAAAAATTAATTTCCTCATTGTGTTGTTTTCAATGCAATATGGCTTAGTGGTGAGGTTTAGCAGATGGGTGTCTGATTTATTCTCTAAACAACCAGAAATTACTCAGTGAGTGAAATATTTAAGAATTTAATAAAGCTGTTTATTTATAAAGGTTTCTTTCAATGTCATATTTAAATATGACTCTATAGTACTAGATCATTAATATGTGCATTGTGCAGAATTGCCAATGGCTGCAGATTATGGTAAAAGATAGGCTTTAATGCATTGGTTCTCAACCTTTCTAATGCTGCGACCCTTTAATACAGTTCCTCATGTTGAGGTGACCCCCAACCATAAAATTATTTTCGTTGCTACTTCATAACTGTAATTTTGCTACTGTTATAAATCGTAATGTAAATATCTGTGTTTTCCGATGGTCTTAGGCGACCCTGCTAGCGGTTCTCAACCTGTGGGTCGCGACCACTGCTTTAATGAATTTATGAATTTTAAACAGTGACTATAAAAATTAGTGTCCTTTGGCCTTTAATGACATTGGTACTGGTTTTAATAGCATATAGACAAGACTTCAGAGTCTTGAAGTATTTTTCCTTTTTATCTTTTAAGAATGTAATTAGGAATAGAATGTATTTTAAAAACTGTTAAGATGATATCAAGGAATATATAAATTAATCTGTCCCATCAAAGAATAATCAGACATATGTTACTTGATTAGATTAACTTTAGAATTTTCATAGGTTTGATGTTAATCCTGCATTTTAAGTACTGTGTGACTTCAGAGAAATGGTCTTCAAAGTGTTTTACAGTTTTTAATTAGCGACTTTACAAGCTACTGGATTCAAAGATATGAATGGTCTAAAACTATTTTACCATGTATGGCATTGCACTAAAATGTAGAATATACAAATGAATGGAATTTGAGTATTGTCCTGAATTTATATATAATTAGTATTTGAGTTTAGAATGAAAACTAAGTTTTTAAGACTAAGAAACTGCAAATACTGTACTCACTGGATGCAAGTAGCAAACCTTCAGATGTGACAATCAAAATGTGGCCAGGCATTGCCAAATGTCCCCTGGGAGGCAAAATTGCCCTAGGAATAGAACCACTGATTTTAGTAACATTGCAATGTTGCAAACCTTATGTGTTAGGCGAGTGGTATAGAGTTTACAAAGTAGTTCATCGATTATGTAGCTTATTTACTGTGATCTTTAACATAACTCTGTAAGTTTGGCAATGCACATTTTATTATTCTTATTTTGCAAGAGGAGAAACCAAGACTTAGTGAAACCAGGTAACTTGTATGGGCTTACACCTGTGGTAGGCCTCGGGTTAAAATCCAGGGTTTTTGAGCCATGTCCAGCACCCCTCACTTACATCTCTCTGTATTATATAGCAAAGTTCTCATCCTAAATCACCTTTTCATTATCAGTTAAACCAGAATTACCAATTGTATCAGCTAAGATTAGAAGATGTAATTATATTGTTTTGAGGTCTGACGTTGTTGAGCACCTGTTTAGGCCCCTTCCATATGAACCCGGACCTTCTTGAGCTGCTGCATTATTCCCAAAAGCCAATTTCAGCACTTGATTGCACTGGGGAAAACTCTCAAAATTCAAATTTAAAATTTAATACAAACTTACACTAAAGGCTTTGTTTCGAGAGGGATAGTGTGTTGTTCCATTACACAGTATCCAGTAAGGTTCCCCAAAACCTTCCTTTAAATGTCTTTTTCCCCTCGATGTTTCATTTAAGTCAGTACCCACATCTTTGACCCCCTCCTTGCCTTCTTGAAAACAAATTCCGTGTAACTCTTCTCCATTGCTCTCAGCTCCGTCTCCTCCTCCACACTCTTCCTGGTCTTTGCTGCAGGTGCTCCCTCCTCTTTTCCCACGCACTGCAACTTACCCTTTTCTCAAGTTCCTGTGCTGCTTTGGGTATATGTTTGTAAAGGAATTTTTTTAACTTGTTCAACTTCTTTTAGTAGAAATGATACCAATATGTGCCTCATAGGATTGTAGAGAGGCTTCAGTGAACTAATATGTGTGAAGAGCTTATTATAGTGTCTAGAACCTTACTGCAGTGGCTACACAATGATGGTTAGCTCCTGGTGTCATTGGTTAAATGTTGTTTTTATTATTATGACCAGGCACTGTGGTAAGGCCGTGGGTTAGAAGAAATAGGTATTGCCCTGGAGGAGTTCATAATTTAGTTTTATCAGTGTAGTGTAGAGGAAACTGTGGCTCTATAAGATCTGTGTGTACGGTTACATGATGTTATTAACAGGCCATCAATATTCTTCTATTGGGTGTCACACAAGTGACATGTTGTGTAGGAAAAGATCGTGTTAGGTGTTACTGTGTAAATTCCTACCAGGGAAGCGTGTTTTGGTCCTCCAGATTGCAAGGAATAGAGAAACGCTGAGGTTCTTTTGGGGTGGCATGCATTTATTGTAAAGATCCTCAAGCAGTCACATCCCAGGACACATCCCAGGATTTGCCCAGTCACATTCCTCAGATAATGGGAGCATTGTTCAGGATAAAGCAGCTACTCTCCTATCAAGAACAGTCTGCTGTGCTCCTGATTCAGTGTTTTCTTATCTCTGCCGTCTTTTTCCTGACTCTGCTTCTATTGCCAGCCCTTCTCTCCCCTTGGCCTTTTCTCTGACTAATGCCGCTGCCTCAGGGCTTCTGTGCGCTCTCTTCTCTCAGGGCCCGGCTCAGCTTGCTGTTTTATATGTGAACTATTTCCCAGTACACTCACACTGAGAAGTTGACTAGAGTTGGATCTAACTGGAAAGGAGGAGGGGAGGTAGTGAGAGGGGAAGGCTGGTAAGGGACCTGGGGTTTTGTCTGGGTGCAAACTGTAAGGGCTTTTCTAATATACGTGTTTGCCACGCTCCCTCCTCACATGCCTGGAAAGATGACAGTAGTCATCCCTAGTGGAATTGTTGCTGTTTTAAAAATCTTAAAGCCATGAAGAATGGGTTCTTAGACACATTCACTAGGGGATTAATAAATATGACTTCCAACAGAAATGGACTGTTGTATGATGGCTTGATCTTTCTGTGCAAAAATAAAACTTTTTAAAGGAAAGATCCTAATTATAGTAAATCATACTGCATATTCAAGGACAAGTTTCTGAAGAGATGCATGGCCATTGAAAGATTTTCTGCTCAACTAGTGACCCGATCTGTAAAATAATGGTGTTAGGCTCGATGTTCTTAAGATGGATAAGCATTGTATAATTCGAAAAACTTATGCATCCTATTAAGCTTTCCAAATCACCTATTAGGATATTTGAGAACAAGTAAGACAATTCAGTTTTGTTTGGTTGAAGAATCTTGACATTTCTAATTTTGGTGGTTGCTTATGTTTCTTCTTGATTTACACTTTGCCATAAGGAAATTCTGCTTACCTGATCTCTATTTTATGTGTCTGTGTGTGGATTAGGTCACAAACGGAGTTAAGATCCTGCAGAATGCAGTAATACAACAGGATAAGCGCCTGGCCAGCGCAATGACCGGTGATGGTTCCTTTCACATCACCCTGTTGGTGATGCAGTTGTTGAATGACGATGAAGTAAACCTGTGAGTAATAGGTCTTTCTTGAAGATTGTTTTTCAAATTACTACTTTTATATGAATAAACATAGAACCCAAAAGGCATTTAAATGCTAAAGAAGTATTTAATTTATTGGAAGTATTTAAATTATTGGAATAATTTATTTAATTTATTCCAATCAGAAGTCAATGTACCGAATTAGCTGTGTAAATATTCTTTAAAGTCTAGTCTAGACTTTAACGCTCTGTTTTTGTTATCCAGTGGTAGCCCTTGACAATGCAGTATTTTTTTTTGCCCATGTTAATGGTATAAGCCCTCTGGAGTCTGACCATTTAGGTTAGGATTCTAGATAAAGACTCTGGAACACACCGTGGCACAACCACCTCTTAAAAGATGTCTCATTTTGGAAAAAGACATTTACTTTTTAAGTAAATGGAGAAAATAATAGTCCCAATACATGTAAGAGTCCTTAGTATAGGGCCTGACACATAGTAGGCACTCAATACTATTATCTGTTAGAGCTGTCATTCTGCTTGGTCAGTGTACAAGTACTTCCCCCACCCCCAGTTCCAGAGTTGTGCCCTGAAGGCTGAGTACAAGTCACTGACTGCTGCTTTCCACTCTGGAGTGGAAAAGCCTTGCTCTTCCCTTTCCTGTTACTTCCTGTATGCCCCCCGGAATAAGCTCAGGCTTAAGCTCTGTGGAAAACCAATGCCGGGATGGATGAAGGGTTACTTCCTTTTTCTACTCTGACATAGAGTCTCCTGAGGGGATGAAGAACAAAGCTTGAATTGGAAGGGAGTTGGGGTAAAGGGAAAGTAAAGGGAGGAAACAATAAATTAGTAACTGAAAATATACAGCTACACTGTGATTCTTGTAATTATATCTTTTAGACAGTAGAACCTCATGTCTTTAGAGATGAGTCTTCCTATTTACCCCAACCTGATCTATTCAAGAGCAAATACTGAGCGCCCTGCAATGGCAGAGAGGACTTGAAGATTTTACTTTACTCACTTTAGCCGTTCACTTTGCCAGTCAGAAGGAAAAAAACAAAATTCTGATACTCTTATAAGAAAAGAAGTAAAAGATGTGGCACAACAAGGCAAAAGCCCTGTGTGTGTTAGCGTGGTGTATATGTCAGCATTCTCTAGAGAAACAGAACCAATAGGATGTATATCTATATGGATATCTAGATATATTAACATATCTCTATCTCTAATCCATATACCTATATCTAGATTTATTTTTAAAATTTAGCTCACATAATTAGCTCCCTGGCAAATCCAAAATCTGCAGGGCAGGCTGGCAGGCTGGAGACCCAGGGAAGAGTTGATGTTGCAGTCTCAAGTTCAATGGCAGGATTCCTTCTTCCTTGGACAATAGCTGTCCTGTTTTAACTTCAAATACAATATTTGGGTCTGAACTCCAGGTCCAGAATTCTGTTTCCTATATGTGTATATGTATACTTTTATTAATTTTACCAAATAGAAGTCTTTTCATAAACTGCTCTTGAAAAGATGTTGTATTTAAAAGAATTTGGAAGTTAGTGATACCATAGATACTATGACTCCTTACTCTGTGATTGATGACATCTCATTAGAACACATTTCTTGATTTATGCAACTAGGGACTAAAAAATTGGACTGAGTTGAAATCATCTATATTTATTTAAAGAAAAATGGGACATGGAATTCAGTATCTCTGAAAAGCCCTAACCTTCAGCATGGTTTGCTTTCATATATAGTTATATTTAAAATGTGTATCTTGAATTCCCTCCATTTATGATAGATGAGCCAGAAGTGGCTGTTCTGTTTTTGAATGCTTTAACTCGTAGCACACTGTGTCTTTTTGTATGAACATAAATACAGTTTGGAAAGATTGGATTTAGGGTGTAGATTTGGAGGTATAATGAGAAAATGTTGACATTTCCAGAGCTATTTTAAGTAGTGTACATTATGTTATGACAGAAATGAGTCTCAGTATGGAAGCCATAGATGACAGTTAAAAAGTTTATATGAAAACTAATTTAGAGATATGAAAGATCTAGAAAAATACCTACCTAAATTTTGTTGCATACATTTAACATATAGTTATTGGTGAACAAATCACTTATCAAGATAATTTAACTTAATGGTATTCACCAAAAGGGTGTTTTAAAGCCCTCTTCACAATGTAAGAATGTACTTATTTCTTTTTTGAGTAATTGCTGCCCTCTAGTGAGATTTTAATTTTTTTCTCATAATAAAGTACCTATACCAAAATCCTCTTCATGGTGGAAATAATTGATCCTAATTTATAAAATATTCTAAGCATAATAATGTCTAATTCATTAATATAGTAAATATTTATTTTTATTAGGAAAAATTAAGGACTTGAAATAAAATAGCTCTATAATGACATAGGCGAAACAGATATAACAAACTTGTATAATTGCATTTGTGAATATAAACTTATATTTTTGTTAAATTCAAGTACAGTAAATTATTTTATTATGGAGACTTATATTTTAAGAGATAATGTATATTAAGTTTTAGTAGAGTGCCTTGCAAAGAGTATTAGTACTTTTAAAAAGAATCTAGAACTTTCCACACAATCTAATATAAGCTCTCATAGGTATTAGGTTTCTTGCAATGTATTATCAGTAATTCTTTTCCAAAATGTGCATGCAGTATTTCCTTTGTTAAAAAATTCTTGGTGAACTATAAAATAATATTTCCTTTCATGTCTTTAATATAATACAAATTATAATTAGGTAAAGAATTCACTTCTTCCATAGTTTTTGTTTAAAAATTAACCTTAGTTTTATTTTAATCAAATAGATTAGATTTTGAAGGTATTTTGTGCTTTAAAACAACTAGTACAAGCATCAAAATTAATTTATATTTCTAAATCTGATTACTTTGTTTCCTGTTTAGTTTTGTATATTTTATCACTTAGTATGTTACTGAAAAATATATTATCTCTTGCCAGTGGTATTGATGCTCTTTTGGAATTAAAACCGTTCATAGAAGAAATCCTTCAAGGAAAACACTTGACTTTGCCCTTTCAAGGGGTTGACACTTTTGGAAATCAAGTTGGATTTGTGAAGCTGGCAGAAGGAGAGCACATGAACCCACTTTTGGAAATTGCAGGTAAAACAAACAGCAACAAACTCATATGAAATGTCACCTGTTGAAGAAACAATTTTTCCCCCTCAATTCTGGTAATAGAGCTTTGACATCTTTTAACTTTGGGAGGCCAGTTTAACCTTACTTGATAAGTGAGCTTCTTCACCATTTTCTTCTGTGGGTAAGAAGCTAACTAAAAGGCCTGAAGAGTCATCATGATTCTTTGATCTGAGGAATATGTTGATTCTGGAGCTGGATTCAAGTATTTGTTACGTGTGTCCTAACCTTAAATCCGAAGGATCTCAGCATAACATTTGACATGTAGCCGGCATTTAATAAGTATTGAATGAATGAATGAGAATCACCAGTTGCCCATTCAGAGGCTTAATCTGCCAGACCTAATCCAGAGAGTCAGTAGATGACTCAACAGCATTTTCCTCTGTGCTACTTTTTTCTCTCCTGTGTAGATACCACTCTTTGAGCAGAAGGTCTCTTGGTGATGATACAAGGTCTCACATCCATTGGAGAACATGTTACTTTGTGCAGCACAATTGAAAATGGTTAGGGAAATAGAAGCAGAAAATTACACAACCTGGATGAGTGACTTTTGTGTTGATTCAGAGATTGTAGGTTGTGTGTTGGTATACAACTGTAAACCATTTTTATTTTCATTTTCATTTCCTTTCATATCATGTCAAGCCATTTTACGTCATCTCATTTCAGGTTCAGTAATCCTTGGCTCACAAAACACTCACCATTGGTCTATGCTTAGTCTACTTTCATCTATCTATCTATCTATCTATCTATCTATCTATCTATCTATCTATCATCATCTATCTACCTATCTATCTATCAATCTATCTATCTTAAATTAATATCATAATCACCTGGGAATCCCCAACCCAAAATGAAAGCTATGTAGTAATCTATAATGTTGTCATTGGTAGAAATCTAACCTTGTTATTTTTTTTATTAATCCATCTCTTAGCCTTCTCTCATTTAAGCTCACTGTTGTCCGGAAGTCGGTGTTTATTCTCTTATATTCTTCCAAAGTATATGTATTTTTAGTTGACCTTAATCTTATAAAAAAAAGGTGTCATGTTGTATGTGATGTTTTGAGACATACTTTTTTTTACTTAATATTATATTATCTTTAAGCAGTTTTATAGTTATCCATTCAAAAGTGCACCTCTTTTTGGGGTGAGGTGAGCATGAAGATCAGGTTTCATTTCATTGTTGGTTAAGTTCTTTTTATTGTGGAGCAGTATCTATCTATCTATCTATCTATCTATCTATCTATCTATCTACCTACCTATCATCTATCTATATCTATCTACTAGAGGCCCAATGCACGAAATTCATGCAATAGTAGGCCTTCGCAGCCCCGACACCTGCCGGCTGTCTCGATCCCTTGCAGCCATGGCAGCTGCAGCCCTGGCTTCGTCCGAAAGATTGTTCCGCTGTTAGGCTGTTTGGTCTATTTGCATATTATGCTTTTATTATTATAGATATACAAACAAACATGCAAACAATTAAATAATATTTATTAGTCAATTAGGACTTAACATCATTAGTTGGCCAAGGAGAAAGCAACTCCAACAGTTCTCCCCACCTCTTTTACTGGGGTGACACTGGTTAGCAAAATTATACAGGCTTCAGATGCACAATTCTACAACACATCATGTGTACACTGTATTGAGTGTTCATCACCCTGACTCTAACAGTTTTGATGGTAAAGCATTTGGACACCCATGCCCACAGTTAACAAACTCAATCTGTTCTTCCTGACTGCTCTGGAGAAAATGCTAGATATAGGTCTTTTCTTTTGTAATTTAAATATCTCTGAACTCAAGAAACATTTAAATTAGTCATTCATTTATTGACCTTTTAAATAATTAAATGGGTGCTTGCAACATTGAGAATGCCATCCATTCTTAACAAATATTTTCACAAAGGCAGTTTCCATTATTGATAAAAGATCCATTGTGTGCTAAGGAATGTGAAATCTCTTCAGCTTAGTATGACTATGAACCCAACAGTTTTGGTTTGTCATTTTAGGACAAACCACTGCCCCTGTAATTCCTTTTTTGATGCCAGAAACTGCTGCTTAAAAATATATATACTTTTCCATAAATTTAAACAAAATATTACCCCAAATTGGGAAACAGAGGGAGGACAACACTTATATATTCACTGTTTGTTATATTTGTTTTTAATCTATGTATATATTGTACTGTTGCTTTTGATTATTGCTTTGTACTGTTGCTTTTATGGACTTCTATAAGAAATAAAAGTATTTGAGTATGTATATGTAAATTTTTCATTGAAGTCTATTTGGAGCCTCTATTTGTACAGTATTCAGGTAGTCAGAATGTTCAATACACAGACTTTTTGTTAGTATTTTACTTCATTAGATTTATTTTTCAAAAACTACCTCAGGTTTAGTATTGCTTTAGTTCAACAGTATCAGTAAAATAATGTCATTTTGTTTTTTGTGTCATACTTTATAAAGTATTCAAATGATATAGTCAAAATTTTGACCACGGTACAAAACTTTGTAATAAACTACGTATATGTATATGCCTATACAGGAATATTAAAATCATATTTGTTCAAAATCATGGTGGCAGAGCTAATTTGACTTAATGAAAAAGCAAGGTAATTTCTAAAGAAAACAAATTTAATTATTAAAGTATTGATAAATAACAAGTTAAAATACATATTAAGAAGTAAAACTAACTTGAATAGTTGAAAATTATAATTCATGAGTAGTCTCATTTGTCTGATTTTCATAGAGTTTTAAAATTTACAAGTTAGAAGAAACAAATTCTTAAAATATGACCTAGTTGTTTTGAAAATAGGACTGAATTTCAGACACTAGTATTTGAACTCATTACTGAAAATTTTCAGGATAATGAGTAACTTAGAAAATTTAATGTATGAAATTGAAGAAACTTATCATACATTTTGAACTAATAGAATCTGAATTGATGAACTTTTACATCAGTACTTGAATTATGCATCCAGATATGCTGCTAATAACTTATTTTTGGTAGATGCTGGTGGGAGGAGACCAAGCTCATCTTTGATCCTGTTTTTCCATGGAAGAGGGACAGGGGCTGGTTGAAGGTGGGCAAAGTGGGGGTGGGGGAATGGAGATATCTGTAATAGTGTCAACAATAAAAATAAAGTTAAAAGCAACAAAACATCATCTTTTCCTAGCATTACACAGTAGCTCATAGAGTTAAGGAGATATTGAAAATTATGCATTTATATGGCATTTCTCCACAATTTACAATGATGAAGTTGCTCTGAAAAGCTTTTGGCATAGACATGAATATGTGATTTCATTCATTGCTTTTAGTGAACCGTAATTTTGTTAAGAAGTATATTACATTGAGAAATTGCTAAAAATTTACCCTACTGTAATTATAGTAGTCATTGCAGTTTTTTTTAAATGAGAAATGTGTGCTTGGTTTAGCATGATAAAAGGTTCCAAGTGCACTTATCTCCTGAAAGGAAAAATGAAAGGTTTTAGGATATTCATTTGAACATTATACTTTCTCTTATTTTGACTGTCATTTTCCTCCAAAAGATGGAGAGAATATGCCCTGTGTTTCTGTCCTTTATGAGGAATCTGTTTAGTTACTGGTATCTTTGGGCATTTCTAGGCTGCTCTATCAATTAAATTATATTTTAAAATATTTGAGTGTAGTTTATTAGCTTAATATTTATAAATCTTATAGTAAATTGTGCATTTGAAAACATTCAGAACTTATCACTTATTTAAATGTAACATATTTCTTTTTTTCCATCTTTAATATTTTACTTTTTAAACTTCTTAATTTTCCAGAAGTTTTAAAATTTAGTCCAATTTATCTGTTTTAACTTTTGTTGCCTATGGTTTTGGTGTCATATATAAAAAATTGTTGATAAATCCAGTATAATGAAGTTTTCTTCTATGAGTTTTATAGTTTAGCTCTCATGTTTAACTTAGTCTTTGATCAATTTTGAGTTAATTTTTTGTATATGGTATAAGGTAAAGGTCTAATTTCATTATTTTGCATGTGAATATCTAGTTTTCCCAACACTATTTTTATAAAAGACTGTAACTTTCCCCATTTGATAGTCTGGCTCTCTTTTATTCCATTGGCCTATATCAGCCTTGGGCAAACTACGGCCCACGGGCCGGATCCGGCTGTTCTATCTGGTTCTCTTGCTCTCCCCTCTGCTCCTTTACTTTGAATTTATATTAGTTCACACAAACACTCCATCCATGCTTTTGTTCCGGCCCTCCGGTCCAGTTTAAGAACCCATTGTGGCCCTCGAGTCAAAAAGTTTGCCCACCCCTGGCCTATATGTTTGTCTTCATGCCAGTACCATACCATTATGATTATTAAGCTTTGTAGTAAATTTTGAAATCAGGAAATGTTAGATCTTCAACTTTTTCTTCTTTATAAATAATTTTTGGCTATTCATGGTCCCTTGAGATTCCAAATGAGTTAGTTTTAGGATGATTTTTCTATTTCTGCTAAACACCATTGGAATTTTGATAGAGATTTGCATTAAATCTATAGATCGCTTTGGGTAGTAATGTTGACATCTTAACAATATTAAGTCTTCTGGTCCATGAGCGTGAGGTGTCTTTCCATTTATTTGTGTATTTTCTTTTTTATTTCTTTTAGTACCATTTTGTAGTTTTTAGTGTATAAATATTTTGCCTCCTTGTTAAAGTTTAGTTCTAAGTATTTTATTATTTTTGGTAATATTTTAAATGGAATTGTTTTCTTAATTTTTTATGGATTGTATCATTGATCTTTTATAAGACTCATGTCAAGTTTTACTTCTAAAATAAAGGCTTGTTTTGGTTCTTCAAAATAGAAATGATCATTTTCTCCTCTAATCCCCCCATACCCTATAGATGGATATCTCCTATAGAAACTGTAACACCACATGGCATTTGATTACTTAGAAATCTACCTTTCTCAATTAGAGTGAAAACTCTTTAAGAGAATCTTCCATTTTTGTGTCCCTAGAGCCTACTACAAAATAGAGGTTCAATTAATGTGTACTTTAACAGATATATAAGCCAATGAAAATTTTAGATATAAACATAAAAATCTAAGTGAAAGAACACTTAACCTTGGATAGTCTCTCTTCCCTCAATGACATTCATGTATAAATCTTTGCATCAGAATCAAACCCAGTTCTGGTGTCTAGAATCCCTTCCAAATGTTGTACCAGAGCTCTCTGACAGTTCACTGGGATTAGCCGGTTGTTAGGATAAGAAGGGGCCAGACAGAAGGGACCTCCTCACTTTTACTCTCAAGGTTAAATGACCTGTCCAAGAACAAAGTTGAATAATAGGAGAACTGGGCCAATGTTATTGGAATGCTCAATCTGTTGTTTTTTGTTTTTGTCAATTGCAATGGAATGAATGTGATTCCTCTGGCATCAAGGTATAATTTTTAAGACTTGCTTGTAATGTTTTAAAGTTCTATTTCACATTTTTACACAGCAATTAATTGGACATATCTATTTAAAATGGACGCCTTGCCACGCTAGCAGTCAGCAGCTGTGTGTCGCAGCAGGTTGCCTAGGACCAAACGAGAGAGGGTTGGACCTGCATTGCCACCATGTGCCCACCATTCAGATATCATTGCTGACATCCTATCTAATAAAAGAGTAATATGCAAATTAACCCTCACTCCGCTACACCCACCAGCCACGCCCACCAGCCAATCAGAGCGAATATGCAAATAAACCCAACCAAGATGGCTACTGCCACAGAGAGCAGGAGGGAGGCTTGGGTTTCCCCGGCAGTGGAGGAAGCCAAGCTTTCCACCTGCCCTTGCAGGCCTAGGCCTCCACTCAAGGCTACAAAGTTTCAATGATAGAAGATACATAAACCCAAACAGAAATGGCGGCAGCCACGGAGCTGGAAAGAGCAGGAGGCTAGTGTTGCCCCGGTTATGGAGGAAGCCAAGCTTTCCGCACACCCTGGCCAGCCCAGGCCTCCGCTTAAGGCTACGAAGTTTCAATTATAGAAGATACATAAGTCCCAACAGAAATGGCTGCCGCCACGGAGCAAGCAGAAGGCTTGGCTCCGCTCCAGGCTACAAAGTTTCAATTGTACAAGATAAAGAAACCCCAGATACCAGGGCCTCCGCTTGGGTAGCCAGGGGGCATGGCCGGCCTGCAAACCACCACAGGCCCCTCGCCCAGGCCACCTCATGCCCCAAGGGAACCCCCACCCTGATCCAGGACACCCTTCAGGGCAAACCAGCTGGCCCCCACCCGTGCACCAGGCCTCTATCCTATCTAATAAAAGAGTAATATGCAGATTGACCATCACTCCAACACACAAGATGGCTGCCCCCATGTGGTCAAAGATCCTGCCCCCATGTGGACACAAGATGGCCACCACAAGATGGCCAGCAAGAGAGGGCAGTTGGGAGGGACCAGGCCTTAAAGGGAGGGCAGTTGTGGGCGATCGGGCCAGCAGGGAGGGCAGTTGGAAGGGACCAGGCCTGCAAGGGAGGGCAGTTGGGGGCGATCAAGCCTGCAGGGGAGGGCAGTTGGGGCGACCAGGCCTGCAGGGAAAGGCAGTTAGGAAGGACCCAGGCCTGCAGGGGAGAGCAGTTAGGGGTGACCAGGCCTGCAGGGGAGGGCAGTTAGGGGTGACCAGGCCTGCAGGGGAGGGCAGTTAGGGGCAATCAGGCTGGCAGGGGAGCAGTTAGGCATCAATCAGGCTGGCAGGGGAGTGGTTAGGGGGTGATCAGGCTGGCAGGCAGAAGCGGTTAGGAGCCATCAGGAAGGTATGCAGGCGAGCAGTTGGGAGCCAGCAGTCCTGGATTGTGAGGCCCAGTGGGATCGGGCCTAAATGGGCAGTCGGACATCCCTCGAGGGGTCCCAGATTGGAGAGGGTGCAGGCAGGGCTGAGGGACACACACATCTCCGTGCACGAATTTCGTGCACCGGGCCTCTAGTGTACACATAAGGAACTGTTTGACATTGAAATGGGGACTCAGAACTGTTGGACATTGAAATTGGGACTCAAACATTTTTTGTTATTATATGTTTATTTCTAGTCTGCAGAGGCAAGATTTTTTAAAGGAATGAAATGGGGGAAAAATAGATACAGAGGCAAAGAAGCATTGAACAGACTGTCAAACTGCAGCGGGAAGGCAGGGGAGGTTGGCAGGGGCGCTGTAAGAGATCAACCGAAGGACTTGTACGCATGCATATAAGCATAACCAATGGATACAAGACACTGGGGGGGGGGGCAGGTAAAGGCATGTACTGGGGGGTAGGGGAGGCCGGGGGGAGGTCAATGGGGAAAAAAAAGGAGACATATGTACTACTATTTGTAATACTTCAAACAATAAAAAAATAAAAAAATAAAATGGTGAAAATAAAATATTTAAATTGAAGTTGGTTTCAACATTATGTCAGCCTTTATGTTGAAGCATATAGTTCAAATGACTCACTAAAACCATTTAAAATGAAACAGTTTAAGCAGCATATGGAAATAAGAATCCTTTAAATAGTAATAAAATAGGAATGACAAAAACAGTTGTATGGTTTTTATTTCTTTAAAATTTTAGATGGCTAAAAATGATTCTAAAATCTTGAGATTTTAAATATCATATGTGACATAATTTTACTGTATCTTACAATGATATTAGAAAGTATGGAAAGAACTTACCATCTTTATTGTATGGTGTATTGTTCAATCACAAATCAGTCTTTTTAAAACTAAAATCTAACATGTTACTTCTGTTGCATCCACATACTGACACACAGTATATATAGTTAAGAATATATTAGGACCCTCCTGGCCAGTGTGACTCAGTTGGTTGGAGCAGCTTCCCGTGCATGGGAGGGTCATGGGTTCTAGCCCTGGTCGGGGTGTGTGTGGGAGGCAACCAATGGATGTCTTTCTCTCTCTCTCTCTCTCTCTCTCTCTCTCTCTCTCTCTCTCTCTCTCTCTCTCTCCCTCCCTCCGTCTCCCTCTCTCCCTCTTTCCCTTCCTTCCTCTCTAAAAAAATTAAGAAATAAAGAAAAAACAAATTAGGGCCACCTGATTTACATTGGCATTTTAGACTATTCTTATTAATAAATCTCTTTGTATACCTCAATAAAAATAAAGCTCTTTGTGATTATTCTCAAGTTATTCATCATGCTATCATATAAACACCCTCAAAAATTTTATAAAGGGGAGATAATTACAAAAGGGAAAAAAAGGAGAAAGAAATATTTGCTTTGCAAGAAAGTGTATAAAATTAAAAGTACATTATTATATTGAAATTGATGTTATAGCTTACTTTGAGACAAATCTAGCAATGTATTTGCATGTTAGGTATAAATTTATAGTTGCTACATATTTAAAAGAGTTTACCTGAATAAATTTCCTATCTACTTATTTTAAAAAACAGATAAAACTTCCTAGTATCTGGCATGCTCAATAAATATTTGTTGAATAGATGGAAAAAAAAAACCCACAAACCACACACACACACACACACAAAAACCACCCAGATAAAACGAAACTGTTAGGATAACAAGAGAATTGTTTCTTTATAAATTATTCATTGAAGTGTTCATTTATATAGTGAAGTCTGTTACTATTAAAAATATATTTTAAGAAATTGTTCTTCAGACAATTTTTATCTTTGGCTATCAGGTAAATTGTATTATTTAGGAATTATTCTTAGCTGACTTGTGAAGGATATCTGATGTGTTTGCACTGTGATTTTCTATTTAGTGCATGAAGGAATGTCTGTGGTATTAGAAGGAATTGAACAATCTCTTAAATTATTCATAAGCCTCTCTTCCAGAATATGTTAACATAGATGAAGAATGACATGTGGTTTTCACATTAGCAAAAACTCTTATCTCAAGAATAGTATTTCTATAACTATTACCCAGTACTCTGGCTAAGCAATAGATTATACTGTTATTAGGAATATAAAATGGATACTAAGATGTACTTTTCCAAAAGCAGGCGTTCTTTTCTCTTTCCCTATTCCTTTGTACCTAGAGCATATGCTGTACTGAAAAAAACATATTAATAAAAATTAAATGTGCTTTGTGACAATATTATTTAAAACAGTATTGTGAATAGATATCCATCATCTGTAATTTCAGTCAATAATGAGAACTCTTGAGTCAACATTTGACCAGTAAATTGAAAAATGCTGTTTCTTTAGAATCAAATAATATGCAAACCTAATGTAGATAGTAATAAATGATACAGATGCCTACTATTTTACTTTCTATTAAAAAAAAAACTACTTTCATTATATCTCTTGTATGTTTTTGTTGTTGTTAATCCTCACCGGAGCATATTTTTTCCACTGATTTTTTTAGAAAGGGTGGAAGGGAGGGCAGGATGAGGGAGAAAGAGAGAGAGAGAAACATCGATGTGATACCTATCAATTGGTTGCCTCCCAAATGTGCCCCAGCTGGGGCCAGGGATCAAACCTGCAACCCAGGTACATGCCCTTGACCAGGAATCTAACCTTCGACTCTGGTGTATGGGGCCAATCCCCTAATCACTGAGCAACATCGGCCAGAGCTCTTGCATGTTTTGACAATTCTGAATATTGTTAAGTCCTCCTCTTCATTGGGCTGAAATCTGTCCCGTGAGACTACAAGCTCCCTGCAAGCAGGAATGTGCTTGCTGACTTTAACAGATAATGTGCCTGGCATATATAGGAAGTGCTCAGAACATAACTGAATAAATGAATTTTTGCTTTTATATCTTCATGCTATTTCTGTTTTCTGGGTTGCTGTGAACATATTGGTTAATTTCTATCAGAAGCTCATCTATGTGATAATTCCTCAAATGCTTGAGGCTTGGAAAATGTGCCCTAATTCCTTCACTCAGATGTTAGGAACTTAATAAGTTGGTTTACTATGGTATATGTTAAGCCATCAGACATTGCCAATGTTTGACTGTTTTTGACTCATAAAAATGACAGTTTTGTATGAATCAGCCTAATATTTTGACTCGGGGTCTATTTAAAATAGTTGAGAATATGCAAAAATAATTGAGGAAAGATAAACCTGCTTGTAATTTATATGAGCTAAAAGTTGATAAGTTAATTATAATAGTACTTGTTCTGAATACTAGTACACTCTTATTGTTTTAAAACACATGTATACCTGGACTGTTGACTTTTTTTGGCTGTTCGATATCTAAACTCTTTCCCAGCATCTCTATGTCAGGTACATTTTTTCACAGATTCCTTTGGTGCCAGGAACATGATCTTGCTTTGGCTCAGACTAGTAACTTGAACAAAACAGAACCATGCAGAATCCATTCCCGGGATGGGCTGTGTCATCAGCGGTAGCTACCATCAGTCTAAGGCCGATGGCAGCATTTCTAGCCCTTTACTGTGCCTGGTTTCAGTGGTGCCAGCTGGAAGACCTCGTGGTGTTGCCGGACCTGTTCTCTTTTGTACTTTGGGCATCTTGGCGTCATAGCCTTCCAGCCTGTTACTCTAGTCCTCCATTTCCCATGAGGTCTGTTGCTGCTTAACTCAGGCAAAACTGTCTACAACTGAGAACCAGTGTTTTCTTGGCATTGTAACGGTCTCTTACTTAACCTTCTTTATTGCTGTAGAAGAGAGAAGAAAAAGCATTTGGTAGCAGTGATTTGCAATGAAGGGTGTTTTAGGACATGCCCCACATAGTTTGCTCACATGTATGTGCTGGTATCTATGCTCAGCTAAATACTCAAGGGGGACCCTTTGCAGATCCCTGGACTTTTCACTCTGTGTAAGTCTCACTTCTCCCGTTCTCTGCCCTGTGAGCTCCAGATGCCTACTCTCAGCTCTTTTTCCTGAACCAATGAGGTGACTGGGCTCTATTCTCCTTGCACGAAGGCCTAGAATCAGGGGTCCTCAAACTTTTTAAACAGGGGGCCAGTTCACTGTCCCTCAGACCGTTGGAGGGCCGGACTATAGTTTAAAAAAAAAACTATGAACAAATTCCTATGCGCTCTGCGGGCCCGGGACGAGTGGGCTGCTAAGCAGGACAGGCAGTGGCACCCGGCGGGCCGGATAAATGTCCTCGGTGGACCGCATGTGGCCCGCGGGCCGTAGTTTGAGGACCCCTGGATGTAAGCTGGGCAGTCAGGCTCATCTTGTTTGCTTCTCATCTCTCAGGGACCACTGGCCTTCATTTCTTGATGGGTACCGAGTCTTGCAAACCTTTATTTCATATACTTTGTCCTTTTATTGGTTGTTTCAGATGGGAGGGCAAATCTAATTCCTGTTATTCCATCTTGGTCAGAAGCAGAAGTTTTAGATGAAGGGCACAGATCAGCTAGTCCTTTTTTATACCTATGGACACTACTGGTATAATCAGTGAGTCAGCATCTTATCAGTCCAACAGTTATTTTATTAAATGTTTCTCTTTCAAATTGTTGCTTTTGTGTGCTTTACCCAATGTTTGAAATCATTGCAGATTTAACTGTCATAAATATGTTTATCATGTACATTGTTTTTCTCTCTTTTTTTTAAAAAAAAAATCATACCCCTGGCTGGTTTGGCTCAGTGGATAGAGCGTCGGCCTACAGACTGACGGGTCCCGGGTTTAATTTTGGTCAAGGGCATATGCCTGGGTTGCAGGCTTGATCCCCAGTAGGAGGTGTGCAGGAGGCAGCCGATCAATGATTCTCATCATTGATGTTTCTATCTCTCTCTCTCCCTCTCTCTTCCTTTCTGAAATCAATAAAAATATATTTTAAAAAATCATAGATATATAAAATAATCTTTATTATAAAATATTTTGTTATTTTTTGACTTGCTATTTTTATAAAGAAAGCCATGTGTTGTAATAACATTTTTGTGTTTATTTACTTCAGAGGCTGCAAAAAGGACATTTCAAGAAAAAGGCATCTTGGCAGGAGAGAGCAGAAGTTTTAAGCCTCATTTGACCTTCATGAAATTGTCCAAAGTGCCATGGCTCCGGAAGATGGTGAGTGGACATTTTTATTGCAAACCTTGGGTTACTGGCTACACCAGCATTAAGCATGGTCAGCAGCATGAATGACATTTGTGGTGGGTTTTGACATCCTACTTACTATTATTGCTCCTGGGTCTACTTCCCAGGGATGCTAAGTTGGCTCATGAGCCTCCATAGAGGCTGTTCTACGAGTTCCCTCCTTTGACAGTGTGGCTATTGGCTGTATACTGTGACCAACACTCATTGCTTCTTCGTCTGTTGCCACACCTGCTTCACTCCTCAAAAGGCCTTGAGGTAGTGCCAAGGTTTTATTTTCTGTTTTCTTTGCTAATGGTTGTTTTCAGCCTGCTGCTATCAAAGCTTCCTCCACTGACCTGCATACACTGGTGCTGCTCACTGCAACTGAGTTTTTCAAGGTGGGACAAGCTTTTTAACCCTCTCCAGAGCTCTCCCAAGGTTTCCAAAAGCCCACCTCGCTCTCCCAATAGTTGTTTCCATTGAGGGCTTAGAACAAGTGCTCCTGGGATGGGGCAAGAGGGTAACTGTGGGAAACCTTGGACTTAAAAGTACTTCTCCCTGAAGATGGTCAACAGTGACACAAGCCAAGGGACATGTGTCTTGACTTCCCCTGTCTCCAGGTGACTTTCTGCCTTCCCAGGCCACTCCCTCTCCTTCAGAGGTTGGGATAATTGTTGACTTTCTTCTGGATTCATGAGCATTTCTCCTGGAATCTGAAGGGCGCCCTTCATTGTTTTTCCCATTGCAGCCTAGGGAGTTGCTCATGCACGTTAAGATATCTACTGACCTGCTCTGATATACCAGAGTTGTGGAGGTGGCCATGCAGATTAGTATTCATTCCTGCTTTCCATGGCCCTTGGCTGCAGTTAAGACTGATTTGCAGCTCTATAAATGAAGGGCATGTTTATTAGTAAGTAGATCTTTTTTCTAAATTTGGCATATTTTGCATTTATTGTCTCTGTGCTCAGAAAGTCTTTTTGGTCCTTTAAAACATGTGTTTAAGTGATTGACCATACTGTGGTTATGAGTTTTCTATAAACTATTGTAAAATTCTTCTCAAAAAGAAATCTTGCATGTGTTTTTTGTTTTTTTTTCTAACTATGCCCCACTTTTAATATTAACTATGTTAGGTGCCATTCTAGACTATTTTGGTAAAAATAATTGTGTAAATAATAGATTTTGAAATTTGGAATGATAACAACTGACACAACTTGTAGACTGACAGTTTACATTTTTACTTGTTATCTTTCCTTTTTTGCTTTCAAATGGATTACCCTCTTCCCAGTGGTTTCAAACTTAATCACAGAATGACAAATCAGTGGTGAAGGTAATAATCCACATTTCAAAGTGTTTCTGTCTTTACAATATTAACTTTGAAATGATAGCACCCACGCACATTTATCAGAGGAATATTTAGACCCCTCTAGAATCTCAATTTCAGTATTTCAGACTGAATTGAAATGATTCTTTGGCAGTTAATTTCACGGGATCTGCTCCTTTCCTTTACAGAAAGGGATGTGGGACTTAGAAAGGTTAAGTGGCAGAAATGAGATCACATTCTCCTTAGTTGCAGAGTCCTGTGTAGAATCCATCTTATCTCATTCTCAGTTTCATTTTCTTACCTCCCACTGGCCACACCCATTTTATCCAAATTAATTTATATATGTGAAGAGCAGTCTGGTCCAAATCATATTCATTTAACAGATCTTTATTGAGGGCTTACTATGTGCCAGATACTGGGTGCTGGGCTGAGCTATGATCAGAATAGAAGCAGTCCTTGCTTGTGTGGTATATAAACTCTAAATCAGGTTGGATTATGTTTAGGTTAGAATGCTTAATCTTTAGGAAATAAAGTATGTATGACCTTACTGGTTTTTTTTCAGAAAGCCAAATAAGAATTTTTTTTCTAATCTATGAAATGATTCTGTTTCCGGTTACTACTATGATGTTCAATGTTTCTGAATGCTTAAAGTACTGTCTTAAACGTTGGGATTCATGAGTCACCTGGGGTGCTTGGTGAAGCTGCAGATTTCCACCCCCTTATTTCAGATCTGGAGTTAGATGGACCAGGTGGGAAGAGATCAATCAAAGAAGTTGTTTGAATATATGCATAACCCATGGACATAGGTCATAGTGTGGTGAAGGCCTGGGGCGGGGTGTGTATTTGTGTGTGTGTGTGTGTGCAGGCTAGAAGGGGTCAATGGGGATGGAAAGGGGACATCTGCAATACTTTCAACAATAAAGATAAATAAAATAAAAAAAGACCTTGACTTTGGATGTTTAGTAAGTGCCATGGGTGATTCTGATCCAGAGGATCTGCAGTGTAATACAATAAGTCCCCACTGAATGTCGACAATAGGTTCTTGGGACTTTGGCGAAACGAGGTATAATGAAATCAATCTTACCCTAACTGATATAAACAAGAGTTAAGTTCCTGTGGCATCTCATGGACATTATTACGAAATGATATTATTTGAGGACCTCTTGTATACTCTGAGACTTGCAGTCTTAAATAAATGTCAAGCATTTTCTCTATGTAGCAAATCATTGGTTCCACTGTAAAAGTGAAAAGCAGTATGAAAAGGTGGCATACATAAAGGTGGATTTTTATTATGCTCTGTCATTTGGAATGCAGATTATTTGAAAATGTGACTGTTTGGTCTTTCTTCTTAACTTTTGTGCATTTCCCACTGTCTGTTCCCATCTCTCAGCACAAATGGTGTTCTGGGATTTTATCCTGGTCTACTCATTTCTAAGGGAGTGGCCACTGATAAAGTCAGTAATGGGATGTATCGCTAGTATTCAGTGTTGTTTAGATTTAGAATGAAATAAAAGGAGAGAGAAAGTGTGGGAAAAAATACGTTGATTTTCACTCAAATATTAGGAAGTTTGTCTCATTTCAAGTACTCATTTTACATTATAAGTTTTTTTACTTTTAAAAATATTAGGTGAATATATGTTCACTGTAAACAATCAAGTGCAACAAACCTATAGAGTGAAAGATATAATTTTTCCTTATCACTGCCCTGCCATCCCCTTTCTCCCAATGTAATTTTTCTCTGAAGGTTACCACTACTAGTCTATCCTCCTGACCTTTTCCTATACACTGCAAATATATACAGGTGCATATACATGCATATAGTTCCTTTAAAACAGAAATAAATGTACCATTGACCCCTGAACAACAGTTTTGTACTATGCGGATCCATTTATACACAGATTTTTTTCAGTAAATACTGTAAGTGTATTTCTCTTCCTTATGATATTCTTAATAACACTTTCTTTTCTTTATCTTACTTTATTGTCAAAATACTGTATATAATATATATAACATGCAAAATATGTGTTAATCAACTGTTTACGTATTGATAAAACTTCTGGTTAAAAGTAGGCTAATAGAAGTTCAAGTTTTGGGGATTTCAAAGTTATATGTGGATTTTGTGCGAGGTGAGGGGATAGTAAGATATATGATCCATTCATTATTATCTACAGGAGGTATAATTGTTCTGTAACAGTACATTTGATTTTTTTCACCATCTAATGCAGCCTTGGGCAAACTACGGCCCGCGGGCTGGATCTGGCTGTTCTATCCGGTTCTCTTGTTCTCCCCTCCGCTCCTTTACTTTGAATTTATATTAGTTCACACAAACACCCCATCCATGCTTTTGTTCCGGCCCTCCGGTTCAGTTTAAGAACCCATTGTGGCCCTTGAGTCGAAAAGTTTGCCCACCCCTGATTCTAATGTGTCATGTTTTAATGACCTAAAAAGCCGGTATCCATGCTGATATAACAAAAAAGGATTCCAAGTTGGAGCCATAATTGGTTTGTTCCTGAAGGTCAAACATCTCATTGACTTAAAAGATGTGGACAGTGTCTGGTGCAGGGGATGAGTGTTCACCACCCCTGGGATGGTCCTAAAGATTAGTGTGAGAATTTCCCGGTGGTGTTCAGTGTTGGCTGCAGAAGTCCCTGGGCTTCTGGGGTACCGTTCACTTCTAGGCACCTGTCATCAGACCAGGGGCCCTCAAACTACGGCCCGCGGGCCACATGCAGCCTGCCGAGGACATTTATCCGGCCCGCCGGGTGCTGCTGCCTGTCCTGCTTAGCAGCCGACTCGTCCCGGGCCTGCAGTGCGCATAGGAAATTGTTCATAGTTTTGTTTTTTTTTAACTATAGTCCGGCCCTCCAACGGTCTGAGGGACAGTGAACTGGCCCCCCGTTTAAAAAGTTTGAGGACCCCTGCATCAGACCATTCAGTAGAAGTAATCAAAAGCGCAATGGGCTAATGAAGAGTTCTATAGATTGTGTTCAGAATTTTGAAAATATAGAAACTCTACTTGAGGTCTCCTGATAAGGAACTCCCACTGTTACACATGGTATTCTGGTTCCCGAGCAAGAGCATTGAGTTGTAACCCAGATTCTGGGAAACATAAGACTTTTCTTGTCAATTACGTATTTTTCTAACACGAGGAGGCATTTACTTAATGTGTTGGTTTTGCATATTCTTAGTTTCTTAAAATGTTAGTAGGTATATCACATAAGAGAGTATGAAAAGTTGTGTATTTTAAAGCTATTTTGATTATCACTGTGCTTTCAAAGTTACAGGGTTGTTTTTTTTTCCCATCAAATTAATGAAGCCTCAACAATCTTATTAAATTACATTGTCTCTGACATAGTAACAGTAATTTGTCTAATGTCCTTAGAATATATATATTTTTCACATGGTTAGTCTACTCCTTGTTCAGCCCCATCCTTTTTATAGTGCATTCTTTGGGGCTTATTTTTCTCATTGAGTGACCTTGTCTTTCTGTGATTTAAACGTTGCAGAAACTGATTGCTAACACTTGGTGGCAGAAGACGACCAGTTTCAAATGAAACAAGCATCTTAATGCAGATCTAGATTCTCAAGAAATAAATGGGATCTTTTCAAGGAGAGATTAGGATTTTTTTTTTAAGCATAAATTATTTTATTTTCTGTGCTTCTTAAATGTGTTTTCTGATTTATGATTCTTTCAAGTTAGTAACCTAGCACTTAAATGATCACAGTTGAAGTTCATGAATTGGCACTTCCTTGTAGCAGCTTTTCACAGAGTCAGACAATTGGAGAACTTTAGAATGAAAGAAATGCTTTTTCTTTTTATTACTACTATTAGCTACTATTGTCACTTAGAGTGGTTTGTTTTGAGTGCACAATTTGATACACACAAATCAAGGGCAGAAGCGTGGTTATTGGACCATCTGATGATGAGGTTGAGAGGAAGTAGGGAAGAGATCATAGATCAGTTATCAGTAGAAATAGCAATGGGGAGTGGGAAAGGAGAGTGTCTGGATGAATCTGGAAATTTTGTTCTGAAGGTACAATTAAGGGAAAAACTCAGTCCCTGAATAGTTTGGTGACTGAGTATACAGGACCAACATAGTAATGAAATTCTACAATGGGGTTGGCCGAATCCCAGCTTTTTATTTTATTTATTTATATTTTTTACATATTTTTTATTAAAGTATTATATGTGTACATATCTTACCATTGCCCCCCCCACCCCACTCCCATACATGCCCTCACCCCCCCAATGTTTTGCATCAGTTGGTTACTCTTATATGCATGCATACAAGTCCTTCGGTTGATCTCTTATTTCCCCCACCTTTCCCTAACCTTCCCGCTGTAATTTGACAGTCTGTTTGATGCTTTACTGCCTCTGTATCTATCTTTTTGTTCATCAGTTTATACTGTTTTTTATTATCCACAAATGAGTGAGATCATGTGGTATTTTTCTTTCATTGACTGGCTTATTTCACTTAGCATAATGTTCTCCAATTCCATCCAGGTTGCTGCAAATGGTAATAAGTCCTTCTTTTTTATGGCAGCATAGTATTCCATTGTGTAGATGTACCATAGTTTTCTGATCCAGTCATCTGCTGACGGGCACCTAGGCTGTTTCCAAATCTTAGCTATTGTAAATTGTGCTGCTATGAACATAGGGGTGCATATATCCTTTCTGATTGGTGTTTCTAGTTTCTTAGGATATATTCCCAGGAGTGGGATTACTGGGTCAAATGGGAGTTCCATTTTCAGTTTTTTGAGGAAACTCCATACTGTTCCCCACAGTGGCTGCACCAGTCTGCATTCCCACCAGCAGTGCACGAGGGTTCCTTTTTCTCTGCATCCTCGCCAACACTTGTCGTTTGTTGATTTGTTGATGATAGCCATTCTGACAGGTGTGAGATGGTATCGCATTATCGTTTTGACTTGCGTCTCTCGGATAATTAGTGACTTTGAGCATGTTTTCATGTGTCTCTTGGCCTTCCTTCTGTCTTCTTTCGAAAAGATTCTATTTAGGTCTGTTGCCCATTTTTTATTGGATCATTTATCTTCCTTTTATTAAGTTGTATAAGCTGCCTGTAGATGTTGGAGATTAAACCTTTATCAATGATAACATTTGCAAATATGTTCTCCCATACAGTGGGGTTTCTTGTTGTTTTGTTGATGGTTTCTTTTGCTGTGCAAAAGCTTTTTATTTTGATGTAGTCCCATTTGTTTATTTTCTCTTTGGCTTCCATTTCCCTAGGGGAAGTATCTTTTGGCATATGTCTGAGATTTTGCTGCCTGTGGATTCCTCTAGTATTTTTATGGTTTCCCATCTTATATTTAACTCCTGTATCCATTCTGAGTTTATTTTTGTGTATGGTGTAAGTTGGTGATCTAGTTTCCTTTTTTTGCATGTATCTGTCCAATTTTCCAACACCATTTATTGAAGAGACTGTCTTGACTCCATTGTATGCTCATGCCTCCTTTGTCAAATATTAAATGCGCATATTGGTTTGGGTCGATATCTGGATTCTCTATTCTATTCCATTGATCTATATGTCTGTTCTTGTTCCAGTACCAGGCTGTTTTGAGGACAGTGGCTTTGTAATACAGCTTGAAATCTGGTATTGAGATCCCTCCTACTTTATTCTTCTTTCTCAGGATTGCTGTGGCTATTCTGGATCTTTTTTTAATCCAGATGAATTTTTGGAGAGTTCTTTCTAGGTCTGTGAAATATGCCATTGGTATTTTAATGGGGAGTGCATTGAATCTATAGATTGCTTTGGGTAGTATGGACATTTTGATGATGTTGATTCTACCAATCCATGAACATGGTATGTTCTTCCATCTGTTTACGTCTTCCTCTATCTCTTTTTTCAGTGTCCTGTAGTTTTCCGCATATAGGTCTTTTACCTCCTTGGTTAAGTTTATTCCTAGTTATCTTAATTTTTTTGTTGCGATGGCAAATGGGATTGCTTTTTTAGTCTCTCTTTCTGTAAGTTCACTATTGGTGTATAGAAATGCAATAGATTTCTTGGCATTAATTTTGTATCCTGCTACATTGCCGAATTCATTTATTAAGTCTGTTAGTTTTTTGATGGAGTCTTTCGGTTTTTTTATGTACAATATCATGTCATCTGCAAATAAGGACAGCTTTACTTCTTCTTTTCCAATTTGGATGCCTTTTATTTCTTCTTCTTTTTTTTTTTAATTTTTTTTAATATATATTTTATTGATTTTTTACAGAGAGGAAGAGAGAGGGATAGAGAGTTAGAAACATCGATGAGAGAGAGACATCGATCAGCTGCCTCCTGCACGCCCCCTACTGGGGATGTGCCCGCAACCCAGGTACATGCCCTTGACCGGAATCGAACCTGGGACCCTTCAGTCCGCAGGCCGACGCTCTATCCACTGAGCCAAACCGGTTAGGGCTATTTCTTCTTCTTGTCTAATTGCAATGGCTAATACTTCCAGTACTGTGTCAAACAGGAGTGGTGAGAGTGGGCATCCCTGTCTTGTTCCTGTTCTTAGGGGAAATGGTTTTAGTTTTTGCCCATTGAGTATGATGTTAGCTGTGGGTTTATCATATATAGCTTTTATTATGTTGAGGTATGATCCTTCTATTCCCACCTTGTTGAGAGTTTTTACCAAGAAAGGGGGTTGGATTTTATCAAATGCTTTTTCTGCATCAATTGATATGACTGTGATTTTTATCTCTCAATTTGTTTATGTGATGTATCACGTTAATTGATTTGCGGATATTGTACCATCCTTGCATTCCTGGGATAAATCCTCCTTGGTCATGGTGTATGATCTTTCTGATGTACTGCTGGATCCGATTTGCTAGAATTTTTTTGAGGATTTTGGCATTTACGTTCATGAGGGATATTGGCCTGTAATTCTCTTTCATTGTGTTGTCTTTATCTGGTTTTGGTATTAGGGTGATGCTGGCTTCATAGAAGGAGCTTGGAAGTGTTCCTTCCTCGAGTTTTTTGGAATAGTTTGAGGAGGATAGGTTTTAGTTCTTCCTTGAATGTTTGGTAAAACTCTCCTGTGAAGCCGTCTGGCCCCGGGCTTTTGTTTGCCGGAAGCTTTTTGATGACTGCTTCAATTTCTTCCATAGTTATTGGCCTATTGAGCTGTTTAGATTCTTCCTGATTGAGTTTTGGAAGGTTATATTTTTCTAGGAATATGTCCATTTCCTCCAGGTTGTCCAGTTTGTTGGAATAGAGTTGTTAGTAGTATTTTTTAACAATCCTTAGTATTTCAGCGGGATCTGTTGTTATTTCACCTCTTTCATTTCTGATTTTGTTTATTTGGGTCCTCTCTCTTTGCTTCTTGGTGAGCCTGGCTAGAGGTTCATCAATCTTGTTTATCCTTTCAAAGAACCAGCTCTTGGTTTTGTTGATCTTTTGTATTGTTTCTTTGGTCTCTATGTCGTTTATCTCCGCTCTGATCTTTATTATTTCCTTCCTTCTTCTTACACTGGGCCTTTCTTGTTGCTCTTTTTCTAACTCTTTGAGTTGTAAGGTTAGGTAATTTATTACCATTGTTTCTTGTTTTTTGCAGTATGCTTGTAGAGCTATGAACTTCCCTCTCAAGACTGTTTTCGCTGTGTCCCATAGATTTTGGAATGTTGTGTTTTCATTGTCATTTGTTGCCATTTTGTTTTTTATTTCTTCCTTGATCTCTCTGGTAACCCAGTCATTGTTTAATAGCATGCTGTTTAGTCTCCATGTGTTTGATTTCTTTGGATTGTTTTTATTGTAGTTGATTTCCAGTTTTATGCCACTGTGGTCTGAGAAGATGCTTGATATGATTTCTATCTTCTTGAATTTGAAGAGACTTTTCCTATGTCCCAACATACGGTCTATCTTTGAAAATGACCCATGTGCACTTGAGAAGAATGTATATTCTGGGGCTTTGGGGTGAAATGTTCTGAAGATGTCAATTAATTCCATCTGGTCTAGTGAGTCATTTAGGATTTATGTTTCTTTGCTGATTTTTTGTTTAGAGGATTTGTCCAATGGTGATAGTGGGGTATTAAAGTCTCCTATTATGATTGTATTGCTGTCAATCTCTCCCTTGATATCCTCCAGGAGATTTTTTTTTAAATATATTTTTATTGATATTTTACAGAGAGGAAGGGAGAGGGATAGAGAGCTAGAAACATCGATGAGAGAGAAACATCGATCAGCTGCCTCCTGCACACCTCCCACTGGGGATGTGCCCGCAACCAAGGTACATGCCCTTGACCGGAATCGAACCCGGGACCCTTCAGTCCGCAGGCCGACGCTCTATCCACTGAGCCAAACCGGTTTCGGCTCCAGGAGATTTTTATGTATTTGGGTGCTCCTGTATTGGGTGCGTATATGTTTACCAGAGTTATTTCTTCTTGTTGGATTGCTCCCTTCAGTATTATGAAGTGGCCTTCCTTATCTCTTGTTATGTCCTTCACTTTGAGATCTAATTTGTCAGATATAAGTATTGCTACCCCAGCTTTTTTTCATTTCCATTCGCCTGGAAGACCTTTCTTCATCCCTTCACCCTCAGTCTGTGTGCGTCTTTTTTTCTGAGGTGGGTTTCTTGTAGACAGCAGATATATGGGTCTTGTTTTCTTATCCAATCCGTTACCCTATGTCTTTTGATTGTGGCATTTAATCCGTTTACATTTAAAGTTATTATTGATAGGTATTTATTTGTTGCCATTTTTATTCTTTACTCCTGTGTTCCTTCTTCGCTTCCTATTTCTTTTTTTTACAGCAGATTCTTTAGCATTTCTTGCATTGCTGGTTTGGTGGTAATAAATTCCCTTAGTCCTTTTTTGTCTGTGAAGCTCCTCATTTCACCTTCAATTTTGATTGATAGCCTTGCTGGGTACAGTATTCTTGGATTCAGACCCTTCCTTTGCATGACTTTGTATATTTCATTCCATTCCCTTCTGGCCTGATGAGTTTCTGTTGAGAAATCAGTCGCTAGTCTGATGGGGGTTCCTTTGTATGTAACTTTCTGTCTCTCTCTTGCCACTTTTAAGATTCTTACTTTGTCATCGGTGTTTGCAAATTTAATTATGATGTGCCTTGGCATCAGTCTTTTGGGGTTCATTTTGCTTGGGACTCTGTGAGCTTCTTGGATTTGTGTGGGTTTTTTCTTCCCTATATCAGGGAAGTTTTCTGTCATTATTTCTTCAAACAGGTTTTCTATTTCTTGCTCAGTTTTCTTTCCTTCTGGAACCCCTATTTTGCGGATGTTGTTTTGTTTTGTGTTGTCCCAAAGTTCCCTTAGGCTCTCCTCCTGCTTTTTAATTTTTTTTTTCTAGAAGCTGCTCTACTTGAGTATTTTTTCCTACCTTGTCTTCTAGCTCACTGATGCGGTCCTCTGCTTCTTCTAGTCTACTCTTGATGCTTTCTATTGAGTTCTTTACAGCAGCGATGTCATTTTTCATTTCTTCTTGGTTCTTCTTCATTTCCTCTTGGTTCTTACTCATATTGTCGAATTTGTCTTCCATTCTTTTCAGCCACCTTATGACCATTTCTCTGAATTCTTTCTCTGGAAAGTTACTTGCCTCCATTTCGTTTACTTCCTTTTCTGGTGATGCCTGCTTTTCTTTCATATGTGGGCTGTTTCTTTGTCTCCCCATGGTCTCTCTTCTCTGGATGTCTGGTTATGTAGTTCTCTCTCTCCTTATCCCAGGCTAAATCTGACCTTTCCGTGGTGGAGTATAGAGCTCCTCTGAATCCGCATGTTTGCGCCAATTGGGGACCGGTGTTCTTGAATCCCACCTTTTTACATCCTTCTCCAGCCAGGACCCGTACTATCTCTTCTCTCTCCTACTACCATTATTTACTCCATATCTCTAGCAGATAGCACATTTTCTCAGGGACTTGTTAACTGGCCTGGAATAATTTGGTTGTCCCTCACTTTCTTGGGGCTGCATGAATAATGGGCTTTTATAAACCATTTCAAAATGCAGGAGTGCTAGACTGTTCTTTCTTGAAGGAGTAAATTTGAAGGAGCATGAGTCTTTCTGTTTTAGCTCCATTGTTTAGCCCTGGGAAAATATCATAAACTGTCTTAACCTATGCTTACTCATAGTGCACGTGGTTTTAATGACTCTTGACTCCTGTGCTATTCTGAAATGTCTGTAAGGTAAGCATTTTAACTAAATAGGCTAATTTGGCTTCACACTGAGAATTTTTTTAGACTGCAGACTGGCTTTCTTATATGCATGGAAAGAGAATGACAGAAAGGAGAAAGGTCTTTGAGTACTGGTAAGAAGATGGTGGCTATTTGAATCTTCCTACTACATCTTCAGAAAATCCTACAGAGCAATACAGACATTGGGGAAAACATCACAAAACTTTAGTGAAACTAGGAGATAGAGAAATCTGTAAATAGCAAATGATCAGTAAGCATGTCCAGAAGCAAAACTGCAACCAGCAAAACTTGCATGCACATTTGTTTCACTCCCCGAGGGCGAGGGCTCCTCTGTAAGAAGGCACAGAAAGTATGGAAGGAGGCCCAGAGAAGAAGAATCTCAGGAAGCACCACCTTCAGAAGGGGAGGGAATACCTCAGGTGCAGTGAAGGAGCTCAGGGCTGCTGGTAGAGAGGTAGAGCAGGCAGGCTTTCACAGGGGCCCATATTGTTAAGAAGCGTCAGTCCAGCCCTGGCTGGTGAGGCTCAGTTGGTTGAGCGTCATCCTGTGCACCAAAAGGTCACTGGTTTTCTTCCTGGTCAGGTTTTGGATTAGGTGCCTGGTCGGAGTGCATACAGGAGGCAATGTATCCATGTTTCTATCTCACATTGTTGTTTCTCCTTTCCTCCAACTGCCCTTTCCCCTCCCCCTCTCTAAAAGCAATAAAAACATATATATATACACACACACAAATATATATATATATATATATATATATATATATATATATATATTTATACTAATAAAAAGGTAATATGCTAATTAGACTGGGTCGACTGGCCATCTTCCAGATGTCTGACTTCCAGACAAAACCATGCCGAGGCAGAGGCAGTTAGGGGTGATCAGGCCAGCAAGGGAGGGCAGTTGGGGGCAACCAGGCTGGCAGGAGGGCAGTTAGGGGTGACCAGGCAGGCAGGGGAGAGCAGTTAGGGGCGATCAGGCTGGCCGGGGAGAGCAGTTAAGGACGATCAGGCAGGCTGGCAGAGGAGGTTAGGGACAATCAGGCAGGCAGGCAGAGGTGGTTAGGGGCAATCAGGGAGACAGGCAGAGAGGTTAGGGGTGGTCAGGCAGGCAGACAGGTGAGCAGTTTGGTCCCAGATTGTGAGAGGCATGTCTGACTGCCAGTTTAGGCTCAATCCCTTCCACACTGTCTAGGTGTTTAACTCTTTTTTGGATTATATCTAAAACTGTAGTTTTGTCTCTAGATAATCTGACCAATTTAGATACATGGTTCCACATTTTTTACCTTGAGGCTATAAAAGCAGAATACATTTGACCACAATATAAATATGTTGCAGTATAGAGGTTAGTGTTATAGAACAAGTTTAAATTACTTTTTAAGATTTTTCTATGAATTTATTTCTGAATGATCTTCTCTGCAGAACAGCTTCATTGTCCTATTTCATTGTTGAGATCCAATAATTTTTTACACCAATGGTTTTCTGGGATTTCGTAATGTTGGGAAAAACTGATTTAAGAGGGAAGCTACTACATTGAAGGAGGAAAACATCTTAGATTAAGTTGTAAATGTATAAGATCCAGAGATATAGAAGCATGGAATAGACTGACAAATCTCAGAGGGAAGGCGGGGGGTGTAGGCTGGGAAGAGATTAACCAAATAATTTATATGCATATTTGCATAACCAATGGACACAGACAATAGTGTGGTGAAGGCCTGGTGGGGGGTGAGTGTGGGATGGAGGAGGGGTCAATGGGGGAAAAATAGGACATCTGTAATACTTTCAACAATAAAGATAAATGTTTAAAAAGTAGCTATTTTTTATACTTAAAAAAAGTTGTAAGTGTAGCCCTAGCTGGTTTTGCTCAGTGGATAGAGCGTTGGCCTATGGACTGAAGGGTCCCAGGCCATAGGGCTCATACTTAGGTTGCAGGCTCCATCCCTGGCCCTGGTGGGGATGCATGCAGGAGGCAATCAATTGATGTGTCTCACTCATCATTGATATTTCTCTCTCTTCCTTTCTGATAAATACACACACACACACACACACACACACACACACACACACACACACACACACCAGAGGCCCGGTGCATGAAATTTGTGCATGGGGGGGTGTGTGTCCCTCAGCCCAGCCTGCACCCTCTCCAATCTGGGACCTTTTGAGGCATGTCCGACTGCTCGTTTAGGCCCAATCCCTCTCACAATCCAGGACCGCTGGCTCCCAGCCGCTCACCTGTTTCTGCCTGATTGCCCCTAACTGCTTCTGCCTGCCAGCCTGATCACCCCTAACCACTTTACTGCCAGCCTGATCGACACCTAACTGCTCCCCGTCCCTGCCAGCCTGGTTACCCCTAACTGCCCTCCCCTGCCAGTCTGGTTGCCCTTGTCTTCCCCTACAGGCCTGGTCGCCCCCAATTGCCCGCCCCCTGCTGGCTCGGTCACCCACAACTGCCCTCCCCTGCAGGCCTGGTCCCCTCCAACTGCCCTCCCCTGCAGGCGTGGGTCCCCCCTCACAGCCCTCCCTTGCTGGCCTGGGTCCCCCCAACTGTCCTCCACTGCAGGCCTGGTCCCCCTCCCCAACTGCCCTCCACTGCAGGCCTGGTCCCCCCAACTGCCCTCCCCTGCAGGCCTTGTCCCCCGCAACAGCCCTCCCTTGCTGGCCTGGTCTTGCCCAACTGCCCTCCTCTGCCAGCCTGGTCACCCACAACTGCCCTCCCCTGCCAGCCATCTTGTGGTGGCCATCTTGTGTCCACATGGGGGCAGCCATCTTTGACCACATGGGGGTGGCCATCTTGTGTCTTGGACTGACGGTCAATTTGCATATTACTCTTTTATTAGATAGGCTATATATGAACTTGTAAGTGTATACATCATATTTGGTGAGGAATTTTGAGGTGGGGGACATTTTGTGTTTACAGAACACATATTCTTTAGTTTATACAAGTAAATGTTAAGTTGGTGAGTTTAGGAGAATATGTCATTATTTGTTCCAAAGAACAAAATATTAGGAAAAACAGATGTGGTAGGGAGGAGTAGGCTGTAGCTTGTTTACGTTTGAGTGACCACAATACTGTGGTGAGCCAAGAGCACAGCTGGAGTTTGATCAAGGGGAGTTGAGAGCCCAGCTGAGATGAGCTTTATGAAAGCATTCTTGGATGCCTTTTTAGGAGACTCCTCTTTCATCTCATCATGATGAGAAAAGCCACATGCAAACATAATAACTTATATGGCCAAACAGCATGTGATCTGCCATGCTGCACCTGAGAAGGCTTGAGGGGGGATTGAGAAGAGTTTTGCTATGTAGACAATGATCGTCTATGGGAACAGACTGTGCTGTAAATAAAGGTGTAGTGTTCAGTGAGCCTGCAGCCTTGAGGACTTCTGGATGCCATTGACCTCTTATCTCTCTGGTTCACATGTTGTTAGTCAGTATAAATGAGCTAAATATTTTTGAACTGAAGCCATGTTCTTCCTCTGTTCTGTTTGATGGAAAAAAGCTCCAGGTCCAGGAAGCAATACAGCACCTTCTGTTGGTGGCTTTTGTGAAGTGGTCTGGCTATTAGAAGTTGCATATCACCTGCCCTCTGTGACTGCTTTCCTTTCCACTTGATGCCACCAAGGAGCACCGGCTGCTCTCAGCCTGTGAGTATAGGTAGAAGGAGGTGTCAACAGTAGATTTAAAACATACTTCTGAAACCAGACACAAAGTGGGTCCAGGCTTCCCGTCACTACTTGAGCCAAATGAAGCAGAGACAAGGCTGAGTCATATATGAGTGTTTATTCCAATAATGCTGGCAGATTAGGAGAGCAGCAGGTCATCCTGTAAATTCTGCTTTAACCCCCCCTACTATCCAGCTGATTACAGTATCCTATATAAAAAAGAGCTAATATGCAAATGGTCGTCACACCCTCACGCTGCAACCTACTGGAAAACACAGTAGAGCTTTAGGCATGCCCAGCTTACCATCAGTGGGACTCATAATTTCTTTGTCTGATATGCAGCCTGTTTGTATTTTCATCATTGAAGCTGTGATTATTATAAAGTCATTATAAGAAATTACCTATTGTATAAAAAGTCGTAACCTTCTTAACACTGACATTTCATTATTCTTTTGATCACAATATCTTTTTCATTGAAATTAAAGATGAATAATAAGTAATTTATCTTTCAGAACCTTAAATGAATTATTTTTACATTCAGATTGTTAACTATATGAATTTTCATATTTCATGGTGCTTTACTTCCTACATTGAAAATAGAGTTGGTTGCAGAGTAATATAAGTCTGAGCCCTCTTTTGTACTTATTAAATTATACACATCATTTAGCTAAGCGTAAATGATAAGGTGAGTGCTTTCTGAGTGAATGATTTCCATTACTTGTCAGATGCAGCCATTAGATGATTCTAAAAATACTCATCATGCTCTCAATGGCATTTTTCCTGTATGGCTGTTTGGGTACCAAGTTATCATCAACAGTGAAGTTCCTTGGGGCTTCATGGTACATTGTATCATATGCTTTGAATATCACTGGTAATTTTCCCTAAACTGTGACTGAAACTAGGCTAAAGAGAAATAAAACTTTAGTCATTTCTAATGATTAATTAAGAAAGTCTTGAAAAGCATTTTTTTGACGTTTCTTACCACTAGTTTATTGTTTCAAAGTCTGATATCCTGTATTTAACTTCCAATTTTCTCTTTTAATGTTATGTTGTATAATTGATATGTCAGTTACACTGGGTACAATTATAAGTGTGAAAAACATACCTTGTCCATGTTAGGTCCAAGGCAAAATAATTTTCAAACAGAATACCAGGCATTCATTCAATCAAGTATCTTCGGAATTCCAGGATTGAAGCACCCTTAACATTGTTTCATTGCAAATACCCTACATATTGTTTCTCTCCATTTGAAATAACCCTGACTCTCTTAGCCTTTGCGTAAGTCAAATTTTCCTACCTTTAACCATTTTTTGTGTGATTTTCTTTGAGTTCTTCTAACATGCACCTCAGTTGATCTTTAAATGAGAAGGTGCCTTGAAAAGGGTCTGGCCTATGAAGAAGGGAAGCGGAGAATAATTTTGGGGCTCAAAACCTGCCATCACTCACCTTTTGAGTTTTAAAATACAACCTTGCAGGGTGATGTCTTTGGGGCTATTTTGGCAATCCAATGATCTATTCAGAAAATAGGAGACTTCTTACCCTTATTCTAAATTACATCCAATTTTGATGTACTCATTTATATTCTTAGAATGCTAGTCCTTTCTTTTATTATGAAAGAGAAATACCACCTGCTACAGCTGGATGGCGAGACTAATTCAGATAGATTTTACTAGAAAAGAAATATAATGACATGGGACAAAGAGCCTGAAAATAAAGCGTAATATATTGCCAAACAAAAAACTCCCTGGAGAATAAAGAGCATATTAACATTATACAAGAGATAAAGCAGGTTATCTGTTTCTATATACTTTATTATTGAAGATGTTTTCTGATAAGTGCTTGTAATTTCAGTGCCTCCTAGGACTCATGCCTCTTTGAACCACAGCTCTCTCTGTAAATTGAGTTAAATAATTAATTCCATTGTACTCTCTAGTAAAAATAAACACCTTAAGGTTCATGTTGGGAGTATCGGTGAACAATTCTTGCAAAAGAGTTGGTACCTCCTTTTTGCTAAAATTAAATTAATTCACCCAATCAGTTAGGTGAATGTTTCCCTTATGTCTTACCTTAAAAAATAGTGATACAAAACTCAAATGGAGATTATAGTGGCTAGTCAGTGCTGCTGGCATTGGTATCTGAAGGTTCTTCTTTTTCTGCTAAGTTATCACTTGTCTTCTGTTTGGCCTAAGGGTCTGAACCCCCTGCCTCCCACATTTCCTACCATCCTGCAACACACACACACACACACACACACACACACACACTGGCATTTACTGTATTTCACTGGTATAAGCACTTTCATAAATTCACTTATTTAGTCCATATAACACTTGGAGGTAGATACTGTTAACCTCATTTTACAGTTGAGGAAACTGAAGGGAAGCCACATGGCTGAAAAATGGCAGAGCCTGGAGTTGAACTCATGTATTCTGACTGCTCCTCAGCATAATGGTCTGCTGTGGCATTCTATTCACCAAATCAAAAGGAATCCACTCACTTTCATTATTATTGAACCCTAAATGAATAGAATTTGATATTGTCAACAATCCTCCTTTGCATTAGTGACAATTATTTATTGAGCACTTCTCCAGGTCAAGCACTCTTCTAGGCACTGGGGATATTTCAGTGACTAAAAATCAGACAAAAATCCTTTTCTATGTGGAGCTTACATTCTAATGGGGAGGGATACATAATGACAGACAATGAAAAATAAGCATAATAAAGTCAGTCACACAGTATGTTATGTAATGGTAACATAGATGGTAAAAGCTGTGGGAAAATATACATAAATCTATATAAAGAGAGACGGGTAGAGAGAATTTGGAAGTACCTCTTGGGGCAGGAGTACAAATTAAATGGATGGTCACGTGAGGCTCTTCTAAGCAAGGAATGAAAGGAGTTGGGAGATGGGCCATGAGGATATCTGGGAGAAGAACATTCCAGGAAGAGCGAACAGGCAGAATAGGCTTTGAGGCGGGCTTGTGCCTGGCATGTTCATGGAAGATCAAGGAGGTCAGGGAGGCTGGGGAGACACAGGGGAGAGCAGTCGGAGACCAGGCCTGAGAGGTTCAGAGACGGCACAGCAGGACCTCGTAGGCTGTTCTGGGAATTTGACTCTTTGAGAGAACGAGGGACTCTTTGGAGAACTATCAAAATAGCTGGTTATTAAATAGTTCTCATGGTACAATCACCTTCCTATAAAAATAATAAGTACTTTATTTTGAAGAGAAAAATAAAATACATGATATAAATATAGTAGCCATTTTGGGTGATTTAATCATAAAATTTTTGTTTTTATATCTATTTAAAAAATTTTAAATTTTTGTGACTAAAAAGAGCAAATAGGTATTCTAAGTATGTTTTGTAGTAAGATTTGTATAAATATACTCTGAAAACAATATATATGTATAGAAAAGGCTTGAAGGATATACACTCCAGTGTTAATAATATATCTGTATATATAAAAGCCTAAGCGACCAGCTGACAGGCCGACTGGCCAGTAGCTATGATGTGCAGTGACCACCAGCTCAGTGCAGGAGCTGTGGAGTGACAGCAACTTTGCAGAGTGCCCTCTCACACTGCAGGACCCCTCAGGGGATGATGGACTGCCAATTTTGGCCTGATCCCCGTAGGCCAGACTGAGGGACCCCACCTGCCTGAGGGACCCTGTTCACTCCGCAGACACCCTTCTGTGCAGCCTGCTGTGGAGGGTCCTCGGGAGGTTGGCTCCAGGGCATGTCCAGCTCATCTCACCCAGTCCCGCCCCACCGGCCACCTTCTAATTAATTTCCTTTCAATGTGCATGAATCCATGCACCGGGTCTCTAGTTTTATATAAATATGGTCGTGAATGATTTTTCTTTCTAGTTTCTTCATATTTTCTATTTTTTAACCCTTTATAAATATTGCCAAGGTAATATTTTAAAAATTATAAATGAAAAGGAAAAGTTCATATGTTATCAGCCAGTAAATGTGCCCTATATAGTATCGTACCTTCATCTTACAGACTGTGTTTTGGACTGAGACTGGGTGCAAGACCATTTGTATAGTAAGGGGAAGGGTATATAGTCTTTCCTGTCTGGGGAAACTACAGAGGTATCAAGGGCACTGCACTGTAATTTTTCACCAGCTCTCTTTCTGCTATGAAAGCCACTGAGAATGAGGAGGGGCAGGTAGAGAAGAACTTGGAAGTTCCCTCCCCCAACTCAAATAACCTTTAAGCCATCTTTGATATGATCTATATATATAAAAGCCCAGTGACCAAATGGTGGAACAACCAGAACGACCGGTCGACCAGTCACTATGACGTGCACTGACCACCAGGGGGCAGACGCTCAATCCAGGAGCTGTCCCCTGGTGATTAGTGTGCTCCCACAGTAGTAGCACTGCTCTGCTGACCAGGATGAGCGGCTGCTCCCATAGTAGGAGCAGGCGATTGGCTGACCTGGATGAGTGGCTGCTCCCACAGTGGGCTGATCGCCACAGGCCACACCCACCAGTGCACGAATCTGTGCACCAGGGCCTCTAATCCTTATATAAGGAGTTGAAAAAGTGCATCCATCTTATTAACACTGTTATACGCTATAAAATGTTATGGTCCATATCACTTTTCAAAATTCATTTCTTCATTGTTGTTGGAGATAATTACTCTTTTCTTCATATCTCAAATTTCAACTTGATAAAGGTGGGAATAGAGGGATCATACCTCAACTTAATAAAAGCTATATATGATAAACCCACAGCTAACATCATACTCAATGGGCAAAAACTAAAACCATTTCCCCTAAGAACAGGAACAAGACAATACTGTTTGACATAGTACTGGAAGTATTAGCCATTGCAATTAGACAAGAAGAAGAAATAAAAGGCATCCAAATTGGAAAAGAAGAAGTAAAGCTGTCCTTATTTGCAGATGACATGATATTGTACATAAAAAACCCGAAAGACTCCATCAAAAAACTAACAGACTTAATAAATGAATTTGGCAATGTAGCAGGATACAAAATTAACGCCAAGAAATCTGTGGCATTACTATACACCAACAGTGAACTTACAGAAAGAGAGACTAAAAAAGCAATCCCATTCTCCATCGCACCAAAAAAATTAAGATACTTAGGAATAAACCTAACCAAGGAGGTAAAAGACCTATATGCGGAAAACTACAGGACACTGAAAAAAGAGATAGAGGAAGATGTAAACAGATGGAAGAACATACCATGTTCATGGATTGGTAGAATCAACATCATCAAAATGTCCATACTACCCAAAGCAATCTATAGATTCAATGCACTCCCCATTAAAATACCAACAGCATATTTCACAGACCTAGAAAGAACTCTCCAAAAATTCATCTGGAATAAAAAAAGACCCCGAATAGCCACAGCAATCCTGAGAAAGAAGAATAAAGTAGGAGGGATCTCAATACCAGATTTCAAGCTGTATTACAAAGCCACTGTCCTCAAAACAGCCTGGTACTGGCACAAGAACAGACATATAGATCAATGGAACAGAATAGAGAATCCAGATATCGACCCAAACCAATATGCGCAATTAATATTTGACAAAGGAGGCATGAGCATACAATGGAGTCAAGACAGTCTCTTCAATAAATGGTGTTGGGAAAATTGGACAGATACATGCAAAAAAATGAAACTAGATCACCAACTTACACCATACACAAAAATAAACTCAAAATGGATATAGGACTTAAATATAAGACGGGAAACCATAAAAATACTAGAGGAATCCACAGGCAGCAAAATCTCAGACATATGCCAAAAGAACTTTTTCAGTGATACTGCCCCTTAGGGCAATGGAAGCCAAAGAGAAAATAAACAAATGGGACTACATCAAAATAAAAAGCTTTTGCACAGCAAAAGAAACCATCAACAAAACAACAAGAAACCCCACTGTATGGGAGAACATATTTGCAAATGGTATCACTGATAAAGGTTTAATCTCCAACATCTACAGGCAGCTTATACAACTTAATAAAAGGAAGATAAAGGATCCAATAAAAAAATGGGCAACGGACCTAAATAGAATCTTTTCGAAAGAAGACAGAAGGAAGGCCAAGAGACACATGAAAACATGCTCAAAGTCACTAATTATCCGAGAGATGCAAATCAAAACAACAATGCGATACCATCATACCTGTCAGAATGGCTATCATCAACAAATCAACAAACGACAAGTGTTGGCGAGGATGCGGAGAAAAAGGAACCCTCGTGCACTGCTGGTGGGAATGCAGACTGGTGCAGCCACTGTGGAGAACAGTATGGAGTTTCCTCAAAAAACTGAAAATGGAAATCCCATTTGACCCAGTAATCCCACTCCTAGGAATATATCCTAAGAAACCAGAAACACCAATCAGAAAGGATATATGCACCCCTATGTTCATAGCAGCACAATTTACAATAGCTAAGATTTGGAAACAGCCTAGGTGCCCATCAGCAGATGACTGGATCAGAAAACTATGGTACATCTACACAATGGAATACTATGCTGCCATAAAAAAGAAGGGATTACTACCATTTGTAGGCACTTGGATGGAATTAGAGAACATTATGCTAAGTGAAATAAGCCAGTCAATGAAAGAAAAATACCACATAATCCCACTCATTTGGGGATAATGAAAAACATTATAAACTAATGAACAAAAAGATAGTTACAGAGGCAGTAAAGCATCAAACAGACTGTCAAATTACAGCGGTAAGGTTAGGGAGAGGTGAGGGAAATAAGAGATCAACTGAAGGACTTGTATGCATGCATATAAGAGTAACCAACGGATGCAAAACATTGGGGGGTGAGGGCATGTATGGGAGTGGGGTGGGGGTGGGGGGCAATGGTAAGATATGTACACATATAATACCTTAATAAAAATTTGAAAAAAATAAATTTCAACTTGATATACTTTATTATTTCTGAAGCTTAAAATATATGAAGTTTTGAATGTTGCCAGATTTAAACATAAAACTCTTTAATGATTTTTTTTATACAGCTCATCCTAGACAAGGAGACTTTAAAAACAGCTTTCCCACAATTTTGTGATATCCATTTTCAAATTCTTGAAGCTAGTACTGTGTACCAAAATGTAATGTCAGATTCTAAGAGAGTGATATAAATATGTTTGCACTGGCTATCTAAATGAAATGATTGATTGACGTGATTTTGTTTTGTCATTTCAAGGGAGTGAAAAAAATAGACCCTAAATTCTATGAAAAATTTATCAGTCACCGATTTGGAGATGAAATACTACACCGCATTGATCTTTGCTCCATGCTGAAGAAAAAGCAAAGTAATGGTTATTATCACTGTGAGTCTTCAATTGTGATTGGTGAGTGCCTTTTGAAAAGTATTTACTTAATTTTCATTTCTTTAGTATTTTTACTTTTGATTTCTTTAGACTTATTTTGGCAAATATTTAGGACTATTGTATATGTTTTTCTCAAGGACATATTTTTCTAAATGTGTGGTTTGGGAATACTACATTGAAAATTGTGTAGAACATATTTGGTATTCATATGTATCAGTCAAGATTTTAGTACACATAGTTTTTCTCCTTTTGTGCCTTAAATATAATTATAACACAGTCTTAAAATATTGATTTAAAGTGCACTTAAGTTTAATTTTATTTCATGAATATGAAGAAAGCATTTTCTCCAGTGAAGGCCTACACGACCACACCATTCTACACCAGGCATTTTCATGTTTGCTGCTTTTAATTAGGAATAGAATGTTCCAGCACATAAAAGTTCACTCTGGAAAGCCTTTGTAGGTGTCCTGCAAAGACTGAAAACTCATCCTTTGATTTCTTCCCTAAAGGAAACATGTTTTGAGGGGAAACAAATACTCATACATAAATGAGGCTCTCTCAGGGAGAAGGCATGTGATGAGATAGGCTCATACATACTCATGTTTCCGAGTAGAAAATGTGCACACCAAAGGTAGATTGTGAGAGAACTGGAACAAGTCTTCCCCCACTGTCTGCAACGTGAGTGTATTTCAAAGGAGGCTGATCTGTTGTGATTCAAATTTACTACTTCAAACCAGGCACTATTCTTATAAAATCGTGGACGTCAAGACAACCTCACATGAGAATACTCAAAGAAGATACATGATTCTAAATATTTCAAGGTCTTCAACCAAGATAATTTCTCTCCACTTCAGCTTGAAAAACACACACACAAGAAAACAAAACTATGGAAAGATATGCTCTGAAAGGATCTTAATACAGCAGCTTATTAAAACACTTTAACAAATGTTCAAGAGACACAATTGTATTTCCGAATTCTCACTAGAAATCTTCAAAGAAGTCATCATTTTACTTCCAAAGGTTTTAAATACCCAGCATGTTATTTGAATTTTATGCTCTAAAATATTTCACATCGACTGTAAGGAATATTTTTTTTTTTTGGTTTCAGAATCTCTTTCATGTTTTCAGAGTTGTCTTCCACTGAAGTTCTGATGAGGACCAAACCTTTCTATTGAGGTTCATTGTAAAAGACAAATTCAAATCCTTCTTGTGGAATACAGATTTTGGCTAGTTTTCCACGTCTTCTCTGTAATTACTTTAGGCCAGCCTTTAAAGAGAACTATGTACTTCATGGCCCCTTCTATTCCAACTCTCATTTTAAAAAACAACCCAAAAAACGCAATATGTGGATTTTACAGAAGATATCGTGGGACTGCATTATTCAGTTTATCGCATGCTTCACCTGTGTTGCCATTAGACAGCTCTGCTCAGTTCACCCCAAATCACTATGTTTAGCCACTGAATTTTTCTTTGCTTGCTCTTATCCAGCTCAGTTTCTAAAATCCCCCCTATTATAGGCAATTTCTGTAGATTATTTTTCCCTTAGGCTTCTTTATATTTCACCCTTTTCTAATTCAAAGCAATTTAGCTTCTTTCCAACTCCACCAATTTTGCATCCCAATACCGATTATTTAACATTATTTTTTAAAATGTTTTTTCCCATTGCAAAGATTCTTTTTTCAGTCACATTTAAAAATAATATCTACATCACCCTAGCTGATTTGGCTCAGTGGATAGAGTGTTGGCCTGTGAACTGAAGGGTCCCGGGTTTGATTCCATTCAAGGGCACATGCCCAGGTTGTGGCCCAGATCCCCAGTAGGGGGCATGCAGGAGGCAGCCGATCAGTGATTCTCATCGTTGATGTCTCTCTCCCTCTCCTTTCCTCTCTGAAATCAATAAAAATACATTTTAAAACATAAATAAAATTAATATCTACACCTAAAATGATAATTATGTTAAAATTAACAAGTTTAATGCACACTAGAGTTCTTTTATTTGCTATGGATAATCATTGATTTTCTCAATCTAACCTGAGTTTGGAAGTAATATTCACAGGATTTGGGACAATTTGTGAATTTCATTTCTTGATCAGATTTAATTGGTTTACATTGGTTTCATTTCTCTTTGACTTGATTCTAACACAGATTTAATGTCTGTTTCCAGAACCTTGAACCAGCATTTTATTGTATACACAGAGTGGCAGAGACTTCTGATCTTAATATATTTTGTATTCAGAATTCTAGGGTAGAACTTGGGTTTGAAGGACTCTAGGAACCTCCTGAAATTGTTTATAAAACTGTGTATGTAGATACATATGTGACTTTTCTGAGGAAATAATTTATTAGATTTCTGTATTTCCTATTTTTTAATTTGTTAATGGTGCATTCTTGGAGAGTGGTCGGTTCCAAATCATCCCAATTTTCTTTTCAACTGTCTCTATATTATTTAAGGCATCTTGGGGTTTTTTTCTGTGTGTTTTTTTTTAAATATCAATGACTATATGCTTCATTTCCAATTGATTCTTTTTCATGTTTTCCTGTTCTGTTCTTTGCTTCATGGATGCAATTCTTTCATTTATCTCTTGGATTTCAGTATAGTTCATTTTTAACATTCTTTTCATATTTTTAAAATTTTTGTTCTTTGGGTATGAATTCTTCTATATGTTGGTTCTTTTGTGGCACTTCATTTTCTCTGCTACTTTTTAAGTGTTTTCGCGGGCTCATGTGTATGCTTCCCTGTCAAAACCCATGTATGGTTTGGTGATGTCAGCCCTGGTCTCATAGGGTACACTGCTCTGAAATGGGTTAGGAGCTGGCAACAGCAAACGGTCCTTGTCCACAGAGTCGGAGTTCATTCTTCTCGTGGCTCACAGATTTGTGAATTTTTTTAAAGAGTAAAGATAATTAGTCTAGCGTGCGTGGCTCAGTGGTTGAGCATTGACTTACCAGCCAGGAGGTCACGGTTCAATTCCCAGTCAGGGTACATGCCCAGGTTTGGGTCTCAATCCCCAGTGGGGGGCATGCAAGAGGCAGCCAATCAATGATTCTCTCTCATCATTAATGTTTCAATCTCCCTCCCCCTCCCTTCCTCTCTGAAATAAAGAAAAATATATATTTTTTAAAAAGACAACCCTTTGCCATATTGGCTTCAGATATTTTTCAGATTTTATTGCATTTAATTTTGGTCACTAGTTGTTGTTTTTTCCCCCATATATTTTTAAAATTTTCCTGTGATTTGTTTAATTATAGTGTGCCTAGAGTCATCTCCAAACCAAAAATTTGATATGTTGATGTAAGAAATGTCCAAACCTGAAGACATTTTTATGAGTTTATTTGAGCCAAACTTACAACAATTTCTGGGAAGCAGAATCTCAATGGATTAAGAAAATGCAGTTGAGAATGGCAGTTTTACAGCTTATTTTATACATCAGAATCAAAGGAAGAGATGTAAGGAGGGATATTTGAAATCCATTGGTGATAGATTAAGGAGGTGGGAGAAAGCAAAGCGGGAAATCTCTGAGATAGAAAGTAAAACAGCTACACATACTTTTTTTTTTTTACATTGGGAGTACAGGATAGTTGCTAATTAACATCTATAGCATTTAGATGATATGTGGGAAACAATGAGGGGTTCTGTGGTCTTTACTCAGTGTGGTTGTGCCGTGAGGGGTCTGGAAAAAGATTACTCTGACATTTCAAAGGTATGTTATCTTAGATGCAAAAGGACAATAGACAGGCTCATTTAAGGTAAAGGTTGACCTTTGTCAAGGAAGCTGTAGGCATAAGACGTGACTATCCTCCATGACTATCCGCCATGACTCGCTTTTAGTTAGGAATTTTATGTTCAGACCATCCTATGTGGTTACTTTAGGTCTCTGAGTCTGTAGGGCCTGCCATACTGGCCTCCCCTGAGTGTGTCAGGTTTAATATGTGGCCCCTTTTTTGTCTACAGATATAGATACATATATATCTATATTCTAATTTTTTTCATTTGTGCTTTTAATCTGCGTTATGATTGTTACTGTAAGTACTCAGCACAGATGATTAATACAGAAATCCAGGTACTAAAAGTGGGTGTGAAATAGGGATTTAGTTTTAGGAATATATTTTTATAATTTTTTTATACCACTCCAACCTTAGTCTGTCTTCCAAAGATGACAAATTAGCAGTGTTTCACGTTGTACTTGATTGGAACAGGGTTGTTGTTCTTGTTTGCCTGTTTGTTTTCTTCTCTCTAATTTGAATAACTTGCCAATAGTTGGTGACTTCACGTAAAAAATCTGGCTCTCTGCCACGTTCTGAACAATTTGGTCCCACATTCTTGCATGGCAGGGATTTCCTAGATGCAGTAGTGGACACATTGACCTTGAATCATTCCTTTTATCATTCCCCCTAACTCTACTGATTTTCTTATAAAGTTTGCTTAACTGTTCACACTACCTGCTTGGCTCCTGAAGGCACTGGAGTTTGGACCCCCTGCCAGCTGTTGCTGGTCCCTGTGTCTATGTTACATTTCCAAGCTGGGCATTACCTCCATCTTCTGCCATCTATACCTGTATGTGGAGTGTTAGGGGAGTTTGCTAGGATGTGGAAGTAATACTCATATTTTCAGATACAAGGAATGGTACTACATTTTTGTTCTCTCATAATCAAAACTTTGGGTGACATCATGCCTACTTAGCATCGGGCTACAACTCTTTACAAACCTAACTACACTAGCCAGTTATCATTCAAATCCTCCATCCACCCACTCCCCAAAAAGGGAAGAAAACCAAGAATGAAATATGGTTCAGATCTCCTAGGATGATGAAAGCTGTTCTCTGTGAGCTACTTATTGGAGCTGGGCGAATTAATTTTTCTCAGGCAGCTGTGTCCCACTTATATTTTCTTAGGGAAGGTCATTGACTAAATGACATCCTTTGCAAGACTGATGAGCAATTTAGTGCTTGCAAAGACTAGTTTACTTTCAGCTATCAGACATATAGGGAGCAGTAGGGAATTTGGAAAGGTCTAGTGGATTTTTTTTTGCAGGCTAGTGTGTTTCTTGATAATTTCTGCAAGCAGAGGTGGGAACAATGATTTTCTGGGAATGCCAGCCTTTTTTTGTTTAATAATAATTCATCATTAATTTAATATTATTGAACATATACAATGTGTATACTCCTCTCTTGGGTATCATGAAATATAGAGGACTGTAAGACATTCTCCTTAAGAGTGATATGAGTCAGTGGGCAGCTAAGATTACACCTGAGAAATGGAGAAGGAAGAAGAGTAGATGGATAGGGCTTGTCAATAATGGGCTTTGGTAAAGGACACAGTGGAAGACGCTTATAATTTTACCTTCTGGGAGAATGTGGGGTTAGTGAATGCCAGAGTTTGGATAAATAAGATGAGATTGAGGAGTAGACAGATGGAATGTAGAGAAAGGGTTTTATTCGAGGAGCATTAGGTGTGGTTTACAGGGGTGGAGAACAATGGACTGGGAGGCAGGGTAGGGACAGTATTAGTGGTAGGGAGCAAAGACTGTAGTGATGGATTCTACTGTCTAGTTAGCGGAGGAAGCCACACAGGAGGAGGTTGCTTGGTTTGTGTGTTTGAGGAGTTGGTGAGGGAGGTAGGAAAGGAGATGGGCACAGTCACACCTACAGAGGCAGTGAATATACAATAAAGGAGACTGAGTAGACAGATGTGGATAAAGAGATGGTGAAGTTTACTACTCAACATAATGACACAGGATTGGACCTTCAAGACTGTAGCACGATGCAATGAGGGGGTGGGGTTGTGCCAACTGTAGGCTCAAATAGAAGCAAACAGGTCTGCACAGATACGGTGATAGTAGAAGAAAAAGGTCATACATAGTCAGATAAATTAGAATCATCACAGCTATAGTCCATTCCGTCTGTATCCAAAGCCAAACAGATCAGACCAAGATATCAGACTTTACGGGCTGAAACTCTATGGAGTATTCTGAGTTGAGTCAATGAATTTATTCTATCCAGATGTCCCTGCTTTTTGAGAGCCACTGTTAAGAGACCTGAACAGCTTAGACCAATCCAGTGACTACCAGTAGTGACATCCAGGTGGTGGTTCAGCCAAAAGAAAAGGACTTTTGGGGTTGCATCTGGGGAGACCCTCAGCTCTGACTTTGGTGTCCTAATCTTCAGTGCTCCTTTACCCTTAGGTTCCAGGGCATAAACATCAGTTCTTAATGGAGCCGGAGGTTGTCTGTGGGAACCCCTTTCACGTCCCGCGTGGTTCAGGGTTCAGATTTTTCGGGTTCTGGAGAAGGCCGCACACAAATGAAAAGAGACTTGGAAAAGTATTAATTTTGGAATATTGGGGGCCAGGCGGGAGCCCACCTCTAGTGGGAGGACTACCCTTTGCTCTGGCCTTGCAATCCCTTTTATTGAGACTATGGGATACGCCCATAACCTTTAGGCAGGAAATTCCAATAACAGAAATTTACATAGGAGAAACAGAGTTGGAGGCTGCTTCAGCTAACAATGTTTCAACTAAACAGTGAGTGATTAAAACATTTAAGGTTGTTGACCAGCCTTCCCAGTTTCCTGTCCACATCTTTCTATTAGTGGTAGAATGATTGGTTTCCGGCAGTTGTCAGTAATTTTTAAGAATATAAAGAAGTCCTAAGACCAAAACATTTAAGAGTTGCTGCTTTAGTTCATGGTTCAGTAAACCATGAAATAATTTAGTCCTCAGACAACTCTCCAAAATTAATTTTTATCAATATTTCTAATCATTTCTTTCAACAAATTAATTTTGATGGCTACTCAGCTATCTCTCTATAAAATATAAACTGGTTTGATAATTTCCATTCAAACATTCATTCTGTGGTAAAAATGTAACAAGTGCAAAAATACCCCAGATTGACAGTGCATATACTTACTGTATGTGTGAAATGTCTTATTTAAAAAGCATTATTACGTGAAATTGATATTTTATACAAATATCTCTTTGTGGTGGGCAGTACCAAAATTGTGTCTTTTTTTTTTTTTTTTTTGCATAAGCTGTCAGGGAGATGATTAAGAAAATTTTATCTCTACTTAGACCAGTGATTTCCAACCTTTTTCTTCTCATGGCACACATAAACTAATTACTAAAATTCTGGGGCACATCAAAAATATATATTTTGGGCTGATCTGATCAAAAAAAATAGATGTAACTTTGATTCATTCATACTAGGTGGCTATTGTTGTGTTGGCTGTTGTCATTTTTTTATTTGACAATCTAAGGGAAAAGAGATCAGTGCTTCTGACTAAATAGTCTGGTATTGCATGTTTTAAAAATTCTTCCGGCACACCAGTTGAAAATCTCTGACTTAGACCAATTAAGATGAATCTACTTCAGGCATGTTAGAAAAGGGAACTAGTTTATCATCTGCGGAAACTAGACATTTCTTTTCACTTGAAAACTTTAGCAGTTGAAAATTTTCTCTGTTCAAAATTATCAACTAATTTAAGAAGAACTCCATAGAGGGTGTTTTATTATTTACTGTATGACACAGAAATTGAGTGACCATATAATTTATCATTCAAATGGTATAAGTGTGCTATGCTGGGGTAAAAGAAGCAAACTAAAACTATCCTGGTTTAATTGGGACTGATGTCATCCTTCCTAGAAAGCATAATGTTCTTTAAAAAGCAGAGCTTTTGACGTGTTAAAATGCAGTATTTCAGATGCCAATCTGGCTCCTTTTTGTAATCTACTTATCCTCTTCTGAAATGTTTGCTTTTGATGAAACATGTCTTGTAACAAGAAAGTGTTTGGAGTTTCACTGTTATATGCCCCTATAAAAATGGAAGGCAATTCATAATCAGAACCTTCATCTTATTTCTTATATCTATCTGAGTTAGAGGAAGTAACTGAGATTAAGTAACTGAGAAAATTAATCTTAGTGATGGCTCACTGTGTTTTAACTGGTGTATCAGCTATTAATCTGGATCCTAACACAAAGTGGCAGCTGTGGCTCAAGTTATTTTGAAAATTCAACCATCTGTTGGCCTGGTTTCAAACCTAATGATTTATATTAGCTGCCTTAGAAACCCTACATATTAAAGGGGCAGTGCTATGTGATAAATTTAACTCTCAGGCAAATTAGAATGATGCAGTAATAATTAGTTATTTTATGATTTATTTGTAGAGCCTTCAATTTTAAGTGTATTTTGGAAAACATGAAAATAGTTTTTTCCCATGTGTATGCTTATTTTATTTTTTTAAATTTATTTTTCAATTACAGTTGACATATAATATTGTAGGAGTCTTAGGTGAACAACATAGTGATTAGACATTTATCTACCCTACAAAGTGATTACTCCAATAAGTCTAGTACCCATCTAACACCATCCAGTTATTACAATATTATTGACTATATAGTCAATATTGAATTCCAGATTTAAAAAAATGAACTACATGAATGAAATGACTGGAGTGCAGAGTCTGTGGTTAAACAAAGCCACCAGGATACAGCTAATTAGTGTTAGGAGACCCTTCTAGTTGCCCAAGTTATGGCTAACTAGCCCATCATATTGCCTAATTGCCTCTGAATACATTTTCACCACACTAAAAATGCTTATTAATTTTTTAAAAGTTCCAAGCACAGTGCCTGACAAATAATGTTATAAAATGTTAGTTATTAATATTAATAAAAGCAGTACAATAGCAGTACAAGTTGTATTAGAATACTTATTACAGCAGTATTCTGACTTTTCTAACACCAAAATGCCCATTTCAGGTTATATAGACTTACATTATTCTTAAATGTTTTCCTTAAATTGGCATGTGATTAACATTGGTGCATTTTCAAAATAAAAAAAAAAATCTCTCTGTGTGTATATACTAGTACACATGGGCAAAAGGAGGTTTATAACTGTGAGTACATGATACACTTTATTCTTGTATTATTAATTAGTTATTGTATTATTTTCCATACAAACAACTGTAAGCCTACTTTTGCCCCACCATGTATATGATTTATGTATGTAAATACAGTGTTGAAGATAAAAACTTGACTTTTGGGAGGAAAACAATAAATCTGGCAAATCTATTTAATGTAGTGTTTAAAGAATTAATTTGCTAATGTGGTGAAATCACAAGAGACAAACATATGAAATGGATTTTCTTCTTCATTTTAGTGAAGCATGGAGGAGGTGGAAAGGATGCAGAATAGAGTGTAATAGAGAGAGAAAAACAGTGACCCAGAACAGTGGTCGGCAAACTCATTAGTCAACAGAGCGGCAAACCTCGACTTGCGAGCCGCAGTTTGCCAACCACTGACCCAGAAGTTCCTAGAGTGAGACAGACCTGGTCTAATGGCCATTGCCACTTTCTAACTAGGCAGCCTTAATGACCCCAAGCCCATGAGATAGGGCTAATAATGGTGGTTACCTCATAAAAATGGGAGAAAGAAATGAGATAATGCCCGAACAGCATTTAGCATCATGCCTGACACACAATGCAGTATTCACTTACTAGTGCTCATTATTATTGCTGTTATTTTTTCAAATTGTATGTAGAATTCTTCAGACCAGGACAGAGAAGGCCAAAGGTTGACTTAAGGAAGGGTTAGAATTTCTAAAAAGTCAATTTCTTCTTAATCTTTACAAGTAGTACACTGTTCTAGGAACTAGGAAAAACTTTAGACTCTGAAGGATTGTTAAACACTGGAACAATGTGTTAAGGGATTTGTGAAATGTCTTTTCTTTTAAGGAGGAAGAGAGAGTACCATTTATGAGGTCATCTAACCTGGAGGTCTGAGTGACCTCATGAAGTTTCTTCCATCATTATAATTCACGAGTTCTCTATTTTGTGTTAAATTGTTGTATTTTAGTTTTTGCCAAAGCTAGACTTTCTGATTAACTGGAAGAGAAGTAATAAAACTCGCACTGTCCAGCCCTGTCTGAAATTCCAATCCACTGTATTCTTCTTTTGTTATGTATTTACTCTTAAAATAGGAATTGGAAGGGAGAGTGTGACTGTAGTGAGTAAATGGCTCTTGGCTATCGCACCCTGGCAGAGTGAGCTTGGGATTTATTGATCTGCCTGATCGATCAGTTCATTCCTAGCTCCCTAGGGGCATTTGAAGAGCTGCTGGCTGCTCACATAAAGACTCCTCCTTCACTGTTAAACTTATTTAGTCTCTTTATGTTGTTATAATTTATTGAACAAATATTTATTGAACTCACCAGGTGCCAGGCATTATGCTGTCTGTATATCGAAGATCGAAGATGTAGTGAACTTAATGGGAACCAAGTGAGGGTACTTCTAATTTGGCTGGGGTTTGAGCTGAAAATGAGAATGTGGGAAGGGAGACTGGGGAAAGGGAGGTGTTTTCCAGTTGAACAGCTACTCAGAGGAGTATAAGTAATTCATTCTGCATATGAATTACTTGTCATTTAGGTCTTATCTTAATTCAGATCTGATTTTGTAGGCAATGGGGGCCATGAAAATTTTGGAGTTTAAAATGTCACCATCTGGCCTGACTGGTTTGGCTCAGTGGATAGAGCGTCGGCCTGCGGACTGAAGGGTCCCAGGTTCGATTCCGGTCAAGGGCACGTACCTGGGTTGCGGGCACATCCCCAGTAGGGGGCGTGCAGGAGGCAGCTGATCGATGTCTCTCTCTCATCGATGTTTCTAACTCTCTATTCCTCTCTCTCTTCCTCTCTGTAAAAAATCAATAAAATATATAAAAAAATAAATAATAAAAAAATAAAATGTCACCATCTGATTTGTGCTTTAGAAAGGTCACTCCACCAGTAGTATAAACCATGGTGGTTGAGAGGGAACAGGACACTGAATCAGCAAGATGAGTAAGAAGGCTGCGTGCTCGTCTAGGCAGGTTCTGATAATAGCCTGCAGGTAGCATTTGCAAAGGAGGTGAGAAGGAGCAATGCATTGCAGATCTAGGGAGGCACGAGAATCAGTGTTTTCAGTATAGGGTGGATGGTGAAAGATGGCAGAATTCTAGGATAGCTGCCGGGTGTGCTAGTACATGGTAGTGCCCTACACCAGTGTAGAGCATAAAAGAAAAAACAGATTTTGGTGACAAGAAGATGATGAGTTCGACTTTAGATATAATAAAGCACCTGTGGACAAATCTAGGGACAGGTCCAGAGAGAGGTCTGGGACACAGGTGATATATCCGAGAGATGGATATGGGATTCAGTGGCATTAGGTTGGTAGTTAAAGCTGTGGGTATGAATGAAGTAGCTGAGGTGTACCTGGGCAACCTGGGACTTCAGACTAGTTTTGCAGCTAGTTACCTGAGATAACTATTGTAGAGTAAGGAAGGAGACCTTAAACAAAGGGGCTAGGAAGAGATAAAAGGTTGTGGAACTTATTTAAGTCAATATGACATCCATTTATTGTTTCTTGTTGGTCTGTGTGATCTGGAGAGCAATGACATAAAAATTCCCTTTTACTATTCATGTTTACTTCATCTATTCTACAGAGAAACTTGTTCTGATAAAATCAGGGTTAATGGGGGTTAAGGAAACATGGAGTGTATGTTACTTCTCTTTATGAAGTTTAAATTCTGTCTTTTTCCATTAACCTGTAAATATCTTTTGATATTTTATCTGACTTTAATATCCTAATATATAAAAAGCAAGGGGCCATCACGACCGAAACAGCCAGAGGGACAACCGAACAGCAGGCTGCGTGGGACGACCAGGCCGGCAGGGGGTTTAGTGAGGGATGACCAAATGACTGAACAGCAGGCTGCGTGGGGCAACCAGGCTGGCAGGGGGTGCAGTTATGGGTGATCAGACAGGCAGGCAGGTGAGCAGTTATGAGCCAGTGGTCCCGGATTGTGAGAGGGATGTCTGACTGCCGATTTAGGCCCAATCCCTGGGATCGGGCCTAAACCGGCAGTCGGACATCTTCCGAGGGGTCCTGGTTTGGAGAGGGTGCAGGCTGGGCTGAGGGACCCCCTTTCCCCCATGCATGAATTTCGTGCACCGGGCCTGTAGTGTTTGATGTAAAATGCCTCAAGCACTAATTGTAACTAACTAAGAAAACAATGTTTTGTCACTTCATGAATTGTGGTTTTATTTGATCTGCTGTTGACTAGAATATTCAGGTGAATATTTTGTCTTGATTCTGGCTATGAGTAAAGGAAACTGCATTAGATCTTCACAAATTTTATGTTTCATACCAGGGAACCATAGCTGCCAAATATATTTTCATTGCTAACAGCTAGACAAAATACTATCAACAATAAAATTGATATATTAAATTTAAAAAGCAAAAGCTTTTGCTTAAGAAGTCAGTCTTAACATAAACAGCTTTAGAGAGGCAGTTCACAGTTTTGCTGCTTGTTCTCCAGCTATGCATTTAGCAAGAAAGATGTTTCTAAGTGTGGCATACATTTATTTGCATACAATAGCTTTTTTTTATTATTAGCATGATACTCTTTTTCAGTGATTTACTGTTTAGGGCTTTTTCTTTTGTTGTTATACAAAATTACGTATAGACCCTTTCAATTGCTTGCCTAATTTTAATTGACCAAACAGTGGATTTACATTTCTATTGAAAGAAAGGTAAATACAGAACTCCAGTGGACTCCAGTGTTTTGCCTGTTCTGAGTCCATTTTCTTCCCTGTTGGCAGAGCCCCCCCCCCCCCCACCTTCCCTGTGAGGTGCTGGGCTTCAGGGCATGTGGGCTGTCACTTTAGCCAGCAGGGGAGTGGGACCATCCTTCTTGCCAGTGATTAGGAAGTGGCATGTGACCCCATTCGGATCTGTGAGGAGAAGTCTGCTTGGGCCTCAGAGAACGGTTTTCTGGCTGATGCATAGAAATTATAGAGAAGAGAATGTCATTTTTTAGTTGGAAATCGTTTAGTATACATGTGTGCCTGGACTTAGCAACCACCACGGGGGACACCAGGTGAGCACATGTGCTGAGCATGGGAAACTAAAATGGCGAATCTTGATGATCTTGTTAAACTACTGAATTAACCAACCCTGGAGCCACTCTACCCTCAGGTTACAGAGATGGCATTATTTTTTAATGTCAGAAATGCTTTTCAGATGTGAAATAAGACATGTATTAACAGAAAATAGACTCAGTACTTTGGTTTTGTGGGTGTTTAAACAACAGTCTGACAGTTACCTGATGTTGTTAGAAGTATCCACAACAGAATGAATACTGACATAGTGTATCAGAAGAATGTCAGCCTGGGTCATGGCAGGTCATGACAGAATCTAAGACCTGCCAAAGCCAATCTTGATTTAACTGCATTTCACTTAGTATAGTGAATTTTCTTTTTATTATCTTGGGGATTTCCTTTCACTTCCTTATCCCTTTAAGTATTATGAGAGGGGGAAAAAAGCTTTAATAATAATGCATTGAGTTATTAAGGCACTTCTTATTTGAAGTCTTCAAATCCTTTCCATAACAGGAAATGTAACTTGTTCTTCTCCAAGGTCAAGTAGTGGACCACTTTCAGAGCTAAATATATATATTGAGAATATTATTCCACATAAAGAATAATTAGGACCCGTGAAAACCCCCAATAAATTAGGGACTGCAGACCCAAATTCTATGTTGTTTATATTGTGAAACTAAAAATATCTGATCGTTGGGTCCCATTGGCTTTTCTGAAGTGTATTTTTTCTTTCTGTGAAGGATGTTGCTTTCTCTAAAAGGCTCCGCTCTTAAGGGATTAAAGGCACTTGAATAAGAAAGCAGCCATGTCAGGTAATACAAACACTGGCCTGCCAGCAGATCAGTGCTTTCTTTGCAATGTGTGTGTTTTTAAAAAATAGGTGTTAACATCCAAATGTTTAACTTGTCCTTCAGTAAATAACTCATGTCAGTTGCTGTGATTTTATTGTTAGTGCTTACAAGAAGGACAGATTGTAAAAAGGAGGGCTGAGCAGTACGTAGAAGATGACTGTTACTGGCCTTTGTTCTCGTGTTTCTGCATTGCCTTCATAAAACTGTCCCGTGGGATTTACCACAGTGCGAATGCTGAGCGAATGCGTTTGCATCTCCAGGGGCGTGCCTCCACGTACCTGCCTCCTCCCTCCTTCGGCCCTGTCTTTCTCACCTCCTCTGGCGGGACATTTCTACTCGAGAATTAACTTCACCCCAGGAGCTGATTTAATTATCACATAGGCACATGTAAGTGTTTACTAGATTGTTCTTTGAGTCAAATGGGATGATAAAATGGCATAACATAAATTCGAGCTGTCCAAACACACAATGTAATTTGTCAGCCCTTCTTCTTCCAGCCTTCTATCTCAAGAGCTCTACTGCTTTCAGTTCTCCAAGCAGGGGCATACATTCTTCTCCCTAATTTATCTCTCACCAATTCTGGAAATGTCTTCAACCCCAACATTGGTTAAGATTGATTCACACATAGGAAAGAACTGACTGAATCATGAGCATGGAGGAGGCACTTGAAAATTGGCGCCAAGCAGGAATGATCAGATTTAGGAGTGGCCACTGTGGGTGGGTAAAGGACTTCTTTTGGAGCTTGGGGTTATCTGCTTGTTTCATCCCCCTTTCTAATATATATATGTTTTATTTCTAAACTAAAAAATATAGGCACATACTACGGTAGTAATTCTAGTTTTTTTTTGTTGAAAATTTATTTATTTATTTAAACGATGCTAATTATTTGCACAATTAAAAGCCAGGTGTTATTTTTTAAATCTTTCTTGTTGAAAGTGTTACATAAATCCTCCTTTTTCCCCCATTAACCTCTTCCAGCCTGCTCCCTTCCCCCGCCCCAGGCCTTCAGCACCCCATTATCTGTGTCCATGGGTTATGCATATATGCATATAAGTTCATTGGTTGATCTCTTCCTACCCACCTTCCCTTGCCTTCCCTCTGAGATTCCACAATCTGTTTTTGCTTCTGTGTCTCTGGGTCTAGTTTATTGGTTCATAAGATTTCACATATGAGTGAGATCATGTGATACTTACCTTTCTCTGACTGGCTTATTTCGCTTAGCATAATACCCTCCAGATCCATCCATGCTGTTGCAAATGGTAAGAGTTCTTTCTTTTTTATCACCACGTAGTATTCCATTGTATAAATGTACCACAGTTTTTTATCCACTCATCTGCTGATGGGAACTTAGGCTGTTTCCAAATCTTAGCTATTATAAATTGTGCTGCTATGAACATAGGGGTGCATATATTCTAAAAGCCAGTTTTAAAAATTCTGTCTTGAATTTCTCAATTGTTTTCTAATCTTTTATTATGGTTAATTCACTTTTAATAGTTATGAAAAAACTCTTTAACATTAAATAGCACACCCCCCCCTTAGATTGCACAATATGCTGAGGTAGATTCTGGTACTTAATGACACATTTTATATACTTTGTTCTTAATTGCACATTTTCAGAAGTAGTGCTAACCAGGGCTAATTAATAAAGTTGGTAGGGTTTATCACAGAATGATATCTCCTGAGCACTGCATTTGGGTGAGAGCATTTCTTGCTTGGAGGTGGGTCACTTATGTAGTAGAAGCAGTAACTCAGCATGGCAGCCAGCAGGGTAGGAAATTAGAAGAGGAGGAGACGAGATTGCTAGCTGGGGCTGAAAACACGGAGGTGCATGGGGACACAGCATTCAGACCATCTGTCCCAGTCTCTCCCCCTCCTCCCAAGCACTTCCTACTTTGCAACAACAAACTAAAACTTTATAATGAATTTACCTGATTTACAGATGAAGATATCAAAACTCTGGCAAAGAGGTCACAGTTTCATAACTGACAGATTTGGGAATTAAACCTCTGGCTTTCTAATTTTAACGACTGTATACTGTACCATTGTTGGTGACTGGGGAATGCCAGGAGTTACTCATTTTCTTCAATGAAGAGTATTGACTGAAAATATTTTTCTTTCTTTGACACAAAAAGTAATGTTTAGGATTTTTAAAAATGACATTTTTTATTCTTTTAGACTGTGCACTCTTTTTGTTCAGGTGAGTATGAAAGTAGACATACTGCATTCAGAACTTGGAAGTTTGCATTATCATCCATGTCCCCTCCTTCCAACTCCTTCCTGGTAAATAGGTGTGTGTGCCTAGCTGGGAAGTAGAGGAGAAAAGGAATTATTTGGATGGCACTTCTCACACTCAGAGCAGTCTTTCACTCCTACAGTCATAGAGTAAGGCTGTTCTCTATACTGATAACAGATTTTGAACAATTGCATAAGATAATGATCTCATGTCATGAAGCTCAAAATATGTCATGTCTTGTTTTGCTGCCCCTGAATTTGCTTAACCAACTTGTCATTTAAATTAGAAACATGCTCTTATTCCTGATCTTTTTCTCAAGGTCTCCATTTGAAGAATTTTCTGGGTTACTGACATAGTTGATGCTATCATTTCAGAATTCATAATATTGATTAATGCTGTCATAGGGGAACAAAGCAGTGATTCCGAAAGCAGGCATTTAACTTTAAAAGGTATGCTGTAAAGTGCAGATAACAATCCACACTCCCCTCCCACTTTCCCTGTCATTTCTACTGTTTGTGCTGTTTGTTAAGTAGTTAATGGTACTTCATACAAGTTGTGTTGTTAGTGTTCTGCAATGTCAAGTTCCCTATTCATAAAACAAACAAACAAACTCAGATCTCCTGGGGAAAGAAGAAAGCAGGTCTTCCTCTTTAAGCGGCAGACAGAAAATGTTTTTCCTTTGACTTTCCCTGTGTGGTTACTGTGTTTGTCTGTTCTTCCTTACCTTTCTCACAGACCCCTCTAGAGGTCCACACAGCACACGTGGCGCTTGCCTGAGGCCAGAGCTCACCGCTCCGTGAGGCTTAGTCAAGCACAAGGCCACTTCTTCCCCGAATGCCAGTCCTGGAGCAGCGGAGCAGCACGTTGGGCTGGAGGACGGGAGGTGGAGCCTTTTTGCTCACTGCAGCGAGTTCCCCTCTCCCTCCCGGCTGTGCATTGGCTCTGCACGCCTGCTCCGTGCACTGCTCCTCCGAGTGGAATAGGCAGGGTGTGCTCACAGACCCGGTGTAAACTGCATTTTCTATCTGGGGTGCCCGGGGGGAAGAGCACCAGGAAGGAGAGACGGCACCAGTGCCATGGGCCAGCTCTGCTGCTTTCCTTTCTCCAGGGATGAGGAAAAAATCAGTAAGTGTGGTTTGTACTGTGCAGAATCCTAAGTGCTTGACTATTTTGTGTGGCTGTCTTCTAGGGGGAGTTTTGGTTATTTCTTGTGTGAAAGATAGAATAATCAGCTGTGATCGTTCATGTGCTTTTCTTAAAAGGATTGGAGGGTGTGTAGTTAATAATTAACTGTAAAAGTACACTGACTCAATAAATAGGCTAGGTGAGATGTAAAATACTGAAAACTCATTTTTGATATTCATGTGTTAGTAATCTTACAGCTCATTTTTATCACACTGTCTGCAGTCAGAGTTTAGTTTTGAGATTCTTTACATCACTGTCTACCATCTGATGTATCGTACAAGCCAGGCTTCATTGTGCTATCTGAGATTGGGATTTTTTCAGAGCAATGATCAATGATAACATACAGAGAAGTGAACTGGTTCTAAAGTGACATCTATTATCCACTTGCAGATGTTTTCATGTACCCCCTGCTTTTTCACGTGTAACTGTGAGACCACTCCCAACAAGCGATGCCCTTTGCTTCCAGCAAAAACCTCAATGAGTATTTTTAAACGAATGTCAGGCAGATTTCCACATTTGCTTATGGCCCAGAAACAGAACTTAAAGTGGTAACACTTGCACTGAAATTTTTCTCCTCACTGGCTTATGTTACTTACATGTTAGCTTTGTTAAATACAGTACTGGCATTTTAATTGGTGTGCCGAATAGAATTTGCCTTACACTAGTTGCCCCAAAATATTGAATTTTTACTTCTTTTTCAATAAAATGTTTACAGCCGTACTTATTAAATCTGCAGCCACATCTCTGTCACGTAGGTGCTTTATTTGAATACATTTAAATAGGTCTACAGAACCTTGAGACATCTGGTTCAGGTGCTCCGAGTCCACATCTGGCTTAAATTTCCTGCTGCTTGTTCCTCAGGAAGCAAACCAGGGATAGGTTTAACAAAACTTAATCCATGTCCTATACCTAGTCACTTGGGAAATACCAGTAAACCAGTTTGTGCCAGAAATCTTCTGGGAGTGCTCAGAATATATTTTGTAGACTTTGGAGCGTCTGATTATTAGCAAGAGCTAATAGCTGTGCTCTGAATTTTGCTTGTGAAAATGACACTGTTCAGGGATGACCCTGATCTTAAAACCCGAGATGACTTTACAAGAAGATGGCTCATTTCCTAACAGGGAGCATCGGCATTCGTTTGGCAGCCTGAAACTTCTCAGAGATTTGTCAGAATGATTTACGTACGGTTCCTGAGGGTTTGGGCTGACTGAGTCCTTCCTTGGGGAATATGTCTACCTGAAGCCTGGGGATGGGCAGATGTAGGACAGTGAGTTCTTTCCGACCCTCCTCCACTTCCTGTTCACGGCTCCAGCTTTCCACTGGGAACTTCTGCTTTCCTCCTATTGTTCCTCTTCTCCGCTGTCAGCAGTCTTCTTGGCTCTAACTGAAATCAGGTTTCACCTCAGTGAGGCATGTGCTCTTCTCCGTCTTCTTTGAGATCACAGGAGTGCAGTCTTGAGTTTTACACACAGTGCTTCTTACTACTGGTTGACAGGAAGTGGTGTCTACTGCTCTTCGGGTTTGCTTTCTCAAGTTCCAAAATTTTAAAAAGAAAATGAAGACAGGACACTGTCTGAAGTGAAGTTCTAGTCCAGAAGTGCAAATCATGGTTAGAAATCAATGCATTTTGACCCTCTTTCCTGTCACTCACCCCATTGGCCCCCGATCCTCCCCGTTCTCTCCCCGTCATCTGTCACGGATTTTTGTCATTGCTTCACCATTTTCCTCCTCCTAACCTGGCCACACCCCATCCACACACCCCGTCAGCTGTTTTCTGATGCCGTGTTTCCTTTCTCTGCTAGAGGATGGTCTCAAGAGAGGCTTCTCTGCCAGGCACTGCCATGTTGCTGGTCATGCAGGTCTCAAAGTACTTAAAAGGGGACTGGAAAAAAGTGGCAGAGGATTCATTAGCCAGCATGTCTCAAGAAACATGTAAATTAGCATAACGGTAGATATCCCGTTCATCAGTTGTGTTGATGACATGTACAAGAATCCGTAGACATTTGGGAGGGCCCAGCATGTTCTGATCTTGCTACTGGATCTACAGTAACCTCTTGGGTCTTATTCATTTTTGTGTCTCCCCCCCCCACCCCCGACCCCAGTAGCCTCATTAGCCTGCTCTGAGCCACATGCTCAGTCAGGACCTACTAGGGACAGAGCACAAAAATGCCAAGGGCTACACCCTTCTAATTCTGCTGGAAAGGGTCATGGGCCTTCAAATTTTAGAGAATTAAATGAGTTTGTGGTGAAAGTTTAAATTTGTGGATGTCATTCTTAAAACACAGGCGAGTCCTCCACAGTCCTGCAGAGCTACAAAAGGAATGTGTCCGGCTGGCCAAGTGGTAAGGATCAAGTGACCCCACTCCCTCCCCACTGCTGTTTTATTCTGCTGTGGCCCTTGGTGGTGGTGGTAGATAGAAATCATTTGATTGATTCATCAATCAAATAAATCATTTGATTCATTGGTGCTACTATTTTAATCTATTGATAATACACAAAATGATTTTTAATCAACTAGTTGTATAGGGGCCTAAATTCACGTGCAAAGTTAACGGTATGCATAGCCAGAAATCTTGATAATGGGGTGAGTAGTCAAATACAGCAGAATTCATCATGGCTTGCTTTTCAGTTCATGTAGCACAAAACAGCTAGACCCATTTTGTTTAAATCCAGTTGAACATTTTTCTCAAACTGTATGCTTTTTGGCCACAATATGTTGACTACCCTGACAATAAATATATGTTTCTTGGAAGATTAAGTTCTTTATTGCTATACAGGAACATACTTAACATCAAATATTACTGTACATATTGTAGGATTCACAAAAGTTGTAGATCATCTGCAGTGTAAGTTTTTGCTGAGTTCTTTTATAGCACTTGTTTCTTTAAATTACCTAATTTCCCACAGTGTACTTCCTGAAGGAACTGACCCTGAGCAAGAATGTTGTTGCACAGGCTTACTGACCACTGCAGCTTATCAATCTTATTAAGTACACCTCCAAAGAGAACTTAATCACTAAAGAGACATCTCTATAATGAATTAGCAAACATTTTGCTTGCTCTTTTCCTGTTGCAAATGTTCTCATTTTGTGTAGACAGCGCCTGGGAAGGCAAATGGGCATTCTTTAATTATTCTTTAATTATTGTCAGCTGAACCCAAGGTGACAGGCAAAGCCACGCCCTGGGAACATGCCTTGCAAAAAGGGCAAGGGTGTTATCAGCATTGACTCTTATCAGCCCGTGGTGTGGGGAAGTAGGTTTGATATCTAAATCCAGCCTAGCACCAGGAATGCTCAGGGCCTATTCAAGAATGCAAATAATCTCCTTTTGTCTTGACCTTTTTTTGTTGTTGTTGTTTTTGTTTTTGTTTTTTTTTTAATATATTTTATTTTTTTTTCTTTTAAATTTTTTTTTATTGTTTGAAGTATTACAAATAGTAGTACATATGTCTCATTTTTTTTTCCCATTGACCTCCCCCCAGCCTCCCCTTCCCCCCAGTACATGCCTTTACCTACCCCCCCCCCAGTGTCTTTTATCCATTGGTTATGCTTATATGCATGCCCACAAGTCCTTCAGTTGATCTCTTACAGCCCGCCCCCCCCCCCCCCCCCCCCCGCCCAAAACCTCCTCTGCCTTCCCGCTGTAGCCCGACAGTCTGTTCAGTGCTTCTTTGCTTCTGTATCTATTTTTTCCCCTTTTCTTTCCTTTAAAGAATCTTGCCTCTGCAGACTAGGAATAAACATATAATTACAAAAAATGTTTGAGTCCCAATTTCAATGTCCAACAGTTCTGAGTCCCCGTTTCAATGTCAAACAGTTCCTTATGTGTACATGTCAGCAATGATATCTGGATGGTGGGCACATGGTGGCAATGCAGGTCCGACCCTCTCTGGTTTGGTCCTAGGCAACCTGCTGCGTCGCACAGCTTCTGACTGCTAGCGTGGCAAGGCGTCGTCAGCGTCTCCCATCTCTGGACTGTTTCTCCTCTTGTCTTCCTGGTTGGAGCAGACCTGTCAATTCCTCTCTGTTGCAGGAATCCACATGGTCTTGGAGTTGTTTTCTGAAAATATACAAACATATTCTCGACCAAAAGTTAATAAAGGAATCTTTTCTATATAATTGATTTGGGATTCTTTTTATTTTTGCCCAAACGATTTTCCTTTGTCTTATTTAGACACCATGTGTGTTTTTCATGGGTGTTTTGCTGTTGTCATTACAAATAAAAATTAATCTTGTAAAGTTAAAATTTTTAGATGTAATTTACTTATAGGATATTTTTCCTTACATGGTATTACCCTACTATCCCCCCTTTTTTTGATTAATGGAGGCTTTTGTAAATTTTATAATGCAGTCTTGATAACTTTAAATTTTATTTTTTTGCACAAAAATATGGCTGCTTTAGTTTCATTGCATGTTCAGGAATTTTACCATGAGATGAACTACCAATAGAAATTTTAGTTACCACTTTAGGAACAGCTTTTTGTCCAGTACAATTAAATTTTCTTGAATATTCACTTATTTGAATTAGCCTATTTAATTTAATCTGAAAACTTGATTATTATTTTACTGTCAAATTTAATACTCTACCATCAATCTTAGTTTACCCTGTAAATATTAGTGGAAAGGATTATTTGCATTCTTGAGTAGGCCCTGAGCATACCTGGTGCTAGGCTGGATTTAGATATAGGGCAGCTGCTGTCAGCCCAGTCTCTGTCTGTTACCTGGGTCCCAATCTGAGCTGGGCCAAGTCACACTGTCACCTGTGTCCCGATCTGAGCTGGGCGTGGGGAGCAAAGCAGCCATGGGAGCAGGAGACCTCCCTTAGACGGGGCGAGGGTTCAGGCCCCTGTAAGGTTGGGAGGGTGGGGGTCTGTGCCCCACCTCTGATGATCTCCAAGTTGTCTCCTGATGGCCCCTCTGCGACTGTGCCTGTCTTAGGTTGTTCCTTCTCTGAGGAATCTTATTGTCTTGACCTTTTGATGAAACTTCCTGGTATTTGGGATATAAAATAAACTCGCTGGATTGGCTCGGAGTCCCTGTCCCTCCATCAGAGAGGACGGTGGTCCCACCCGGTCCCAGCTTTTTTCTTCTGTCTTGGTGTCTTGTCTTTTTCTTTCTTTTATTTCTCAATCCCCAGCTCCTCTACTCAGGAACTGGACCCGCTCTCTTTCCATGCTGGACGCGGAAAGAGAGAAACACCTACATTTTTGAAGTACGTTGCTTTTATGTCGGATGAAATAGGTGAATGTCCGAAGGTGAACCTTACTGCCTCTGAGGCAGTCAGTTTCCAGCCACTGGACGTATCCAAGCATAGGGCGAGAAGCCACTCCTCGGGTGGTCAGGAAGAAGGTAACAACCAGCGAATGGATACACTGACAGCTCAGTTACTCCGTAGCCTGCTATTCTGTGATGCTGAAAATAAAATGGGAACAGTGTGTATTTTAATGACACGTTTTAATTTGATAAAGTATGTGTTTTAACAATACATACATATTTTACTTTTACATATGAAATATGTTCAAATATAGTCTTTTTACATGGCATGTTATCAGGACCATTTATAGCATCCATTTCATAAATGAATCGAATGTCAAGACGGTTTGTTTTTGATGATTTGAAATTTGATGGTATAACACAAACATACAGAGATAAGCAGTGTTAATTGCGTGTCTGGTGAATACTTTAATTTTTGAACCTTAATTACCACGTTCAGTTGTACTCAAGGAACTCTGTGTTTAGGTTTTCCAATTCTCCAGAAGGCTTCCTGTAAGTCCATGGCCTTATCCTTTGCTCTTCTGATTTGCGCTTACAAATACCGACTTTGCAGCCTGCTGGGTAGCTCAGCTGGTTAGAGCATCCTCCCAATGCACTAAGGTTGCAGGTTCGATCTCTGGTCAGGTCATATACAAGAAGCAACCAATGAATGCATAAATAAGTGGAACAACAAATTGATGTTTCTCTCTCTTCCCCCCTCTCTCTTTTTCTTCCTCTCTCTGTCTCCCCCTTCTTCTTTCTCTAAAATCAATAAACAAAAATTAAAAACAGTACACTGATTTTGAGGTTATCTTTCATATGTGTGCTCTGTCTCATGACATGGATTCCAAGTTTCACATATGCAATACCCATGCTGTCTACATCTCTTTCAGATCCTAACATAGTGTCTTACCCAGAGGAGGCATGTTCTATATGTTTGTTAATGAAGAGAACGATACTCATTTCCTGACATGGTATGAGTATGAGAGAACTTTCAGTATAAATCAGCCTATCAGAGGCCAGAATTTTTGGAATGACTCTGGTGACTGTGGAAACCTATAAAGAACTTCGGTTACTGAATGTACTAGAGAAACATTTTAACAGGTTCTCACTTAGACACTACTGCTCGGGCCCCAGGAAAATGTGTGATAGGGAACCTCCCATCAGGGACACCATTCATTTTTCCTTGTAGTAGAAATGTGTTTGTACACAGGGGATGCAGCATGACTCCAGCGCTGCTGCTGCATGTCGAAACCATATGGCGCATCCCTCGGCATGCAGTTTTTACTGGGGGAAGATGGACTGGGAGTTCCGAAACCTGGGTAACAAACCCAGTCTGCTCTCATATCCTATCTGACACTGGGCAAGTGGCTAACACCTCTCAGCTCAGTTCCTCATATTTAAGAAGTGGTGGTCCAACTACCATGATCTTAAAAGTTTATTCATTTCCCCGATTTTTCCCTTAGAGTTAAGAGTCTAGCACATAAATATAGATATGATGCAAGTTTTTCTTCTTTCTGTTGCTCTTTTTTAATATTTTATTAATTTCAGAGAAGAAGGGAAGAGAGAGAGATAGAAACATCAATGATGAGAGAGAAATCACTGATCTGCTGCCTCTTGCATGCCCCACACTGGGGATTGAGCCCATAACCCAGGCATGTGCCCTGACCGGGAATCGAACCGTGACCTCCTGGTTCATAGGTCGACGCTCAACCACTGACCCACCGTGGCCGGGCTTCTTTCTGTTGCTCTTCTCTTCTTCCTCCTCTAGGATGGACTGAAGACCTCCTCCTCTTATTTAAAATTTTCTGAATGCTTACTGTGTGCCAGGTACAATGCCAGGATTGTTGGGGAAATGTTGCTCCCAATGTCCCATTTAAGAGGGGAAGTGGCTGAAAGCTAGTAGTTTGGGGCAGTTGTCAGTGACAGTCCTCCAGGGGTGCAGGGGGGCCCTGAGCTGGCAGGAGGCTGGAACCAGGCCGCTCACTGTGTGCTGCCCCTTTCTGAAGGCTCAAAGCCTCGGCACTGTTCAACTTGAGGCTGCATGTGCATCCGATTCCTGTGGGTAACGTTGTGGCAGCAGCAGTAATGTTGTGCAATGAAACATTTAACTATAGTCACTGAAGATTAGGCTTCTCCTTTATTAAATAATGTACACCCAAGAGGTTTATAATTCTAAAATTAAGTATAGGAACATTAGAGAAAATGCTCATGGTTACTATTCTCTCTTACCGCTCTGATTCCTTTTATTTCTTCATAGGCTTCATGGTAACTGTATTTCCTTTTGTGGTTCTCAGAGCTTCTTAGAGTTTGCCTGGATTCTGTGATCAAATGCTGAGTCTGCCTGGATTTACTGATCAAATTTTCATCAGGAGCACGAAGGTCGTAGACTTTTCCCCAGCCCCTAGTGTAGTCACTGGCTGCTGTAGACTCCACCCTGACACTCTGCCAACCAAAGTGATGTGACCGGTCTGTCCTGTGTGTTATCTCTGGGGACCAAGTAAAAAAAAAAAAGAAGTGGGAAATCATGTGTTATATATAAAGGTTTGGGTTAATATTTAAAAATTCATATGTTACCTCTTTCTCAGGCATTTGGCTTTTAACAAGACTGAATTAGCCCATGTGCTCTTAGGAAATATTTGTAGTAAAATAACAAAATAAATTAATCAATGATAATGACTTAGTCCAAAATAATCTCTGAGGGAGGAATTTCAGGCAAAGAATAAAACTCTTTCAGGGCATCTGATAAATCACTTCCTGTAGATAATTGTTTTCTGCTTAATTAAGTTGGTCCTACCTAATATGTAGGTTTTTGAGCTTTTATCCATAAACTTCTGATACTTTCAGTAAAGAAACTAAAAAGAGTCCCAAATTCTCAGTGCTAAAAGCAAGGGGTTCTGGGGTTTTCTTTGGTTCTGATATTTACTTTGTAACTTCTCGAAGCTTCTGTGCCTTCATCTTAAATATCTACTTATTGTGAAAATGAAATAAGCTAATGACTAGGAAATGCCCGACACTGTGGTAATCATATGATAGGTCCAGTAAATATAATTTCTCTGTAACAAATGAGAGTGTATTGTATAGCTATAGTCACCTTGGAAGTCAGCTGAGCTATAGTTTGCTTTTCATCATACACAGGAATGGAAAAAGGGGACTTAGAATCTTAGACCTTGAATTGTTGAGTAGACTTCAACATTTATTTGTATAACATCCTTTCCTTTGGGGACTCCCTCCCCTTCTCCTTGGGTTTCTGTCCATCATGATGCCTTGCTTCCCTGCTCTTAGAAGAGACATGTGGCCCAAGCAGAGTCAGCCAGTCTTCCCTAAGATTTGATAGAGGGTCTGTCTTTCTTTTGGGTTGTGAGTGGAATGGATGTAAGCATAAGATTGCTAGTTGGTAGGGAGTGAGTCTGAAGCCAGCACAGAAGAAAGAGGCTGGGGCGGAGAGAGAGACAGTCCTGATGATATTTTTGAGCCTCTGATTTCAGTTATGACTAAGACCTTCTCCATTACCTGAAGCACTTTTTGTGCTTAAACTTGCTTAAGCTAATTTTTTTGGGTCACCTGCAACCAAAAGACTTCAGATACTGTTTCGGAGGACACTCAGTGTACCTAAGAGTAGATCCATCTGGAACAAATATTTCCAAACCTAGTGAAGAAGTGAAAACTCTCTGATTTCTTCTGGACCTTAATGTGCCATTTTGGTGGCAATGAAATTTAGCCCTAAGTGAGAGCTGTTATTGTCGATCACGTCACATGTTGAAAAATCTGAGCCAGGTGCTATGGAAGATACAATGATGATACATGGTCCCTGTTGTTGGAAGATTCCTTTTCAACTTTCATGACTTTTTAAAATGAGATGAATTGGACCCCATGTTAATTCTGCCCCAAACAGAAAAGCCATGATAAAGGATCTTGATGCTCTTAGTCTAAGAAGCGAAGCCATGCCCTGACCGGTCTGGCTCAGTGGATAGAGCGTCAGCCTGCGGACTGAGGGGTCCCAGGTTCGATTCCGGTCAAGGGCATGTACCTTGGTTGCGGGCACATCCCCAGTGGGGGGTGTGCAGGAGGCAGCTGATTGATGTTTCTCTATCATCGATGTTTCTAACTCTCTATCCCTCTCCCTTCCTCTCTGTAAAAAAATCAATAAAAAAAAAAAAAAAAAGAAGCGAAGCCATACCTCGTCCATTCCAGGCAAGTGACTTAGCTGAGTCAGCCAAGTCCAGTGAGAGGGAGTTATTACCACCAAGAGTGGAACTTACCTCAAGCTCCTAGCACAGGCAGCAGTTACAGTTGATGTGGGCAAACACAGTTTCTACCACACACATCTTAGCAAATAAAGTTTCCTATATCAAACATTTATAATGTCAAAGTGCAAGTTAACAGACCTTGGAACTATTAAAACCAACCTTTCCATTGTATAGTACTGTTCTTTACCCTTAGCAAATAGTCATAGACAGGAATGGAGCTATGGAATGAAAATATAAAAGAATAAGTATAGCTTTTTTTTTAATCCTCACCCAAGGATATGTTTCCATTGATTTTCAGAGAGGGAGGGAAGGAGAGAGAGAGAGAGAGAAACATGGATCAGTTGCCTTCCATACATGTCCCGACTGGGAATGAAACCCTGCAACCTGGATATGTGCCCTGACCAGGAATTAAACCCACGACCCTTCGATGCACAGGATGATGCTCCAACCAGCTAGCCACACTGGCCAGGACAAGAATAAGTATTTATTCAAAGTCTATCCTAACTAGGATATAAATGATAATTTTACTGAAGGCTAAGTCAAAAATATTTGAGAAAATACAATTTTCTATTTCTACAGAATGCTCCCAAAACTTATAAATATAGTCAAGGACATTTGGAAGAAGGAATCTGATAGAAAATGGTGGTTCATTTTTTCTTTTTACATGTCTCAGCAGCCCCTCCCCTCTCCCCCCTCCTCCAAGTTTGTGGTTAGATAGTTGGTGTTGGTATTTGCCATGTAAATCACATCAAATTAATTTTTTTCTAAGTATGTAGTTTCTTTTAAAAAAATACATATTTTTTATTGATTTCAGAGAGGAAGGAAGAGGGAGAGAGAGAGAGAGACAGAAACATCAATGATGAGAGAGAATCATTGATCAGCTGCCTCCCACATGCTCCCTACTGGGGAACGAGCCCGAAACCCGGGCATTTACCCTTGACTGGAATGGAAGCCAGGACCCTTCAGTCCACAGGCCGACACTCTATCCACTGAGGCAAACCAGCTAGGGCTCAAATTTCAATTTCATGTCTTGTATCTGACTGTTAGAGCAAAAATAAAATTCACACTTTCTAAGCATGGAAAATATTCAGCTAAAGTTAGCTGTGAAGCTCAGCTTTTTCAGAGTTTGGATTGCTGTATTGATAGCTAATAAACTGGCAAGCAGATGATCTGTTAATTTAAGACTTTCTATCTAAATCTATAGCAGTCCTGTTTACGATTCTGACAAGAGTGAGTGTCTTAAGGAGGGAGGTCAGGAGGCGAGGAGCCTGGAAACCACATGATAGGAGGAAGGCTGGAGTACTCCGGCTGCTTAGCTGGGGGAGGAGACAGATGGGTTACTTGTCTTAAAATATTTGGAGGATTCTTTAACGTGGAAGGGAAAGAAGAGCGACTCTGTATGGCTCCAGTGTGCAGAATTAGGACAGTGGTGTTCATTTTAACACATTTTCTTTTGGTGATTTTAGAAGCCAAGTGGTAAAGGTAAGTTAAAACCAGTAGTATTCTAATTGTGTTTGCAATAACTCTTGTTTTAAATAACGAAAATCCTGAAATGGAGTCCTGAAACACAGAGAAGTTATCACAGTCAAATTTTGCATTAAAAATTCTCAATGCATTGCCTAAAAGAAGATATTTTAAGACAGTTTTCAAGTTGTTTTAAGTTACCAAACTCTTTCTTTAAGAAAATAAAATTTTAGAGGACCAAAATTTTTATAAAAAGAATATATACTTTTTTTTTCACTTTCAAGATCATAGTTTATTTATCTCTTCCGATAAAAAGATAGTAACATATTAGGGACTCCATCTAGTAATTTTGCATTGAATGTTAACAAAAAAAGAAAAAATCTCTAGATACCTGAAAGCCTCATTAAGGAATATATATATTGTTATTTATTTCATAATAGCTATTAAATGACTTTTAAATTACTAACTTCAAGACCAACAAACTTGCCCTGATCAATTTAACAAACTTAAAAAGAACAAATTATTTTAAAACTAATTCATAGTTTATGAAAATTCTTTAAAAAGTATGTGTTCTTTTCAAGTTTGTTAAGCTTATTTTCTACAATTTTATGATTTTTTAAGTAAATATTTCTATTTTTTCAGTTTTATTGAGATATTATTGACATAATGTGGGTGAATACAGAAATCGGTATTTTTCAATGCTTCACATTTTAGTTTGGTGCATCTAGAAACCTAAAACCATCTGTATCTCACTGTTTCAGCTGCAGTCTATTCATATGTCTGCTGAAAAGCCTTTTGCAAGATTAATTAGCGGTAGCTTTTCTCTACCTATGAAGGAACTTTATAAAATTCTTGTTTGCAGTTATGCCAACATTGTTTCAAGGAACATATTTTCAAGTGAAGAGGTTGCCCCTATCTTATTTGCTTACACTGACTTATAGCAGGGAAATAATAAACAAATAGCCTTGTAACCTTATACATTGAAAAGAGTCACAGCATCCCTTTCATTTAAATCAAAACAGCAATAGCTAATTTTATTAAATACTTACCGTAAGCAGAGCACTGTGCTAAGTGCCCTGGAAAATTCAGAAAGTTGGGTTAGACGGTTTGAATGGCACCTTGTTCTTTACTGTGAACCAAGAAAATATATGGAGGATAAACAGGAGCCTCATGGCAGTTGCTGCTAGAGCCTGCCTGCCCTCTATGTCCAAAGGGTGTATTAATCCCCTTAACCCCAAATAAAATCTCGCCATCATGTTTAAACTTCTCCATGTGTCTGCCATTTGAAATTCTTTTCTTTCGACAACACAGAACAACTTGTTTTCACCAGTAACATTAGATCATTGAGAAATAAAAGTATTTGCTAAATTATTTTCTTTAGTTATTTCCCCCTGAAGTTAAAGCAATACATTTATGAGTTCACCATGCTCCAGTTTTTTAAAAGTGTGCTCAGTTTCTTTATGCACTTTTTTAGATGCCTGGAAGAATGGCCATGGATGGCTTTATTTTTTAAATTTTATTTTTCAATTGCAGTTTATATTCATGGCCATGGATGACTTTACATTTTTAGTTTTCTCTTGATTTCATTTTAACGGTTAGTTATCGTCAAGTTTTCTTTAGCATTACACATTCTTTGTTTGAGCCATTAGCATGGCTTTTATAATACCCTGTAGATTGGTCCACAGATTGCTCAGTATTCACAAGGCAAATGCACTGACCAGATAGTTCTGTGCACCTGGATTTTCATGGTCAAAACCAATTAAAAATTAGGTTTTGGAAGCCATCAAAGAAAATGAACTGTGCCAGTTTAACCCATTTTATGTGTTGGCTAGCTGAATAAATAGAGTGAAATCTATGTGGTATAAAATACACTCTACATGCTTATCCAAAAAGGTTTGGTTTAGGATTAGGCAGCTGAGTTAAAGAGAGCTACATTTTGAATAATTTTTGAAAATACAGTTTCTTCCATCCCGTGATATTTAAAGTACTTACGATGCTCGTGATTACACTGTAGTTATGCTTGTATTTTAGTGTCTCTCACTAAGCTTAATGACTGGTTATTTGTATTGAACCTAAAATGAAGCAAAATCACTGGTTAGTGGCATGTCTGATGTTTTCCTAAAAAATAATAGCAATGTTCTGAGACTCAAGCTTACATTTTAAAATATTCGCTGTGTTCTGAAAATATAATTTTCTTTAACATTTTATGAAATGGGTTGAAATAAGTTGTTCCTTGAAGACAAGCCTTAATCATTTGTGTATCTCTGAGAATCTAGAAGTGCACTTTGATCATAGTAGGTGCGCTAAATAAATAAATGATGTGCAGACTCCTCAGTATGTTCCTCAGTGGAACCTTCATAGTCTCTCCCCTGCGTACAGTTCCAGCCTCATCGTTTTCCTTCCCTCTCACCACATCAGTCACTTTATACTACACTGAATTCTGCAGTTATCCAGACAAGCCACTACTAAATTTCACGTTTCCTGAAGACTGGGCCCATGTGGGGTTCATTTCTGTATTCATTGCAAGAATACCACAAATAGAGGGTATTCAGTGAATGTGTGTAGAAGGAGAAATGGGCGGAAGATGGAAGAAAAGGATTATACTACATTAATCAATATCCATTTAGCATAAAAATTTCAACCTGAGAATGAAACCTTCTGAATTTTTCTGTTTTCCAATGAACCAATCATTAAATTACGCTGTGTTTCTCACATGTATACCTCATTTCCCCAGGGTGAGGTGCAGCAGAGAGCTGTGGAGTATCTGCTTGGGGGTGGGTGTTCTGGATGAACTAATGCCCTGATTCTGAGTGAGAGCTACCAATTCCCATCACTTTACTATGTGATCTTAGACAACTTATGTAACCTCTTGTGTTTCATTGTTCTGACTTGTTAGATGGGAAGAATAACACTTACTTTGCCTCATAAGGTTTCTTTGAGGATCAAATGAAAGAATGTTTCTGAAAGTCCTTTGCAAAGTGTGAAGTGTTCTCTAAATGAATGGAAGGAAGTATTTCTGTTACTGCTATTAGTGGCCTAGAACCATGGGGATTTCCTGAGCCTGTGGAACCTTCTGATCCGGGTGTGTGTGTCCTTATGCTTATGAAAGAGATAGAGTGATATCTACAATTATGATTTACTTAACCGTAAAGCAGATTAGATTGCTGCAGCATTTATGCTGCTGTTCTGTCTTGGTGAACATTGCCTTCAGAACAGGAAAGTGACCTTTATTTCTGCTTGAATCAGCTCCTACCATGGAATATCAGCCTAGAAAGAAAAGTATATGTTATCATGAGTAAGAGTGTTGGCCAAACAAGTGAATACTAATTCCAGCTAGTAATGCTCTTTTTTAAGTTTTATGTAAAATTATCTCAATAGATTATAATAAATTACATGAACAAATAATTTTAAAATTCAAAGCAATGCTCATTTTTCAGCCTTGCTTTTCTGCCAAAGAACACGATTGTTCAAAAACTTATGCTTTTGACATCTTTGTCATCAGAATACTTTTCCAGTGATAGCTATACTTCTGTTGATACTCCTTTGTACCAGACTTGTGTTTGGAATGTTTGCTTCTTTTATCACTGTTCAAATTGCACCTCTGAATCCTTTTTGCACAAAGTGACATATAGTTGGTCCTGAGCAAATAGGGAAATAGATTTCAACAACAGAGTGACACTTAATAAAGTGACTAAATGAATGATTGGCATTTAGTAGGTATTGAGCACATTCTTCTTAATCATAACACGTATAAAATCTAATAAAATAACTACCAAACCCTACTGTGTTCCAGACACAATGTGAGGCACTTTTTATAACTTATCTCTAACGCGTACAACAGCAGTGCAGGGTCTATTCTCATCTTTTGTGGCCCATTGAAGGAATATTTAGTTTTGGAGAGATTGTGAACAAGGTTGTGTAGATAGAAAATAGCCCTAGCCGGTTTGGCTCAGTGGATAGAGCGTCGGCCTGTGGACCAAAGGGTCCTGAGTTCGATTCCAGTCAAGGGAACATATCTGATTGCAGACTCCTCCCCGGCTTGGGCCCTGGTCAGTGCTTGTGCGGGAGGCAACCAATTGATGTATTTCTTTCACATCGATATTTCTCTCTGTCTTTCCCTCTCTCTTCCACTCTCTTTAAAAATCAATGGAAAATTATCCTCAGGTCAGGATTTAGAAAAAAGAAAGAAAATAGCAAAATTGGATTTTAAGCTCATATGTGTATCATACGTTTCTTTCCTTACACACATATTAGTTCTGACATAGCACCATCAGTAATTCTATTACATAACCAAGGTTTCCAGTAAGAAAAGATAGCATTATGGTAGAATTGTATAGGGAACAATGTGGATCATTATTTGGATTAAGAGAAATGATATTACAGATGGAAAAAAAAGCCCTAAAGATAATTAATAAGCCTACATCAACACTTTGTAATGATTCAAAGTCCATAGTTTACATTATTATTCACTCTTGGTATTGTAACTTCTGTGGGTTTGAACAAATGTACTATAATGCCATGTATCCATCATTATGGGACCATACGGAATCTTTTCACTGCCCTAAAAATTCTCTGTGCTCTGCTTATTCATTCTTCTACCACCTCACCTCAACCCATGCCAACCACTTATCTTTTTACTGTCTCTATAGTTTTGCCTTTCTAGAATGTCATACAGTTGGAATACTATAGTATGTAGCCTTTTCAGATTGGTTTCTTTCACTTAGCATAATACCCTCTAGGTCTATCCATGCAAAAGTTAATATTTCACCTTTTTTTTTTTTTTTACGGCTGAGCAGTATTCCATTGTGTAAATATACCACAGCTTTTTACTCTACTCATTGGGCACTTGGGTTACTTCCATGTCTTGGCTGTTGTAAATAATGCTGCAGTGAACATGTGGGTGCATATATTCTTTCAAATTAGTGTTTTTTGTTTCTTTAGATACATACCCAGAAGTGGAATTGCTGGGTTATAGGCAGTTTTATTTTTAATTTACTGAGGAACCTTCATACTGTTTTCCATAATGGCTGTACAAATTTGTAATCCTACCAATAGTGCACTAGGATTCCTTTTCCTCCACATCCTCACCAACACTTGTTGTTTGTTGATTTATTGATGATAGTCATTCTGACAGGTCTGAGGTAGTATCTCATAGTGGTTTTGATTTCATTTTTTTATGGTAATTAATGATGTTGAGCCACTTTTCATATATCTGTTGGCCATCTGCATAGCCTCTTTGGAGAAGTATCTATTCAGGTCTTCTGCCCACCTTTTAATTGGGTTGTTTGATTTTTCTGGTGTTGATTTGTCTGAGTTTTTTAATAAACATTGGATATTAACCCCTTTTCAGATGCATATCTTCTTCTCCCTTTAATAGGCTTTTTGTTTTGTTGATGGTTTCCCTTGGTGTGCAAAAACTTTTTAGTTTGAGGTAAGCACATTTGTTTATTTTTCGTTGTTGCTTCCCTTGCCCAAGGAGATATTTGAGAAAAAAACAATGTTAAGAGAAATGTCTGAGATTTTACTGTCTATGTTTTCTTCTAAGAGCTTATGGTTTCAGGTCTTACATTTAAGTCTAATCTATTTTGAGTTTATTTTTATATGTAGTATAAGAAGATGGTTTAGTTTCATTTATTTGCATGTATCTGTCCAGTTTTCTCAACATCATTTATTGAATAGACTGCCTTTATCCCATTATATGTCCTTGCCTCTTTTGTCATAAATTAATTGACCCTATAGATATGGGTTTATTTCTGGGTTCTCTATTCTGGTCCATTGAAGATCTTGGCCTATTTTTTAATCATGTTTTTTTTTCTCATTTTGGAATTTTAAGAGTTCTCTGCATATTTTAAATAATAGTTCTTTATCACATATGTCTTTTGCCAATATCCCATCTGCACTTGAGAAGAATGTGTATTCTGGTGCTGTTGGATAGAACGTTCATCTATGTCTGTTAGGTCCATTTGGTCTAAAGTATTGTTCAAGTCCAGTGTTGGTTTTCTGTCTGGATGATCTAGCCATTGTTGAAAGTGGAGTATCAAAGTTCCCTACTATTACTGTATTGCTTTCTATAACTTCCCTGAGATCTGTTAGTATTTGCTTAATATATTTAGGAGCTCAAATATCTTTGCCTCCAGTCATCTGCCTTCCTGAGTCCACAGCTCAATGGAAGGCGATGAGGTACTGAATGGACATGAGTGAATGAGCTCCCTTGTGCTTTACCGTAAAATGAAAGACAGAACAATTAAACCTTGATCATAACGAGCAGGGAAGGAAAATGGCCATAAAAGATCAACATCTAGTAGTTCACCATCATAAGCCTAACTCTTCCTTGAAGAGTTTTCTCCTTTATTTTTTTTAATCTTCACCCGAGGATATTTTTCCATTGATTTTTAGAGAGTGGAAGAGAGAGGGAAAGACAGAGAGAAATATCAATGTGAGAGAAACACATCGATTGGTTGCCTCCTGCATGAGCCCCACCAGGGCCCCGGGCCGGGGAGGAGCCTGCAACCAGGGAATGTGCCCTTGACCAAAATCGAACTTGGGACCCTTCGGTCCACAGGCTGACACTCTATCCACTGAGCCAAACTGGCTAGGGCAAGAGTTTTCTACTTTTTAAATTCCAGTGGTAGCAATGAGATTAAAAAGAATATTAGTCTTACAAACTTATTCTATACCAGTTTCTAGCAGTAGTAACTGCCTTTGTCTTCCTGGGAGTGCTATTAACAACCAACCTGTAGGACAAACATTTTAAAATTAGTGATCTTAAGTAGTTAGCTGATAGGCAAATTTTGATTACTTGGCATTTAGCAGTAGAGAAGGAGAAACAGACATAGGTCTAGTTGGTGAATTCATGTCTGAGGCTCCAGGTGGGCACATGAACTTCAGTAATAACAATTGGCATTGAATAAGAGAAAAATAAAAATTCCATGCAGAAATGAGAACATTCCAGCATTATAGGTAGAGTATTTTTTTATTGGGGCTTAGGAACTACTTTATGACCTGAAGGCATTAGGAATATGCAATCTCCTGCTTCTGCAAATACCAAATGAAAAGCCAAGTCAGTATTCTTGGATTTATAGATTTAGTTTACCAGATTGAAGGACACTTGCTCTTTTTAACTAACTGCACTAGCCGGCCCCTGCATGCTGAGTTTCTATGGCAATATGATCTCAGTGACCTCTCTTCTCTATTGTGGAATGTAGGTGATAAGAATGGAGGTGAGCCTGATGATGCTGAACTGGTAAAGCTCAGTAAGAGGCTGGTGGAGAATGCAGTGCTCAAGGCTGTCCAGCAGTATCTGGAAGAAACACAGAACAAAAACAAGCCAGGGGATGGGAGCACTGTGAAAACGGAAGAGGCTGATAGGAATGGCACTGACAATGACAACAGGAAATGAGACCCAAATGCAGGCAGGCCCCACTGCTCTGTGAGAAGCATCCCTGCTCCCCTCTGCTGAGTCAGTGGACTGATTTGCAATGTGCTGTTTAAGTGTCTCTTGTCCAATCTGTGGAGGTTGCCTAATACTTTCATGATCAGTGTGTTTGCATTTCTGAAACACAACAGAAGAAATACGGAGTGCTGGGACTAGCAGAGGAAATTAATTTATGAACGAAGAATGGCCAAAGTTTCACTTGCCCTGGGCCATGCCCAAGGGGGAGGGGACTTTGGGTTATGCCTCATGGACTCAAAGGCCGCAGAAGGCCTTGCCATAACTGGAATACTGCCATTTATATTGCTTAGCAGGGCATTTGACTACTTTATCTGCGGCCAAAATATACACACAGCTAACAAGTGCTAAGTTTCAAATAATCACTGTTGAAATGATTATCCACACAGTCCATAATGTTCTATGTTTGTCCTATGTATGCTGTCGCTATGCAGTGAACTTGATTTACAGTCAATTTGTTTCAGGTAAATAATATATTTTTGGCAAAATGCAACCTTTTCTATAAGATGTGGGCCACGTTTTAAAGGTTTCTTTTTAACCCTCTTTTGATAAGTCGGTGTGCCACATTTAATGTTTTCCATTGGCATTTGTATGTAAAATGTATTGTAAATTTTTTTTCTGTAGGCAAGAGACCTATTGGAATCCGAGACTTAATTAATGAAGCATTGCAGCGAGAAAGGATGGTTCTGAAGTCCAAAGTGAAACAGATAAAAGAACTTTTATTCCAGCCTGAGACTCAGGCCAAAATTAGAAGGGAGCTTTTTGAAGGAAGATCCATTAACAACAGTAATCAAGAAAACGATGTTGATTTCAGTGCAACTTTGACATGAGCTCTACATTACTATCATGGTACCATAGTTTCTGAAGCCCTTTCAGCTGACTAAATGGCTCTTTGGTAAATACCAAAGAAGTGTTCTGATAATGATTTTACTATGCACACCAACATTTGGTAAGGAATTAACAACTTCTTGCCAAAGAAAACCGATTCTGCCCTGTTATTTTTATTTTTAAAGCTACACTTACGTTTGGGAATGTTTGTTTCTCTAATATCAAGAGTTATTTTATTAAAAGGACTTTCTTAATTAGCTGTTGTAAAATGTTCTTGGGGTCTTCACAGATAAAATATGCAGACTGTGAAAAATCATTTGTAGAGAAAAAAGACAATATTTGCAGGTTCACTTGCTTCCTGTTGACATGAATTTTGTTGTAGTAGTAAATCAGAAGAAGTACTGTCCACATGTGACTATATTTAGTGTTACTTTTAGTGGGAATTTGAATGTTTATTGAATACTGCCACTAGTACTTGAATGAACATTTATAAATGTAATTATTGCAATTACTGGTTAAGAACGTGTTATAATATCCATATGCATTATTTTTCAATGAACAAAATGTAGTATACCTTTTCATTTCTTAATGAATAAATGTTTGGGATTTTTATTTTCTACTTTTCTGAAGATAAGCCCAGGTCTTATGTATCCGTTAGAATTTGAATTTGTTTGCACTGATTTATTTTTAAAGAAAATTCTTGAAAAATTTTCCCTTGTATAATAATCATTGGTAACAGCTTTTTCTATGGTCATTGTAAAATTGCTGCTACTAAGAGAGCATGATGGAGGGGGAAATCATTGGAGATCAAATATGTAATCATTTCAAATATAAAATCCAGTTGACTCCTGGATTTTAGCTATTTTTTCACTGGGTAAATTATACTACATTTATTTATAAATGAGTTTTTGCATTTTCATGCTTCTTAATAAATGTATTGTTTTCCCTTGTTGCCTTTCCTCATTTTCTCTCACTCATGAACTTGTTGGATCTGGGTTGGTGTAATGAAGTCATAGACAGGAGCTCTGACAGTCTCAGTGCGTCTTCACCTGGATGTTCCTATCCTTCATGCCAAGGCCACACAGTTGTCAGAGCTCCTTCAACTTTAGACTGTTGATCACTTCAAATCAGTCAGCTTCACAGAGAATTAACAGCACAACATTAAGTGCAGAGAAAATCTAAATAGCATCTCATAAACTGCTAAGAACGTGTCACTGAGGTGACATTAGTAGCAAAGATGAAAGCAGGTCCATCCAGATGCAAGGACCTGGGCGCTGCTTATCATGACCCCTCTTTCAGTGGAAGAGGGCTTTACTGTTTGTAAGCAGAGATATCTGGGAAGTTGCATTGACTTTCAAAGGACCTGCTATGGAGGAACTGGACCTGAATACAACCCAGGACTCCATCTCAGAGTTCCAGAGCTATGTTCACTGTCCCATAATCTAAGTTAACAGCATTTCAGAGAGAGCCCTTCTCAGCATATATCTATAAGTATATTTATCCTCAAGGAGCTATTCCAACCTTTCAAACAATTTGAAAGGCTAAGGCAGTATTTTTTTTTTCCAATCTAGGGTTACATGTCTTACTGTTACTTTAGTTAATCATAGCTTCCAGGTGTGCCAGGTGATGTAGGCATATTACTACCTTCCTTCCCTTTAGTGACCATGTTAGCAAGTTACTGTACTGTTTTCAAGATAGGAAACTAAGAAACTTAGACTAAATAGTTAAGTGGCTATCAGGCTAAATGGCTATTTATAAAGCTAATAAAAGGTAGGTCTAAATTTAAACTTGGATCTGTTCTACTTCAAAGTCATATTCTTTCCACAATGCACTTCCTTTCTGTACCAGGTACAATACCTCTCTCACAACTTTAGGATGTGTAACAAAGGGAAAATCACTTTCTTTTCACTAAGCCAGCTCCCTGGTAACCCTGCAGCTCTATGAACATATTTGAGAGCAGTCAGTTGATAAGATAGAACTGAAAAAAACGAAAACCCAGATAGCTAATTTAGGGATTAAAGATTCTAATCCTTATCAATCAAATCTTCATTTAAGCAGGCTTACAAAGATAATGGGAAGTATACAATAAAACAAATTTTGTTCATGGTTCCATTTAAAAAAACTAATAAGACATTAACTTCCCAAAATCTAAGTTTGGGATCTGAAATAGTCAAAATGGCCTTTCTCCATTAAGCAGAGTCTTAGAATAATTGCTTGTGGAGTCACATAGTCAGAATATATTGCCCTGAGTTGGCACTGTACGCTGAAGCCTTGTTTTCTGACAGGGAGGCTTCATGGTTGAGGAAAGAACATAGGCTTGGTCCAGGAGGCAGACTGACTTCTAGGCCCGGGTCTAGCTCTGACAAGTGATACTGAACAAACCAATTTACTTTTTTAAAAAATATATATTTTTATTGATTTCAGAGAGGAAGGGAGAGGGAGAGAGAGATAGAAACATCAATGATGAGAGAGAATCATTGATCAGCTGCCTCCTGCATGCCCCCACTGGGGATGGAGCCTGCATCCTGGGAATCGAACCATGACGTCCTGGTTCATAGGTTGACGTTCCACCACTGATCCAGGCCGGCTGGGCCCAGTTTACTTTTGTGAGCTTCTGTTGCCAATCTATTATTTGAAACAGTAGGGCCAGGGGATTTCCAAGGATCCTGGACTCTTTGTGACTATGCTAGGGTGCTACTTGTGCTGATGCCACCGTCTCAGCTAGCTACCCAGGTGTGAGGCCTTCTTGTCTGGGCCACTCCAAGGCATCTGTTGTCAGTGACAGGGTAGAAATTCTAGAAGACTTTACATAGTTTCACTTGTGTTGGTTGTCACCTTCATGTAGGGAAACCCCAGTGGCATGTATTCATATTTATAACCAGATCCCAACATTTTTAGTCACTAGAAAAATAGTAGATCTTAGATGAATATTTTAAGAGATATTGAAAAATATTTTCAACAGAACAAGATTCTGTCAGCTTTTAACTTGGTCCTACTTTATTGAGTTTTAGGTTATTATTGTATGAATCTATTTCTCAGTCTAAACAATGATAGGCCTTTGAAATATATTAGATTTATATCTAGAGCATTCTTAAGATTCAAACTATTCACTCCAAAACACAAATGTGCCAGTCATCCCAGCAGCAAGATGTTCCCATAAGGAGGTAATTAAAGCAGTTTGACTTCATATTCTAAATGTCATTTTAGACATATAACCAATAAGATATGTTTGCTTCTCTGCACTCCATCCCAGATGCATAAACCAGCTATGGCATTATGTAACAAATGAAGAATTTATTTCATTTTATAATTAAAGACAACAACTTATAGTATCTACAAACATAAATTAATGAATGGATAATCTATCAGCATCCATGGATTTCATTCCTTTCAGATCTCATCTCTAATAATTTTATCTTGAACAAATTGTAGATGCATTCCTGAATTCCAATTTTTTTTGCAGGTAGAGAGAATTCATATAAAAAAAATCCAGTGTACTTAAAAATAGTTTCTAAGTCCTATGTGAATTTGATAGCAGTGCACATTGCTAACAAGAGAAACCCTTGAATTATTTCACTCATAGTAAAAATGAATATTGAGCAGTTCACTCTAAGTCAGTGATTTAAAATTCTGACACTATCTACAGCACTTCTTTCCTGGATCACTGTCTCAGGGATAATAAGGTACTCTGAGAGCTGAAAGAAGGTGCTAATATCATTTCTAGTGTAATATGCTCAAAACTACTTTGTAGGGAGCGGCTATAGAGTTAAGCCTCGGTCTGACCTGTTGGCAAAGCCACAAACAAGTCCCAGCTTAGAGGGCACAGCCCTCTTAGCATAATTAAGCTTGACCTATGACACTCCCATCCTTCCTGGGTAGCTAATGGGCTGTGGGAGGTGCAGCAAGTGCTGCCAAAACAAGTGGAACTCACAATAAAAATTGTAACTATATTGACCAGTACCTTGTTTTTCTCCAACTATAAAATAAAGCCTCAGCTTGCTGGCTGGATCTCTGTCTGTGGCCTCAGCCGGGCACAGGAGATCTACCGAGCCCCAGCTTATTCTCTTTGTCTTTTCTTTAGTCCTTCGCCACCTCCGCGCCCCCCGCGGTCCCACCCCCACCCCCCCAGGCTCACCAAACCCTTGACTGTGCTGGCCCGGCACACTACTTGCATCATTAAATGTAACTAGTAAGTTCGGGCAATTTAGGATCATTTTAAGATGTAAACTGCAACATTTATTCCCCTGCATATCCTATCATTAGGCACTTGTTGGAAGGCCATGGGATTTTGTTATAGCATCAAAGATAGGAATAATAACACTGAAAAATCGATTCATTGTCTTCAGTACACTAATGTTCCTCTCCCTTTAGTAGTTCAAATTATGTTTGAAAAGCCACTATCCTATGACACTGTCCCCGTATACTTCTGTTACATTGTTTGACCCATCTGCTTGTAGTCCTGTCAGCTCAAGCAGCTATATAGTGTAGAGGGCCCCCTGGGAAGGCACATGGACATTCTTTTTTTTTTTTTTTTTTTTTTTTAAAATATATTTTATTGATTTTTCACAGAGAGGAAGGGAGAGGGATAGAGAGTTAGAAACATCAATGAGAGAGAAACATTGATCAGCTGCCTCCTGCACACCCCCCACCGGGGATGTGCCCGCAACCAAGGCACATGCCCTTGACTGGAATCGAACCCGGGACCCTTCAGTCCGCAGGCCGACGCTCTATCCACTGAGCCAAACCCGTCAGGGCTGGACATTCTTTAAATTGTTGTCAGCTGAGCCCGAGGCGACTGGCAGAGCCGCGTCTCGGTTACGCCCTCCCCAAAGAGGTGGGGGGTGTTATCAGTACTGACTTTTACCTTTGTCCAAGTGCCGGGAAGTGGGCTTTGAGGTGTAAATCCAGTCTTGCACCTAGCACCGGGGAATTTAGGGAATGAATAGGACCTGGGCCCATCCAAGCTCCTTTGATCCTAAGTTTTTTGGTGAAACCCCCTTGTACTTTGGAATATAAATAAATGTGCTGTGTCAGCTCTGGCTGACCTGCCCCCTCCATCAGAGGAAGCAGCGTCCCACCCGGCTCCCAGCTTTGCTTCTATTTCTGCCTCTTGTCTCTTTCTTTCTTTTATTCCTTAATCCCCAGCTCCTCCACTCAGGAACCGGAACTGTTCCTTTTCCGTGCTGGACGCGGAAAAGAGAGAACACCTCTACAATATAGTATATGGAGCTTTTGTTCTAAGTAGGTGACGGCAGAGCAAATTGGTACTACACTTCAGATTACACTTCCTGCCCAAAACCACATGGCACAATATCATCATGATTATCTCTTTGAACCAAAGTGCACCATAGTTTCTTTGCATATTTTAAAAAAATTATGGGCAAGATATATGTTACCCATTTTTTGGGGGGGGTAAATGCTCATGTAGGATATTAAAAGTTGTAGGAGGTGAGAGTCTCATAGCTGGACAGGCATTACAATGTTGAGGAAAGAAACAGAAGTTATATGTATGCACCAATGCAAAAAAATCTGATATGGTAATTGAGGTAAAAGAAAATAGCATGGATATGCAAAGTGGGGAGAGACTATATATTTTTAAGATTCTGGAAGACAAATTTGGAAGCTAATTTTATCAGGTCCACACTTGGAAAGTGTCTTTCTGGAGGGGAATGTGATGAAAGCTTTTAAAGATTTCCTGGACATTTGTCACACTTAGTGACTGCTCAGCATCTTTTGAACTCCCTTCCTACATTGTAAGCCCTGCTTCCACAGGGTAGAGG